>NC_092817.1:11837500-12437500 GCF_023375885.2 Dermacentor andersoni
TACGGGAACTACAGAAGTAGCTCACTGTAAAAATTGTTCAAAAATAACCGCACGTTTTTTGCATGCTGGCTTGTCTTTACCAGTGATCGCAATATCTCTCTTGCGCATCTATAGCGCAATTTCTCTATAGCGGCTCCACAGCCATTGTAGTCCTCCATAAAGAAAGCAACAAAATCCCAATGAAAAAGGGCGTCAGGCAGGGATATACGATCTCTCCAGTGCTATTCACCGCGTGTTTACACGAGGTATTCAGAGACCTGGATTGGGAAGAATTGGGGATAACAGTTAACGGAGAATACCTTCGTAACTTGCGATTCGCTGATGATATTGCCTTGCTTAGTAACTCAGGGGACCAACTGCAATGCATGCTGTCAGGATTGGGGGCTCAATCCCATCGCTCGTGGTCCTTTGGCAAGATTGGAGTCCGGCATGAATTCGAAGGTAGCTGGCCCATGCCGTCGTCCAACTTATCCACGCTGAGGACGTTGATGAAGGGAATAACTGCTTCTCATCGAGAACGAGGATTATGGGTTTATTTACAGTATTTAAATCAGTCTAACATGACTGCTTGAGAAAAAGAGTGTCAGTCCAACATGACTGCACGAGAGAAGTGTGTCGAGCATCCGCACAACAGCCGTTTTTAAACCCTCGGTCCGCCGGCGATACAAGGTGACGCGAACGTTCGTTTACTCATTGTAAATTCGCCGCCGCCCCACAGAACAGTTTACGCACACAAAGGCACACACATTCCGAAGTCCGGAGCCTATGTCAGAGGGGAGCCGTTCCGAGTACCTCGGAGACATTCTGGGTAGCTCGTTGTCCTGCGTGCCGGCCGGCGCATGGGAAGCGACATAAAACGGCTTTCCCGCGGCAGCTTGCTCACGCGTAGCAAATCACGTCCGCGCTGGGGAACTCGGGCACAATAGTTCGTCCGTCGAACCCGTTTCGTCACAACGGCGATGGAGCTGGTGGATGGAGGCAGTTTTCAGCACAAAGCCCGCTTCTTCGAACGCAGCCTAGCTGCAGCGACGGAGAGTGGGGGATGCGCGTCTTGTCCCCCAGTCGTAATTGGGTGGCAATTTTGCCTTGCAGCTCGCCATTCTTAACAATGCTCACTGACCTGGAGAGGCAAAACCGAAGGGTGGGTCTAAAAATTAATCTGCAGAAAACTAAAGTAATGTTTAACAGTCTCGGAAGGGAACAGCAGTTTACAATAGGTAGTGAGGTAAGGGAATACATCTACTTAGGACAGGTAGTGACTGCGCATCCGGATCATGAGACTGAAATAATCAGAAGAATAAGAATGGGCTGGGGTGCGTTTGGCAGGCATTCTCAGATCATGAACAGCAGGTTGCCATTATCCCTCAAGAGAAAAGTGTATAACAGCTGTCTTACCAGTACTCACGTACGGGGTGGAAACCTGGAGGCTTACGAAAAGGGTTCTACTTAAATTGAGGAGAACGCAACGAGCTATGGAAAGAAGAATGATTGGTGTAACGTTAAGGGATAAAAAAAACGCAGACTGGGTGAGGGAACAAACGCGGGTAAATGACATCATAGTTGAAATAAAGAAAAAGAAATGGGCATGGGCAGGACATGTAATGAGGAGGGAAGATAACCGATGGTCATTAAGAGTTACTGACTGGATTCCAAGGGAAGGGAAGCGCAGCAGGAGGCGGCAGAAAGTTAGGTGGGTGGATGAGATTAGGAAGTTTGCAGGGACAGCGTGGCCACAATTAGCACATGACCGGGGTAGTTGGAGAAGTATGAGAGAGGCCTTGAGAGAGGCGTAACCAGGCTGATGATGATGAGTATGATGATGATGATGATGATAGACAGACAGACAGACAGACAGACAGACAGACAGACAGATAGATAGATAGATAGATAGATAGATAGATAGATAGATAGATAGATAGATAGATAGATAGATAGATAGATAGATAGATAGATAGATAGATAGATAGATAGATAGATAGATAGATAGATAGATAGATAGATAGATAGATAGATAGATAGCGAGCATCCGCTGCAGACCCGAGGGCAGAACACTTTGTGTAGCTCACGAGGTACTTATCATAATGGACAGCACACCAAGGTAACGTAAGCTGGGTCAGCCTTGGCCAAACTCTCAGTTCGTGCAATCAAAGTTAGTTACGGGGATTGGAGCAGGCAAGGCGCACGGGAAGAAGAAGGGCATGTGTGTGCTCAGCCGTGCGGGCAGCCATGCGAAGCCACGGCCGGGCTACAGGAGGAGTCACTTGCCGCCCCCCTATCGCTCCTATAGCGCGCGTTTAATGACGTGACCTCCAACATCGGGTCAACGGGAAGACGGCGCGCATCAAATCACCTTCTTTTTTCGGCTCATTTTCGCACAGCAAGATACGGTGCCTGGAGCGCGATAGGACCTTATCACGCTTGGTCTTTATCCGGAACATCACGATGACGGCGTAGGCGAAAATTCGCCCGGACAGTTCCTGCAATTGCTATCGCAATAAAATGTTAACAGTACTTTTAGCAGGGGTCACATAAACCTCGAAAGCGGTCGGTGATAGGAGGTGGGATATTTTTCTTTAAATGTTAGGCTGTCATCAAAATGTTGCGATATTCTACTACAGAGTCTATGTTGCAGCTTGACCGGACAGCAAGGTGTAAAAAGATGTAACAAACCTTATGGTGGATAATGCAAGCTTGAGATAAACTATCGCTAAGCATCGAAACCTACTGAACAGGTACAGTCAAGGTCGGTGAAAGAAAGAGGTGTTCCGCCGCCAACGCTTCTTTTTCATCAGTATAGATCTTTTTGTTGCATAATTGATGTTTTAAATGTCATGCTAAATGTGGGTGAACTGAGGAAAGCCACCCGAAGTTCAGGCTTTTAACGCGCTCTCCGGACAAGAGAGCACTGTTGTGCAGCATCCCCGTTGGGAACTCTCTTCGGCGCTCCGTTTGCTTCCCCCTAATGAGTGCGCCCATGAACCAGCGTAAGAGTGAGTTCCCTACTACGTAAAGAGAAAAAGAGTCCCTCCGAGTTGTGTTGCCATAACTGCACAACAGCCGTGCTGCATATAAGATCGGAGCGCATACACAGGAGCACTTCCCTGGACGAAGCAAGCCACCAAGGTGGCTAGTGTTTGCACTTGTTAAGGAGATCGAGAGGGGTTCCCACGAGACCTGTTCGCTTCCTATAGGCCCAAACGACGCATGACCTGCCTGTTCCGGCCGGCAAGCAACTCGGGAAGAAGTAACCGCGATTTGAAACACTGCACCCTGGAGACTGCCCGAGTCTGCCCTCATGCGGTGCTGCACAAGTGCCCAGTTGGCGGCTGACGTCGTGGTCGGTCGCGCGTGCCCGATGCCACTCTAGAAACAGAATGCGCACGCAGTAAATGAAATCGGCCTTCGCTGTACAGGCCAAGATAATATGACGCGATAGAATGAAAGCCGAGTAAAGTCACGGCGTCAGTGCCTTCGCTTCGACAGTGCTGGGCAAGAATGGTTCCATAAATTGTTGTTCATCCTGAACTGGGAATAATAAACGTGACGATAAAACATGATGAACCATCCAGCAGATAGCTCGCGAGTTTGCTTTGTTTTCCGAGGGTCAGTGTTTCAACGGCGGCTGCTTATGAATTGCACAAGCTCCTCACAAAGAAGTTTGCAAAAGTCATCCAAAAAGAAGTTTTTACGCTCGAACTATGCGCAAGAGCATGGTGTCAGCCAATCGCCACATGCACATATTATTAGCGAAGATGGCCGTACTGTGACGAACCGCTCTTGAGAACAAAGAACTTCGTGAATTCGCGCTTTGTTTTTGTTGCTTATTTATTGGAATGCATAGATGAAAGTGTACGTCCTACCATAGTAATAGCCTGCCTTACAAGCAACAGGATTATGTTTCGCATTTAATTAGACATGGGCGTCTAGCAAAGCGTCCTTGTCACTAGTCTGTGCCGTATCCATATATTAAAAACATTTACGTGAGACGTTTGAGGATTAGGCAACCACCTTCAACTTATGTTTAGCTTTGGCCGCGACTAGTACCACCACATTTGCGTGATCGAGCATTCATAACAGCCTGTGTCATCGCGCAGGTGAGAGGGGCATTATTCAGACATCTACGATCATTCTCTCCTCTCCACTCCACCTTCTTGCAGCAAAAAGCTGATATTGCCGCACTCAGTGTCAAAGCTTCCCAGCCGCGTTCAGTGCGCAACAAAGAATGACCATCATCATATCGTCCTGACTACGATGAAAGGAGATATAAATGCTCAAATGAAAGTAGGCACCGGGCAACCGCTGTCGAACCCGTTCCTTTAGGACAACTGCCGCACCAGCGACTGAACCATGGCAACGTCGACGAATCGCGAGCGCTTGATCCAGCAATGGCTCACCGGGCACCCCCAGTGATGGACGGGGCCGTATTCTGTACACCAGCAGTGACGCGACAGAAGGCAAGAAGAGGTGCACTGTAGCCGCAGTTCGCAGGCTCCTTGATTAAGTAAAATAGGAATCGCATTCGCCGATGGGTTCATCTCGTGCAGTCACTGATACGCGGTGCCCCCGTGCAAGCTTGGTTCACCTGCACCACGGTGCGCTCTTCCTTCGCTCCGCTGCCGTACGCATTGTGCTGCGTGTGCCCTCTGTGAGATTCGAGGGTTCGTAAAGCAAGTGCCCAAATTAAATGCGTCACTAAGAGAATAGAATGGGACATATGTCTATTGAGATAGGGATGGCTCATTAGCCTTTACTGGGAAAGTTGTTGTTGGGGAGGGAATAAAATGGGCCACTGGCGCTGGTCGTTGGTCTGTGTGCGCAACCTCTCTCCCTGCTGAACATCAGGAGGGATTCAAGCACAGGCTGCTGCTTGTGAATCGCTAAATGTATCCATCTCTCGTAGTCCGTCATCCGCTTCGACGAGTTTGGCTCGTGCCGCTGCGTGTGTCCGAGAGTTGGGCGTCAGGTCGGCAAGGCATTTGCCTGTCGGGGCGTTCTTGAATACATAGCTCTACGTTGGTTCGCCACTCCTCGTCATCTGTGATCGCGGTGGCCTGCGAAGTGACACTGGTCATTTCCAGCTGCTGTGTCTTCTTTAAGGCGATTTCGACATTTTCCAGGAGCGCCGCTGCCTTCTCGCGATCCAGAAAGAGCATCCAAACATGTCAAGGAATTTGCCTTTTTCTACCACATTTCTCCATTCAACACTCCGCCTCAACTCAGTTGTGATGATGATGATGATGATGGTGCTGGCAGTAGTGGTGGTGTCTCACTGTTCCCTTTGAAAAGGGGGGGAGGGGGAATATTCACATGGCCTACTAGAGTTAATAGGTACGTTATGCATGTTTTTCAGTCTTGCATTTTGTATACATCTCCTTAATCTTCTTTCTCTTGATTAAAACTTCTACATCTACCTTGTATTGCTACAGATACCTGTAACAGGTCTGGTCGTATCAATCTCTTTCCTGTATTTTCCACCGATACTATAGATGTCTCTAGCTTATCTTGAATTCTGACTGGTGGCTACTTCCGTCCACTTTAAATACAAGTGCTTCTAGACGGTGTACGTTATGTACGGAATGTGCGGTGAATACCTTCACATTCCATTAGGATGTGCTGAGTGGTTCCCGGATGTGCTGAGTGGTCCTCGCTGCCACGAGGACGGCAGCGAGCGTGAGAAGCGCCGGAGCGGAACAAGCGGAGGAGGTAGCCATCGCCCTGGCCATCGCCGACGCAGACTGCCACACGGTGCTGAGCGACTCCAGACAGGCGGTGCGAAACTTCGCCAAAGGCCAAATCTGCAGGGAGGCTGAGCGCGTACTGCGAGCGGTCAAACTAAATGAACGAAAAGTACGACTCAAGTGGTTCCCGGCGCACGCGGGCAACGCGTCGGGACGCAATGAGAACCATAATGAGACGGCACACGCAGCGGCGCGAGCGCTAACCAACCGCGCCCCGGCGACAGACCGTCCGACGTGGTTCGGAACCAAGGACCGCATGACGGATTACAGTGAAATCACGAAGGCCTACCGCCTGGCTCGCAGGTCTCTCCCACCCCCGCACCCGAGACTCAGTCGAGCGGAGGCGGTAGTGCTGAGACAGCTCCAGGCCGGACCGCTACCGAGCCCGAGACTGATGAATCGTATGTACCCCGAGACATATCCGACGGATATGTGCAGAGTCTGCCGGAGGGAGACTGCAGACTACACGCACATGTTGTGGGACTGCGTCAAATATCCAGAAGATTCAAAATCAAGAACACTCCCACCGCGTCTTGAGGCAGCCGCGAAGAGCTACGACCGAGACGATCAGCTATGGGCCGTCCAGCAGGTCCTCGAGGCGCTCGAAAGGCACGGACCCAGCGAGCCGGCAACGGCGAGCGGAGGCCCACGCCGAGTAACGGCGACTTCGAGGATGACGTAGGCCCTCGTCGGGGCGCGCGCGCGCCCAACTGCAGGCATAGATAAAGTTGTCTCCAATCCAATCCAATCCCGGATTTTCGCTGCAGGAGACATATGGCTCATCTTGTTGCGAATATTTGTGTGTTTTTTTTTTCTTACGCAACCAGCTCGACTCTCAAATAGCAAGGCACTGCCCTTTGTGTTATCGCACAAATGTTCACTTCTAATTTGTTTCTTTACATGCTTGTAAATCACCATTGTCCTTTTTCTTTCCATTCCTTGCGTCTAATTTACTGTCTCTGTTTCTCGCACTTTCTTTTTGGCAACTCCTTGTTGTCAAGAAAGCAGTGCCGACCTTTGACAGAAGGGATCTCTACTCAACAATGCCCCTCTACGTCAATTCTTGAGAAGCGTGGCGTTTTCTTCAGTCAAGGGGTCGCGCTATACTCAACAACTCGGAGGAGTGGAGGAAGAACTTCCAGTAGAATATGGTTTGAGAACACGGGGGTCGGGCTCTCGTAAGAGTCACTGGAGCTAGGGAATATTCTTTCTGTGCGCTACGTTGTTCAGGCCAAGCGAAAGAAAGACAGCCATAACCTGCACAGGATGATTACTTACGCGTCGACGAACTTCGCAATACGTGTCTCTTAATTTCGCACATCATACTTTGTCGTCGAAACTACGTTCTTTGAACATAACGAGTGAAAATATGGGAAGTCGCGCCTAACATAAATGTACGTGCACCTTAAACATCGTGACATTAGCATACCGATGCTCCCGTGAACTCTATTTTGCTTAAAACCTGACACGAGAAAGGGAAGACGACGGTGATCCATTCTGTTCAAATGCAGAAGGGGGAAAAAAGAAAGGAGTGCCTTCTATCTTCCATGTGAAGTTGTAACAGTCACCATTATCGTGAAGTATAATAGGCCACGAGCCACGCTATAGAAAGCCGGATCGAAAGGAGACGGTGAAGACAATTTCCAGACCCGGAGATCTCGGGAGTCTCTATTGTTGTTTAGCGAGCTTCGGCTCTTCGTCAAGGGTGGCACGTTGGCTGCGCTTTACCTTACCCATACCGTGTACCGACTACGACCTTATATTGGAGTCGAATAAACCATCGAGCCCCAGAACGTCTCTGCGCGCGCGTTCGTAAGAAAGGCAAGGTGCGTCCAACAATGCGCGAATCATTCTCCATAGTGAGATGGCGCGCGCAGGTATTCCTTCCCTGGCATCTATAATGGGAACGCATCTCTCGCAAACGCCAGCGGGAAAGGTCGCAGATCGCCCTGGGGGTGAAGGATCAAGGCTCGACTGTATCTGCAAAGCCGGGGGAGTTAGGAAACGTTTTGTCGAAGCGCGAGGGTCGGAGGCAAGGGTCTTGGCCGCGATCACGCGAGCTCCACGGACCAGTCGCGCGCACACGGCATGCAGCGCAGCCGCCTCGGGAGATTGATTCCCCGCAAATAGGTTCTTCGCAGAGCGCGCGCCTTCCCCTTGACTCTGAGACTGTTTTCTCTCTCTCTTTCTTTTTATTCGTTCCCCCATTCGCTCCGCCCCTGTGAAAACCCCCTTGTGTTCCGCTCGATACTTCATTTCCCAAGGCCTTGGTGGATTACGCCTTGATTCGCATCGCCTCCTCCTGCTCTAATTCCCTTCCCCCTCGCCAGCCGCTTTTCACTTTCGCCGGTCGCCCGTGGAATCATCCGAGGAATCGGGCGCCCACCATTTCTGACCCGCACTGATTTGGCGCCGTCATTCCGCGACGGGCGAGTGAAGCCCCGAGGACGCGGCGCCCAATATTCTTCGGCTCGCTGTTTGCGATCTGCCTTCTAGCCAACCTTGTTTGCTCGCATTCTGCGCCACGTGCCACCTCTGTCTCAGTTGCTTGTGTGCCAATGCGATTCCGACTACCTTCTTTGAGAAATAGGATGCCGTAGCGTGGGGATCGGTGATTCATGAGTATTCTTTGTTCTGGGCCAATGCCAGGTATACTCACGTCGCTGCTCAGAGTAATACCTCTCCGCAATTTTCTCTTCCTAATTTGTCCCGCACTATTGACACAGCCGTATTTGCTTGTGCTTCAAGTGCTCTTCAATAGTTTTATGGAGGTCTTGTGGCGTCACTATGCTTCACTAGATGATTCCTTCATTTCGTATCTCTTCATGAAAGTGGCTACCCGGAACAGTTTTTTTCGCTTTAGCGGCCGTACAATTTAATATTATAAGCATGTCTACAACTGCATTTACGCTAGGTTTAATAGTCGACAACAAAGCATGAAAGAATAACTCCAGAAATCAAACAGAATTGGCTGGACTGTCGAAGTTGATGAATAAGAAGAAAGTAAGTGATATTTGAAGATATAACATCGGAAAGATTGAATAAGTGCAAAAGAAGTTGGGGCAGCGTGAAATCAGTAAAAAGAAAACTTGGCATTGGAAAGAGCAAGCTGTATGCGGTGAAAGGTAAGCTAAGCAATGTTATCAGCCATAAGTGCCTAATAAAAGGCGCACAGCGTTTTCATGTTAAGCTGTGAAGTGCTCAGGTCAGCTACGTAATCAGACGTCCTCACGAACGGGGCACAGACATTTCGTTTGTAACTGGCGATGAGATTAGAATGGCGTTGCAGGACATCTTCAGGGGAAAAGCGACGCAGCAGAAGATGAAATAACAGTCAGTTTAATCAACGATGAATTGGATATTGTACTCAAAAAGCTTGCGGCCTTTTATCGCAATGTCTCATGAATTTAATTGCAGCAGAGACTTGGAAGAATATCCACATCGTGCAAATCCATAAAAATTCAAACGTTAATGATTTGAAGTATAATAAACCCATTAGCTTGTTTTCGATATTGTACAAAATATTCTCCACGGTAATTTCCAACAGAATCGAAGCAATATACTTGACTTCAGTCTACCCAGAGAACAGGCTGGCTTCAAGAAGGAGTATTCAACAATGGATTACATCCATGTCATCATTGAGGTAGCTGACAAATCTGAGGAATAGAACCAGCCTCTCTGTATGGCTTCCATAGATTACAAAAATGAGTTTGTTTCAGTAGAGGTCCCAGCAGTCACGGAAGCATTGTGTAGTCAGAGTACAGGGAACATGAATCTCTTAGTAAATGTCTATAGAGATTCGACAGCCACGATAATTCTTCACAGGAAAAGCGGGAAAATACCGATCAAGGGCAGGGCCAAGCAAGGAGATACAATCTATCCAATGCTATTCACTGCATGCTTATAAGTATTAAAGCTGTTAAACTAGGAAGAATTAGGTGTGGGTATCGAGGGAAGAATCTCAGCAACTTGCGGTTTGCAGATGACATTGTCCTGTTCAACAACGATGAAGAAGATAACATGCAACGAATGATTTAGGACTTTAGCCGACAAAGTGTAAGAGTAGGTATCAAGAATAATGTGAAGGAGCCCAACATAATGTTCGATAGCCTAGCAAGAGAACGGGAATTCGTGATAGACAATCAGCCCGTAGAATCGGTGCAAAAGTGCATTTATCTTGCGGAAACAATCCCAGGGGACTTTTATCATTAGAATGAAACTTACAGATGGAAAAATATGAGCTGGAGCACGTACGCTAGAAGTCAGGACCAGCAGCTTGCCGCTACCCTTGTAAAGTGTACAGTCATCGAATTTTACCGGTACTAAATGAAACTTGGAGGTTAACAAGCTTGAGAAGAAGTTCAGGACCGCGCAACGAGCGATGAGACAATAAATCACAGGCGTGACGTTACGAGACAGGAAAACTGCAGATTAGAGAGCACATTCATGTAGCCCATACTCTAGACATTGGGAGAGAGAAATCGAGTCGGGCAGTGCATGCATCGCGTAGAGCAGATGACAGGTGGAAAATTGTAGTTACATAATGGAGAACAGAAGTGTAGGCCGAGAGGGCAGAGAATTAGGTCGTGTGATGAATTTAGGAAATTCGCAGGCGCAATATAAGGCCAGCTAGCGCTAGACAGGGGTAGTTCGAAATCACTGGGAGAGGACGAATCCTTCAGTAGACATAATGATGATGGTTATCATAATGATTATGATCATGATGATTATAACGATGTCGCATCAGGCCATGTCGGCGCGCTCAGCTTGTCAGCACTTCGACCACAGCGGTAACTTCGGAGCGCGAGGAGAGAACACAGTCGTCAATCGACGTACCTCGAGGTCACAGGTCTGCACGCGGATTTCACTTGCCATCCAAGCACCGATGAGTTTGGAAACGCCAATGACAGAAATTTTCCGGTTGAGAGAGATGAAGGCAGCGAGCAGTTAAGTACAAGGAGGTTAAGCAGGTCGCGATTATGGTTTTCCGCCTGACAGAAAGAGAGAATAAAAGACAGATCGAGATGAAAGAAACGACCGTGCATAGTACGGTCACTGAGAGACTCGACGATGGCAAATAGTAGCGTGCAGTCAGAGAGTAAAGAAGAACAACCCCACGGGTATTCCATGTTCCGCACCAAATAAGAAGCATGTCAGCCTCCATTCTGTGTTCTCACAGTACTCTTGACCATGAAAAGCGAAAAAAAAAAAGAACAAGTTGCAGCGTGAGGCTCTATCAACACGGCATGTGCGTACGCAGGCGAAAGCGCCACTGTGCAGTGGTAGCTGTTGTGGATGTATACTCTCTGGTATCGATGTGTCCGTCTATACGGGGCTCGACAAAGGAGTTAGTTTCACGTCAATGGGGAAAATATAACATACAATGAATAAAGAATTTTGACAAAAGCATAAGACACCAATTGGAATCAGTAAAACCTCCTCGCTACAGTCGCCACTGTCAGGCCAGCCGTCTTGCGTGGCATTAAAGGAGGCCACTAAACTGCCTGCGGCAATATTTCATATTCTCAATGTTAAATATTTACAAATAGCACAATGTTGAGATTCTACCTCTGTAAACGCCCTATATTAATAGCTTATAATGCCTAATGTGCCAGCGGTGACAATGTAACGTTGTTCACAGATGACGAACGCACACGAGTCCATGCAATGAAACCAAGCAGTTTGCGAACATAGCGAGCATTTCTGCGAAAATTTTAAGTAATTTTAAAGATACACCTGTGGCAGATAGCATAATTCTTGTCCTTGATCTGGATTGTTCGAACGGGCACGCATTACTAGCGCTATAAATCGGGACATATTAAACTAATCAGTGAAATTTTTTAAATTAGCGTCTTAATTATGCACCTTATGGCACATATTGCAATTTACGAATTGTAGCCGGTGAGTTTGCAAGACGTATCCACTTGAAATGATTCTACAGGATGACACCAGTTTCGAGATATTAATTGCCGAACTTTGCGAAGAAATACATTGGCGGTCTAGCTACTTTTAAGCTTCGATGCATAGAGCGGCACTTTGTTAAAAATTAAGCGGAATGGCAGTACATGTTTACAGCAAGTTCGATGGTGCATATTTCGAATATGATGTCATCTACAGAATTCTTTTCAAGAGAATATGCTTTGCAGTCTCAAGAGCTACAATTTGTACATTTCGATATGTCTGGCAGATAGCACAATTCTAGTCCTTAAGCTGGTCTACTCGAAGAGGCGGACATAACTTGCACGAGAAATCGAAATGCGTAATCTACTAATTAACGAGAATTCACTAATTAGGTTTGTAACTGATTGCCTTGCGTCACATATTGAAAAACTGCGCGATCTGTCAAACGCGATTTTTTAAACATTACCTAAAATCTTCGCATAAACACCTGGTATATGTGCGCTATGTCAAACAATTTCTTAGTTGTCTCTTACTATGTTTACTAATGTTACTCATCCTTCTAGGCTTGACGGCTACGTCAACAACCGGTTCTGTGAGCACAATAGCTGAGCACGAGGTCGTGGGATCGAATCCCGGCCACGGCGGCCGCATATCGATGGGGGCGAAATGCGAAGACACCCGTGCACTTAGATTTAGGTGCACGTTAAAGAACCCCAGGTGGTCGAAATTTCCGGAGTCCTCCACTACGGCGTGCCTCATGATCAGAAAGTGGTTTTGGAACGTAAAACCTCACAATTTAATTAATTTTGAGCACAATAGTAACATATGTCGGCGAATGGAAGGGCATTTCGCCACACACTGCTAGCAGTGCAGGTTTAAACGCAATGTTGAGTGCCACCCGGTTGCAGGCAGGATTGTTGGCCTTTATCGTAACGGCTCGAATGGTGCTCTCGGTGTGACACTGTGGTGTGTCAAGTGCGTGAGTGCCGCGAGCGCAGTGGTTCAGCCATGTTCAGCTCGTGGTTCAGGCTGCACGAGCGCGGTGAATAACTTATTCGAAGACGACGACAACAGAGGGGGCACAAAGCGTGAACTCAAAGCATGAAACGTTTAGCTAATGAGTGGCCTAGACGGTAGTGCCGAGGGAGAAAAGAATAAAAAAAATCCAGGGGAGACGGGAAGATAAAGATTCGTGGCCGATCCCCCAGAGTGGGTTGCGCCATTTCGCTAGGGAACAAGAACAAGATAACAGAATCCCGCTGCCGCATCCCACCATTAAATTTTTCCCTACACAGGTCCGGTCTTGCAGCGTCCCCTCTGTGTCCTACCTGCCAGGAACGTGGCAACATTGACCGCTTTCTACTAGGATGCCGTCAGTTTTGAAATCAGAGGAAGAAATTCGAATTTTCACTCCGGAAATTGGGTATTTCTTTAACTGCTCAAAATATCCTCATCTTCGGGACTTCTTTATTGGGCTTTAGCCACAGGAACATCTGGGTGGCCATTTGCGACTATCTGTGACACAAGAAGGCAACCACGTTTATTCTCGAAATTAGTAATTGCATAGCTCATTAAATCGCTGATTGCGTGTTCGAAATGATTCTAATACCTCCAAAAAGTTTATAAGAATTTGCTGTTTATATATGATTAAAACTACTTTTATTTCTGTATTCACCAGGTAAATCTCATTCGTAATTGTCCTAAACGTTATACCTCATCCTGATTTACTTCTTAGTTTAGGTTTTTCTCGCTCCCCCTTTAACCTTTGACGGCCGACTTCTTGCCAAATCCTTCGTAGTAGATAAGCGCCACAAGCGAGGCAAGCAAGCAAACAAACTGGAAGAACTCGCCAGTGCTCCGGTCGCAGGAGTGAAGTCGTCGGACGTCAGGCCTCCTCCTGGACCAGGGCGACCTTCCAGAGCCGGGGTCCTTATGCAGTCTAGTGAAAACACGGGGAAGGCGGGAGATGGAAATTCAAGACGATGAGCAAAGCGAGAACAAGGTGGTGGTTGTGTAGGTAAACTTTATTGAAAGGGGGAAGGGGAAGGGAGGAGGTGGCTGAGGGATCGGGCTCAAGTAAGGCCCTGGGCCTGCTTGGCCTTCTCCGCCCAGTTCACCAGTTCATGCTGTCAGTCGACGTCCCCGGAACTGAGCCAGGCTGTCCAGTCAGTCTCGCTGCTGACGGGGGGATAAGAAAACGGGAGCGAGGTGCATTCCCACATTATGTGTGTGATTGTTCCTGTTTCTGAACAGAGCCTACATTTGTCGCTTTCCTTGCCTCCTGTGATTTTGTTAATGTATTTTGGGTGTGGGTATGTGTTTGTCTGAAGTCGCCGAAACGCGACCGCTTGCGTTTTGTCGAGTTGCTTGGCCGGTGGAGGGAGCGCACGACGCCTCAAGCGATACCGATGGGCTATTTCGTGATAAGTCTCGCAGGATTCCTCGTGTTTCTCCTCCTCGTTCACGCCGTCCGCATCTGCGGACGAGGCTCGGCGCGTGAGATCTCGAGCCAAACTGTGGGCCGACTCGTTGCCGGGCACAGCCTGTTAAGAACGGCCCAGCTGAGGTGCAAGTGTTGCCAGCCATTTGCGACAGCGGGCGTCAACGCTTCCTGGAGCGCCGCCGCAAACCTCTAGCCACTGCGTCACTAAGTCGCCATTGTGACTGAATGTGTTCGGCGGGCCAACTATTGTTACCGAACCCACCAACGCCGCCCTGTTCTGCTATGAGTGGAGGAGTTGCCGCGGGAACTTCGACGAAGGCCCCTTCCCACGCGCCGACCAAGATGCAGCACCATGGCTACCCGCACACGCTACCCGGATCAGCTCCGAGTTCTACGAAGCCCCTCTGACGTCGGCCCCGGACCGTGCACCTGTGTGTGTGTGTGTGCGTGTGTGTGTGTAAGCTGTCCCGGGGAGAGCTGGCGTGTTTACAATGACTGGACGAACGTTTCCGTCCCCTTGGAATCAAGGGGGGACCGAGTGCTTATAAGCAGCTGTTGTGCGGATGCTCGATACACTTTTTTAAGCAGTCATGTTAGACTGATACACTCTCTCAAGCAGTCGTGTTAGACTGATGTACTCTCTCAAGCAGTCATGTTAGACTGACGTACTTTCTCTCGAAGTCATGCTAGACTGATGAACTCCATGTAAATACTGTAAATAAACCCTTATTTCTCGTTCTCGATGAGAAGCAGTCCTTCCCTTCATCAACGTCCTCAGCGTGGATAAGTTGGACGATGGCATGGGCCAGCTACCTTCTAATTCATGCCGGACTCCAATCTTGACAACGGATCACGAGCGATGGGATTGAGCCCCCAATCCTGACAAGCCGCGTGAGCGGGGTTCCAAACGAGGGGTTTTCAAGCCGCTTAGGGGGCGCCTCGTGAGGACATGGTACGCCTGTTTGGAAATTCTACCGCGGACGAAATTGCCGATGGCCTACTTACTATCGCTGATGACGGTATTCGCTTCCGCATGCATGGCCGTGGCAATCGCGGTTTCCTCCGCTTCTACCACTCGGCCAGCCGTGATTGTTGTGTGTTCTATCAATCCTCCGTTGTGATCCGCTACCACCGCGGTCATGAAGTCACCGCGAGTGTGTCTCCTCGATCGTGTTGTGCATGCCTAAGGCCTCTAGCCTTGCGGTGGCCGCGTGGTCCGGAAGGCCCAGGACTGCCTTTGTGGTTCTTCTGATCATTGTGTTATTTTTAGCTGAGTCCGTGGCTGCGAGTTTGACATATGGTGTCGAGTACATGGTTCCGCTGGTTATGCATGTCTGCACAAGTCGAAGCAGCTCGCCCTCGCCCATGCCGTGGTGCTGATTAGCCACCCGGCGAGTGAGCTGTAGTGTGTAGTTGGTCGCCACCTGGAGTTTCTTTAACATGAGCCCGCAGCGCAGCGTGTTCTGAAAGCCTAGCCCCAATATTTTTACTGGGGCGCTCCGGGATAGTAATTCATCCGACCTTAAGTTCAAGGAAGCGCCTCCCCCGTGCTATTCCCCCGGGACAGCTACTTCTGCCGGGCTTGATCAGGAGGTATTCGGATTTTTCCGGTGCGCACGTCAGGCCCCTTGACTCCGCATAAGCTTGTACGACGTCGATGCCGCGTTGCATGATCTCTTGAAGAGTTTGTGGATCATCCGCCGCTGCCCATAACGTCACGTCGTCAGCGTAGAGGCTGTGGTGCAGCCCAGGGATAGAGCACAGCAGTTCCGGGAGCCCGCGCATCGCCGCGTTAAAGAGAAAAGGGGAGATGACTGATCCCTGCGGCGTGCCTAGGCTCCCCAGCTCTATAATATCAGGTAAAAGCGGGAACCAACATTTCGAAAAGTGTACTTGTCTGACGTGTCGAAACTTTGGCTCCCGCTTTTACCTTGTACTCGTTTTGCTTATGGCATTATGTAGATGTTAAATGTAGTTGAGTCTGCTTAAGTTTTTACCAGACCAAACATGAGGAAACTCATTGTCCACGTACATGGAAATGCTGCTTCTACCATCAAACAGTAGTATTAAACAACAATAATAATAATAATAATAACAATATTAATCTTTCACGTTGGTAACATACCAGGCAGTAATAAGAACTGACGTGAAATGGGGTTTATGTTTCTGAAATGACTTCAGGCCTCAGTTGCATACGTTTTCGCTCTAAAAAGAACAAATCAGTTGAAAGCCAGGGCTGTCCTCGTCTCTTTCATTGTTCACGTGTACAGTATTCGCGCTGTTAGTTGTAACCTTTCAAAGATCGTTGAAAACCTTCCACGTTTCACTAATCAAAACGCGGCGTGCTCCTAGAAAAGCTACGGAGAAAAATCCTGAGACATGTGCGATTTTCTTGACGTGGGCGATTTTCCCACCATCGGTGCTATACGTAATATTTTTTCTTCCTTCGCACCCTGCTGAGAGCGCCCCGCTCTGATTAAGTGCTTAATTATGTATTCCAATCTCCTGAAACAATCTTTAATGCTTCGGCTCGTCAGCAATGCCTGTTAAAAGTTTCAGCGCGCAAACTTTAATGGCCTACTTATAGCGATAGGTTCTTCAATTTTTTTCACCTCTTTGTGAGAAGTTATAAGGAGCCCCGTAGTATTCTGTTATTTATTGTATCTCCACGAAATGATGTACACGCGAACATCTCTTCATGGATGATGTGCTCTCTTAGTCTACTCTATTTGCAAGCCATCTTTCCCGCCCATGTGCGCAGGGTCGCAAACCGTACGTTCTCATATGGCTAACCTCCCCTCCTTCTCTTTTTGTCCATCTGCCTTGTTCTCTCTCTGCCTTCTTTGTTTCTCTCTCTCTCTCTCCATCTTTCTCTCCTGCACTGAAGTGGATTTGGGTTCGCATTCGACCTTTAGTTTTTGTACGCCTACTGTTCTAATCTCATCGCGATCTGTGTGGCGCGCTCGATTTAATGGGATGGTAATTATTTCTTCTGACTCTTTTCCCGCTCACCGAGCTTCTTTAGAACATCGCTAGTATGCGCTACAGAGTATCCACTCTTTATAAAAAAAATTTCATTCGGCCTTTATCTAAACACAAGATACTGCAACAAAGATGTCGCCGCTAATTGACGCACAAGGCTCCGAATGCGCTAATGGCGTCCCAAACGACGAATGGTCTGCATGATAGGCCTTTGACCATGTGACATCCTTTATTCTGTGCGCCACTTGCATATGTCTTCTCTCATTTTTCTATTCCCCCCTATGTAGCATAGCCAAGCAGGCAAACACATTCGTCAGCGCAGATTCCTCGGAGCTTTCATCGCGTTCCGACCTTTCCTATAGCGTTTGCCATGCGCACAGATTATGCTAACGCGTTTGCTGCACACTTTTCTCTGAATGCTTTTCTCACTACACTTATTGCTGGTTTTAATACTTCTCCACTGGAAAACGTACAAGGGCAATACATCGACGCTTGTGCCTGTGGAACAGGCGCAAGCGTTGCAATAATCAACCTGCAGCATTTGACATTGCTTATCTTCACCACAGGGCTAAGATTGCTGGGCATTGCATCAAGTTCCAGTGGATACCTGGCCGTGCTGGCAATTCGGGAAATGAAAGAGCGGATGAAGCGGCCAGAAATGGACTCCAATACCGCAAGTTCGAAAAAACATGTTTTACAAAAGCCGATGCTTCAAACATGACAAAAAAATATGCCTATCAAGAAAAAGACCGCATCTGGAATCTTCTGCGTCACCAAGGTAACTTCCTGCGTTACATTGACCCAGAAATGAGACCGCAAATTCCACGACCACTTCTTCGACACATAGAGACATTGTACCATCGCCTTCGACTGAACGTGGCATACACGAACAATTATCTGTACCGCATAGGGCTTACCACAAACCCATACTGTGATAACTGTCGCAACTTAGAGACAATTGAGCACATATTACTAGAATGCCCCGCGTACCGCGACGAGAGACAATTTTTTGAGCGACAAATGGACATGATTTGCCACGAGCCGTTAACGTTACCGAGCATCTTAGGTCCAATGCCCGGCCCTTCAAAACAGCGACGGGTTTTGGATTTATTGTTCAAATACCTGTCAGAAATTGGTCTAATAGGAAAGCTTTAAAAACTGCACACTTCATATACAAAAGCCCGAATTTACCCGCCATGTCACCTGTAAATGTTAGTATCAGGTCCACTCAGACATATCATATTTATTTTTATCCTCTTTCTCTCCCACTCTCTTCTGTAATCTTTTAATCCCATTCCCCATTCCTATACAGAGCAGCATGCCAGCGGTTATATACGCGCCGACAAAATTCTCTGTTCCCTCACCGCAATATAAACCGGCGATATATATATATATATATATCATAAGAAGCCAACAAACAATGACACCAAGGACAACCACCTTAATTTCCATTAGTTTATCGTTTCTTTATTTCATTTATTAAGCACAAATAATTTCCCCTTTGTTGTCCTTGGTGTTATTGTTTGTTGGCTAATAAAAATCGGGCCCCTCGGTTAACCCCCTTTCTTCTCGTTAATTATATAACGAGGGTCTCGAATCCGGCTACATTGATGCCTTCAGGTAGCATAGTGGGTTTATTGACCAGTTGCCTTCACCCAAAAAGATCGCGTTCTCATGACGCCTGCGGCAAAAAGGACGTTCCACGTCCGCCGCCAAGGTCTGTGAGTGGTGCCGCTGGCTAACACTCCCAGGGTTACTAGCACACATAAATACCCAAGAAAAGTGGATGGGCAAGCGACGCCGCGGTAGCTCAATCGGTAGAGCATCGCACGCGTAATGCCAAGGTTGTGGGTTCGGTTCCCACCTGCGGCAAGTTGTTTTTTCATCCACTTTAATTTCCATTAATTTATCGTTTCTTTATTTCATTTATTAAGCAAAAGTAACTGACCATATGTTGTCCTTGGTGTCATTGTTTGTTGGCTTCTTATGATATGACTAATAAAAATCGGGTCCCTCGGTTAACCCCCTTTCTTCTCGTTGTATATATATATATATATATATATATATATATATATTAGTCAGCCGTTGCAATCTTGTTGCTTCATTTCCTCCTTCTCTGATCGAATTTGAAATGTAAATGGGGAGTACAACGTTATTAACAGTTCTCTTAGTTTTTTTTTTTCTTTTTGATGCTGCATGTTCATTCCGCTGTTAAGTTCGCGTCCACAAGAACTCGGTTTGAAAGCAGTTTCGAGAGACGCTCTGCACGAAGCCTTATTGGAAATCTATAAGAACCTTCGTGTCTGTAATGTGCTCCCTTCACCACAACTTTCCAGTCCGCGTTTCGACGCTCTGTTCATTTTGCCTGGCATGAGTTCTCGACACGTTTGCATAGGTCTGCGCCTATCCGGAGGCAAGTACCAGCGTTTTACATCAAAAGCAGGTGAAAAATCGGACAGATATTGACGAAGACATGTTACTCGAGCAGCTTTACCAAAAGTAAACTCGTTGCAGAAGCGTTAATGTTCCATGTTTCAGTCCAGAAATGTTTGCCAAGTTCCGTCAGCATATCAAATATCGTTATGCATCCTTATGATGGTCTATATTTTCCTTGAGGCACGCATGTGGCATATGCTTCCGTTGCGTATGCCTTCCAAAGATCCCGTCTCTGTGGCTTTTGCTTTGTCCCAATTCTCGATGCATTATTTCGAAGGCGTTCAGCTGTTCAGGAAAATGGTAACGCAAAAAGATTCAAGACAATGGCAACAGACTAGCATTGTGCGTGTGTCCTGCATGTTCTTTTTCTTTCTCCGCGTACTAGTTGTACAAGGCTCACCGCCTTCGGGTTCGCATGCCCACAAGCCCAAATAACAACCCTTGTTAGCGTGCCCTTATTTAGAGCAGATCATGAAGCTTTTATTTGAAGCGTCGAATGGCACCACACAAAATCACAGACTAAACTACGCTCCCGTGAGCCATCTGATTCTGTAAAGGGAAGGGTTCCGGCACCTCCTCAAACTTCGTGACTTGCAGGTGCGGAGTAAGTCTTCTAGACGGGTTGGCGGGGCGACGTGGGAAGGTTGATGTGCAGCTTTAACTATTACGCGCTCTTTCAACCCGTCCTCTTCGCTGGTCTTGTCTATAGGCCGTACTATCTGCTTTTTGGCAAAGACGCAATTTGCGCTCACCTAGCTTGTACGTTCACTCAGTGACCAGCGTATAACTCCTATCAAAAGTCGTGATCGGGTAACGCCATTACTTGCAGTTTATGCATAGATGTCTCGCAGTTAGCTATGCCAACTAGTCCTCCTGCTCCTCTCTTCTAGACTAAATGTGCTGCGTAGTACATTGTCTCCTGTTGCTAATATGATATCTCTTATTACTTCAGTGTCCTTCATGCCACGTCTCCAGCATTAAACTTAACTTGAGGTTACGTTTAACCTCAGGTTACCTGAGGTTAACCTCAGGTTTAACTTTTACTTAACCTGAAAGTTTTGCAATGAACATTACGGCTCAAGCAGCAAACACCTTTGTGCCAGAAACGATGACACATTGCGAAATGAAACAAAGAAATAAACTACAAGTTTCACCAAGTCTGTGCCGTCTGCGCAAACATTTACAAAACTCGCAACCTAAACAGCAAATGGCATTGCCACCATCGCGCCATTGCCTTTTCCCAGTGACTTATTTTTGCACAACGCATCACTGAAATCGCGTCTAATGCGGTGAGTTGCGGCTTGAACGGCTTTATGCTCGGCCTTCTCACGAGCAATCTGACGAGCGTTGTGCGACAAACATCGGAGGAGGAGGAGCCGTGGAGATCTGCTTTGTGGAAAAGCTAAGGAGGATATGAGCAAGGCACTTCGTAGGTGATTTTGCAGCTACCTAAAGTGCATATTCGCTGAGCGTTCTATACGAGCTGCACCGTTAGCGTCGCCCTGAATAACACTTGTCTTCCACGCAGTGAGCGCTAGTTTGATCCCTGGCCGAGCTTTCATGGTTTTTTTTTTTTTCGGCGTGCGGCTGATATCGTGTACATAGCTAGCAGCATGATTCAAAACGAACAAATAAGTGAGAAACGCAGGTACCTCGGCACATGGAGTTAATGGCAAGATATTATTGTGGTTGGACTGATAAGACGGTACTCGACATTGCTAGCCTGTCTGGGCGTCGATGACAGATAAAATAAACCCAATGAGACTCGCCTAAAACCACATCTTGTGGAAATTGAACGTACATAGGTTTCTGAAGAAGCAAGACGTTGACATTTTGTTTGGTCGTGCAGCTCTAGAAGCGGGGAGAAAAGGTGAAGATTAAGCGGCACTAAGCAGCGCTGGGTTATGAAGTCGTCAATGTGGATGCTAACAAGAAGTTGTTTTCCCTAGCCGTTGTCAAGTAACGCCTGTAGATAGATATGACCTCCTTGTACGCCATCCTCCTTGACGTATTTCCGGCCGATACCCTTCCTTTTTCGCCGTGCTGTCCTCCAGCCCCTGGCCTTACGACCATCTGCGCTGTAAGGTCTTGGGGCAGTATATGCCCTGTAATTCCCGCTCCCGGAGCATGACCACGAAGTATGGTTTTGGCCTCTGCCCGTTACTTCGACGCACACCTCCTCATGGACAGCTCAGACAGTACGACTGCCGGCTCATTTCGAATGATTCGTGCAGACTGATCCTCCTTCCCCGGTTCCCACCGCTTAATGCCAGGTACGCCGAAATGGACACCCCATTCGAAACCTTCCATCTGGCGCCTCCGTTCTATATG
The DNA here is from genome assembly GCF_023375885.2 of Dermacentor andersoni. NCBI lineage: Eukaryota > Metazoa > Arthropoda > Arachnida > Ixodida > Ixodidae > Dermacentor > Dermacentor andersoni. The sequence continues at coordinate 11,859,332 of NC_092817.1, forward strand.
CGTTAGCATTCTTAGGGTACTTCACGCACTTTCCGGGGTCTTTGTTTGTTTGTTTGCATGTATGTATGTATGTATGTATGTATGTATGTATGTATGTATGTATGTATGTATGTATGTATGTATGTATGTACGTACGTATGTATGTATGTATGTATGTATGTATGTATGTATGTATGTATGTATGTATGTATGTATGTATGTATGTATGTATGTATGTATGTATGTATGTATGTATGTATCAACCTGTAATGTACGTATAAGGTATGGGTGTGGCAACCCTATAATATACGGCCTCACGCCTCTGTTGTCGCCAGGATCAGCCTCTCGGTCCGACGAAAGTTAGGAAAAATGGGAAATGGAATGGATCGCCCCAAAAATAATGTTCCCATAGTGTCACGCGCCAGACGTACAGTCAGGCTAACCACTCTAGCTTTCACTGAACTTCCGTTTTGCAGTTACATAATCCAGTTCAGCCACATTTCCGTGTGCTGCTAAAGTATCGTCCATTTGTATAGTGCGAACATTACCATTCGCCTTCTGCCGGCTTTGTTCTTGCACAAGTTTTGTCTTGCATTGGTTGTTGGTATTTGATGTACTTTGTACTTTATCTATTTCATAATTTCTCTCACGTCTTGAATTTAACTATTACAGCTCCTGCCAGGACCCACAGTAGCGCCTGTATTATTTTATAAATAAACTGGCTACCACAGAAACCACACAGGTTGTTTGCAAAAATGTTTTTCTACGGTTGTACCACCCCTTCAGGCGTTTTCGTCGTGGTCATTGTCGCTGTTTTGTGTCTGTGAGAGCGCTAGCTTAGCTAGCCTGAAAGTAAGCAACCTATATATAATCGGCGTATGTGTGCAGTATTGCTAATGTTCGTGCCTCCTGCCACAGCCCTTGTTGGCCAATGGCGGCGTCCACGACTGATACGCGTGAATAGGCACAAGACCAGTGGCGTGTGCAACAGCTGGCACCCTGCGGCGGAGCTCTTGTTGAAGGCCTCGAGACGTTGTGTATTTTCTTTATCTTTATTTTATTTATTTATTTCGCCCGTAGTGACGCTTATATTTTGCCCTCGGGGTCCATTGAGCCGTTCTTTTTACTCGGAGATTCCCTGCGAGTCAGTTCAGCTATGCGATGACGCACTTGATGAGATAGATGCGATGCCTGTGCTGACTGCTAGTGGCCAACACATTCATCTAAAAACAGAATAAAGAATATTCCTTCCGTGGTGGAAACGAATATCGCCCCATAAAAGTTACTTCACGCCTCACGTCTTCTTACGTCGAACAGAAGGTGGCTCCATGGTGCGTTTGTCTTTCTTCACATTTTTGGTTTTGATTTCGATTCGTGCTCACTTTTCTTCGACTCTCGTAGAATTCATTTACATTCGACATCAACTCCTCAAGTTCTTTTCGAATTCTTTCGCATAGGCGTTGAACGTTTTTGAGTTCTTCGGGAAATTGGAAATTGATTGGCAATTTGATACTTCTTCGCACTTTTTACACTTTTTTGAATTATTAATGGCTTCATTTCAGTTTTAGTTATGCTTCCACGGGTTGCCATCGGATTTATTTTCCTATTTTTGATGAAACTCTTTCGTTTCTTGAATGGGTCCTCTTGAGTCGATCTTGAATGGATTGTTATATACCCTTAAATTACAGCGATGTCCATTACGCACTCTTTCCCCCGTAAACACGACGTAATAGGGGCCCGTATCGTGAAAGCGAAGCGACAAGACTCGCGGGCAACCTTCGTTTACAAGGTCCGACTCCACCGTCGCCAGCGGGGATAAACGTGCGTCTTCAACGACAAGGGGCCAACTGGGAAGTTAAGCGGCGCGTCCTGGTCGACGCTTTGGGTATACGGCATGCACCGTACCAGATCATGCAACGATCGATATTGTGTGACCACGCTAGACTGCGGGTGTTAGTTAAATTTTTTTGGGTTCTCCTGGATGTCTCTAAATTCAGTTTTACGCCGTGTACAATGGTCGCTTAAGAGCCTCTGCTGCTTTAGCAACACGGTAAATTAAGCAGAAGACGCAATGGCGTGCCGTCCCAATTCGCCTCGTGAATGCAGAACGTGGATATCGAATATCATTACTTTCATCGTTGATAAATACTGGAGGTGGCCTCAGAAAACTGAAGTTTTTGTTAACTTCGAACTCTGCACCGGAACCTCGACTGTGAGCGTCTAAAGCTGATAAACCCTGGCTGATTGGGTAAATATAGGGAGGATGAAAGCCGCAAATGAAATTAAAATTAGTGAGGAGACCCAAAGTTTCCGTAGTTGACGAGAATAAAAATAGGCCTTGTTATAAAAAATAATATCAGCACTGGACAGCAATGTGCCTGCCTGTGTAGTCTACGACGCACTATTAACATCAGCACGATCAAAAGATATATAAGATTAGATATCCCAGTAAAATATTTTGTTAACAGGGTCTGCGCGCCGAAGAGCAGAACATCGATTTTAGGATCGCTGGAAAGGGCTGCAGCTTCTTTCGGAGACGGGGCGGCGTTTTTGTTTTGACCTTCGTGGGAACCAAGTTGGCGAGGGCTGCAGAGAGTGTTCGTCGTTGATTTGTGGCCCCCATCACGTGTATAGTGCCAGACAACACGATACCTTACTTAGCGCTTCAGCAACTGCTTATAGCTCAGTACGTGGGCTACCATGATTACTAAGCAGGTTCCAACGATCGGCTTACGTTTATTGGCTTGGTTTCTTTTAGAGCCGTACAATAAAGCTGCCGCCAGGCTAAGTGAATGCCCACACATTTCCAGCCGTAAATACAGCCAGAGAATCACACTGTCTCGAGGCCCTTCGCCTTGGTGCAAAGTTTAAAAATGAGACCGCTGCATCCCCATGTACGCTCTAAAGATATCATTTCTTTCTTTCTTGCCAAGCTCCCTAAACTAGCGTTTGTAAGGAGTACGAAATTGCCCCCGATATTGTTCTTTTTCATTTTGTGTCTCCGTTCCATTTGGGAGCAGACCATTTTTAGATAAGAACGAACGAGGTACTCGGACGATGCATTTAACATTGATGGAGACAAATTGATTCCGACATAAAATTACGAAAAAGTCTCTAGTCACGACTTGTTTTCGAACGGAGAAGTAAAATAATTGGGGCAGGTTTTCAGGCTGCCAAAGACAAAGGCGGGGGGTCTCTATACGGTGTCCGATCTTTCTGCCTGAGCAATAAACTATAAACAGAGTGTCGCAGCTAACGCGCACCAAGCTTTTTAAAAAGCTATGCTACGTGACACAACGATGGGACCAATTGTGTTTTCTTAGCATTCGTCTTGTGCAAATTGTGGAATCTTTCAGTAAAAATCAGTAAAAATCATTTCAGTGAAATTAGTAAAATCAGTAAAATCAGTAAATCAGTAAAATCATTTCAGTGAATATCATAATCAGTAAAAATCAGCAAAAATCATTTAATAAATTATAATTTGCTTGCGTAATAGCCTAAGCTCGAACGTCAAATTGAGCGTCGCATTCGAAACTTTTATATTTAATCGTTTCAGCTCTCTACTTTAAACCTGGCTAATTTATTTCGCGTTTCATAGTTGTGCCGCAAAACAGAGCAACAAATCTTATGATGAAATTTTGTTTTATTACACAGAACCGAAATGTACTCACTCGCACTACTTTGTTGGTCAGCACACAGGGTTATATACAATACATATGCAGTACTTTATTTTTCTCTATAATGCTTATGCACTATGCAAGGATGCCGGAGAAAAGGCTGAGGAGCTTGGCGGGCGCCGGTTTCTTCTGACAGTGCGACCGTTGGCAATAGGTAGCAATAAAAAAAAAAGGCGCTGTGACCAGCCCAGCTTGCGCAGTGGCTGTGGCGTCGGGCTGCTGGGCACGACGTCGCGGGATCGAATCCCGGCGACGGCGGCCGTATTTCGATGGGGGCGAAATGCGAAAACATCCGTGTACTTAGATTTAAGTGCACATTAAAGAACCCTTGGTGGTCGAAATTTCCGGAGTCTACCACTACGGCGTGCCTCATAATCAGAAAAATCCAATTTAATTTTTTTTAAGGCGCTGTGAAATGCAGGTATACACGCACACGCGCACCCTACCGCACGTCACAGAAAATAACGCATAAATAACATCGAACGAATAATAGTTAAGTCTTGTAATAGTAATTCAAAACAATGCATTATAAAAAATGTGTAAATAAGCGCACATGAAAGAAAGAGGCACAATGCATATTCGTGGGGATTACAAAGAGTGATATAACGAGAATAATGAAAACTAGTTTGTGTTATTCAGATGAATACGAAGAGAAGTTATCGAAATTATTGAGATGAATATCTACGTTAGTGGTTTGTGAAAGTTTATTTGTTATGGCTGTAAGTCTGCATTCAAGCACTTGTGTGTCATAAATAGAGGGACTTCTGTCAGTTTTCCAGATTTCAGGATTACATGTCGTATAAACTAGCAATTTTTTTCAAGCCAGCTACAAAAAGCTTAATGCGGTTGTTTTTCTTATTTAATGTACTTATTCCACAGGCGTGACCAAGCCTCTACAGACACAGAGTCAGCGCGAACCATGTTATGCTGGCCGAAAAGCATTTTAGTGTGAAAGGGACACGAGACTTTACGTATGATACGAACAGCTCGTTTTTGCGAAAGCAGTAATTTTCTCATACTTTCTGATGTCGATATACGAGAACAGCATAGCTTAAGGTACAAGCAAACGATGAATGATTATCGGGCAAGGAGGAGTAATTAGCAGATGGTCAGTTTTGTACAAAAGCAGGCTACTTTTGTACAAGCTACTCGTGAACCAAGAGAGGCATTGTCCCTTAAGAAAGATGATGGTGCACTCGTCAATAAGGAATCGCTAACCTTGCATGATAGAATATATCATCACAGTGATAAATCGTCATAGACAGCGTGTGGGAACGATTGGCAATGTGTCACGCACGGGTGGCTTCCTTCCCGCTGCATTTGTTCGTGTTGGTTGGTTTATTTTTGCTTTCGTGCGTGCATATAAACAGGGCAGATCTCGATTAAAATTGCGAGACAGCGCTCGTGTCGGGCACGTCTTTCTTCGTCCCTTGTCGTAGCGCCCAGTTTCGTTTGCTGTTGCAAGTATCACCGGTGAAGCAAACCGTTGTATTGCGTGCAGCAATGCTGACTTGCGTCTCAGCAGCAGCAGCGAGCTACTTGGTCACATTTACATGTCAACCATTTACAAGTGAACCACCGAGTTCCTTGAAAGCGCTTCTGAGGGCGCTGCTGTCGCGCGTGCGAGGCTTTGATCCACGGCATTGACACGCGGAGAAAAATAGCGAGCTGGAAACTTTTATTGTGCTATGAACAATTTTACATTCGAGCTCGCTCAATATTGCACAAGCATTCATTAGTTTGTGTACCTAATTTTGACTAGTTAGTTAATCAATGATAAGTGTAAAAAATTCCCCCTGCCCCCAGAGTGACTGCTAACTGATCTGACCGTTAGTCCGATTATCATATCTTGTAGATCTATTGTTTTTAATAGCTTGTCCTGCGTTAATAGCTTGTCCTGCGTCTGCGCGCCTAAGGCGCGCAGATCATCCACAGCAGATTGCTAGTTGCACTGGCTTTGAACATAATATTATCTCACCTAATTTTGTTTATAGTTGATTCACTTTCTCGCCCTTGAAATTGAAGAATTCGTTGTCTTCATTACACTCACTCAGTGACATTTAGGACTGTTGTTGGAAATTGTAGGGCACGGAATTGTGTGCTCTTCGAACGTTCTTCTTTCAACTCGTCCACTTGGCGGTATTTCGCCAAGCGCGGCGCCAAAAAAAAAAAAGCATATATGGTCATCATCAACTTGCCCACATGAAGATTTGTTTTTTAGTTTTTGTCTCACGAATGCCCGAGCACGACAAAGCACGGCCTCGCCTGTTTGCACACCACCTGGGATATTCAGACGAGGCGGTTGCTTTATTTTGTGAAACAAAGTTCATAATGGACATAACGCGCCTGATGTGGCGCGAGCCCACCATTAGTGTTTCCTGTGTCTCTCTTAATTCGAGATAACAAAGACGACCACAAAGTAGCTAGAGCCAATACCTGCAGTCAATTTCTCGAATCACTGACAGGAAGAATGATGCTGGAAACGTAAAGCACTGAGATAAGAGCGCAGGACTGCACCACAGGATGGCATTTCATTGAGACTGATTTCTGTTATATTCCTTTTGCCTGTTGAATTAAGCGAGGTTCGTTCCTGGCGAGATGAACGCGGCAAAAAGAGAGAACTCTTTCGAAACTACGAGTAATCCATTTATATCGGTGATCACGTGGCCGTCACAGGGTAAAATGTGGTGAGGATATCTGTGCAAAAAGGGGGTAGTTTAAGATGAATGATTTTTTATTGTGTAAAGATGAGTATTTCTTCGCCGATTCTGAGGAAAGGTGCATCCTTCGCGCCTCGCTAGCCAGGCCTCGCCCATAATTGAGCTCGAGGAAACCGAAATGAACGTTGCACGAAATACAACCACGAGGATTCAGCAGCTTTCCTCATTCAGTAAGTCGTAGGCAGGCTTAGCGGGCTAATTGATGGGAGTTTACGTTTTGCAGCAAAACAGAGACAGGGCACACTGAAGAGAAGTCAGTATCAGCGAGCTCGTTCGCTATTCAAGGTTTATTTGGACCGCGTGCCGTAAAGGACCGCGTGCAACCAGTTCCTGTCGGAGTGCAAATTACAGTAGTCACGAGGAAAGTAAGATAAAAGAAGAAATATGCAATATTAAAGGAGAAAGGAATGCACAAGGAAGCGGCGAGAAACAATTTCCCCAGAGCTACATAACATGTTAGCAAAATGCACTTCACAGACATCGAACAGCGTCATCTTGCATTTCTACACCCGCCGTAATTGTGTAGTGGCTATGGCGTTGTGCTAGTGAGCACGAGGTCGCGAGATCGAATCCCGGTCACGGTGGCCGCATTTCTATGGAGGCGAAATGCGAAAACACCCGTGCACTTAGATTCAGGTGCACATTAAAGAACCCCAGGTGGTCCAAATTTCCAGAGTCCCCCACTACGGCGTGCCTCATAATCAGATCATCGTTTTGACACGTAAAACTCCATAATTTAATTTTGCATTTCTGCCATCGTTTCTTGGCTTTTTCACGGTCTATCATTTGTAAGAGGCATTGTTGAAATTGCAGTGAGCTGCGCCTTGAGTACCTTTAAGTTTAGCCGGTCACACGGGTGTCCATCTCTGTGACATCGGGCGAGACTGGCAAGACATACACACACAAGGAAATAGTGGCCTCTGAAACCTAAGTTATGCAGCATCCAAAGACTTACGTTATGAGGAATGCGTCATTTTCCCCGTTGGAGATTTCGGAAGTGATGCCACGGGTTTTGGCCTATTTGTGCGCGGCTGTATGAGCTGCGAGATAAGCTGCTCTTTATTTTTTTATGCTGGTCTCTAACGTGGGGGACACAAGTTCGATTTTTGGTCGCGGCAGCTTCTTTTCTATGCGAGGGCATTACTTGGCTCAGTGTGCGACCCTGCCGTCATCAGAAAGCCATGGGAAAAAGAACTGCACCAAATTATGTCATCTTAATCTAACTAAAAGAAAGAAAGTGGCCATGGTGAGTATTTGATCCTTTGTCCCACCACCACTGCTACCACTCCGTAGACGAGCGCGCTAACCATTGCGCCACTTGTCTTTCTTTGTTTTTTGTAGCCGGCTTTGACAATATACACAAACAATACACAAAAAGACAGAAGGTTTGCCGTATGCCGCTATAATGCTCCTGGGCCTCCACAGTTTATGGAAAGCTGGAACGCAGTCCAACAATGCTGATGTCAGTTTGCGACCTACACGCGATCACTTCAATGAAGCTGTAGTACGGTTCAGGGATGTCCATCGCGTACTCACTGAACAGCCAACCCTGCGCCCCCATTGCATTACGCCACCGTGGCCCAGGCGGCAGTGATGAATGTCATTGAGACTGTGCACCTGGTTGGGCTCTGCCTGGTGGGCGATTCACTGGATGGCGCATGTCTCAAATGGACGCGGCAGCGTTTTTGTACAGGACTCTGGCTTCGGCTCTGCGCTGCGGCACGCTCGTCGTTGGAGACCTCATTCAGGACTCACATTCAACGCCAACGTCCATCGGCATGATACGTGCCGACCGCCTCTCCGATAGCGGCAAATACCACTTCGCGAGGCCCCAGAATCGACTTGGCTATTGAGAACATGCCACCCATTGTGCACGAAGTAAGGTACGCATCGACATACTACTCAGATCACAGGACTATGCTACTGTCGATCAACTTGGATCCGCAGATACCGTCGCCGGAGCCCATGGTTCCGGCGACAGCAGCAAGATGCAACGCGCTTCCGGTACCAGTTGGACGACGACTACGACATCCCGCCAAAATAGGGGGTGGAGTTAGCCGACGAAACCCATGAAGAAATGTAGTTTCCACACCATTGTGCTGCAAGGAAAAGTACTGTGTTTCCATCGATGGCTCAGTCACACCTACAAGTTCAGCTGTCGCGGTAGTGATTCCAGCAAGAACCGTCCAAATACAGCTCAAAACGTCACATGTATCATCAACGACAGCTGCTGAACTGCTGGCCCTCCGTGCGGCTTTTCATTTCATTCAGGAGATATCCACCCAATCTATGGTCAATCTTCTGTAATTTAGAGGCAGCCCTCGATAGTTTACCCTCAGCTCTGCGCCACGGATCACATGAGCATTTCGTCGCAGTGGTCACACAAGTCTTCCATCGAGTAGTTGACAAAGGACACGATATATCAACGGTTGTCTAGTCACTGCAGCATACATGGCAATGATCAAGCGGACACAGCTGCACGGTATGCCCACAACAGCGTCAACTGCGTTACCATCTCCATTTCGAGAGCCAACGCAGCGCGAAAATTTTCCGCGCTTGCGCGCAACCTAACATTGCTTTAATGGACTTCATCCGACTTCACAATTGCACGCCTTCGCACCCTGGACCCTAACTTAGAGCTCCGTATTCCGTCTTACCTTCCACGACGTGATTGCACCCTTCTAGTCCGTCTACAGCTTGAAGTAGCATTTTAAAATTGTGACGTCTGCGGTCGCAGCGAAATGATCGCTCACATTTTTTTCGGCTGCCCTCGTTTCAACCCGGAAAGAGCAGCCCTCTGAGCCACGCTAGACCAACTGGACAAGCGACCACTCACCGAAAGCGACATTCTTGGAAACTGGCCTACACGAACATCCGTGTGAACCGCTATGAAGGCACTGTTGCGTATTTAAAAGACACCGGACTGTGTGACAACTTGTGACAAGTTATGACTGTGCACTGTGTGACGTATAAATGTATTAGTGGGACGTTGACACTGTGCAACACTATGTAACGCTTTCTCAGAACGTGTGATAGCGCCCACATAAACAGTGCGTGCGTGCGTGCGTGCGTGCGTGCGTGCGTGCGTGCGTGCGTGCGTGCGTGCGTGCGTGCGCGTGTGTGTGTGTGTGTGTGTGCGTGTGTGCGTGCGTGTGTGCGTGCGTGTGTGCGTGCGTGTGTGCGCGCGTGTGTGCGTGCGTGTGTGCGCGCGTGCGCGCGTGCGTGTGTGCGCGCGTGCGTGTGTGTGTGTGTGTGTGTGTGTGTGTGTGTGTGTGTGTGTGTGTGTGTGTGTGTGTGTGTGTGTGTGTGTGTTGTGTGTGTTCCTTTTCGTATTCTTTTTTCTCTCATCTATCGCATCTCTCTCCCCTCCCCCTATACAGGGTAGTCAACCGGGGATAATGTCTGGTTAACCTCCCTATCTTTCCTTTGCCTTTCCCTCTGCCTCTCTCTTTCTCGCTGTCATCACTCGCCAAAGTTGTGTCATATAGAAACAACACTCAACACAATGTGCGTGAAACACTACTTTAATGAGAACTACACAAGTAAAACTCAGCTCAGAGATAGCAATATGGCCCGTTTGTCGTCTTGCATTGTTGCAACCTCATAAGCAGCAACATTACACTCGGAAACATAGCGCAGCAGCACTAAACTCAGCAACATTTCGCCGCAACATTATACTCGGCGACATAATTCAGCGACACACTCAAAGACAAGTAATGCTCTTGCATTTACACATCATAGAAGTTGCTTATGTGCCCCGTAGCATTTTTTTTTCTTCTTAACTAGTGCACAAAAGTTAGCTTTAGTTACCATATCTGTCTGTGTCATCATATGCTGATCCGACGCGGTGGCTTAACGGTTATGGTGTTGCACTGTTAAGTACGAGGTCGCGGGATCAAATCCCAGCCGAGACGGCCACATTTCGATGGGGGGCGAAATGCAAAAACGCCCGTGTCCCATGCATTGGGGGCACGTTAAAGATGCCCTGGTGGTCAAAATTAACCCAGAGTCCCCCAATACGGCATGCCTCTTAATAATATCGTAGGAAACCCCAGAATTCAATTAAATTCATCATACGCTGTGCAAGATAGATGTAATCAAAACAGCAGCTATCGTTGGAGCAGATAACTCGACAACTAATGTAACTTACTGCATTTATGATAAAGCTGTCTGGGCCTTATTGTATCTGAGAATGCTTCCAGTTGCTAAATTTTCTCTCTTTAAAGCTGCACTGAGTTATCGTTACAAATGAGTTATATATCGTCTTCCGTGTTTTTTAACCTCCAATACTAAAAAAAAAAGAGAAAAGTTACCTGGATCACACCGGACAGTTCTGTCTGCTCCCTTTCCTTTCCTTTCCTTTCTTTTCTACCAACTTCACCCTGTGCAAGGTAGTAAACCAGGTGCAACCTGCTTAACCTCCCGGCCTTTCCATCTCTCTCTCTACGCTCAGAAGAAAGACGCCTATATAGCATTACGTATGCCCAGCTTGAAACCATTAATTTATTTTTAATGTAGAACCGTGAATGAAATAACGCTTGAAGAAACAGGCAGGGCAAGTAAAATATTTTAAAAAGAAGCGCGTGAAGTAAGTAGTCTTGCTGAAGGTATACAAAAAGAAAAGTTAGCTGTCCGTCTGAAGTGAAGTCCATATCTAACGCCAAGTTCTCAAAGGCAAAAGAAGAAGGTGGTCCATCTCGGAAGTAGTGCGGCAGACGCTGCATGCTTTCGCTGGAAACGTTGCCCGAACCCGACCGATGAATGTGCAGTGGCTCCAGCCTCGGCTGATGGCGAGACTATTTCTCCATTTTCCTTGGCGCGGAATCTCTTTCTGAACGAACGACATTGATCGAGTCGTCAGCTACAGCTCATGGTGGCATGCCGCATCTGCGAGGCCAAATTAAGCAAGAAATTTAGAAAACTTGTCATTGCCACTACGAAGAGTCGAGTGAAAACGGATTTGCGTGGACAGATGTTGGAATTACGCATTTTGAACGAAATATACACACATGTACACCCACAGTTGTCTTTTCTTAAACTTTCATAACGTTTTTCTTGGTTAATAATATGAAGTCTATCGTAAAGGTAACATTATTCTGTAAGGAATTACATAGGTCAATAAATAGCTCATTGTCATGCTTTCCTTGGATTCAAAGTATCTTGGACTTATATGCTTGTGTATCTGCCCCTGTACAATCCGTAGGGGAGCCCGCGAAAGGCGTATGCCACAGAAGCCTACAGCTTGTCGAAGAATAAGCGGGTTATCAACACGGATATTGATAATCAATTCATTTTTCGACTGGTTGCGCTCGTCTGAGGCATGCGTGTACGATGCGTAAGTGTGCGTGACAGATTTCGCTGTTGCGTGCGCGGGGCGTGAACTCGCGCTGCAATGCTCGTGGCGCCCTCTTTCGCTCGGCGCCTGAGCTGGCGCATTAGAAGGCCTGTAATGCCACCAATACTGCCACGACGTTTTGCGTGGGCTCACCGCACCGTTACTCTCTTCTGTCGGCAATCAGTGAACGAGCGCAAAATAAGCAGATATTGATGTCCTACGGACGCTTTCCACATAGACAGAAAGAACATAGACACATAGACAGAAAGAACGAACTGGGGACAATCTCACACCCCATTATGAACCGAAAAACATCTTTGGGGATCATAGAGTTCCTTACCTAAATTGCGCTCGTAAAATTCCCGCCCTTTAATATATATGTGGCCAGTCCTACTGCACAGGTAAGAGACATTAATAAACCTCGTGTAAAGGTGCGCATCAACAAGCGCTCGCCATTATAGCAAATGCAGGCGAGACGTCTGTGATTTCGAATCGGGCACAAGGCACAACGGACGCTCTAGGGACAGCGAACGCTATCCACTCAAGTGCCGCAAGAGAATAAAACATTTCGCTCCATACGTACATGCTCTATTCTTTAATATCATGAACGCTTACCAACTTGCGCGTTTCTTTTGTGTAAACTCAACAATTCTGTAAATAACAACCCAACAAGAATAAATACCATTCACTACTAATTTGGACAAAATAGTTCCAGGAATGCACCACAAGCTTTATGCAAGTAAACCAGTCGCTGAAGGAATGTAGAGTTATGCGTTTAGATAAAAGCAACTAGAAATGTGCTGAGTTTTCAAAAACTAGGCGTCAGAACTACTGCACCTACTTGCAGTCAAGTGCCAAGTCTTGGATTTCCTGACGCCATAAACGATAGGGTCAAGGCTATGAATTTAACCACAGCGCACGTTTTCAGAACGTTTTCGAGTGATTTTTGCATCCTAGAGCCTCGCTTTCGCCTGTTACCAGATCCATTTCGACCTTATATAACGCTTGCGGTTATTTCAATAATGTCGTCTTGATTCCAAAAGGCTGCATTTGGAATACTGCTGGTGGTAAGAGGAAATAAAATTCACGCAAATAATCTGGATCACATATGAAAGTTCAGTCGCGTTTAAAGCCAAGGGAAGAAATCATACCCGAAGCGTACCTTGAAGCACTGAAATGAGCGAAAGCGGCCGCTTAGACTGGGACACCTTTCCTTGCTTACGCAACTTCGACCATTTAGATTTAATGGGCGGTGAAATTCCGTAGCGCTCAGCAGACGGCGCTCAGTAATGTGCAAGCGTTCATTGAGTTGACAGATGACGGGACCGTTTTCTGAATGGCATATATCTACGCGCAAATCTACAATGAACTATTCGTCTCTGGAGTATAAATGATCGTTTAGAGAATCTTGGCATGGAAAAATAAACGAGCGCGACGTTATCTCGCAAGCTGAGCGGAAAATGACCACATTAAAATTTGGGCTCTCGGTAGCGAGCATAAATGAGCATACATTTTCCGAGCTCTAAAAAAGGCGAGTAAAATCGCGTGGCCCAAGTCAACGCAGAAGTAAGCGTTCCTTCTTGCGCCAGCTTGACGTCCTCACCTCTCTCCTGCGTTCCGGTTTATGGAAACCGGTGGGACACGGCGGTCCTGCATTACAGGTACATTTTATGAATGGGTGTACGAATGTTTGTGCATTTTCACATTTTGGGCGCTACGTCTATGTTGCAAGGACTCGACCCACTCAACTTTATTACAGTTCATTCACTTTTGTCACATTCGTTTTATCATACAAAACAATTTGCAGAATCGCACAGGACTGCATTTAATAACTGCGATAATTACCCCACAACACTCATTTCATCACGGTTGCTTTGTAGAACTTAGAAGCGCTGTTATTTGTGTTGTTTGGGGACGCTGTAACGTAAAGCCATTCCAAGCTTTTCTATTGCAATTCTGTGATCAAACCCCCACGACTGGTCGTAAAATATTTGCGGGCCACTTCGCTTGTATGCCACGCGACGTCAGGAAAACCGCGAGAACTCCCCATCTGATATGACGTGTACGCACTGATTATGCATGACTAGACAGAACGAAAGAAAAATAATTATTTCCGATTCTGTGCCTTTTTCGCCATCAGCGCTACGCAATTGGTCAAAAGTTCTCGTGCTGCGCCCACTTTACCTGTCTGTCACGCGACGTCACAAAACCGCGAAGACCCGCCGAGTCAGAGTGGTGTGTACGCATTAAAAATGCATGAATGTGCCGAACCAAACTGATCTTTCTTTCTTCTTTTTTTTTTTGAAATAGCCCGAGACTGCCCGTTCCAAAATTAATAGAACGTGGCTGCCCACCGATCGCTCTGGCACTGAGACAGCAGTTTCTAGAATATACAAACATCTATAAATGCGCCCTGATGTATGTGAAATGAGACAATTTCGACCCGACCAGTGAGCGCCATTACGTTTGCTAGACGACGTAACACGTGATAGTACTGTAGGTGTGCGTCTTCAACAGTACCAGAGGAAGTCAGGCTCGACGTTTGTGGACTGCCGCATAAATTAATAGAAGATATCGTGGACAACCGAATTCAGAGGAACTTCAGTTTGGCATAGTTGGTGTTTGCTGCATATCATATTGACCGCAAATAAAGACGGGGACAGCGAAAGAGAACACAAAAACAACACGGGCGGCGGTAACTTTCAACTGGTTTATTCACGGCAACCCTAGGACATATATAAGCAAATAGAACATGCGCAGAACGCAGCGAACAAGAACACTCATTAGTCTAGCGGGTCAACCATTTACCAGAAAAAATGTTTAGGTATATGGATGATTTTTAATTGTCTTTAACGGGCAAGGAAGTTTAACTTCTTGTGACAGCATTCTAGCCATTTTTAAACAACTCGGTAAAGGGCTTTCATTTACTCACGAACTTCCACTCGACAATTCCCTGCGTCGTTTAGACCTATGCATGTTCCTTGCTATAGGCCACGCGTGCTGGCAGTACTTCCCTCGGGCACTGAAGGGTTTGGTACCATATGACTCCTCCCAGTCAAAGATTGTTAAACGAGGAGTAGCGATCCTCTGCTTAGAATCGGCTCTCCGCAAGTCGTCTGTGCACAGGGTGCAGCTTGTCTCTGTCAATCAGATTTCCCGTATTAAGACGGCAGGGTTCCCTGACTCGATGGTAACGCCAGTGGTGGAAACCCTCCTGCAGACGGTAAAAGGATCTAGGAGCAAAGCAAGGGTGAGGACGACTACTATGGCCTTAAGACCTGAAGTGGTACCGTATATTCACAGGGTCAATCGCAACCTAAGGAAGGTGGCAGGCAGGTTTGGAGTCCCCCTTGTCTTTTCAGCCCCTTTTAAGCTGGCGCGGCTCTGCCCCCGCACCTCTCGTGATCCTAAAGGAAGGCAAGGCTGTGGCAAGAACCATACCAAATCGTATGCAAAATGCAATGTAGGAGTTGTGTACGAAATCCCCTGGCGTGTGGCAAGTCCTACATAGAGCAGACAGGACGGTGCCTGAATGATCGAGCCAGAGAACATGAACAAAAGTTAACGAAAGATGAACTAGCGCACTTGCCTGGCACACTGCAATGCCTGCCACTGTGCACTTTTTAAGGAGATAAAGATTCTGGGGAGAAGCCAGGACCAGACTGCACGCGAACTGATGGAGGCATATCACATAAAAAGGAAATGCCAAGGCTGTGTTAGCGACACTTCCATTAGGTTGTTTCAATAGACAGACAGACAATGAACTTTATTTTTGTTTCAATAGGAAATATATTTTTTTTTATAATTGGTTGCCCCACTAGGCTGAAAGTGTTCTTGTTTGCTGCGTTCTGCGCATGTTCTATTTGCCTATATATGCCCACGGGTTGCCATGAATAAACCAGTTGAAAGTTATCGCCCGTGTTGTTTTTGTGTTCTCTTCCGCTGTCCCCGTCTTTATTTGTTGTCAACATGATATGCAGACAACGGAATTTTCGAGCATGGTTCCAGATGTTCTGCAGCGCGTGCAGAGAAGGTTTAGAGGGTGCATAGCTTTGGCCGCGTGGTCTGTGTTCTTTCCGATTCTTTAGGTCGGCATTCTATAGTTGCCGTGATAGAAGGGAACTTTTTTTTTTCCTTTTTTTTTCGCTACTGCGAGAAAGCCCAACGTCTTCGATGAATAAAGAACATCCCCTGCCCATCCCTGCAAGTTTCGCTCACAGTATCAGGCAGCGGCGCGAAGAGAGATCTTTCTTCCGGTACGCCACCTGTGCATGGCGTTCACGCAGGAAATAGCTTAGAGCACGCCGACACGCACATGACGTAAGCAAACTCAATTCATCTTCCACGCAGTTCCTGCGGTGTCGAGATGGTTCGCCATTTTGTGACACGTGCTTTCGACGCGTATTACCCTTCGAGGCCGCACCTGGAGGGCGGGTAATAAAATAACTCTGCGGCTCAAACAGGAAGCGGCGCTCGGTCCCCGTCAAAGACGTGCACGTTCGCCTCCGAACCCAACGACCGGCCTTATCGGCGCCGATAGGCCTCGGTTCACCTCGCTTGCGCGTGAATAATCGATGCACAATACGCCTCGGGCCATCGCTCGTCTTGACACCCTTTCCGTATCCCGAAATATTTGACTATGCGGGTGAACACAGCCGCCGAAACCGGTGCCTTCGACGCAACGTGGTGACGACCATAAAGGGAGGAGTCCGTTCCATGTAATCGCTACGTCCCACATCAAGGCGAACGCGGGTATTCTTGCCCATTGATTCTCTTTTTCGTCCGCGGAAGGGCGCTTGTTCGTGTTTGAAAAAATTTCGCACGCACCAGGAAGAACTGCACCGACAAAGATAGCCGAAAACAGGAACGACAACGGTGCACCTGACTTCGCCTGTATGTGCGCTCACGGCGTCCTTTCTATTTTGGGGTGTGTCTTCACGACAGGATACATATGGAGCTAAGGTCTGGAGCAGCCATTATTCCTACTTTGCTAGCGCTTCAGGTCGCGACGTGATGTCGCACCTAGTCATAATCATTTATTTGTTTACTCGGCGAGAGCGAAATGGCCTCCCACTGCACGCGTCCGGGTATTTTCTATAACTGTGCCGATATCTTAAAAACCAGAGTGCGCACAGGTGGGTAATAACGTAACAGTGACGTATAGAGCAAATTGCGCTTCAACACAACTCGAAGGAGTTGAACGCAACTCGTGGCACTTTTATCTGTAAGTTGCAGCACTGAGAAGTTGAAATCAGGCACATGAAGCCAACTTGTTGTACGTCTTTGAATGTACTATATCATTAATGCTACCCGAAAACAATTTGTAGCACTTTAAATCAACTTGGGGCCTTTGAACACAGATAGAAACGTATAATGTTCGCTCCTCCTTTTTCCTGTCGCTGTTCTTTTTTTCTCCTGATTTTTTTAAATACAGAAACCATGTCCTATAATGGTGAGCTACGTAAAAGTGAAGAACAGGAAGGGAAGACATTTCAGTAAGCACAAAAGAAAGCTTCTCTTGCAACCGATTTCGAAATATGCATGAAATCCGCCAATTACTATTATTATTATTATTATTATTATTATTATTATTATTATTATTATTATTATTATTATTATTATTATTAAAGTGATAAAGATATGGAAGCTAGATGCAGAAAAGAACAAAACAAGGATAACAAGAAAAAAGACAAGCAATGACGTCTCATACAATAACAGAACCGCAATTAGCAGAGCAGGCGAATAGTGCCTGCTGAGTTAAGAAGATAACATTGGGCACGTTGGGCACCTTTGTACGAAAGTTCGTCAGCTGTGTTTGTAATAACGGCGTGCTTACCGCTGATGACAAGGAGCGCAGCACTGAGCCTACCGTCCCATAGCAACACAGGAGCGTTGCTGGAGCAGGGTAGTAAGCTTATTTGGGTCACGTTGGGTTCTTTAGCGTGAATGCAAAGGTCGGTGCACAAACGTTTTTTGCATTGCTCTGCCATCAATATGTGGCAGCTACGGCCGGGAATCAGTCCTGTAACTGAGAAGCTGAGTGACATTGCCACTGAACCAGCGGGAAATGCAATGAGAGGCAGTTGGACGGAGCTATGGTGTATGTTCATCTTTTAGAACAGGCGGGACAGAGCCCTACCGTGTTTCTTTCTGGCACCCTTACCTATTCCACGTTTTTGCTATGGAGCATTCGCACAGCGTGCTGTCGTCGCGCAGGGTCCACTCACGCCCAGGCCGGCGCTCCACGGAGCAGTAGTCCGTGCTGTCAATATTGGCACCGTCCTCTTCAGCTCCTCGAGACGCCCTTCGTTTTTATACACCGTCCGCGTCTGCGACCTCGCTGTCCGCCGCAGATGGCCCCTGTCGGGCCTGCCGGAAAGAGTGGCGATTCGAAGGAGGTGCAGCTCGAGATCCGGCGTGATGCCAGCGTGCCACTCGCCTGCTCGCATCGCAAGAGTTCGTTCGGCCAACATCAGCTTTGTTCGTGGCACGGCGGGCATTGTAGACGCGATAGCTTTTCTTTGACAATATAGGCGTGGAAGCTTAATTTCTTTTTGTAAGATAGTTAAGGAAACATTCGTCATTTTTATTACGTCACAAGAACATAGAAAGAGAACTAAGCTTCTAATAGAGGCATTCCGGGCAAGCGCACCACTTTCTCTCGCATGCGTAGCTGATTTCTTCCTTTCTCACGGTAGACTTTTTCATTAGTCACTGTAAGCACTCTCGATCAGGTCTGGTCACGCCTAGCAAAGCAAATGCGACACCCGCTGTACTTTCAGTTTTGTCACTGCGGTGCACATTTGTTTCTGTACTTTTAGGGCGCGTTCACACGGCCGATTGGCAGATGTCGCGCGACCGACCGCGACTGGCGACCGAGGAGAGACTCACAGCGACCGTTGCTCACCGGCAACCTCCACCAGCCCCGTTCGCCATTTTGTTGATGCCATGTTGTTTAGCTGATTCCAGTCACGTCTGCTCGCGCCTTCATCGCCACACAAAGTAAACATCAGCGCATACGGACGCCCTGCTCCTGTATACCGCTGATTGGTTCAGTAGATTTGCGACTGCAGCCGCACGAGTGAAAAATCCGGCCGCGAATGAGTGGCCCAAATAATTCGCTTTTCGACAAAAGTGGCCATTTGCTACTATTTGCGACCAACTCGGTCGCATGACCTCTGCGATTCGCCAGTGTGGATTGGCCCGTACCGCACTACGTTTGATGTTCGCCTGTTATTAGCCCTGAGTTGGAGCTCTAAAACAAAACGCGCTAGCGGCATGAAATACGGTTACTGCGTAACGAGCGTTCTTGCTTTCCATAACGAACACGCATTTATCGGATTTGTTAGATTTGCGTAGCCCGTCAAGACTGCTACTGGTTAGCCGTGTGTTGCGGCTCGAGGCGGCGTTAGGGCAAGGAATCCACCGAGCCCATCGACGTGTAGGTCCAGTAGTGAAAATGAAGGAAAAGGGGTTCATTCGACATTTGTTACATGGCTCCAGTTACGGCAGCCTACTCCATGCAGGAGCATGTTAAACATCCGAGTTCACATCAGGACACGTCAGCCCCACTGCACGAAAAGTATCCGCTTTTAATACCGTCGTCTTCCCTAGACGTGTCGACTAGGGAAGCTGAAGACTGTCCACCAGCAAATCGCAATCGTTGACTCCGCTGCGATGCCACGCCCATACTCGCAACACTCCGCAGTAATTTCGCCTCCTAAGCCCTCTGGTTTGGAATATGTGGAAAGAAAGCAACCTGCGAGTGCAAGCTCGCCATCGCTGTTTCCCCCTTGTCTTCTAGGTATACTGGTGGGGTGATGGCCTTTCGTGGAACCCGTCAAGAGTCGGTGTCCACGCTGCGTTATTCTCTGGATAGGAGCTGATGGATTGGTGGTGGTCTGACTCGTGGCAGACGTCCAATTAACGCCTTTGTGGTGTTGAGACGTAAAAAACACCTCCGCCGCCAAGGGATTCTACCTGAGGCTGACCAGATGTCAGGTTGCCCGAAAAGTCAATGTTCGGCCGCGGCCTCAGGGATCGTTCTAGTTGTGATGGCTAATGTCCCACGGCAGTTCGAGTGCCGAGACCTCGCTTCGTTGTGTCCTCCTCCCTGTGAATACACAGGCAAACACACGCACACAGGCACACACACACAGGCACGCACCCCCCCCCCCCCCCCCACACACACACGCTCTCTCTCGCGCGCGCGCACGCACACACACTCGTCGGCGTGCCCGAGCGACCCGCCTACCGGACGTTATGATCCCCCATCGCTTTACAATGTTTTACCCCTCTCTCTGTGTTTCTCCTTTCTAGTCGTGGTCAGCTCTCGACAAGACAGGAATAGGTTGCCTAACTCAATAACATCACTAGCGATACGTATAAAACACGTTCCCCTATGCCTTTCGTACTGTCCACCCGCCTTTCTGGCATTGCCCTCGGAATGCAGTGCCTGGTATGACCACGTCGTGTCGCCTGACCGCCGCGTTCTCCTGTGTCATACAGGTTACACCTCGGAAAGAACTAGACGAGGGGGAACATAATTGCCCCCTGGCTTTTGTACTCCTCGGCGCCGAACGTCGCTTTCTTTTCAACCTCGTCTGACGACTCGGACGTGCTCGAACTCGAAACATTTTAACCCACAAACGCGCCTTTTTAAATCTTTCTCACAGGGTTTATTGGCTTTAGATTTACTCGGCCGCGTTGTCTTCTCTGCGGCAATTGTGAATTTGCGACACCTCTTGGCACTGTTTGAATTTCTTTTCTTTCCGTTGGCAGCTCCTCGGCCTGATTAACTTCCTGAATTTTTGTCCGGGAAATGAGAAAGATTGCCTCCTCCGGCTGAACTACGTCTCCCGAGCTAGCTTCTTCAACATCCTTCTGTGCACTGTGTTCCACGTCGCAACACAGCGCCTGCTCCTCTTTCTGGATTTCTGTCGAGAAAATCGGAGCCATTTCCTCCTCCCGCTCAACTGCGCCTCCCGAGCTAGCTACTTCATCCGTTTTCTTTGCACTGTGTTCACCGTCGTAACACGGCGCCAAACCTTCTTCCTGAATTTTGGTCGAGGAAATCGCTTCCTCCTGAAATTTTTGTGGGGTGAGGTTGTATTTAGCGAGCAAACCCACCTTCACTAAACTGTACCTGCCTGCCTCGACTGCGCTCAGTCGGACTACGATCTGCGCGACTTCTCCCGGCATCAACTCAAACAAACGTTCCAGCCATGCGTCCTGGTGAAATGATCGCTTCTCGCAAATCTGTTCCATATTGATCATGTAAAGACCGATGTCATCGCCTGTTTCGTACGGCTCAAGCAAACTCGCCATTTCCACGCTTTGCGTTTGCAGAGGCGCCGTATCCGCCCTCCGCATGAATCTCGCTCGTTCTAGTCTGATTTTCGCGAGCTCAATGCCATGCTGCCTTCGTTCCCTCTCAAGCTCAATTTCTTCCTGCCCTCGTTTCTCTTTCTTCTCTTCCGCTCTTTCTTTCCTCTCGCAACATATTTTTTTTCCAGGCATCCGTCTGCTCGTCCTCTTCAAAACCCACTTCGTCAATCGTAGTACTAATCTCCATACCAGGCTCTGCTGCTAAGAGCAACAGCTCCTCTTTATTTAACACTGTAATATTCATGCTTTTCGAGAGCTGACTACAACTTCCCCTGTATTTGCCGCACAGCCGGTGGCGGTTAACTACAGCTACTTGCCCGATAGCACCCTGTCCTTATCCCCCGGCAAAACGCAGTCGCTCAACCACTCACCCAAACTCGAGCTTGCGAAGGTCGTGTCTCCCGGAGCCACGTTCCCAGGTCCGCCGATCCCAGATCGTGGAACTGTCTTCTGCTGCCCTTCCTTCCAGTTTCCTCGAGTCGTCCAGGACTCCACGCCGTTACTGCGACGTTTGTGCCTCCCTGAGCCACGAAGAGGAGGTCAGCTGATCCCCGATCCGCAGAAGTCGCTCTTTCGTCGTAGTTTCCCTCGATCTTCGAAGTTCGTGTCTCCCGGAGCCACGTACACAGGCCCGCCGATCCCAGATCGTGAGGACTGCCTTCTTGATGTCACCCCTGCCAACCAGTTTGTTGCGGGTAGGGTTGGCGTCCAGGGCAATTAACCCACCAAGCCCATCGACAGCTACGTCAGGTTGTAGAAAATAAAGCAAAATTGTTTATTGGCTTAGTGATACGGCTCCAGTACGGAAGCCCATTCCGTGCAGAAGCAAGTTAAACGTCCGAGTTCGTATCAGGACCCTCTGTCCTCCTGCTCGAAAAGTCTCCGCTTTTAATACCGTCGTCTTCTCTAGGCGAGTCGACTAGGAAAGCTGAAGTCTGTCATGCAGCAAATCACCATCGTGCACTCCTTTGCGATACCACGCCCATGCTCGCAACACTCCGCAGTAACCCCGCCTCCGAAGCCCGGTGGTTTGGAATATGTGGCAAGAAAGCAACCTGCGAATGCAAGATCACCGTCGCTACTTCCCCCTTGTCTTCTAGGTACTGGTGGTTTGATGGACTTTGGTGGAACCCGTCAAGAGTCGGTGTCCATGCAGCGTTAACCTCTGGATAGACGCTGATGTATTGGTGGTGGTTTACCTCGTAGCAAACGTCTAATTACTGCGACTCCCATGTGGCAGTCGTTGCTTCCCCCTTTTCTTCCTTAGCTCAGGCTGCCAGGCACTGGTGGGGTGATGGCCTTTCATGGGACCCGTCAAGAGTCGGTGTCCACGCTACGTTAACGTCTGGATAGGCGCTGATGGGTTGTTGGTGGTTTGACTCGTGGCAAACGACCAATTAACGCCTTTGTGGTGTTGAGACGTAACAAGCCTCCGCTCACCCAAAGCATAGAATAGGGGACAAGATAGCAACCTGGGAATCCACGGTCTGCCTAAGTCCTCGGTAGCATTTGACGTTGGCCCTTTTCATCATTACTTCAGGCTGTCAGGTAGTGGCGGGGGTGAGTGCCTTTTGTCGACCCATCAGCAATCAGTGTCAACGCTGCGTTGACTTCTTCGTAGGCGCTGGTGGATGGGTGGGAATTTCCTCGTGGCAAACGTCTAATTAATGCATCCGGCCGTGTTGAAACATAACACGTGGCATTCAGTCCGACGATCGCCGTCCTTGCATCTAGGTCTAGATGCCTCGTCTATCACATATTAGTGTCACTGTTCTTTTGAAGCGAATATTTTTCTTTGGCTCTTTCGACCGTTTCCGTTCTGGTTAGTGGCTGGTGGAGGTCGAACTTTCACCGTCCCTGCTGTCGTGCTGGAGCTTTGGGGATTGTCACATGGTGTATGCTGTCGCATGTATATTTCTTCCACGCCTTTCTTTTGTCCCCTCTCTTCTTTCCGTCTTCCCCTTTTTCTTACCCTAGAGCAGGGTAGCAAACCGGAGGCTTTAACTCGGGTTAAAGCCTCCGGCCTTTCTCTTTCTTGCATATATATATATATATATATATATATATATATATATATATATATATATATATATATATATATATATATATATATATATATATATATATATATATATGTGTGTGTGTGTGTGTGTGTGTGTGTGTATGTATATATCGTCACATGCTGTGGTGGAGCGCTCGGGAAGAACGGCACTTTTCTTCTCCCTCTTTCCCTGTAGTTGCTGCGGCAGACAGCACGCATACGACGAATCGGCCTTCTACGTACAGCCACTTACACACGACCACTACAGATGTGAATGTCAACGGCTGTTCCCTATACGGAATCGCGCAATGAAACAACGAACGCCGCCCAGATATCCTCGCTGCAGCAAATGTACGCTGTCATGGTTGGGAGGCCTGCTATTAAGCGCATCATTTCTTTAATACTTGAAGAATATATATATATATAAATATACATATATATAGCTTGCTCAGTCTCTCTCTGTCGGAGTGCGCCATTTCAACAAAACCAATTTAAACAATACTGACGACGGAGCCGGCTTTTATTCAATGAATAGATATCACGAATCCTGGTGCAAACGATCGCGAATTTCTGAAACGTGGGGAAGGGCGCGCACGGCCATAGAAACCCGCCTCAATAGTCAAAAGAAGGGACGACACCATGTAGAGCGGTGGCATGGCTGGATGCATAGTACACTAAATTATAATTCTTAGCTCCGTAACGCTACAACCTCCGGCCCCAAATTCGACGTTTCATTCTCTCTTCTTGGGTGCTTTCGAAAGCGAGACGGTAGGATTCAACTCTCCACAGAAAGTATGTATGTACTTCGTAGCTGAACTAGCCAGGTTGACGCGCATGCTGTGTTGGTCGGTTAAGGCTCCAGGGTGGTGAAATATAGACGTATCATGTTCGGGTATCACTGAGGGGAAAATGCAAACTTGCTGATACGGAAGCAGTGCAGCTGAACAACAAAACGGCGATCAGAGCCACTACACTCTACTGTGAGCACACGCCAGTAAACTTCAAGCTCGCCGGTTTCTCGTTTGTCCCAAAGCTACGACTGTTGGCAAATGTCACTACACAGTAATAGGCAAAGAACGGGGATTGAGGCTCGCTTGTTGATTATTGAGTAAAATAACGTCGAGCGTTCTTTTCTAGAGATTCCTGATCACTCATTCCAAATTTCGCCGCGTGTTCCTCCGGTCTGCATGTCTTGCGTTCACTTCTCCCTCCGTATGTCTGCCCCACATCCTCGAAAGGGAAATTCGTAGCGCGACTTGCAAATTTGGTTTTTGACGAAAAAGCCCTCCTCCCCGCTTCTGCAATGTGCGCGCGTGGGTTCAGGTGCTTGGGTTCTCTCATCGACCCAAGGAACTGTGCGGTCGTAACACGGTGCCCCGTCGCGACTGGTCTGGCATGCGTGATGGACATCCAGCGCGTGCACCGTATCCATACAGAACGCGCCAAGGGTGCATTCACGGCCCGCATGCTGTATAATGCCGTCGAGTTATGCAAATGGGCGGCTGTGGAGGGCCGCCACACAGATTGCGCCCCAGCACCAGCGCGTACATAGCCCGTCTCATTTCCATGAGCCCCTGTCGCCACCCCTTGCGCACTCGCCTTAATTGGCTTCACACAACTTCGCAAATGGTCATCAGCGGTTTTGAAGCGATCCATCGGCTCAGTAGCTCGAGGGCAATTCGTTCGGCCGTCATGCGTCCAGATCTGATGCACAAGCCAGTCTCCGGCGATTATGCCAGAAATTCCGCGGCCACTTTTTTTTTATTCGTTATTTGCCTGCTGACAGAAAAAAAAATTAACAAAATGTTCTCGAATTGCAGGTAACACGTATTTCCTAGCCGTTCCACCAAATAGCTTAAATCTTCGAATGATTCATCAAGGCTCAATCTAACATTAGTAGCTTTCCCTGAATATGTGTGTTTAGCAAAGCTTCTTGTTCGGCAAGTTGGTGCTTTGATGTCGTAGCAGACTGGGCACACAATTAGTAAATCTGGCGACTTGTTCCTGTTTCTTTGTTTGCCGTTCCTTTGCGTATAGTTTAACTCCAGATCCCTAATGGAGTCAATCGCTAACGCATTGTGGAGGTAAAGATTAAGAGAATGTAAATGCCACAATAGGCCGCACTGGCGTATCGAATGCTAATGTTGCTCTCGTGTAATGACATTGTCAAATCGTTGGCATGTACGTCCTTTGTTTTGAGAGGCCCACCTATCGAAAATAGGATTGCTAAGAACTGCGTTGTTTGAGTGTGCTGCAATGAAATCATGTGTCTGTCATGGCAGAACTGCAGCTTGCACAAAAGACGACGGACACGCGCAAGGTGGCGAAAACTACACTGTAGAATAATTTGCACCCTTAAACGTGAATGAGAATATAAATTTGTCTATAACCTCCCCCAAAAGAATTACCAGTGTGTTACAAACCGAATTACAGCCTTATTCAATCTTGAGGGCATAAATTATTTTACGGTTTATAGGGGCCCTATAACGTAAAACTATTCCAATATGTTTTTATTCCAATCTCCTGACGTCAAACTTGCGTAACCGCCCACGCAATCATCGGGCGGTGACCCGCAGCGTCGCCTGAGCAGCCCAATCAAACGCTCTCCTCGTTTATAGGAGGTCACTTTTGTTTGCTTTCAAAACGAATAACATTACCTACATTCAGCGGTTTTTCATATCAAATTGGCTGACAAGAGGCGAGGAGCACGCTCGAGTGGAGAGGGATTCGATGGGGCCCAGCCAGCACACTGAAAATAGATAAACAAATGAAGAGGGAGGTGCTGGCGTCCACGACTGGTCCGCTCTCCCTTACTTAGCTTGCGGTGGCTTGTCTAAAATCGCGGTGGCGTGCAACGGAGAGTTAAAAATGCCGCTAAACCGGTTCCTCAGCAAAGAATAGTGATGTCGTATACGTGCCGAAAAGGCTTCATAACGTTATACTGCCGCGCAACAAAATTTATTATACGCAAATAAACCCATGCTCACCGGCAGATGCGAGTAGCCATTGCCTGAGCGATCGGCGGCAGCCATCTTCTATTCCTTTCGGAACGGGGCAGTCACAGGCCATTAAAAAAATCCAGTTTTGTTCGGCATATTAATGCATCTTTAACGTGCACACGCCACGTTGACGCAATAAGATTTCCCGGTTTTGTGACGTCAAGTGACAGACAGGTGAAGTGGGTGCAGCCTGAAACCTTTTAACCAATAGCACAGAGTTAATGGCGAAAAGCCGTCGAATCAGAAACAATTATTTTTCTTTTGTTCAGTGGAATCACACATAATCAGTGTGTACACGTCATGTCGAATTGGGAGTTATCGCGGTTTTCGTGGCGTCGCGTGACAGACAGGCGAAGTAGTAGACTGGGTTCAAAAAAGTTTTTGACTAATCGCGGAGGGCACATTGCAGAATTGGAATAGAAAAGTTTGAAATAGCTTTACGTTAAGGCGCCCTTCAGTCGCAACTGAGCTTATTCTGAATACGGACGGCACACACACACCCGTCACGGCTGCTAAAGCTTAGGCGAGCTGGAGGCGGTTCATTTCGGTGGTGTTCACAAAGTACGCATACTCAGAAATCATAAGAAGCCAACAAACAAAGACACCAAAGACAACATAGGGGAAATTACGTGTGCTTACTAATTGAATTAAAGAAATGATAAATTAATGGCAATGAAAGTGGATGAAAGAACAACTTGTCGCAGGTGAGTAACGATCCCACCTCTTCGCATTATGCGTGCAATGCTGTAACCCCTCGGGGTTAGAGCATCGCACGCGTAACCGAGGGCCCAAAGTGCCCCTCGGTTAACCCTCTTTCTTCTCGTACATACTCAGAATGTGAGACACGCATAAAGAGAGGGAAAGAACTTTTCTCTCTCCTTTATCTCATTTGTATGTGTGCGCTGAAAGCACCGAAGTAGTCATGTAACATTCAAGAAATTTAATTCTTTTTTGACACAATAATTCCCAGTTGACTTAAACATTTATGGGCGCATTTCCTATTTCGTTGCGGAAAAAGTTTCTGTGATATCGCATGTTTATGTGTCTGACAATAAACAATTGAAAACAGAATTGAGCTGTCACAAATATAGTGGTTCACAAATACAGTGTTTCCATTGCTTTGCCAGGTGCGAATAATTATATCAGCCAAGTGAGTGTACGTTCCTTTGTAACGCACGCAGCTGGTTGCTCCTCGCAAGCATGGCCGCATGTAGCAACATGCGCTCAGCATGTTTT
Source organism: Dermacentor andersoni (assembly GCF_023375885.2). Taxonomy (NCBI): domain Eukaryota; kingdom Metazoa; phylum Arthropoda; class Arachnida; order Ixodida; family Ixodidae; genus Dermacentor; species Dermacentor andersoni. Next base: position 11,886,706 of record NC_092817.1, read on the forward strand.
GTATCCCACTAGCTTTCATTCTTTCTTAATGCCCACAAACACATTTTCATTGAGTTTTCCTTGTTCCTAATTTTCCTACCAGTCTGTTAATGCCGCTGAAGCATTTCAGCATTACTGTTAATACGCCAACACCAAAGCAGCTGCACTCGTTCGCTTTCTGCCTCTACGCCTTGCTTGACCATTGTTTAGCGCCACCCTGTCATCTTAATTGGCTAAACAATCTCTTTACAAGGAACGTGTACATTTAGGAAATCCTATCTCGCATGAGTTGTAAAGTTCTCATTTACTGTGTCAAGATACGACCTACGTGCTACTTTGAGACAAGTAGCAGCAATACCGGATTTAACGATCGAATGGCCACAGCTTTAATTTAGGAGGTATTAGCCGGCCTTGAACAAATGTGATTTCATCGCAGTCCCATCGTCATGTGCAGAAACTCTACACTGTTATCCGATTTACACCCGTACGAGTCCATGAGAGAACAAATTGGTCTATAACTCACACCCTTACTCCCGTAATGGTGTGCGTGCGTGCGTGCGTGCGTGCGTGCGTGCGTGCGTGCGTGCTTGCGTGCGTGCTAGTTATGCACACCGTACTGATTTATGTCGTGGTTTCCTGTTTCGTGCAGTGTGACGCCGGAGCGGCTATCAATGCTTTCTTCCACGCCATCTACCGGAAGCAGCAGATGACCATGCTACTAGGCACCTCTTCTTCCGAGGTCACCGAGCGCCTCGCCAAAGTGGTCAGCTACTGGGGCGTGCTGCAGGTACGAAAAACGAGTAATTTATTTCGACAGGTCATGTACAAGATTGTGGACAAATACAAGGGCATAAAATTGCTTACGCGGCTTCCAGTGTCCTCGCATTAATACACAGAAATTCAACATCCAATTCTTGCTGTTTTTATGCTGCAGCTGAAACACTCTATTCCGCGGGTTAAGGGGTGCCAGTTTAGCATTACCGCATCTGTTTGTTGAGCAAATTTTTACTAGACGCATTTTTCTCTGAGATCAAAGTGATCATCTCTTTCAAACATGGATTCAGATTTGTCTGTCTTCTAGGTTACTCGACTTCGTGGTGCCTTCAAGAGGGGTCTGTGTTATTCGGTCGGTGTTTGATTGCTTGTTTGTTTGTTTGTTTGTTTGTTTGTTTTGTTTGTTTGTTTTTTGGGGGGAGGGGGTGGAGGGCGAAGGGATTTTTGTATGGTATGCATATATTTATTTTTCCATTTTCACTGGAATACCTTTTAATTCTCATGCGGAAGCGGGTAAATAGAGATGTCGCCCATTCCTTGTTCCGTGAACCATTGCACAGGCTACTGTACACGGGAAGCCAAGGGAGGGATGTGCTCGATACCCCTTGCCGTTAATCATGACATTATTTTCTGATCTGCTCACAGGAACGTGACCATTAGTTCTGTATGGGGGCAAAAAGGCATACTGCTTCTTTGTATACCAACCACCTACTCTGTAGAAAGCATGAGACTGTAGTGCAGGTCCGTTTTTGGATAGCTGTAACATCATATTCTTCTGAAATACGCTCCTTCGGCGATGTAGTCACTGTACAAAGATGACGGCTACTCCTTTATATCTTTATATATATATATATATATATATATATATATATATATATATATATATATATATATATATATATATATTATTTTTTTATTTATAGAAAGGCTATAAGCGCAGCGAACGTGGAGTCAGACGAGTTAGGCAAGGCCGACATACTTTGCGGCTAATAACGTGAGCTTCAAGGGACTAATCAGCAAACATTCATTAAATAACTGTTTTATTAGTGCATTGGGGGCAGTTGTCTGAATGGTAAATTTGGAGGCAGTCATGCTTTAATCCATACCTTTTTTTTACGTTGAAAATCGCACCTAACTCGGTATTTTCATCATAGATTTCCACAGGTCAATTGCGGCAATGTTGAGACCTAGCGCGTTCCGCTGCGCGTCAGACGGCAACTCCCGCAGAAAAGCGTCGGGCGAAGTTTGAATGCCGCGGCAAATCCTGACCCGACACGCAGACGCGACATGCTTGCCAGGCAAAGCGCCCCGATTCGGCAGCTGGCGCAACCCGCCGAGACGTCCGGCTACAAACTTCCTCGCGCTTGACGTCACCGGGTGTTCCGGTCTGACGTGGCGACAGCGGGGCCGACCTTCCTACGCGCTCCCGCAGCGCTCGGTTTCGATATTCCCTGGATTTACCATTGAAATTTGATGATAAATATCTCCAATTAGATGTGGCTTTAACCATTTTTTTTAATGAGGGCGCATTAAAATGTTAGTGCCTTCAAGTTCGTTTTTAAACAGTTGTCCCTAAGGCACTAATAAAAATGTTGATAAAGTTTTGTTATTTAGTATTCTGAAGTTGACGTTATTAGCGGCAAAGCATCTACGCCTAACCTAGAGATTCGTCTGAAGGAACGTTACGTTCGCTGCGCTTATAGCCTTTCTATAAAGAATCAGTGCTGTGTAAAAAGAACGTGCCCTACGTTTATGCATAACAGGAAAAGTTCCATATGGCGCACGCGCCTGATCCTTACGTACACATACATCACGTGATCTTTCTCTTCGAACTTCGCAGCGTTAGCAGAAGGCTTACATAATTCTGGAAACGTAAAATAGATGCGCGATCAGCCCGCGAATATGTTCTGAAGACAGCTTGTCCGGGAAATCTTGCGCACGAAAAACTGTAATGTCGTCGTTCTGAAACTCATGGATGACTTGGTGGTAATCAAATCGCATTAATTGTTACTGACAATGCATAGCTGCAACAGCAACACTGAAAACCTCATTTCAATGGGGAACTGACTGTGCGGCTGTATGCTGTTTATTACGCCACAAAGGCAAATAACAAAAAAAAGGACATCTGAGTTATGAACCAAACATAGGTTGCTGCAGGTGCTACGACCGCCGAGTGCCACCGGGGCAGTGTAGGTAGTCGCCAGTAGGTTTGCATGTGTGCGGAATTGAAAAGCGTGGAAGCAGAGTGCATTTCGAGAACACGGAAAAGAAGTCAATGTAACATTTACTCGCGGAGAAACGCGAGGCAGTGCCGCCACCGACCACAGCGTCGGAACAGTCGGACGCTGCACGAAGCATCCTCGTGACAGTACGTGCGTTTGAAAGAGCGAGTTGCCGTTTGTCGACGAATAAAGAAAGTAAAAGAAAAAAAGCTGGCGAAAGATCGAAAAAGAGCTACTGGACCGCTTTAGAAGGTCGGAAGGAAACAAGTAAATAAATTTCGTTTATTTAAAAAAAAAACTAACTATGCACTTGAAAGCGTGTGTTTGTGAGGATATTGAGGTAGCGTTAGTTGTTTCGTTGCGTAATTCCTAGGAGGACAGAGCCGGGAACCGGCACATCTGCAGGGGTAGCACGGATGGCAACACGCAGACGCCGGTTCGATACGCCTGTGCTGTCTTGTGCTTAACTGTGTCGGCCGATGACGCAGTTTCTGCGAAACGGATATTTATTTTATTTATTTAGTACATACTACAGGCCACAACAAGCCCCAAGCAAAACAGGCATGTCATAGTAAAAATATTACAATAAACAGTGCATTGTATGGGCGGACATATAACAAATAAGGCAAGTACAACTATGAATAGATTAGAATGATGCTATTAGTATACAGAAATACAGCAGATACAGGACTATATGTAAAAAATACGCAAGAAGTATAAAAAAGGTACAGTAAATACGTTGCAATGCGGGAGACCTCGAGATAAACTGCTTCTGCGGTAGAAAACGTTGCCCGATCATTTTCCAGTACCTGGCGCGTGCGCCTTCTCCAGCGCACACAGGCGATCATCGGTGGCAAGGTTTAGTTTTCCTTCACCGTATCGACAGGGTGAGGATGAACAGGTGGCCTGACGACGGAGTAACGGGCAGGGCGGACCCACTTTCCAGCTCCTAACTGCGGTCGCAATAAAAGCTGAAACCGTGTCCAATTTAATTTCAAATTTTATTACATTAGCTGGTATTCCGTATACATGACGCTCTAACCGTACTACTTTTACTGGGAACGGGATACGTCCTGTATGCGCATGCGCCGGCGCATACGTTGCAGGGTGCAGGGTACACTTTCCACCCTTCATAAGACTCTCCGCGGTATTTGGTGACGCTTTTCCCTATAGCTTCAGGAAATGATTCTATTCCCGCGTTCTATCGCGAACGGAGACTACCAGACAACAGACACCGAGCCATCGCGTGCCTGATGCCCAGTGCCCAAAGGCCCGTGCGGCAGTCTGAAAACACGAATGAACAGTGAACAAATGTACTTCAAAAAGTAAAAGAGTCCGTCCAAGTGCGCCAACTTTCTTCATGCATCCGTGAGCGCGCTGTGGGCCATTGCCCGTGATCGTATACCTCCTCTCCCCGATAAGCGAAGACAGAAGAAGCGGCGAGCGTTGCAGCCGACGGGCACCCGCGGGCCGCTATACCGTTCTGCTGCCGGCCGAATGGGAGGCACGTGATCCCAAGCTCGCACAGCGCGCATAGCACGTTGCCTCTCGGGTGGCGCACGTGACAAGAGCTCCCAAGCTCGCGTGGCTTATCCAAGTGCCAGGTGGGCCGACGTGCAGCCCCGCCGAAAGCAGTAACTGGAATGAACCACGCAGACAGACGGGCGGCTCCTTTTTTTCCCTTTATCTGCTACAAGCAGAGGAGTCCTAGCAGCTTCGTGCTATCTAGTGTCCATGTGGGCGCTTCTATGTGACGAGTACCGACATTGCACACGGCACTGAGATTCTAGCCGACTCCAAGTTCACCAGATAATATGTCACTACAGCAGCGTTACCATTAAAGAACCCTAGTTTACTGTTCCTCGCACAGTTTCTTACAGACACCGATTTGTCCAGCGAATAAATGGTCAATATTAAGAGTACTGCTGTACTGCTTATTATCACCAATTGGTTAACGCAGTCGACTCCAAGGACTCTCCACTGTTTGTGGGGTGGACGTATAGTGTAGTGGTTTAGAAGGGTGATGGTTTGGGCTAGTTGGTTTTCAGTTTTAGACTGTGTGGTACTGTGCGAAGCGGAACAGGAGACACAGGAAGAAACAAGGACAAGCGCTTACTGCCAACTGAAAATTTATTGCCTGATACAAAGTGTTGTATAGAAAAAACAGAGGGAGAACGACAAAAGAACCTTGTATCGGGCAATAAATTTTCAGTTGGCAGTAAGCGTTTGTGCTCGTTTATTCCTGTGTCCCCTGTCCCGCTTCGCGCTGTACCACACAGTCTAAAGTGTAGGGGAGACAGCGTACAATCGCACCGTCTCGTCGTATTGCTTATCCTTGCTGGTGGCATTGATTATAAGTGGCATGCTTACTACTCATTTAAGTTGTACCTGTTTAGCCCCCCACAGATAAAAAGAAAATGCTCGAGCGGAACGATTGCCGGCACGCCATTCCGAGGCTAGAACAACTTGTAGCTACAACCATCCTCCTCCTCTGTTTGTATGCGTCGTTCTCGTGATTTCTTCAAGCCTGTTATTGCAAAAAAATAAAATGGTGTTTTTTTTTTTTTTTTTTATGTCCGGAGTGCACAACACCTTTCCCCGACAGGACTTGTTCGTCTCTGCGCGTTAGCAGAAACGTGGCGTTTGCGTTCCACGTGTAGCCCTGAGTGTATGGCGAGTACAAGAGAAGACGAACGAAAGAAAGAAATGATTTACAGGAAAAGTTCTGGAACTTGCATTCAAGCAAGCTTATCAGGGATCACATCACGTCTCTCAATCTGCCGCTACTTTGCATTTGAAAAAAGCACGCAGGCTCACAAGAGGTCATCAGCAGCCGCGCTGATTTGTGTGCTTTCTAACTTCATTTTATTTGGGAGAAATAAGGAAAGAGGTGGAGAAGTTCTTCAGAAGTTTACGGCTGAACCAATTGTGCGTCCGAATTATTATCCTTCATCTCCGTTGTCGCTAGCGCATCTCAGCCAGTTCAAAACAAAAAGAGTTAGCGAGAGAAACCGTAATACTCTCGAAAAGTGTATGTAGAAACACTTTCACAGTGACAAATCAAAATTATATGATCAGTGCCGAATGAGCTGGTTAGTGTTGTGGCTGCTGTCGCAGAGCACGTTCACGTTGGGATTAAGCTTTGCGCGTACAGATTTCCCGGTGATTTGTAAGCAGTTCGGAAGATGGAAGCGAGTCGTGAGTAAGCAAGTGAGCAGAGGAAGCTAGCAGGTGTGAAGATGGACAGAGGGCGAGCAAGATAACTCCTCAATGGCGGTCGTTGACGGTCAGTGACGTAAACTAGGCTGGTTGCTTGGGCTACTTGGTAATTCATGATAAAAAATAACGTGCAGAGCGAAGGACAAGGACTGCGAGAGACGACATACACAGCGTTGTACTAGGGTGGTTGCTTGGGTTAGTTGGTAATTAATGATAAAAAATAGCGTACAGCGCGAAGGACAAGGACTGCGAGGGACGACGTACACAGCGCTCGTGACGATAGTGATGATCGTTCAGTTCTCGTAACGATTGACTCCTCGTGACGATCAGTGACAACTACTCAGGATGACGACGCTTCACCATGAGACGCGATTTTGTTCAAGCCGCTTCACCTACCTGACAACACTGAACCGGTCGTTCGTTTAGAGAAATGACAGCGGTAAGCAATGCAGTCTGCTCAGCTAACGCACCAAAAATAAAGCTGCGCTGGCGTTTGCTGCGCTCTAGAAGTTCACCAGAAAGTGCCGCGTGACGTGTCTGGCAAAACTTAGGTGAACAGGTTCGTGTGCCGCTGGTGCACTCTTTCGAGTGCCGCTTAAGTCATCTCGCTCGAGAGCAGCCCTGCTTGCACGTCCGTGTTCTATCGTGTGTCGGGAATAGACCTGTGACTGGACTCTGATTCGAAGCTTGGCCGACACCGCAAATGTCCCAGCCGCGTGAAAAGGGGATAGAAAAGAGCATAAAGTTCGGGCCACGGGCTGCATTCGCTGCGGCTCGCTCACTGCCGGCAGCATTCGAGTTGACAGAGTGGCCGCCAAGGGGGACGACGCGGAGGCCTCTTTCCACCTCCACGGTTCCATTATAATTGCAGAGCAGCCGGGGTTGCAAGGAAGAGACGCGTGCGGGAACGCTTCCCTGCGCTAGAGCTCGGCTCGACAGCGAAGTCAACGGCGGCGTGACCTCGCCCAGGGGTTCTTCGCGTACACCTGTCGAGGGCCGCCGCGCTGCACGACGACAGGTCGCGTGCGCGCGAGCTTAGCGTACTTGCTGAGAGATCTGCGAGCAGCGTCAAGCACACGCACAGGGTTGAAGAGCACGTAAAACTGATATGCGCAAAGAAAGTCAGATCGGCCCGTATATGCGCTATACCACTTCGCGGAAGAGCAAGCGCCTGTCTCTGACGGGACGCCGCTGGTCGAGAATCTAGAAGCACGGAGTCTTTGAGCAGCGTGCGATCGCGGCGCACAGCAGCTTTCAATAAACTTTTTTTTTCGAGCGAGAGGGGCTCCCGATACCTGACATTAAGCATGCACAGTATGTGCGTGCTTAATGTCAGGGGTCACAGTTCTTGCATGCCACTCCGCGTGTCCTTTAACTACAGCGCCTTCTAGGACGTGTTCAAGCATCGAATTTTCGGCGTTCCTCGCACGCTTATTTCTTCCCGCTGTGTAGCAATGTGTGGGAGTTTAGGAACCTGCGTGTTCTTCATTTCTAGTCTTAGACATTTGTCCCTTTTTAGTTGTCTGCAACTTTTATTGATTATTTAACAGCATGCCCCTGAGTTCTACACACCCCTGACCACGGAGTCTGCAGTGTGTAAATAATCAAATAAATATTTGATTAATTAATCAGTTAAGAGAAACTAGCTCAACGAGTGAAACTCAGCATTGCACTGTCATAACAGGAAAAACAACATACAAGAGAAATTATGTAAGCGCAATGCAATGTACTCTGCTCGCGAGGGATAATCATTTGATGTAATCGCGCCAGAAAAACAGTAGCCAATGACAATGGTGATTTATTCCGCTTGTTTGCTCGTCATTTTATCCAGATATTTGGCCTATCGCCGTTGCACTAAACAACAGTTTGCTGTACTGCATTGCGTCATAATCTAAGCACACTATGCTCTTCTGATTTTTTTGTCACTGCCCATCCTTTGAAACTCAACGACGTATTTTACAAGGGAAACACAACCTGCTAAACAATACAGCACTCTCACAAGAAAATATCCTTGGACCATGGCATATGCGTTCTTGCATGCAAAAGGCCACAAAAGCCCTTCTGCGTTTCTTGAAGGACACTGGATTGTATGAACCCTTGTGACAGTGGAGATTCCTCTGCAACTGACTGTGAAGGACTGACGATTATTTTTCTTTTCTTTCCTTATCTTTTCTTCCCTATTCCTCCTCCCAAGTGTAGGGTAGCCAACCGGGCACGTCCTTGGTTGAACTCTCTACTTTTCCCTCTTCGTTTATCTCTCTCTCTCTCTCTCTCTCTCTCTCTCTCTCTCTCTCTCTTTGTGTTCAAGTTGATGCACCCGTCGATGCTTCGGCGAGTAAAGAAGCGGTTTTTTTTTTCGCTGTGTATTTCCTTCAAAACATGGTTTTCTAAATAAAAAGCAATTCCGTGATTTCCAATTGCTTGATCGTCACCGCATACATGTGGGCACTTGCGTGTGCGTGCGTGCATAGATAACTGGGAGGAAGTAACACGATCGAACGCTCGAGTTGTTCGGGCGTGCAGTCAGGGTTTTCGACGCGAAAGGAAGCCTAATTAATTTTAAGCAGGTCCTTTTAGTTCTCGCATCCCTGAGCACAGCCGAAGGCGACCTCTCTTTTTCACTGGCATTCTGGTAAATAAAAAGAATGATCACTAAATTCAGCAACTAGAACGTCGTTCTTTATTTTGTCTCCGCCTATATGCCGCCAAGTCACCCACGAGGCCTTTATGGTAGACGCTTTTCACTTGAGTCCATTTATTCGTATTTTCCTTGTAATCCAGCTTTTTTTAAATCCATCGGAGCCTTGATTAGGCTCTCAAGACGCAATCTGCACTTTGTTTATATATATATATATATACATTATTATTACGATATTATCGGCAGTTGTAAATAGCTTCTTCCGTCTGTGTATTTCTACGCATAACATTCTGGTGGAGAGAGCGATCCCCGTCCTCGCCACGGAACTCCGGAGTGGTGAGTACATCGAGCTTGTCACCAAGCCTCCCGATGACGAGACCAACTCTGCAATGGCTTCGGCTTGTCCGACTGCTCCGTCGTCACGGTTGCCCAACATCGCGACCCTGGTGTGTTCTCTGGCCTGGAGGGACAGGACGTTGACGAATGGATCAAGCTATATGAACATGCCAGCGCTAATAACAGGTGGGACCCAACCATTATGCTCGCCAATGTCATCTTTTATCTCGGCGGCACCCCACGCGTGTGGCACCAGACGCATAACGACGAGATAACCAGTTGGAACAATTTGAAAGAAAAGCTCAGAGAACTGTTCGGTGACCCCATTGGCCGCAAGGTTGCCGCGAGAAAGGCTCTTGCGTCTCGTGTTCAGACATCTACAGAGCCGTAGCTTTCATACATCCTCGACGTCTTGGCTCTATGCCGAAAAGCTGATGACGCTATGTCTGAAGCTGATAAAGTGTCACATGTTCTAAAAGACATCGCCGACGACGCTTTCAATTTGCTTGTTTTCGGCAACGTCTCGACAATCGATGGCATCATAAAAGAATGCCGTCGCCTTGAACAAGCTAAGAGTCGCCGTATCACACACCACATCACGCGGCTACCCAACACTGCTGCTAAGTCGGCATGTGAGGGTCGACCGCGCCAGATCGCCACCTGTGACGACGTGACCCGTATTGTTCTGCGCGAGCTCGAGGCCATCTGTTCGCCAGATTTCTCCGTGACACCTCCCGATCCGCCAGCAACCATGATTGTGATGATTCGGGCCATTGCCAGACAAGAATTTGAGAACATGGGTCTGAACTTCCGTGTCTTCAACGTCTCAACCCAGCGTTCCCCAGTTCCCTAGCAGCCCTCCTCGTTCCCGGCAGTCCTTTCCTGCCACATCTTACCGCAACCCGTCCGAATGGCGTACTCCTGTCGACAGGCCGATCTGCTTCCACTGCTGTCGCATCGGCCACGTCACTCGTCACTGCCGTAACCGATGGCCACCACCTCCTCGGACATACGCCGCCACTTATTCCCGCACCTTTGGACCTTCTGTTCCCTATGCCACCCACCACGAATCCACTGCCGCTGATGCTCCTGCTCCGAACCTTCGCTACAGCCGCTCACCCTCACCTCGACGCCATCAATCTCGTTCGCCCCGACCCCGTCGCTTCTATTCGTCGCCTATCAAATCAAATCAAATCTTTATTTTCCACCATGTACATTACAGATGGAGGACAATGGGAAAAAGCTGCCAGTAGGTGGCTTGACAAGTCCGCAGCCACGCCTCCCGGATCCAGCCGGAGAAGTAGGCACTGCAGCTTCTGGAGGTGAAGCTGCGTTGTCGACCCTGCCCTGAAAACCTCTGCTCACGTTACCTATGAACCAAAACCTTCTTGACTTTGACGGCTATCCTGTCACGGCACTCATCGATAGAGGCGCACATCTTTCTATTATGAGTGCTGCCTTCCGACGACGGCTCAAAAAGCTCTTCACCCCAGTGTCGGCATGCGTCGTCCGCGTTGCGGATGGCGGTACTGTGCCTATCATCGGCATGTGTACGGCACGAGTCAGCATTGCCGGCCGCCACACCCCTGTCCTCTTCACCGTGATTGCCCATTGCCCCCACGACCTGATTCTCGGCCTCCACTTTCTCTCCGCGCATTCTGCCCTTATTGACTGCTCTGCCAGTACTCTTCGCCTTGAGTTGCCGATTCTCGCAGACCCTTCTGACGCACCCCAGTGCCGTTTACGCCCCACCGGTTTTCTTCGCCTGCCGCCAAAATCAATAGCCTTTATTGAACTGTCGTCTTCCGCACCAGTTCCTAATGGCGAATACCTCGTCACTCCTCTGCCCGACATTCCACTACATTATGACGTTACCGTGCCTCACACTATACTTACTATTACTGCGAACCGCACTCGCATACCTATCTTTAACTTTGGATTGGCTAAGCAAATTCTATCGCAAGGTATTTGCCTTGCCAACGTTGATTGTCTGGGCGACCATCATGTGGCAGCGTTATCAACCGATGGTTCTTGCGAGCTTCGCAGGCCCCTCGCGCCAGCCTCGGGCGCCGATCCCAACATAAAGAAAATGGTTGCGACGGACCTGTCCTCTGCGCAGGCTGAAGACCTTTGCCAAGTATTATCGTCCTACCGAGATATTTTCGACTTCGACGATCGCCCTTTAGGCCGGACACTCGCGGTCAAGCATCGGATTCTTACTGGCGATGCTACTCCCATTCACCGACGACCGTATCGAGTTTCTGCGTCGGAACGCCGAGTAATTCAAAGTGAAGTGAACAAAATGCTAGAGAAAAACATCATTGAGCCTCCTTCAAGTCCCTGGGCGCCACCTGTGGTGTTGGTTAAGAAGAAGGACGGCACATGGCGCTTCTGTGTAGACTACCGTCATCTGAACAACATTACTAAGAAGGACGTCTACCCTCTCCCACGTATAGATGATGCCCTTGACTGCCTCCACGGTTCCAGCTATTTCTCTTCTATTGATCTGCGTTCTGAATACTGGCAGATTGCTGTTGACGACATGGACAAAGGAAAAACCACGTTCATCACACCTGATGGCCTATATCAATTTAAAGTAATGCCGTTTGGATTATGCGACGCCCCTGCTACCTTTGAGCGTATGATGGACTCCTTGCTCCAAGGTTTCAAATGGTCCACATGCCACTACTACCTCGACGACGTCATCATCTTGGCGCCAACGTTCGACACTCACCTTGAGCGTCTAACATCTATACTTGATGTATTTCGCAAGGCGAAGCTGCAACTTAACTCATCCAAATGTCGTTTTGGCCACCGTCAACTTACTCTTCTGGGCCATCTCGTTGACGCTTCCGGAGTACAGCCTGATCCCGACAAAACTCGCGCTGTCCGAGATTTTCCGGTTCCGAAGACAGCCGCAGACGTCCGAAGTTTTGTAGGACTATGCTCGTACTTTCGTCATTTTGTTTCAGATTTTGCGACAATTGCTAGACCCCTCACTAATCTTTTGAAGAAAGGCGCACAATTCTCGTGGGGCACTTCAGAAGCCGCCGCCTTCTCTCGTCTCGTCACTCTTCTAACCTCACCACCCATTCTCGCCCACTTCTATCCTGATGCCCCTACAGAATTGCGTACAGATGCCAGCGGTCATGGCGTAGGTGCCGTCTTAGCCCAGCGTCAGCGTGGCCAGGATAGCGTTATTGCTTATGCGAGCCGCCTCCTAGCACCATCGGAGCGCAACTATTCCATTAGGGAACGAGAGTGCCTTGCTGTTGTCTGGGCGGTTGCGAAGTTCCGTCCTTACCTTTACGGTCGCCCTTTTTCCGTAGTCACTGACCATCATGCTCTCTGCTGGCTCTCATCGCTAAAAGATCCTACAGGCCGGCTTGGTCGATGGGCTTTGAGGCTACAAGAATTTTCATATTCCGTGGTCTACAAGTCTGGCCGCCTGCACCAAGACGCTGACAGCTCGTCGCGTTACCCTGTTGAAGATCCTGACTCCTCCGATATTACCAGTGCTGCTTGCGTATTCTCTGTATCACAGCTGCTTTATTTCGCCGACAAGCAACGTCGTGACGCCTACATCAGAGACTCATCGACCGTTTTGAACACTCTCCGGCCGATGCCACTCTCTACGCCTCTTCGTCCTCCGCGACGGTACTCTGTACCGTCGTAACCTTCATCCGGACGGCTCTGAGTTCCTACTTTTCATACCTAAACACCTCCGCTCAACCGTTCTAGAAGAGCTTCACGACGCACCAACGGCAGGACACCTCGGTGTATCTCGAACCTATGACCGTGTACGTCGCCGTTTTTTCTGGCCGGGCCTTGCCCGTTCCGTACGACGTTACGTCGCCGCTTGTGAACGTTGCCAACGACGCAAGAAGCCTTCCCAACTCCCCTATGGTTACCTGCAGCCACTCGACATCCCTGCCGAGCTCTTCCATCGCGTTGGCTTAGACCTTCTCGGCCCATTTCCGGAATCTACATCAGGAAACAAGTGGGTTGCAGTCGCGGCTGACTACGCGACCCGCTACGCCGTAACCCACGCTCTTCCGACCAGTTGCGCAACTGACGTAGCGGACTTCCTTCTACATGATATCATTTTGATGCATGGTGCTCCACGTCAATTGCTAACAGACCGTGGTCGTACGTTTTTGGCGAAAGTCATTGACGACATCATGCGGGCCTGCTCCATTCAGCATAAGTTTACTACCTCCTACCACCCTCAAACGAACGGCCTCACTGAGCGTTTGAACCGCACCCTTACGGACATGCTATCCAAATATGTTTCAGACGACCACCATGACTGGGACCTGGCTCTACCCTACATTACCTTTGCATACAACTCTTCCCGTCTCGAAACTGCCGGCTTTTCCCCGTTTTACCTGTTGTGTGGCCGCGAGCCGACGCTACTACTAGACACCGTGCTTCCGTCCATCACAGCTTCAACTAGCGCTTATGCCAGTGATGCAATCGCCCGTGCTGACCATGCTCAACTTGCGCGCGTTCGTCTACAAGTCTCTCAAGACAAACAGAAGCGACGCTACGACCTCCGTCACCGTGATGTCCATTTTGCGCCCAGCACCCTCGTGTTGCTTTGGTCACCATCGCGTAAAGTTGGCCTTTGTGAGAAACTGCTTTCTTATACCGGCCCATGTCGCGTGCTCCGCCAAGTGACCGATGTCACCTATGAAATTGTTCTAGCTACGTCCACTACGTCCTCCGGTGGGAGAACCAGTGACATTGTCCACGTCACCCGACTCAAGCCCTACAACTCTCAACGTGCCTTGGATATTTAACAGCACCGTGACGGCGCTTGTGCCGCCGGGGTGTAGTATTACGATACCATCGAGCGATGCTCAAGGGACGAGCCGCCGCGAGGACGACGACGAAGTGGGTCTGTGCCCTTAGCGCGAGAAGAATGTCGGCCTGGCGCTCTGGCTCCAGTCCAGTGTAAATAGCCTCTTCCGTCTGTGTCTTTCTACACGTAACAATATATATATATATATATATATATATATATATATATATATATATATATATATATATATATATATATATATATATATATACATATATATATATATATATATATATACCGCTTGGATGGAGCCAGGTGCACTCTCAATCCTCGCGGATATCTTCCTGTACTATCTGTGAAAAAAGCATGCGCATGTTTATTTTAAACCAGTTCTACGAAGATGACTTGCGACATATAACACACTATACATGTCTGTTTTTAAAGTGAAAAAGAATTGCCTGCACCATAACTTAGTGTTAATATCTCCTTATTTAGTCCTGTCAGTAATGTAAAGGCGGGCCCGCATCCATTAAGGCGTTCATGCAGGCGGAAGGGTTATATAGGTGCGCACCCATCTAACCAATTTCTTGAATAACGCATTAGTGGGTAATAGAGCGAAATGCAGACATATCTTGTGGCAGAAAACAAATTTAATTGCTGTGCCACCTTCACACATAAAGAAAATTTCATTTGGTACATTACCTCGTGTATAGTACACAGGGCACTTTTTTAGACTGCACAGATATCTTTTTAAGAGCTATGAGCGTCAAACTGCGTTAAAGAGCGTTTCTGTCTGATGTAATACCTAGGCTATCGGCGCGTTCGGTTTCAAGACTGCCAAACTTGAGCAATGAAATTCGGTGATGAATATCTCGAATCAGGCGCGGCTTTCATGATTTAAGATTTGTAGTATAAACAACTACCCCCAGGGTCCAGAAGTAAAAAGTTAAGTACTATTTTTGGTTGATTGGTCTTCGGAAATTCACATTAATAGCGGGAATGTATGTCCGCGTAAGTGCTGCCATCGTGGGAAATTTCCTATATTATTGATAAATGAGCGCTCCGGGGAGTAACTTGAAATTTATTTTTTGGCAATGCAAAATGTTACATAATTGCAGGTTATGTCTAAAATGCTATTTCGTCCATTCTTATTGCAGTGGGTACCCATAGTGACAATAATAATTACTAACTCCAACTGTATCCAACTGAATTTAAGTCAATCCGACCTACCTGCATGCGGCCAGCTTTGGTCATGTTTGTGGCAGCTAGCTACAAGGACTATTGCAGAGACGGATATTCCTTCAAGCTCGCATAAGCGGCCTTACAATAAGCTTTCTGTTTAACGCTGTGCAGGTAAAACTAAATGTGAGAAGTTTCAGCAACGCTCTCAGGAGGATGCTTCGTTAAAGCTTGCTCCAGTGAAAGGTAACCTCTATCGGAGCTTCATACATTTTTGTGCCATCAACATGCATTCGGCCAGGAAATACCGGTGCACCAAAAAAGAAACACTGAGTGATAGTCATCTTCCATTTCTGCTTTTAAGCATGATCCTTGAAATCTCTTGTGAGTCATGAAACAAACAACTCCTTTGATGCTTTAGAAACTTCTTGAGAATGGGTCTGTTCATATAGAAAAGAAAACCCGCAGTTTTGCCCAAAAGTCGAAGCATCGATTGCGATAGCTAATTATTAGATAGCTGCAGAAAGTAAGGATAGTAGTTTTATCGGCCGCACAAACTTGTGAAATTCGTTTATTAACTAAATTAAAGGGCCTGGTGTCGCGCAAGCCCAGGCAAACATGAACAGATTTCACTTGAAGACCGCAGGCACTCCCTGTCAAAACGCTGGCGTGAGGAAGAGTGGGAGCAGCAGCGAGCGAATTGACCTTCGTGCTACATTGCTTCAACGCGAATTAAGCGGCGAGAACACGGCACACACGAAGCTATCAGCCCTCGGCAAGCGTAGACTCTACCCATCGCAGATCGATTTCAAGATAGGGCAAGCGAGGCCGCGCTCCGCCGCGCCGTACGCAGCCGCCTCCGGAGTAGAACGCCCCCGCCCCATCTCCCGGTGTCTTGCGCACGATAGAAGACGGCGTCCTCCCCCCCCCGCTTCCTCCCTTGCTCGCGCGAGAGTAAGCCAACATGCTCGGCTCACCCTCGCACACTCGCAGCCACAGCATACGGCGCTCGGCCACGATGTTATCGCACTTGGACTTAATACGAAAATCACGCCGGCGACGCCGACGGTGGAAATGCGCCTGAAGTTTCCATATATTTGCTATCGCAATAAAGGGAAAGCTTACCGTTGGACAAGAAAAATCGAGGGAAATGTCACCTCCAAACGCGGGAAAAATATGCACGACCAGTCTGGTAACACTGGTGCGCCTCGTCTTACAACTTCTCTGCAAAAACTTCTCGCCCGCTACAAGTCATAACCGTTTTATTATAAAGTCTGGATAATTAAAAAGAACTCCCTGTGTAAGGCCACCTGTCCCAACTGTACGACCCTGGCCCAAAACATGGCATGTATCGCCTGCTGCGGACTTGGCCAGGCACACGACATGTCCTGGAGCGCTTTCTCAGACGGTTTGGCCTCCGCAGTGACCGGCATGCTGACTCCAGCAAGTGTAGTGATGATGGTTGCTGTATTTGTGGAGTCTTGCTGGGCTTCCTGCGAGATGCAGTGTTGCATTAGTATTTATATTTTTCCTTTTCTAGTGTTTTATGATGCCGTATGGCAGCCGTGCTGGAGAAAAAAACCCAGAAAGATAAGATAAGAAGATAAGAAACCTACCAAGAAATGTGTTGCTGATCAACACAGCTAGCTAACAGTGACGTATATAACAGCAAGGCGTTCGACTAGCTGTTGAAAACCGGGCTTCATGGTCTGACGCGATATGCTTTGTCATGGATTCCAGGCGGCTTCACTGTAGAGTCGGTCCTTCTTATAACGTAGACACGGATGCACAGAATGGTGCTACTTAAGATAGTGCAACAAGTCGCTTAGTCGTGGAGCAGGGTTAATTTTCTGTAGTTCCTTAGTGCCGGTTTATTTTAGTGTATTCTGTGAACCACTTCGCTCACGGTACATGCATTCATGCATAACACGAAACAGCATAGCTTTGGCATTGGAATTTTCGATAGGTATTTACGGCAGGACCACGAGCGCCAAGCAATGACCAAAGAGATGCTGCGTAGCTTTCTGGCTTGTCGGCTCGGGAGTGGAGCGAGCGTTCCACGCACCGGCTGCCGGAGCGTTGCGAGCAAACCGGTGTCGCTTCACGCTAAAGACAGAAGCCTACAGAGATACGAACATGTGTCTGAATGAGAGAGAGTTCTGATCCGCTAGAACAACGTAGAGAGAGAGAGAGAAACGAAGAGGGAAAGGCAGGGAGGTTAGCCAAGGATGTGCTCGGTTGGTTACCTTACATTTAGGGAGGGAGAAAAGGGAAGAACAGATAAGGAGATAAAATAAAATAATAGTCATTCACTGTCAGTCTCTCTATTATCAGCGCTCTATTATCTAGCAGGTTGAGTTTCGCTCGCAAAGTACGTCGTTGAGTGTCAAAGGATGGGGAGTGACACAGAAGGGCCTCTAGAGTCTCATCGCACCCGCACTAATTGCACACCGTACTGTTGGCCATTCCTATCAAGTATGAATAAGAATTCGTAGATACGACGCCCAACCACATGCGACACTGTAAAGTTGTTTCACGACGGGAGCGTCCAGGCGGCAGGCGAAGTCGCAAGTTAGGGTCGAGAGAGTGCAAGCATGAGTTGATGAAACCCGGTGAATTCCATCGTAGAAGTGTGATTTGGCGAGCAAGTGACTGAAGTTGTCGCGCAGCGTAAGTTCTTGAAAGTGGTATATGAACCCGCTAATGTTTTTGGTGAGCCGAACGCGCAGCTTCATCTGCGCTCTCGTTGCCGACAATTCCGCAATGGCTTGGCAACCACTGACATACTTTCTCGAGGGCGTGATTATGAGCGTGCCTTATTTCGTACACTAGCTGCTCATGTAACCCATGACGTAGGGCAAACTGCAGAATTTGTAGGGTTGCTTTAGAGTCGCAAAAAATGGCCCACCGATTTGTTGGCTGCTGGAGCATGTACTTGAGTGCACCTTGAATAGCCGCAAGTTCTACTTCTGTCGACATTGTATTGTGCGAATATTTAAAATGCTAAGCGACGGCATCTGATGGAACAACTACTGCTCTGGTAGAGCTGTTTGAATTGGTTTAGAACCATCCGTGTAAATGTGCATGCGGTCAAAATAAGACTCGTTGAGAAGAAGCAGAGACAACTGTTTCTAGGCTAGCGGTGACAAGTCTCCCTTCTTAGCAATCCCAGGAATTGAGTGGCATACGGGAATTTGTCGGAGACGCCACAATGCCGATGTTGGGCGTTTCGCAGGCTTGAAGCCACATGGTACCGATTCGTGGTGTCTCGTCACAATACCACAGAATGTAGCCTGTGGTCTTCGCACTGGCAAATCGGCTAAGTAGTGGGATGGTAGCCGAGAAAAGTGTCGAATGTGCGCTCTTAGCGTCTCACCGACGATATGAGTGGTGGTCGGTTGCTCCTATGCAATGACAATTGCTGCAGCCGTCGAAGAACAACTCGGGAGGCCAAGACATGTCCGAAGTGCTTGGGCTTGTACGCTCTGTAGTGCAAGGAGATTAGTCTTGCATGTGTGGGACAAAACAGGAAGACTGTATCGCAACACCCGAGAAAAATTGCCCTGTATAGCTGCAAGATGGAGCGCACGGATGGTCCCCACGATTTTCCATCTACGAATTTGAACGTATTCGCAATACAAATGAGCTTTTTCTTAATCTATGAGACATGCGGACTCCAGCGGATGTCACGATTCACAATGAGCGCTGAGAACCTGTGAGCTTCCTTGTACGCGATGGACTGGCCTTCGATACACACCGGGTAAAAGACATCGCTTTTCGTGTAAATGCCACTAGCACACATTTTTATATAGAAATCGTCAGACCTTTTCAGTGAAAGTATGCCGCTGTCAGAATTGCCGCTTTCTGTATTCTGGCGCGCACTTGTGGCCTTGTCACGCCAGATGCCCAGATGCAAATATCATCAGCGTAGCGCGAGACATTAGCCGCCTGTGGTAGCGTTTCGGCAAGCTCCACTAGAACAAGATTGAAAAAAAGGGGGCTCAACACTCCGTCTTGCGGGACACCACGACTGGAGACATCTACTTGTCGGGCCATCCTCTGTAAGGACAAACACAGATCTCTGTGAGAGATAGCTCCTAATCCACCTAAAGACGCGGCTTCCAAGTTCTGCAGCCTCAAGAGCTTGGAGAATGGCTTCATGGGTTAGTTGTCGTAGGCACCTTTTACATCTGAAATAAGTGTCACAGAGAGGCGCTTCATAGCTTTTTGTTGCTGCACGGAGGTCTCGAGATCAATGAAGCTGTCAATTGGAGACCGTCCACGTCGAAAACGAGCCATAGCCTCAGAGTAAATGTTGTAGTCTTCGAGGTGCCATTTCATACGTGTCAGCAACGTCTTTGCCATGACCTCGCCGATGCAACTCGCAAGCGCAATAGGCCGGTACGATGTAGGGTCCAGCGGAGACTTCCCAGGCTTCAGTAGAGGCACCAGGCAGCTACACTTCCAACCGTTGGGGACTGTGCCGTCACGATAAGATTGGTTGAACATATCCAGAAGACAGCGTTGTGCTGTTGAACCTAGGTGCCTTAAGGCAGCGTAGGTCACCCCATAGGGGCCGGGTGATGATGATCGCCGGCACGCAGCCAAGGCCCCTTGCAGGTCTTCCGTAGAGGAAGGCACTTCCATGCTTTGATCTCTCGTAATGGGAACGTCAGGTAGAGAGAAGTCAGCCAGCAGAACAAGTCGCCAGTAACTGTGGCACAAAATTCTCCCGCGACCTCAAGCTCTGGACGACTTTGATGTATAGCCAACGCTGTGAAGGGACGGCGTTGTTGTGGAAGTGAGCGAAGACCCTGAAGAGTTTTCCACGCGGGAGATAACGGCTTGCGAGGGTCCAGCAATTCGCAGAAGCTCTTCCATCGTTGGTCCTGAAGTTTGTTCATCTCACGCTGAACTTTCTTCTGAATGCGTCGGGCGTCCCTCAGTTCATAAATGGACTAAGTACGCCTATATCGTCTCTCGGCGTCACCCAAAGCCTCTACAATTGTCCGTCGAAATCTGTGCGTCTTGTAGATGTTGTAAACGTCCGGGTAGGAGCCTCCAGAGCTTGTATGATCATATCTTCGAGGGGTCGGGCTGGTCATGCCTGAACTTTTCTCTATCGAAATTCGGTCTGCTTGTCAGTCTATCTGTCTTGAGAGCACAGGATAAAGAGAAATGTCAAGGCCTGTGATAGTTATGTAGGTAGGCATATGGTCGCTGCCATGAGTTTTGGAACCATTGAACTTTGGAACTTAAGCTATGCGACACTAATGTCAAGTCCAAGCAGCTGCTGTAATTCACTCCTCGGAGATAATTCGAGCTACCATCGTTCAAGGCTTAGTCCATGCTCGGTAGGGAGATGAACAAGACTCATGCTTCGTTGATTTGTCCTGAGGCTTCCTTAGAGTGTAAGATGGGCGTTGAAGTCGCCCATATTATTTAGGGGCCTGTAGTTTTTGTGAGTGTGTTGTTTAGTCTCTATCGATCAAGTCGACGTGATGGGGATATGTAGGCGCCTATCAGTGTGAATGAAATTTTCTTCTTTTTAACACAGAGACACGCGTATTGATTACTGTTGTGGGGCTTCACTGTTTGGTGAACATACGTGAACTCCTTGCGGATATACACAACTTGACTACGTTCAATGCATGATGAAGAAAAAAATTATTCGTAGCCCGACAGTCGAATTGTCTTTGAAAAATGAGGTTCACGAATTATGATAATGGGGAACTTGTTCTTAAAAACGAAGTGCCAAAAGAAACATCATAGAATTCTCAACAAAAATTACTGGCTGGGAATATGGCACCATTGTCTACGGCAGCTGCAAACATGGTGGTTTAGTACATGGATTTGCCTAAATTTCGTCCTTCCGGCTTCAGACAGCTTTGTGATCCTGATAATATTTAACGAAACATGGCGTTGTATATGCGATCACTTGCAGTGATTATGCACGCGTGCAGATTCTTGTTTCCTTCTGTGTTTCGAAACATATGATTGCTTGAACGTTTAGTCGCATATAAAAGCAGACAAATCGCAATAAATAAGCCACAACATCGTCTGAAGCCACGTCGACGAAGATTGGACAAATCCATGTGCTATCACAGCCATCATTGGCATGGTAGTTTAATGATAGCAGCTCCAGTGTTCCCTGTAGTAATTCTAGTAATGTATTTATCGCAAAATAGGAATTAGCCGGCTTGGACGGAGCAGCTGACTGCTTGATCCAACCTTTTCAGGGCTTGTGTCGAGAGAATGTGCTCAGCCTTCGTACGGTGCTTCTCCCCCTGCAGATCTCGTTCGGCAGCCTGAGCCCGGTGTTGAGCGACCGGGCGGGCTTCCCGCTCTTCTTTCGTACCGTGGCTCCGGACTCGTCGCACAACCCGGCTCGTGTGGCATTGCTGCGCCG
This sequence comes from Dermacentor andersoni, assembly GCF_023375885.2. NCBI lineage: Eukaryota > Metazoa > Arthropoda > Arachnida > Ixodida > Ixodidae > Dermacentor > Dermacentor andersoni. The sequence continues at coordinate 11,908,266 of NC_092817.1, forward strand.
CTTCCGCTGGGATGCTGTGGCCACCTTGCACGAAGACGACGAGCTCTACGCCTTGGTGGGGGAGCCATGTTATTGAATGAGCCCCTCCCCCACTACCTATACAGTGTGCATAGGTCTGGTTAGAAGAGAGATAGCAAATAGAGGAAAGGCAGGGAAGTCAACCAGACGAGTGTCCGGTTTGCTAACCTACGCTTGGGAAAGGGGAACAGAAAGAGGAAAGCGGGACGGAGTGAACACTGTTCGTTCACGCAGCAAAGCGCCTTGAAATCAGCCAAGTCCAAGCAAGTGCCCCGCCGATACATTAGGCTGCCGTAAAAGTGCGTAGATGATATTTCAGGCGTGATGAAGAAGTGGTGTTGGGCAGGTGATATAATGCGTACAAGAGATAACGGGCGGTCTCACTAGAGCAATGTTTCCCAAGCTACCCAAACGTCTCCCACGGGCGTGTTCTGCGGGAACCCACGCGTGGAACGAGGGAATCTCGCGAGAGGTTCTCGCGGGCCAATTCATAGTAAAAAAAAATCGCTGTTTTGTCCGAAGGTGAAGTGTTTGAAGAGATATCGAGGTTTAGCGTAGCGACCGATCTCCTCGTTCTGTGTTAAGGCGTACACGTACGCTTGCCGGCGCGCGATAGCTAGCGCCCGCGCGCCTTGCGTTTGCCGCGCCTCGCTGTAGGAATGTCGGTTTGAACCTACAAGACGCGCGCCCACTTGGCTCACAATTTTCGCCTTGGTAGACGTCACTTCGTATTTTCGTGAGGCAGCCAGAGCTTTTTTTTCTCTCTATTTCCAGCTCGGCTACAAGTCTCAGAAGAGTTTGTGATCATAGATCGCACTCGTTTTATATGGATTAAAGTATCAAGCATTGACACTACAGATTCATCACAGTCATTCGCTTTGTACACGTCATGTACCTTCACAACCATTTCCACAAAATATTCATACACAGATCGGCCTTTAACATCACAATGTGCATATGCCAACAGACTACGCCAAACTGCGTGCAGCCCAAGTAAAAAGATGACATCCATCTGTTCAAAATCGCGTTCAGGTGGTAAAAAACGAATGCCATGTGGATTGAGGGGTAGGTCTATCTTTAAGGTTATCTGTAATATATCCCAAAAGAATATTGCATTATTACAATCAATGAAGACATGTTCGATCGTTTCAGCTTTGTTGCACAGAAAGCATCTGCTTCCCCATGGCACATAAATCCCTCTTTCCTCTAACCACGTTTTAACAGTCAAGGTTCCCGTGTGAAGCTTGAAGAAAAACGTTTTAACATTTGCCGGTATCCACATATTTTTCAGCCTTTTAAGAGGCAGCCACGCTTCGAGGCGTGCGATCTGTCCCGCGCCATCTGCACGTGCGTAGGCGCGGGGCGCGAGCATTCGAGCGCCGGCAAGCATCCGTGTACACTTGGGCCTCTACGGCATGGCGTGACAAAACACGAACACCGTCCTGACGGATACGAAGCACGTCCCGACGCTGGCGCGCTGAGCATCGGCGGCAGCGGCATTGCAGACGTCGCACCTGTATATGTTGCACGAGGCTGACGTATGTAACCATCGCCGTTTGGTTGCGCTCAATGAAAGGAGATTAAGCAGATTGTAGCTTTACGCTTACCGCCAGCTCTTCTCGAATGCGTGTGCGCGCAATCTTCGTGCCAGCAGCGGAAGCCAGAACGCCCTGCAGCCGCTGCAGAGCCGATGGAGCGGGTTTACGCTGCATCCACTGGGCACCGCTGTACTTGGATCCGAACGCACTGTTCGTCTCTGGAGGCCATGTTGCCCTCCAGGCCCGGGCGCCTAATGAAAGAAAATAAGGCAGGGAGGTTATTGCCCAGTGTCCTTCTGGCTTGCTACCCTATAACGGTGCCGGAGTGGGCGAGAAGAGACTACTGTAGTATTGTATAGCCGACAACGACTAAGAAAACAAAGAATAGTAAATGTCGGCGGATGAATAAAACGAAAATAATATAGTGCGCTCTGGTAGAGAAAAATAAATGTGTCAAAATAAAAGAAATGTCACTTTTTAAGTACAATTTTCAGTCCCACTACTCGCTTTTGTTTTTCTGTAGTGACATACGGCAGAGAACTAATTCCATGTAGACACACGCTTAGTAAAGAATAAAATACCTGATCATGTGCTCTGTGTTTTATCAAGCGTTCTCTTAAGCATTTATACCACGTGGTTGGAGTCATCTGCGAGTCTATGTTGACGCTGCGCGCCTCTTTTAATATGCGAAGGAGTGCAAGAAAATACCGGAAATATTTTCTCCCAGGTAGGATACTTTAAAGTTTCTTAACCGCAGTGGTAACTACGGGGAATGTAAGGCATCCCGCTCCAAGCACCATGCGCAGTAACTATAAATAGGATTGTTCATTGATTGTTTTTACTGCGTCATACGCGCAAATGAAGAGTTCGGCAACTGTTGATGACTGAACATATTTAACAGATAACTTGAGAGGAGGTGTTTGACACCATAAAGTGACATTTCTTGCCACATCTCACGATGAATTTTTTTCGCAGAAGCTTCAATATTTTCAAGCAACTTTCTGTATTAATGATTTTTTACTAGTAAATTCACAAGCACCTTGTTCTGGCCTGGCGGTGTCTGTGAAACAGGCAGCCAGTTTCTAAATGTATATTTTGCCAATATTTATTCGCCTGGCTTCCTGTATAAGTTATAAAGTTTCCATACGCGGTAAAAGTATTCAATACTTTAATCATACTAGTCAGCTGCCATTACGGTCCTCCACATGTCTTCTTTCTCCTCTTATGCTGCATCTTTGTTGTCTTTGTTATCGGTTCATCTCGGATCACTACATCCTCCCGAGCTTCTATTATCATCTCTCATGGGGTGATATTGAAGAATATTACCGATCGACGCCTCTTCTGTTTTTCCTCGGGGTCCTTCATAATACACGGTCTTGAGATTCCCTTGGTGCTTTGCTGTTTTCAATACTGAATATGTGCCTATAAAGGGGCACATTGAATCCCACCCCTTTCGGACCAGCAGCATGTCTCTTGGTTCAATATCGGGCATCGTGTACTGGTGACGTTTGTCCAAGTTCTTTTTCATTGTTTTAGGATACTTTTCTTTCTGGTTCAAATCCAGCGGCTTTTTGCAAAGTGTTATTTCTTCAATTATACAAAGTTCTTTGTCCGCAGGTAACCAACAGGGTTTCTGGAAAGCGGTGAAGTAATGGCCACATCCCAATGCTGCAGTATGAGATCGGTTATGGTGACGAACAGCTGCTTCCAGAGCGCACTTCCACCCGCTTTTGAAGTTGGGGTATAGAGCAAAGAACGTCTTCAAGTCCCGAATCATCCTTTCTGCAAGAGAATTCGCTTCTAGATGATAGAGTGCTGGAAAGCACAGCTCGACGCCTCTTGCTTCAGCCCAACGGCGAAGTTTTTCGCTTCGGAAAGCCGGTCCATTGTCCGCAACGATGACCTTAACATTATAGAAGATATCGTTCTCTAGAAAAGAAGTTACGCAGTGCGCATCTTCCCCGCCAGCTTTATCAGCCACAAACCGCGTACACTCATCCACTGAAACTAGGAATGCTTGCATCTTTTTGACCCCCTCGCCCTTCTTTTTGAGTTCAGCAAGACCGAGGTGTAGTATTTCGAAGGGCACATACGAATACTCCGGCGTAACCATTTTGTTTCCACGCGGCCTGACCGTGGCTTTGCAACGTTGTCAGTTGTGACTCTATGTATTTAGCGACATCTGTCTCCATGTCTTTCCAAGTGAACCTTTGCGTTAGCTTTCTGTATGTTTTAGTGAATTTATCATGACCTCCAGACTCTAGACTGCCGTGGTAGAGTCGCATTATGGTCGGTATTGCTGTTTCAGGTACTTCTAACTTTCCGTTTTGTATCTTCAAGTCTTGCGTTCCTTCCCACAATTTGCTCATATTCGCTTCTTGATGGGTAACTTCTATTGGTACATGAAGTCTAAACAGACCGTCCGTGCCCTGGTGCTTTTGTCCAGGGCGATGCACTACCTAGAAAGTCTACTGTTGAATTTCACTCGCCCATTTTGCTACTCTAACTTTTGGCTGTGTGAGCTGCAAGAGATGAGTCACAGCTTGATTATCCGTAAACAATTTGAAGCTTCTTCCTTCCAGATAGCTTCTAAAATATTTGAGTGCCCTGACTACAGCGAATGCTCACTTTTCTGTCGTAGCATAGTTTACTTGGGCCTTGGTAAATGTGTAAGAAAAATATCCCAGCACTTGTTGTTTCGCAACAGGCTTGCTGACATGTGTTTGATGAAGAATGGCTCCTGTACCATAATGACAGACGTCAGTGCACAGTTCAAAATGCAGGTTAAAGTCTGAGGGCTTCAGAACTGGGTCTGAAGGAATAATTTCAACAAGTTCTGCGTAACACCGCTCGCAGTCTTCAGACCACAAAAATTTTTGGGTAAGGGCTGTGAGATATTTTGTCTTTGTTGCGCAATCCTTTATGAAGGCCTGTAAATGTACAGCAAGGCCTAAGAACACTAGAAGAGAGTGCAGCTCAACGGGCTTGGGAAGACACTTGATACGCTGAACACTTTCTTCTTTGGTAGTCTTTGTCTTCCGATCGAATATCCTGCCGATAAAAACGATCCTCTGGCAGAATTCACTCTTTTTGACATTGATCTTCAGCTGTGCCCTGCTCAATGCACCTAGAACCATTCATAGATGACTAATCTGGTCATCTAGTGTTCTTTATTAGACGAGTATGTCGTCGCCACACACACACTACAAATTTCGCTAATAAATTCTTTGAGCATAGAGTTTTGGAATCATGCGCCTGAGTTTTTCCACCCAAATGGCAGCCGGTTATATTCGTAGTTGTCGAAAGGTGCAATAAACACAGTGAACATCTTGGTTTCCTGTTTGAGTGGTACTTGCCAGTACCCGTTACATAGGTCTACCCTGGAAAACCACTGACACCCAACAGTCTCGTCAATTATTTCGTCAATTCGTGGCATCGGGAAAGGGAACAAGTTTGTTTGTCGGTTGATAAGCCCGTGATCTGTGCACAAGCGATAGGATCCGTCTTGGCACTATGGTAACGGAGGCAAACGGAGAGAGTCGAAGGTCTGATGTTACCAGAATCCAACATGCCCTGTAGCTGCTGTTTAAGCCATACTTTCTTTTCTTGGCTTACCCCATAGGCTTTCTTGCTCACAACATTTTTGTCTCGAAGTTCAAAAGGCACTTCGATTGCAGCCGTCGCGGGATGATAGTTGCCGACACACAAAAGTTCCGGAAATTTCAATGAAACTTCGTCAGAGCTTGTGATCGTCCAGTCTTGTGACTGAATAAGGTTGGAATTCTGAGTGGTGATTATGTTGTTCCAAATAATGTGCATCTTGAATAGCTTCATGTCAGGCCGGGATAAACGAAAATCAAACTCCACCCCTGACATAACGAGGCTCCTCACGGTGAGCTCTAGGTCTCTGAATTTCACTTTTGCATCCGTCCATTTTGCTAGCTCACGACAGTTTCCGTCGTAGCCTAGAACTCTGACAGCTCTTACGGTAAAGGTTTCGTCTTTGTCAACTCTTTTCTCATTAATCAGACTGACCGAGGCACCTGCATCGATCACCGCGGGCATCTCAATATTATTCGCGATCAATTGGAACAAAGAAAATGTTGGATTTCACAAGGAATGGTGTCTCCTGTGTCTCTTCCGATTTTCGTTGGGATTTTCCGAACAAGTTCTTAGCGGATTCCACTTGACTAGATATGTGACAACTCATGTTGGCAGATAATCATCTCCTCTGTTCTGTGTCCATTCCCTTTTCCGTTTGTGTTGCACCTCACGCGTTGACGGATGTTGAGGCCAGGACTCGAACGACACATATCTTGAAGCAGTATAGCAGCTCCTCGAAAGTGGATGGTGCTTTAACTTCGACTTGTCTCTGGCAATCTTTTGTCATCCCGTGTATCACTAGCGACACGGCGCAGAAATCTGGAAGCGTAGGATCCGCCAATCGCAGTAGACGCCTCTTCTCAAAGTAATAGTCCAGCAAATTGCTGTTTCTCTACTTCTAAAGAATTGCTTTGTCCCACAAGTAGACTGTATTGATTTTAAATGTCTGAATAAAACTTTTATTCCATGTTTCCCATGTTTCTTTCATATGTTCTGTGATGCGCAGATCATACCACTTTTTAGCGTTGCCACGTAGGTACCGGCGCATGTTAAGTATCCGATCGGAGTCACTTAATCGGTGGTTGTACTCACACGCGTACTGGAAAAATCCAGCCAGAGAGCGGCCCCAACTTTTCTACTATCAAACATTTCCGTCTCCACTGTCTCTCGGCATATCGCACCAGTGGCAAGTGTACTCAAAATTGCTTGCTGTTGTTTCATGTGTTGCATTTGCGCTTGCGTTAGCTGTGCTATCGCAATTAATGCGCCTTCAAGATGCGGTAGTGCGTTCTGATCTGTATCGCCTTGAGCGCCACACTTATTTCCGATTTGCTTCCTCATAGATTCAAGTTCTGCCAGTTCCATATTGATTTTCGCGGTACCTCTTCCGGTGATGTCGCTAATCCGTGCCTTGGTTTTGTTGGTGATGGTTTCGAGTAGGCCAGGTGTAGTCAGTTCTTCCGGCGCCACAAAGAAATTCTCACTTTCTCACACACGGTAACAGTCTTCAATACTTTAATTATACTATAGTCAGCTGCCATTACGGTCCTCCATGCCTTCCTTCTCCTATACTTCTCCATCTTTCTCGTCTTTGTTATTGGTTCATCCCGGATAACTACAGAAATTCATGCCTTCGGAAATTCCATCCATGGTTTTCAGACAAGATCAGTTAGAAAACGGATAAAAATTCAGCGGAATTTCACGGGAAACCAGATGAAGAAGACGATGGGACTAGCTGGAACTTCCAGCTGGTCCCGTTGTCTTCTTCATCTGGTCTCTCGTGTGTTTTCGATGGTTGTTTATACGTTTTACTATGTACCAACTAGCCTAGTTGAGCGCTTTTCTACAAGATCGGTTAATTTTGTGTAGAATCTCTCTTGGAGTTGGTGATTCCAAACTCAGTGGTGAGACAAGGAACTAAGAAGGTTACTGCTCGTCTATAACAGTCGACGATTTGGTTTGAGCCAAAATGTCGCCTGGTTTGAAGATCAGGAAAGAATCCGTAAAGTGCTGCAGGCGAAGAGCATTCTTATGTCGTTGTCCGCGTTTATCAACTGGCTTAGAATATTTTTGCTGTTAAGAGGAAAACGCAGTGCGTCGTGCTCTCGCAAAAATATATCACCGTACTTGTGGCTTAAATGTTCAGACTAAAGGAGACGCAATACATGGCCTATTGTACGCAAAGCTGTGACACTTGTCACGTTCATGTTGGAGACCTTACAGTACCCATGGATGTGTCTGTTATTTTTGACTACCATCTTATACACTATTGCCATTTTCATGGCCTAGTGGTGCTATCACTTCTGTCAAGAAGGTCTTCTGGGGCACGGTGTAATAATAGTTCTGGGGCGCCTTTCTCAGCTCTCTTCCCCTCCCTTGCAAAGGGGCGCGTATATGTGAACTCTCATAAGCTGGCACTTTGCATTTAATCGAAGTGCTCCATCTCTCTTTTCACCCACTGCCAGTGAGATTGAGGTTGGTGATACACTGCTGTTTGCAGCCATATTATTTTGATTTGCTTGTTTAAATGTAATACCTCATACCGCACTTCTTACATGAGCATAGCGAAGCGTCCGTGTCACACTAAAAAGCTCGCAACCGAAGATTTCTGTGCAAGGGCGTAGAGTAGGCTCACGGGGATCAAGCGGACCGGCAGAGAGGTCCATGTTTATCCCACCTTTGAGTGTGTGCGTCATCACGACAGCGTCTCACACCTGTTTTCTTTTTATTTCTGGTTTTCTTCTTTTTTTTTTTGAGCGAAGCTTACTGTTGTTGCCACCTTTTCCCCTACAACCCCTCCTGTTCGGTTCGCAGGCCATCAACGAGCTGCTGACTCAGCTGGAGAGCGCCAACATCGCCGTCTCATCCTCGGAAAGCGTCACACGAAACGATTTCCTCGAGCAAATACAGGAGCTGAAGGTAAACGCGAACCACCGCCTTTCCTTGCACCCATCCCTGAGCCGTGTGTTGGTCTCTCCTCAGTGCTCGCGGAGCGCCGTACTTTTCCTCGCCGTTTCTTTCTTTGCTCTCCGAGAGCCGCCTTCGTCAGGTTCCTGACACGACGACTCTTCCTTCGTTTGCCGGGCTTTGCTCCCTCCCCTCGTTCATCCGTGGCGCAGAGCTGATGCGCCAGCCGGTAAAGAAGTGCGCGCATCTTTGCCGTTTTCGGACACGAGTAGCGCATGCTCTTTAGGCCGTCGAAAGCCTTGCGGAGCTTGTTCGTCCACACAGAAAAAGGCCGGCGGGCGAACCTGTGTTTCGAAGAAGGCGAGAACCATTCCACAAACATGCGTTGCATTTTCTGACGAAATTGTAGACTACAAGGATACGTACCTTGAGAAAAGCATACACTCACGTTTACCGGAGCACTGACCGCATCAGTGTAGGCAGGGCCAGGGTCCAGCATCCGTGTCAGTGCCCATCAAAATAGCGCAAAGCCCTGGACTTCTTGTTTTCATACATTGAGTGAACAGGCTTGCTCTCAAGACTACGACCCACGTACGTTGCCTCATTAAGTCTCAGATTTTATTTTATGTTGCGTTAACCGTCTAATTTTAACAAGATTATCTACATTCACCACTTATTCTGCCAATAACAGCAGAAGACTTGCAATTTTTTTTTCCTTTTCATCTTCTGCCCACCTTCTTCTAGGGCCTTTCTCCTTCATCCCAATACCTGCAGAGGAGCATGTAGGCGAAAATGCGCTGGCTAAACACTCTGCTTTTTTCAATAAGGAGATCTATCTATCTATCTATCTATCTATCTATCTATCTATCTATCTATCTATCTATCTATCTATCTATCTATCTATCTATCTATCTATCTATCTATCTATCTATCTATCTATCTATCTATCTATCTATCTATCTATCTATCTATCTATCTATCTATCTATCTATCTATCTATCTATCTATAATGTAAGAGGATGAAACCGGGAGAAAAAAAATAGAAGGACGTTCTTACATTTACTCTTACCTTCCTTTCAGTCGATGGTAACCGTACTTTGCTTTGCACAGGTCGAGGTCTAAAGCAAAGCCTGTTGCGCGCAGACATCATATAGCCAAGCCCGCGCTCACTGCCACGTTATTTTGAATCTGAAGGGGGGTGAATTGAATACGGCGGCCTCTATTTACGATTGCGGCAGACGCAGGCCAAAAAATATCTTCTATCAAGCAACGTAAACAAGGATATGAAAAGAGGCTAAGCATGTTTTCCCGACTGCTGCATTTCTTGCGTGGCCGGACGTCCACTACGAAGACGCGCCCGTTTGCAACTATATTTGGAGAACCCACTTTCACGGTGCGTGCCAGAAATGAGCTCTGTGATTCTGGATATTAAAAAAAGAGAGAAAGAAAGGAACCACGGTGTTTTCTTTGCGTTCCTTCTGCGCCTGCTGCTGTCTGCGTGCCCCGCGCTCACTTGCTCGCAAAAAGGAAGCGCTGACTTCCGCAGTGTCAAAGGAAAGGAGCACTGACAGAAGACGAACAAAATGCGAAAACGGCGGAGATAAGCGCGAACGCTTTGACGGGGACGTCTTTCAAAGACGCCCAGGAAATGAATATCTGCGGACGCCGCCGGCGAGCAGAACGCGTGCGCAGGATGTGGCGTCGAGTGCGTACGTTGCCGTCGTCCAGTGTGCCTTGCCACCTGCGCCCCACCACCGCGGCATGGCATTCGCAGCCATAGTGCCGAGTGCAAGTCCAAGAGAGGAAGTGCACAGGCGCGAGCATTTGCCTCCTCCTTTGTGAGCCGCTTAGGTTTTCCAAACAGGCGAGATGAAAATATTAACTCGGTCTCCTTGGATGGCAATGCTGAGCAGGCACTATCGCAGGATTGAGGCAGAAAAATTAGGCGAGCGTTTAATTGATTACACGAACAAATGCTTCGAAAGGGAACGTATATCGTGGCTCTTCAATCTAATACGGCAGATGGAACAATACTTCCGATCATCTCTTGGAAGTGGAAGGTGCGCTGCGAGCAGTGGTTGGCATACAGCAGTCCTGATTTCCTGTCGAAAACGAGGAGGAGATATTTCGTGCCCTGCGCAGCAGTCCTCCAAGTCGCCCACCAGCGCGGTCCACTTTCTCCTATAGCTTGGCAGTTCCTCGCCTGGTAGTGATACTTTCTCTACGGCATTCCATGTAACTGGTTGTCTCACGCCAGGTGTTTAATCATAAGTCTACGGATCGTTTGCAGTCATGGCAGCTGTACCTGCTGTCGGCGTCGTCCGCTCTGCTGGAGGAAGTTTGTGGGCCGCCAACGGCGTGCCCATATTATCGTGGTTTGTTTCAGCCCGAAGTTTTGCGTATAGACACGCCATGTTTTCGACACATGTGGAGTAAGGGCAAAATTCGACTCGACACGGTAGCTTATGGCGGCGGCGACCGCCGCATTTTGATCGGGACGAAATTAAAAAGACGCTTGTGTACCTTTATTTAGGTGCACGTTACAGGACCCCACGTGATCAAAATTAATTCTGAGTCCCCTACTACGGCGTGCCTCATAACCAGATGGTGGTTATGGCACGCAAACTCCCGAAATGTAATTTCTTGAACTCCTAATGAACCCGAAATAGTGCTTGCTCGGTGCAGGTAAATAAAGAAGCAGTGGGCGTATAATTCAGAGATATCTGTTCAGTGTCGCGAAGATGCTTCTGTCTGTGCTTCTTAAGAAAGTGCTGGACTGATCAGTGCCATGAAAAACGAGCTGAAAGCCTAGCGATGGTATTTCAGAACGTGATTAAAACCGTTAGTTTACGATAAATTATCGCACAGCGCTCGCAAGAAATATACTCCGTGATGAAGGTCACAACATCTATCCTCGCTTCTAATCATCTACCTTGTTGTAGTGCCGCATTCTGTGCAAATGCCTTTGTGTTTCTTTCTCATAACATTTCTCTTTATTCCCTCATGCGCGCCACATGATTGCAAAACTATGATTTCAGGCTAACAGGTTGCAGACTATTATTGGCAACACAACTCAATCACAACAAACATCCAGCTAGATGACAGTAATCTACGCTTGTCGTCATGTCGCCAATTTATCCTCACGAAAGATCTTTAGCGAGATCACGACATATGTTTGTATCCCCATGCTGCAGGTCAGCACACATCATTACTGCCCAATACGTGCTTCGCTGAAGACTTGGCAGACTTAGCTGCGCTAAAATTATGCGTGCCATATCTCCTGGTATTACCACGTCGCCTGCGTACACTGAGTAGAATCAGAGATGCTCCGTATTACAAGCGTCCCTTTATCATTGCGTGTGTCGCATACTTTTGTGGCACCTTCCAGTCGAGGCATTCAGAAAAATTCGCCCAGGTTGCACTAAATCTCAGGCACTTCGCGTGAGCTGTTCAGGCCGCCATTTTCTCGGGCGAGTCCACCGATCAGGGCCCAGTAACGTGTGTTTTGTGTCAAAGAATCCGCGATTAAGTACTGATACTTTCTCTTTAAGAACTCCTTTCTTTCTCGACGTCCGTCAATTGTCTTATTGCACGAAGTGTCTGCAAGCTTTCTTAAAGAAAACAAAAATCGAGAGAAAGAATACAATATATACGCCGAGTTGGCAGGCGAAAGGCTTGGGCAGTTCACACCTGGTGGCGAGATGCGCAAGCTTAGGTGGAAGCCGGACGCCCGTCCAGACGGCCGCATTGCAGCGGCATTGGGCGTAAAGTGAATCCTCTCGTGGACGCCTCAATTGTGGGAGGGTGTCACGTCGTCCACCACTGGATACGTGCCTGACGCCGTATGCCGTGGCAGGCACCCTGTGCCCAGCGCTGCGCGTTTCTTTCTTGTTACCCTTTCTCTTCCACTCTCTCGGGAAGCGATGCGCGAATCTTCTCCGGAGTCTGCTCCATCCTTGGTCCGAATTAAAACTGGCCAACCCCAACCACGGACAGCCAAAGAAGAAAGGAGAGACAGTGAGTGTTATTAGATTCGTCGGACGGTCCTACCGCTGTCGACCAGATGTAGGAGTCGTCGGACTATCTCGCCGCTGCCACCATTTGAAGGAGATGAAGGTCGTAGACAGGAACTCGGTGAACAGGATTTATTTACATATTAACAGTTTAAGCAAGATACATTGGCAGACTAGCGCGCCTCCCATATCGAGCCCGCAAAACTAACATACAGCAAACAGTTTACGAGCACACAGCTCGCTAGTACATTTCTAGTATGACAGAGCACTCAGCTCCCGACAACGAGCACGACACGAGCACACCCTAGCAGCCGACAAACGCTGCTTATAAGCTCTCCGCTTGACGTCATAGTTCGACGTCATCGTTCGGCGGGGACGGAGCAGGAATGGTCGGGAAGGTTCGTCCAAGCATTGTAAACTTGCCGCCGCCCCGCACTAAGGCTCCGGAGTCAACGACCGAGGGCTTCGTAGAACTGTGCTCCGTCTCGGGTGGTGCGGCCAAGTACCAATTTCCTGAGTTGATCGCGCGCCACGTGGCCGCCGGCCATCCGCAGTTCTCGGAATGGATCCCTGTCTGGCGGGCTTGGAACACGTGCAGCGGGCTGAAAGCTGGCCCGTACGGCCATTCTTAACAGTGTGAAGCCGTATCGCTACAGAAATCTGGAGAAACTGGATAGCAGAGCTCTGGGCTGCTGCGATCACCTCTACAGCGTAGAAGGAGAATGTGGGAAGGTGACCTAGATGGGGCGGTGGAGGCGCGATTCAATAAATGCATGACGTAGGAGAGACACTGTGTACAGCCGGGCGTAACTGAAAAGCTATCAAAACGTTGGTCGGGTGACAGGTCGCATTATCTGCGTGATTTATACATCTTCGACGAAGCCATTGTTTCGGAGCAAGTTGAGCAACGAAATCCCGCATCGAGCAGCCAGTTCAAGCACACTTAAGTGCGGCGGCGTCCTCACAAGGTCAATGCGTTTAGGCAGTTGAGAGAAATGACGCTGCGCTGATCACGTCTCACACCTCCACGTGCGGATGTCGGTACGCCGACACGTTCGCGCGAAAACTTAAATTGGCCAATATTTATTTGTCATGTACGTTCGCTGCAACATTTGGAAAACGCGCGCTGTGAAGCAGGCATTACATTGGGGCTCCAGGCGCTGCTAGATCTAGAAAGCTATTAAAGCGAAGATTTTAAACGAATAAAAAGAAAGAGATGCGATTTCAGAGCATCCGAGAGAAGGCTTAGGTAAGACAAGAAGCTCGAAATGTACGCGGCATTGAACCGAAACTTGTCGCAGGGAAAACCCGCGCTGAAGACGCATGCGCAACAAAAAGGGAGGAAGTAAACCCGAATAAAGTCAATAAAGCAAGGACAGCACAACTGAACGCCTTGGACATCGGCCATTTGTAGGCGTAAGCTGCTGAAGCTTCGGCGTGTAGAAACTTGCGCAATGTCAAAAAAACGTTTCTCTGTGTTGTCTTTGTTGTATGCGTCCTCCATTCCGGATATTATTATTTCTTTAATGCCTTGTCCCTTGGCGACCGGCAATTAAGGAACCGTCGGCATTGTTTGCCGCGTCCAGTTGCACACTTTTGTTTTGTGCCCCTGTTTGAAGTCAGCTCTCTGTCTCCCCTCCTCCTCATCCTTGGCTTGAGTGTTGACCTTTGATGCCCGCGGGCATAATATTTCATTTTTATCTTCCTAGATTTTATAGGCCAGTTAGCAGCCGAAGTCACTCTGTGTGTTTGCACAGAGCACTCAGTCTGTGTACCTTACTTAAGAAGCCCTGAATGTTTCCGGTATAAAGCTAGATTCATGTTATTAGCGTTGCCTCAAGAGTACCGCTCCTTGCTCTTTTGTTTGTAGTGTTCATTAATCGTAGTTTTATAAGGTTGCTGGGGAAACAAGTTGGCCGAATCCAAAGATGGCGCACACCACTGAATTCTTAAAAAGAATGGTTAATGCAACAGATAAGCTCAATTGAATATTTCTCTGAAAACACGGTTAAAACGGAGCGCGACTGCGACGACACAAGAGAAAGCGCAACACATCACCAGCGCTGATTTACAACTGCGTTTTATCGTCAAGGATTCAAGGATAAAATAGCGCAGCAGATTGGATGGAGGGAAAGACGAAGCAACACGAGACTGGGAAACCCTCACTTCGTTTCATCGTCACGCAAGCGTGCATGCAGCCTTCTTTGCACAGATTCTTTTCTTTTGTTTTTTGTTTATGTCACATTGTAGGAGTCACTGTCTCAATGATATCAGCGCATTATGTTCAGTTGCACATTCGACCGAAAGATTAATGATAGGAAAGTCGTGCATTTTTCATGCGCTCTTTCTTTTTTTTTTTCGGTAACATCTGGTAGACAGCTGATCGAACATTTCTGTCAAGTCATACTACAGCGTCAAGAGACCACCGCCTCCCAAGATTGACTATTACTTTTTGCGTCGAAACTACGAAACCTGCACTTGTCACAACGTAGCTTTTGTATTTCGGCCGCCTTTTACACAATAGGCTCCGGATTAATGAAGCGCGCCTAAAAGGAAACGCCGGATAAACGGAACAACGGTACAAGCTTTGGTTGGCCGCCCATAGGCACAATGTGAGCCTATTTGGGTTACAGAGAGCCCATACTTTCCTGAAGTCCGGTTAAACGGAACTGCCACCTGCCTCACCGGCTTATAGAACAGGAAACGTCCGACAAAGATGTCATATGGTTATGTTACAAATAATGAAGAAAATCCAATCCATCAGGCAGTAGTTGTGAACGTAATCCAAATTAAAGATGTCAAAGTTGCAGGGGTGCTTCCATCGTGAGGATTTCACTAGGCAAATAATAATCCCTGAAAGGGTAGAGAGCACTATGGAGTAAGTATAGGATCTTGCACTCCGGCTGCAACTGTACTGCTTCGTCCACACAGCCAGGAATCAGAGGCCTCGGATAACGCTCTCGTTACCTGCCATGAGGACGCAGTTGAAAATATCTTCGCTAAAGTTGGTGGCAAAGACTACAATTCTAATGACGAAGACTTTATTGTTCGAGTGCGTGTTACTGTTTCGGACCAGACGGCAACAGATGCACTTGAAATTCTGCAGCTCTATCTTGAAGCCAGAACTGCTCAGAGTTATCTGTAATTCTTTTCCGCATAAACACAACCTTGCGCAAGAAAAGCCAGACTATTAGAGGCAGAACGCAATAAAATCTTCTTTGCGCCATAGTAATATCAAAACACTCGGTCACTTTTCGAATAAAACGATTCTCTGTGATTTCGCGTATTTCTCTTAATTAAATGAAACTTCGGATAAACGGAGCACGTGTTCTTTTTTTTTTTCCTTGGAGGTTCGCTTAAGCAGCCTACTCTATTTCCTGTTCTCATATTTCATTAGCGCAGTGTAAAACACGAGCCCCGGGAAATATGCAGCGACAGCTGCCTATTTCCGAAATTATATTTTCGTTATATTTCTTTCTGACGCTCACCACATCGCCTCCTCGCCCCCCTCCCCACCCCCAGTTCACTATTGAAGAAAATGGCCAAGTACAAGTGTGCCGCCACTGCTGCAGCAGCTTCCATACGCCGTGGGAGGAAGCATTACAGTCGCAAGGAAGTAAAGAATGCGCCTTCGAATTTGCAACCTTCGCCTGCATCGGTGTCTACTCCGCGAGAAGATAGCACAAAGGCTGAAGACACTACTCTAAAAGCTCAGCCTCGTGTAAATAGCACCAGACTGACCTTCGTTACACTCTAGGAACTGCACCTTCGAACTTCAGTCCGAGTGACAGCAATACAGTGAGAGCGCAGTGTCAATGTCATGGCGATGCTGGAGCAAATGGCAAGAGCCTTGCAGCAGCTACTGCCGGTTTAAACGCGTCTGTCGCTGAGAGAGCGGTGCAAGTCATGCATGATTTGGTGAAAATGCTGGCTGCTCTCGGTGAGCCTAAAGCATTATTACCGCATGGGCCTGACATCCTGGACTTCTTTCATCATTACATTCACCCGTCACCATCACCTACCTCTTCTGTCCCTATCTGTCTTATTGTCCAATTCCCTCCGTGTGGAGTAGCAAGCGAGAAGCATGTCCTTCACGCTGACCTCTCCACCTTTCCAACATTAGGCTCTCGCTCTCTCTCTCTCTCTCTCTCTCTCGTCATCCGATAATGCGGTCTTAAAGTAAGACATCTCGCCATGTAGTATTTCTGACTGAAAGAATTACTGAATGAAGCTTCAGTTAAATATTTGGAGTCATTTCAAATTTTACTAAGGGGTCATCTTGGTCTGGACGCTTTACGACGACGAAATAATTGCAGGGTTAGCGCAGCGAAACGTAAGATGGCGGATGTTCTTTAAAAAAAATTATGGGGTTTTACGTGTCAAAACAACGACCTGATAATGAGGCACGCCGTAGCGGGGGACTCCGGAAACATGCACCTAAATCTAAGTACACGAGTGTTTTCGCAGTACGCCCCCATCGAAATGCGGTCGCCGTGGCCGGGATTTGATCCCGCGACCTTGTGCTTAGCATCCGAACACCACAGCCACTAAGCAAGCACGGCGGGTGCGGACTTTTTTTTAAATTATTATTATTATTTTATTTCTTTATGCCTCCATGCTGCAGCCTTATTATGAAAGCATCTTTCTGTAAAAAAAAGGAGAAAGAAAAGCGCTATGTGGACTCCTCTCCACCCGTCAAGCCCCATGTTTCTTTGCACCCGTCACTTTTGGCAGCACATTGAATTGGCACGTGTCTATCTTTCACTAATAAGAACTGAATTTTTGATCACGGCTGACAAAAAAAGAACTCCTTTAGGACAAGAATGTTCTTGTTCTTTCTTTAATTAACCTTTATGTACCTGCAGAACACCGACAGCCGCATCATAATTGGCAGCTTCTCCAGGCACATGGCGCGCAAAATATTCTGCGAGGTAAGTACATTTTCTCCAAGAAGTTCGCATGCACGAAAACTGCTCACAGCCTAGTGATGTCGATATCGATCAACACTATCACGCTACTCCAGTTTTCTCGCATCGCAAACTTACCCGCATTTTCATGGTTATTTTTATTACGATAGCAATTATATGGATACTCCAGGTGCATTCCGGCCGTCGCCGTCGCCGTGATGTTCCGCATAAAGTCCAAGGGCAATAATATTGTCGCCGCGCACCGTATGATGTATGTGCGAGTGAAAGCGTACGACGGTGAGCCGATGATGGCGGCTCGATCTCTGCGCGCAAGGGAGGAAAGAAGGGAGGAAGCGCGCGGTCTTCCGTCGCGCGCAGGGTACCGGAGCAAGAAGAAGGAGGCGGTGGGTGGGAGCGTTTTAGTCCGGCTGCTGCTGCGTATGGCGCGGCCGTGCGGGCCCTATCTTGAAAGCGATCTGCGGTGAGTACAGAGTCGAGCTGCACCGGGGGCTCATAACTTCGTGTGCGCTGTGTTCTCGCCGATTAGTTCGCGCTGAAGCGAGAGGCAGCACGTAGGTCAATTCGCTCCTGTTGCTACCGCTCTCCCTCACGCCAGCGTTTTGACAGTGAGTATCCGCGTTCATCGAGTGAGATATGTTGATGCTTGCCAGTGCGCGCGTGACACCGTGCTTGTTAATTTATTTAGTAAGCGAATGTTTACGAGGCCGATAAAGCTGCTATTCTTACTTCATATAGCTGTCTACTAATTTGCTATCGCAATCGATGCTTCGCTTTCGGGCAAAACTGCGGCTTTTTTTATCAGGCAACTGCATTTGCGCTGACTGCACAAGCTTCACAAATATAAATTGCTAGCTCGGTGGAATTCGTATCTTATACCAAAATAACAATAAGGGAACTAAAAGAGTGCAGGCAGAAATCTTAATACCAACTGATTTAATTTACGTCCGGGACCTAATTCCGGTTAGGGACTGTTTGAATAACAGAAAATCGGTTGATGCTTACTGTGGATTTACGCACATTGTTCCCTCGTATGAAATGACGATGAGTGAAGGACTGGCGCATTACTGCGTGATTACACCAAAAGAACGCTTTTGTTAGTCATCCAAGGGAAATATGAGAACAGTGACATATAGTAAAACACTTCGTTGCTGGAATTACTGAAATCCTTTACATTCGTTTTGTATAGAATATCTTAAATAACGTTTTTGGGGCGAGATAATTGTGTGTGCGAACGTCGCACTTACGTTTTACATATACAGATCGGTGAGGCTAAGATTTTTACCGCTGCGACAGCCCCATGTGGTGGGATGTTTCGACCGTTTTTGTTCCTGGGCTTTTTCATCTAATGCTGCTTGCGTTCACGGGAGGGAGATCGTCAGCAATATCTCACTGTGCTGCTTCGGCCTTTATCGCATCCGGTAGACAGTGCAAGCGTGAACCTTCTCGGCAGTGCTTCGATGTCAGTGTACAAAACTTATAGCGCACGTTTATTCACCGCCATCGTGGCTTCCGTGCGTGTGCGTGCGTGCGTGTCCCTGTGCGTACCTGCGTGCGTGCTCGCGCACGCCCACGTGAACGAGTCACTCGTGTCCTCCACTGCAGGTGTACAAACAGGGCATGTACGGCTCCGACTTCCAGTGGATCGTGCAGGGGGGTCTCGGCGAGTGGTGGCTCGACCCGTCGGGCACGGACTGCTCGGCCGCGCAGCTTCGCGCCGCTGCCGACAACGTCATCACGGTGGCCGCTTACACGGGGCGCCTGCCCAGCCGCGCAAGCGTCTCCGGCCTGGTGCGTACACGCCGGTGTGCGGAGCTCCGGCGCGAAATCGGGGCCAGTTAGACGCAGCTCCTTTCTTACAAAGAATCCAAGCAATCTATAGCAACTCGTACGCTGCTTCCAGTTTATGTGCCAGATCTTGCAAAAGTTGAAGATTCTTTAAAGCGCCGCCCTACACTAATAGCTTATTGCGAATACTGATCGGTCACTGAGGTCTGTAGAGGTTGGTTTGTGACCTTGAGGCATTGCTCCTTATCATGGAGCTGCACAGCATGGGGAACATACGTCAAGTCCGTGCAGATATAAGATAATTATTTACTGTAGTCACCTCACTTGAATGGTAACGTCCGTGCAGATTATAAATGAACACTTCGTTGTGGTTGCCGCACGTCGTTCTGTTGATAAAGCATAAGAGTGGTCTATGTAGGTACATACGACCACTGCTGGGTTCCGCCGGACGTTGAGGAGTTGATGACTTCGTAGCCATATAGTGTAATCGAACTTGATAGATTAGGTTGAAGGCCGATTTGTGAAAACGTACCGGCGTAAGGATGAAATACGAGACACGATGCCTCTAGCATTCACTTTCACATCGCCAGACTTCTGACTTCAGTCCCAAATGATGACGGCGGGCGATCCATGATGCTTACTAAAGGTGTACAGACTCTGTAGAATTTCTGAAAAATCATTTTTGGCAGATAGCACAATTGTAATCCTTGAACTGAGTTACTCTGAGAGACAGACGTTACTCTCACGAAAAATCAAAATGCGCAATTTACCATGAATTCTCCTTTTACGTGTATTTAGATAGGATCACCCGAGCTAAAGCTTCCTCTGCTCCTATCTAAATACATGTAAAAGGAGAATTCGTTTTTTTCGGCAACCACTGCATAAAATTTGACGAGGTTTGTTACATTTAAAAGAAGGACTTGAAATCTATGACTGTTGGTTTCGAATTTTTTAGTTAAGTTGTAAATGTTTTATTAAAAATTGGCAAAAATAAAAAAATTGTATGAAAACGAGACTATCAAGTTTGCAACTCTGTAACTCAGCAATGAAAACTTGTATCACAATTCTGTGAATTGCATATAATAGTACATCTAAAGCGTACAAAATGGATATGTTACACATAAATTCTAAAAAATTTAGTAATATGGAAATAAAGCTTTTGCAGAACCCTTGTACACAACGCTACAAGTTCACGTAAGCTATAAATTGACGTATCGAATTTGTCCGCTTTGAATGATCTAATGGATGCCGTTTAGAGAACCGCGATACTTGTTCTTGATGCAGAGCTATTCATTTGTAAACTTAGTGCTTCTATTTTTTTCAACCTTTTGAGTTTTTGAAAGTTTCTTTAACAAAATTCAGGCCCTAAGTAGAAATTCCACTTCCAATGGTCACTATAATTTACCTTGCTCTCTCAAATGCAATGTTTCATTAAAATTGGTCCAGGGATTATCTCTGAAAAGCGTTTTTGCGCTTTACATGTATTTGAATAGGCCGTGTCGGAGTTGGGCCCGAGCTAAAGCTTCCTATTAAGAAGTTGTCATTGTTATCTCTGGATTGTTCTTGTGTTTTGCAAGTCCTTTTGCGTAATACTGTCGTGTACACTTCTTTAGGAAGTTATTCAGAATGTTACAATATTTTTTACCACGTGCCGCTAAGTGCACATTAAAAGGTTTCTTTTTAGTCCTTCTTTATAGACTTTCTTTTTTTTCTCATACTAGTTAGCAAACCTTTAATTACCCAAGGATAACTGGGAAACTTAATATGTCTTCTGCATCAGACGGTAGCAGTGTTAGCACGAACGGCTTCTAGAAAGAGGGAACAAAAATTTCCAAGAGCTTGTTCAGGATCATGCAAGGAGTTAATTACAGACCAATCAGTATCTACTATAGTGCTATATCCGTCAAGATTAGATGAAAAGCAGCAAAGGTCGGACGGAGGTATTTCGGCCTCAAAGGTGACAAGTGTTGGGAAATGGTCTGTGATCTGCGTATCTGGCACCAGAGTTTGGAGTTTGCGCGATGTTAGAGCATCGTCAAGAAGCGTGTTGTTACCATGAGTAGAACACCTAGTAGGAGAGATAATTAATTATTCAAGTCAGAAACCAGCAAGACAGTCTGTATAAGCTGTTACATTTCCATTATCGGCGTCGAGTAAATTAATGTTAATATCACCTATAATTAGGACTTGCTAATTTTCAAAAGAAATGTTTTGCAAAACCATGGACATTCACTCACAACATCAGGGACAGATGAAGATGGGGAGCCGTAGACACAACCGAGAATAAAACTGTTACGATTATGAGGATTCGGCTGTAAGTCATTTTAAATCCATACCGATTCACAGTAATTTACGTTATGAAAAAGATCAGGCCTACGCTTATACTTAATACGAGTTGGAACAAATATAGCGAACCACCATGGCGACCCAAAATGCGGTGGCGGTATTCTGCTTTGTGAATTACTGTCCGCATTATCGAGCCACGTTTCCGCAACACAAATAACTGAAAATGATTGCCTAAGTGAGGCAGTGAAGGCTGCAATGGCATTATGTTTCTTGTGCAAACATCGCTCGTTGATAAGAGGAACACAGATATTAGGAGATGTAAGCAATGGTTTGACTTCGGCTGGTCACAGCAAAGACGTGACGAAATGTGTTCGGAGACGAATGTGCAATCAATTCACAGGAGAAGAACTGTAGCAATAAGCTAAGCCTACGTGAAGATTCGAAAAGCAACCTCCGATTCTATTTGGAAGACCCTGCTATCGGTTGATTTATGGGCTTCAATCTGGCAGTTTTCAGTCTATAAAAACTGCCATTTGTTCTCTCTCTCTTTTTTTTTTTTTTTTGTTTTTAGTGCGAGAGCTTTGCTGAACAAGCGCTTGTTGCCGACTGTGGGGTGTTCGTTGATGTAAAGGGATTATCTGTACTACCAGAAAAGGCATATTTGGGAGCATCGCAGACAAGTTTTACGCCCCTTGCGAAGAAATTCATTCTTATTCTCGCGTGAACAAAAACAAACAATGACGTTCTTATGAGCCGTCTTGCTGGTCACGCAAAGCCTCCGTTCAAAGACTTTGCGTAAGCCAGATAATCGCAGCACGTGAGCTTCAACACTGTCCTCAGGAGAAGCACAAACGGCCCAAAAGCAAAGCAGCGTTATGAAGCAACAGAAAGGCCCAAATATTGTTCAATGACGCTCGCTTTTAACCGAGCTTGCGTTTTGTGTATACCTGCGCAGTTCACAACCGCAGATGCTTGAGGAGTTCGCTTTGCCTGGCGTGCCAAAGGCTTGCTTCACTGCCAGGCAAAGCATGCCTTTGTAACACGAGCTAAAGGCGCGTGTCAGAGGGCTTCCCGAGTCTTGCTAATACATTAGAGGCCCTGCTGAATGTGAGCGTTGCCCGCTCGTTTCTGCAGCCTGAGGACCCATCTGGCAACGCTGCTATGTTCATCGGAATATAGCTCGGGTTTCAACAAATGCACTCGCGATCAGAGAAATAAATAGGGGCCGGGAAGGCAGGGAAGTTAACAAAGACTTTGGTCAGTCGGCTGCCCAATCTTTCGAGATTGGGCAGCAGGATCTCGAAGAGTGCACTTACAGAAACTGAGCGCGTGGTCTGCTCCGTTACCTTCACGTTTTGCGCAAGCGCTCGCGTGGACCGATGGCCAGGACGCCGGTTCGAATGAACGGCACTAAAGCCCGAGCGAGTTAGTATGAATTTATCGTGCAAGAAAGAGGGCAAAAAAATTTAACGCATGCACGCTTCCTTCTTGCATGATTTTATTTGTCCTTTAGTTTCTTCAATAAATCAGTCGACGGTGCTTCCACGCCCAAAAATTTTATGATGATGATTATGTTTATTGGCACCTCCTTTGAAAAGAGAGAGGGGGGAATAAATAGTCCCTTAGCGTGCTTGATTTAATCGGATTTTGCTACAGCTATAATTATCTAGCCTTTTGCTTATCTGATATCGACCTTAACTTTCGTATTTGATACTATTACTATACTGTACCACAGCCTACACTTGCAATGACCCCGGTTCTAGTATTCCTTTCCCTACTTTTCTTCCACCAAAACTCTAATCGACTCTAACCTATCTCGACTGCTGCCCGGTTTACCCTTCCATTTTTCTAAGAATCCCAACGCTTCTGGAAGGCGGACACTCCGTTACGGGTCTCGCTGGGTGAATATCTTGGCATTCCATCACGATATGCCGAGTCGTCTGCGGGCTTTTTCTTCCACCACACATGCGCCTCATCCTGTGGCGCATATTTCCTCCGGTATGTTTGCTGTCCTCAGGCACCCAGCGCGGGCGTCAAATAGCAAGACACCGGCCGCCAGCACACCACCTGTCAGCAGCTGTTGCGGAGCAGTCGTGTCGCTCAATGGAGTAGATCTCATAAACGTAAAACCACAGCGCAAAATTACTTCATACCCTCAAATCGCTCCGCTCACGCAATTTGTAATATATTCATCAAGAGCCCAATTTTGCTTCATTCCAGAAACTCTTCTTGGTTCCATGATCATTTTTATATGCCCAGTTATACTGTACAGCTAGGAGGTATGGGAGTTGATATCACGGTAAAGGCGCATTCAAACCGCTACGACACACTCTTGATGCATGGCAAGCTTGGTTTCATTCCGAAGAATGCTGGAGGTTCGAAAGGCAATCATTTAGCAAGTATCTTCAGTGAAGCAGCGTTACCAGGGCATATAGGTCTTGTACAATTGTCGGTCGTCCGAAAAAGAGCTAGCCTCTCTATAATGCGGGAAAGAGCCTCGAACAAAACAACTTTAAAGCGAGATTCGACATCAAAGCGACTCTACTGCATATTGTGTTCACAACAAACATTGTTTCATTCTAAACTTCCCACATGCTGCGTGTATAAGCATGATTAAGACAGTTCCGAAAAGCTCAAGAAACTGTGGCCTCATGATAACTCAAAGAAAGAGGACGCGGATGTCATTTTTCAGCTAAACAGAAGAAAAAAAATGAACAGCCTCCGCAGGACATTGGAAAGAGGGCAGCAGGACGTCGGCCATCATATAGTTCAATAACTATACTGAGAAGAATCATTACTTGGGTCGCTTAGACATCAATGTAGGTGCAACTAAGGAAACATAAGTACTGAACACCGAATATTTTTTTCATAAATTCAATATACCACAGAATGTGTCTTTCTACCAAAATGACATTGGCCGTTATGATAATTCATAGATAAAGAACATGAGCTATCCACAGTAAAGCATTAAAGATACTACACTAAGAACTACCAAGAAATTAATCATTAAAGTTATTTTTCTAGCTAGTAACGAAAAAAACCTGAACTCCGATCAAAGCAGGAGCTTCCCACTCCAGAGCTAAGCACTTTCACAATGCAGTGAAAGCAACGCATGGAGGCCAGCCGTGAACTAACAACGTCAAACGAGTTTTCCGAGAAATAATGGAGTTAAGAAGGCTATTGCCACACAAAAGGCACTTGAGAAGTGCAATGGCTACTAACATGACGAGGAAAATGCTAGAGCAACACGTGGCCGAGCAAGAGGCGATCTAAACCAGATTTGCGGAATTACTGAGCTCCTTCATGTGCCCATGTCTTGACCTCCTCGCGCTGCTTGTCCACCACGAATTCTGGCTAAAGGCCGCGCTTCCTAAGTCCACAGCCTTCGGCCATTTTAATCTCGCCTATACTTAGCTGTGACGCGGCTTGGAGCTGTCCACGCGTGTACACGTATTCGCCGCATCTTCCGTGTGTATCTCTCTTGGTACAGTATTCACCTGTTCCCATCTCTT
Organism: Dermacentor andersoni; assembly: GCF_023375885.2. Lineage (NCBI taxonomy): Eukaryota > Metazoa > Arthropoda > Arachnida > Ixodida > Ixodidae > Dermacentor > Dermacentor andersoni. The sequence continues at coordinate 11,932,856 of NC_092817.1, forward strand.
ATTTATTTATTATTTATTTATTTTACAATACTGCCGCTCTCAACCGAGAGCCTAGCAGACGGGCATGAACAATTTCTTTTCCCTACATAAATACACGTGCGAGCTACACAAAGAATGAAAAGACAACGATATTCAACAAAATACAAAATATTTATAACGACATCTTTACGCTAACCGAGCTTTTAAATGATGAACTAAATAATGTCAGTAGTTGGTGCAAAAGAAATAAATTGCTAATTAACCCTCAGAAAACAAAGTTTGTGGTTTTTAGTTCACACAGTAAACCTCGACATAACCTTCTACCACTATACATCGCTTCTCACCCAATATTACCATCTAATGAATGCTCATTTTTAGGTGTTCAATTAGACCCTTTTCTAAAGTTTAATTTGCATGTCAGCTTCATAAAAAAGAAAGCTGCCTATGGTATCAGGGTGCTTTTAAAGGCCAGACAGTACTTTCAAAAGCACACTCTCCTAACATTGTATTATGCCTTCATTTATAGCCATTTAAATTACTGTATCAGTTCTTGGGGTCTTACATATCGCTGTCATATAGCTCCCTTGCAGCACATCCAAAATAACGCTGTCCGTATCATCGCTTCAGCTCCTTATAACGCTCATGTTACCCCCATCTTCACTGAGTTAAGTATCCTCACTATAAATAAAATTATCTGGTACAACCACAGCATCGTCATTTACCGCCTTCTTCAAAACCCACAATTACATTATGTCATTGGCAGGAATAGTCTTGCTAATCCTAACACTACCAGGTTCTCTTTACAAAATAACCTTTTACTTCCAAAATCACGCAGCAACTATGGCAAGCTAACTGTTGGTTTTGCTAGTGTAAAAATGTGGAATAATTTACCTACTCACGTGAAATCCTCACCTACATTATCGTCATACCAACGTTCACTGAGAGCTTATATTAATACCCTGTAAACTGCATCTATTCTTTGAAGTAGGTTTATGTTGCTTATTATGTAATTTCTTTTATGTTGTGATGTGTTGCCATAGGTTTTATTACTTTAACACTGTATAAATTGTGTAATCCATTCTTTGTTTATAACCGCAACTGACGCCTTTTTATTTATGTATTACTATGTAACTAAGAACAAGAGGTCCCGCTGCAGTTTATAACTGTGGGACCTCTTTCTGTATAACTTCTACTGCATATATGTACTACTAATGAATGAAGCAATAAAACTTGAAAACTTGAAGACAGATAAGGTATACAATTGAACACTAAACAACGCAGAATAAAATGAACAACAAACGGGGCATATCATAGACAAAGAAGAAACGTGAAATATTTGGAAACAAACAAGTGTATACAATTTCTTTTTTTCTAAGCACTGTCAGTGTAACATAAAGAGAATAGGGAACAAACATTAGAAGTCGTTAATAATATCTTGTGATGAGCTCCAGCTGTGAAACGAACAGGGATAAAGAGTTGGTCGATGTTAATGACGGGTTAAGCTCATTCCATTCTCTGATTACCCCAGCAAAGAATGAGTACCTGAATGCGTCATTAGAAAAGGAAGACTCGGTTAGCGTATGCTCGTGTTGATGCCGTGTTATTCTAGATTGCGAATATGAAATGTACTGGGTGATATCAATCTTATACTGATGGTGCAGAATTTGAAACAGGAATTTTAGTCGACCTTGTTTTGCTCTCGTCGATATTGTGTTGAGGCCTGAGGAAGCTAAGAGACGTGAAGGTGAGTCCGTAGAACGATATTTGCTATGAATGAACCTTGCGGCTTTTCTTTGTACGGCGTCAGGTTTAGCTATGTTAGTTGCTGTGTAAGGAAACCAAATTGTGTTAGGGTATTCTAAAATTGGTCTCACAAATGTTTTGTAGGCCAGAAGCTTAATGTTCGTTGGAGCGGTCTTTGGGCGTCTTTTTAGATAAAATAGCTTTCGCAGTGCAGTAGTTGTGATATTAGTTATGTGTGTTTCCCAATTGAGGTTTGATATCAGCGTTATCCCTAAATATTTCTGTTGCTCAACCATCGAAAGAGGCGTGCCATTAACGATACAGGTGAAATGAGAGGGTTTTTTTGTTACTGTCATTGCCACTGATTTATTGACGTTAATAGACATTTGCCACTGGGAGCGTGCACTCAGGCATTACAAGTGTAGGACCGGGCGCTGCTATGGTTAGCATGCATGTCTAGCGTGATATATGAGTACATGTTTAACAGCCTGGTAAGTGGCACATGGTTAACATTTCTCTTCCTGGTGCCCATTTGGTGCTGCCGTTGGTGCGCGCATCCCCAGTGTAGCAGAAGTAACCGTTCAGAAGTGCGCTCTCCACGTGCATCTCCACAGTGTCAGCCTCGTTCACACGCCACCGTCTCCCACCGGTTCCTGCTCGCCGTTTAGGGGCAATTTGCGCTCAGACTACGGAACGAGAGCGAGGCATGCCCATCGATCCTGGCCGCGTCGCGGTCAATGCTATACGTGGCTTCAGCAGCAGAGTCCCGACCACCGTGGTCCCAGCCTTGTTTTGTGGCAGGCGCCTCTCACTGCGTGGGGCAGGCGTCCCCATAAAGTGCCTATAAAAGGGGGACGACCGTGCATGCGTGCTAGCACTGACGTGTGTGCGTGCACATGCGGGCGCTTGTATTTGTCCGCGGGGGAAGAGTATAACTGGGAAGGGACGATTAGTGGCAGCAAATTATTCCGCGGGGGGCATCCGTTGTCGCACCGATGCGCGCGGCAGCACTAATTGCGCGCCGTTAATCGGGCAGCAAATGGACGCCTTCCGGCGGGAATTGGACGCTGAACTGGAGTCCGAGCTGCGGTCGGGCCTGGAGCCAGCACTGCCGGCCAGAGCCGCCGGCTACCGAGGCCACGTAGCGCAAGCCTACGACGCCGTGTGGACCGCTGCGCTGGCGCTGCGGTCAGCCGAGCTGCTCTGGAGAAAGGTGAGGAAGCAGTATAGTGGAACCTGCAAGACAGGCGTGACTGGAAACGTGCAAAAACACGAAGCCAGGAAAATAAACGTACAGCAGCGCCACGTACCGTCTCTTACTTCTACGTGTCTTCGTCCTTTAGCACGCTGATAATTATTACTCTTTGCTATAGCACAGCTTTCAGCTTTACTGCATGCAGAGAACGGACATTGTGTTTTTAGAGACTGTTATCGTGTAATGAAGGTGGTTCCGCAAGCCGAGGCAGCCATAAATCAAAGCTTACTACAAAACAGTTGCTATTCTTATCAAACCACTCCAAGCCTCTGCGGAGACTAGAAGGCGTTCTGCTATCATGTTTGTACTGGCCTGCGGCTGAACGTAAGCTTTCTTGTAAACCACCACCTAAATATATTTTCTTCCTTTAATATGTAATATCTACCTTTGTGAACGTTTAAATGTGTCCTAGAACGTGTAAACGTTGTCTCAAAGGCGATAAAGAGCGCGCGCGCGCGCGCGTGTGTGTGTGTGTGTGTGTGTGTGTGTGTGTGTGTGTGTGTGTGTGTGTGTGTGTGTGTGTGTGTGTGTGTGTGTGTGTGTGTGTGTGTGTGTGTGTGTGTGTGTGTGTGTGTGTGTGCGTGTGTGTGTGTGTGTGTGTGTGTGTGTGTGTGTGTGTGTGTGTGTGTGTGTGTGTGTGTGTGTGTGTGTGTGTGTGTTTTATGCCGTTAAAATAATAAAGTCGAGACAATCCAATCACAGTGCCGAAAGCCGAACACCTTCGGTGAGTATCACTGAGAGGAACTGCGTGATCTGGCTGACGTTCATCGCAGGCCGGCTTGAATCTAACCGTGACGGACTTCCGCTACGAGAAGCTTCTGCCGGAGACCGGCGGAGGCGACAGCTACGGCTGGAACGTGACCGCTGAGCCGTTGCCTCCGCCGCAGGAGCGCCGCATGGCCAACTACTTCGACCGAATCATTTCGCGGCTGCATTTCAACGGCATCTCGGTGAGTGTCATTCCTTTGCGCTTGGAGTTCGCTTGGTATCCCCATTCAGGCTCCACGTGCACAATTGTACACTCTAGGGTAAATCCTCAAAATTTGAATTACTAATGAAAGTAACGGCATCTCAAACGTGTTGCACACATCTTAGGATAGTTTTATTTGATCCCATGCAGTAACATTCATGTGCAAGGTGTGCTAGAGCAAGTATACTCGTGGAAAACGTGCTTTTTAATGCCGCCAGTATGTTCTCATGTGTGCTTTCCTTAGATCCTGTTTGTTAATAATGACTTACATCAGACAAATTTCCCAACTGCGTGGCTGTACGTTTTTCACATACACGGCTCGTAAATAGTTTATCGTGTTTCCCTAACTAAAGTACTTTTGAGCGCTAAGCTGTAGAGTCTGCGCAAGTCAATTCAACAAACTCTCTAAAAGTTCCAATTCTTAATCTGTTCAGTTGCTCTGTGTCAATCATCATGCATAAAATGCAAGAACTGCGTTTCAGCTAAACATCAGGCGGAAATCAGTGATGCTGAAAGATTTAATTCTCTCGACCCTGTTGGAGCGCTCGTCACGTTGGCAATTCGTAAATGTGGAACTGTTGTTCCAGCAGAACGTGTTCCAGTGAGAAATGCTTATACATGTTGCGAAATGTTTTGGAATGAACTTTTCAATGTCCCAAGAGCTGAGTGGCGAGCTATACGAATGACGTTATAGTACAAGCTTCGAACTTAATTTTGACTACTAAAGTTGTTGAAAAGCTTATATATACCGGAATTTTATAGTCCATACGAACGCTTTCACGCCTTTTTTCTGACAGAAACGCAGACGACGTTTACCACAGTAACAGTGCGCTCAGCAGTAAAACGACTTTCTCTTTTCTTTTTCCTTTTTTTTTTGACATTAGAATTCCTCAATCATGGTTCTTTATTATGAACGAATCAATCATAATATCGCGGCGCATGATTCATGCGCATATAAAGAAATGTACAGATGTGTTCCGCGTTTCACAGGTGCGTTAGGCTTAATGTCGCTGCCTTTAACATTAACAAAATATTCCTGTTATATCTCTATAGGCACAGCGGCACCAGTGAGCGAAAACTGAGGCCGCCCAGAGTTGCCTGGATTCTATAAACTGTAAAATGACGTTTTCTGCATACTGCGTTTCTGCTTTCGTTAAAATTTCACATTAGCACATCTTTTGGTCCGCACCTTTTAATAAAGAGCTTGACACCGTTGATTGTCTGGTTCTTCCGGTCTGTTGGTTGCCAACGAGCGGCGAACGCTGTGCACGTCGCTGCAGTGACACGCTTCCCCGATGGTCAGATGTGCGCACTAATGGGGGTCTTTCATCTTCCAGAGAAGAGCCAGGACGCCACATGCTTTACTGAAAGATGCGGAGAAAAAAGAAGCTGTGATTGTTCTGTGAATGACTAGCAAAAACAACGGTGCTGTAGGCGAAAAATTCCTTACTGCTTTAATCTATTAACGCCTTAAGCAACACACCTGTGGACGCATGGAGAAAGACAAAGGCATGTATACAAAGACGAACGCTGGTGTTTGTTCATCGATGTGTCCACAAGCACGTTGCTTTTAGAACAATAATGGCCAACCAACTAGCGCACCAATATCTCCTCTTAATGTTGTTACACAGCAGAAACGCCGGTCACTGTAAGTGAGGCTACCGTGACACCTTGCGCACCAGCATAGCTTGAAGAACACCGTGATGCTGGTTAGATTGACGAGTCTTTTTGCACAGTTTTCAATAAAGTCGCTTGCCTCATTTGAAACGGGAGTGACAAAACTCGCCGACACATTCAACACGCGTCCCTTGTCTTGCTCTGCCCAGGGCCCCCTCTCGTTCTACGGCAGCGATCGTGTCGGCATCACCGAGTTCCAGCAGAACCAAGGTGAGCGCTGCACGCACATTGTGCCAGCAAAGTCGCAAGTTTCGTGCTGCGACAGATGAGGCAGGAACCGGATGTCACCACAGGTTCATTCAGGGCGCCAGTTCGCTCCTGCGCCAGTCAGGACGATCCGCCGGTTTGCCCAGTCTCTTCGAGTGGGGCGCACCGAGATAACAACACGCACACACATGTCGCGCAATTGAAATCAGTGCGGTGAAAGCAGCGAAGAGACAGCGTGCGCAGCGTGGGCGGTGGAGTGCCGACCTGTTCGCCAGGCAACAAACTCTTACCTTATCGTGCGGCGTTATTCTGGCGCGCAGGAAAAATAAGCAAGTAAACGTGCTCGCCGAACAAAGCGCGCAAACAACTAGCGGGCCATGCGCGGCCATGTTCGCTTCATTAGTCACGGCGGCATCGCCGTCTGCACAGCACCGCCATACGCCAATGAGCGGTGTGAAACGAACCTCGGAACAAGGAGGGTACTCGATCCGATCCGACACGCGCTCGAAAAAGCAGCTCGGACGAGTGCGCCTCGAGCGCCCGCCAGTGCGGGGGGCGCGCAGTCACGGCGCGGCCCTTGCAACATTGCGTGCGCGCTCGGCAGCTCGGCCGCAGCAAACCTGCGCGCGTTATTGGCTGCGCCCGTTCTTGGCGAGGGCGTACGGCTAGCTGTTTATGGGGGGTCTACACTGAGCATCGCATAAGGAGCTGCGGGCTAATTGGCACTCGTTCCTCTCGTCTATTTTCCGTGAAAGCGACCCCCGCAATATTTATTTATTTATTTATTTACATCAACGACCTGCCTACTAACATATCTTCTTCCATCCGTGTTTTAGCTGACGATTGCGTAATTTACCGCACCATTAATTCTATCGACGACCACATCGCCACTTCAAGATGACCTCAAAAATGTTTCTGATTGGTGTAGTACCTGGCAAATGCATCTTAACGAATCTAAATGTAACGTTATCACTTTTAGCCGTAAGCATGTCACTTCTAAGTTCACCTACTTTCTTAACTACTCTCAGGTCTCGGACGCACCTTCATATAAATATCTCGGAGTTCACCTCGCTCCTAACCTGTCCTGGGCATCCCACGTCACCACCATTTGCGCCAAAGCCTCACGAACTTTGGGGTATTTACGAAGAAACTCCAAACTCCAAAAAAAACCCCAACCAGCATCCGGAAGCTTGCATATGCAACATTTGTCCGAACTCAAGTAGAATTTGCAAGCCCTATGTGGTCGCCTCATCAAAAATATTTAATCAATATGCTAGAAGCTGTACAGAACAGAGCAGCACGTTTTATTTCTTGCGATTATAACTATTCTCATAGCGTAACTGAGATTAAACAGAATCATGACATCATTTCACTTGAAACTCGCCGTTGCATCGCACTTCTCTGTTTGTTCCACAAGTACGTTCATGGTAATAGACTGTCTCCGCTACCTCTCGAAAGGCCTTTGCGCATGTCAAAACGCCTCCATAACAATTTCAGTTACTCGCGCATCTTCGGTCACACATTAACCTTCAACAGATCTGCGCTTCCACGTGCCATTTCTATGTGGAACGATTTGCCCGATACTATCGCTTTCTATTCCTATACTATTTCTTCCGCAACCAAGTCAGCAGTCATCTTTCAATAACACCCTTTTAATCTGTTCACCGACTTATTGCTTTTCATTGTTATTTCTTAGTTGCATACTGGTTTGTGCTGCGCATCAGTTGCATTTTGAAAGTATGCTGTATCTCTTGTGTTTGAATGCTTTGTATTAGAAATGTATAAGTGCCACTAGCTCTTATAGTACTGTTTCCGTTTATACCCCCCCTTACGCCATGCTCCTACGGGGGCCTGTAAGGTTGCCGTAAATATATTTATATATATATATATATATATATATATATATATATATATATATATATATATATATATATATATATATATATATATATACCGTACCAAGAGCACGTGCTATCCCGGCCACGGCGGCCGCATTTCGATGGGGGCGGAATGCGAAAACACCCGTGTACTTAGATTTAGGTGCACGTTAAAGAACCCCAGGTGGTCGAAATTTCCGGAGTCCTCCACTACGGCGTGCCTCCTAATCAGAAAGTGGTTTTGGCACGTAAAACCCCATAATTTATTAAGAGCACGTGCTAAACAGGGCTAGCGGAAGTATTACGGAATCTTCTGGTTTCTTTATCGCGATACCAATCTAGGGACAAGAAGCGTCTATACACTACCTTGCGTAGATTACCTCGTGCTTACGCCCCATGTATGGTAAAGGTGGAAACGAAGCCCTATTTGAGAGCTTTAAGTAATGCCACGGGGCCCCCTGCATCCGTATTTGGCTTTTCTGGCCGCGCGGCCACGGCCACCAAACAGTCCTGCTCAGCAAGCGGTCGTCCTTCCTACACGTTGACGTACCGCAAATATCGGTGCGTACTCCTTGCGCTGCGCGCCGTGCTCCGCGTGCGAAGAGGGGCACGCACAAGAGCTCGTGAGTTCCAGAAGCATTCAGCAGGCATGTGCGAGGATGACGCCTCTGAAACGAACTCGAGACATTGCAGTTAAAGGAGAACGGGACCCTCGATCATCCGTACTCCTCTAGCAGACGATGAAGAGTCATCCGTACGAATGCAGCTATGCATATTGAATTAGGAAAAAGGTCGAAGAAACCTCTAATTATTCGGCTCCAGTGCGTTCATTTGGGGAAATAAATAATGTTGACAGAAGCCGGACGAGTAAAGAAAGTGAGGAGGCGCTTCTATGCCACTGGATTAGCGTGTCGTTAACAGAGATGTCTCTCTCTCTCTCTCTCCCCACATTATATAGACGTCTCGCGATACGGTCTTGGCAAATCTTGCATATAATTTTACTGTTAAATTCCTCCATCAGAAGATTAGGCCAGAAAACGTTGAGAAAAAAACTGGAAATATTCGAATGAAACGAAAACGCGGATGCGGCCATAAATTATCCAGTTCACCTGTGATCATTATTTCTTTAGCCTGCCCTGGAACGTAAATCAGGTTTTCGGTGTCACCTGTACGCATACACTTTACTTTAGTCAATGAAGTCCAACAGCGATTTGTGATGAAGACCATAAGCCCATCGGTGGTAAATAGTCCGGTGGGAAACTTTCATGTCGCTTAACCATGGATACCTAGTGGTGCCTCGATGAGCACAGGCTATGGCTGCCCCGTGCGCAAGAGATGCTGTGGGAGTTTGCGGGAGCAGTTAGATGAGGGCAGAAAGGAAAAATTGCGGTGACGGCTGACCGCCATTTCGGAGGCCGTTGCAGCTGAAACTCGGTTCTGTGTCGATCACTTTCAGTGAACGCTGAATGGCTAAGCCAGCGCACAGAGTATCTGTCGCTCCAGTGAGGCGCAGCGCATTATGTTGTATTGCGCAAAAGCTAAGAATATATCCGAGAGTGACTGATCTACGGCGTACATTCGTCGTCACTTGTGGATTTTACCAGGTACTCAGAATATTGGGCACAACATACTCAAGGAGGCCAAACTAAAGTCGAATTTTACAGATGACTTTACACGTTGGATAACGAACAGCGAATACGCTAACTCATTGCTGCGGTAGCTGCATCACACATAACTCGATACGTTTATTTGATCCCTTTTTTGTTCGATTTTTACTACATGTGCACTGCAGCTAATCCCCTAACAAAAGAGAAAAAGGAAACTGGTCGTCATGTTACTGAAACGCCCGTAGCGGGGGCTTCAGTACCCGTTATGTGTAGTCGCTAGGTGTGAGTTGACCACGTGTTGCCACCCTCGGCCACTTTATGTCTTGTTTTAGAGCGCAGCTCTTAGGCGCCCGTTTCTGCGTTGACCGTCAGCGTGCCTCAGCGTAAGCGAGCGGAAAAGCACAGCAAGAGATAAAAGAGCGAACGCGGAGCGCAGCGGCGGATGAAAGACGGCGAGAGCGGAGAGAGCTTAATGAGGAAAGCGGAGGAGGAGGGCGCAGCGGAAGCATGAGGAGGAAAGCGGAGGAAGGCACCTTGCAGCACCACCAGATGGCGCATCCGCGGCTGCGGCGGCGCCGGCCGTGCGGGGAAAGAAAAAAGGAACCGGAAAGCTCGCCTTCGCGCATAGCGCTCACAGCAAGCGTTTCCCGGTGAAGATTACGGTTGCATAAGCTATAGTTGCCGGGAAGCGGCAACTGTGTGGCCGGTCTATATATATATATATATATATATATATATATATATATATATATATATATATATATATATATATATATATATATATATATATATATATATCACCGCGCTTCGCGTCTCTGCCAGTCGGTGCAGTGATCGGTGCGATGCCTCGATATACCGCCACATGAAAACACGTATAGAGCTGCGCTCAAATTTTGCATTATGGAGTATCATATAACCGTCAGTGATTTTTGTTTTTTACAACGCTCAACAAGTGCCATTCGGAATACAAAGTGAACTTCAAGCTAACTATACTGCTAAGTATACTACTAACAACCAACTATGTATCCTGAATGAACACAAAACTGAAACTTAAAGAAAGCGACGTAACAATGTGGTTTGCCTCTGGTGTCTCAACGCAGGAGGGTTCCTACGCAAGGTGGCCTTGTACATACCTGACTCCAAGACACTAGACTTCTCCTGTATAAGGTGCCGCCCCATCATCTGGCAAGGTAAGGTTTTCTTACTGCCTTTGTTTCGTTTCTCTCTCTCTCAGTTTTTATTGTCTCGCCATTTGTGTGCCCGTAACGAGTGTGGTGCGTGAGCACTGCTACTGTACTCATAATGCATGTTCCATAAAGGCCCCAAACCATGCGCCAACCTAGATGCTTCAACAGTAAAGCAGTCAACGCTTACACACTTCGTTTCGCATCTCGTATTAGCTCTACGCGCGGTCAGATGAGCTATAACGGAGTGTTTCTAGTATATTCACGTAGAGCGACAGCCATGAAAACCTCGACAGCGGCGCTCGTAGCAAACGAGGCCCTAGCACAGACAGCAAAAGTTATTAGCCTACTATTTCGTTAAATCACTTCAATGATCGCACTCTTATGTGACTGCTCCATTGCGTTTGGCTGCAGAGTGAGGTTACAATTTGTTGTTGTTGTTGTTGTTGTTGTTGTTGTTGTTGTTGTTGTTGTTGTTGTTGTTGTTGTTGTTGTTGTTGTTGTTGTTGTTGTTGTTGTTGTTGTTGTTCATACACCTTTTCGAAGACAGCGTTCTGGGCGTCGTCATAGTGTTCCTTGGGATGTGGCAGCTGCGCGTGAACCTCCGTCCAAAAGCATTGCACACGCTGCCGCGCGTGCCTTTGTACTCCTGCACGAGACAGGAGGTTGTCGCTTTCCCTGAGAGAAACGTCCGTAGAAAGTGCATTGATCAACCATCAGGATTACAACGAAGGCGCCAAATAAAACAACGTACGAAGGAAGGCGACACGGGACAACCACGTATAACCAACTCGCCCACCAGCACGAGCTTAGTGAGCATCAGAAGGCAGAGAAACATGGCATTTTATAGAATCCTGTAAAGATTTGCCCTAGCATGCTAGCCTGGATGGGTATGATGAAAAATGAAATGATATACACAATTCACGTCACAGATACAGGCATACACAAGACATCACCGCAACACTGCACAAACCAATGTAGGGACCAGCATCTCTAAGAAAGCTTAAGAGTGCATTTGTTGCGCGAGATGCTCAATCAGCGTTGTAGCCCGTGGGCCAAGCACGTTTTGATGACACTCCTTGATGAATATCCCATTGCGAACATCAGGGCTTTTAATGTAAATAACCGGAGATTAAGTCGGCTATATATGCCTTCCCGTACGCTGCGTGTAGTGCACAATGGCAGTTTTGTCAGTTTTGTTTTAAGAGGAAGCTTTAGCTCGGGCCCAACTCCGACGCGGCCTATTCAAATACATGTAAAACGCAAAAACGTTTTTGTGAGATAACCCCCGGACCAATTTTGATGAAATTTGTTGCATTTGAAAGAGAAAGTTAAATTCTAGTGACTGTTGGAAGCGGAATTTCGATTTAGGGCTCGAATTTTCTTAAAACGATTTTAAAGTATTTGACCGTTTGAAAAAAATAGAAGCACGAAGTTTACAAATTCATAGCTCTGCATCAAGAACTGATATCGCGGTTCTGTAAACGGCATCCATTAGATCATTCAAAGCGGACAAATTCAATATGTCATTTTACATCTTACGTGAATTTGTTACGTTGGTTACAACGGTTTTGCAAAAGTTGTATTTCCCTATGATTAAAATTTTTTTATATTCACGTGTAACATATCAATTTTGTCCGCTTTAGATGTACTATTAGATGCAATTCACAGAATTGTATTATCATTTTTAGTGGTTGAGTTACAGAGTTTTAAACTTGATAGTTTCGTTTTTTGAAAATTTTCGATTTTTGCCCATTTTTAATAAAAAATTTACGACCTAACTCAAAAATTCGAAACCAACAGTCACTAGATTTTAAGTTTGTCTTTTAAATGCAACAACCCTCGTCAAATTTGGTGCAGTGGTTGCCGAGAAAAACGAATTCTCCTTTTACATGTATTTAGATAGGAGCACTCGAGCTAAAGCTTCCTCTTAAACAGGAAGCATTGCAAAATTTATCCGAAGGCGGTGTAGACGTGCCCGATTAGCTCCACACGGCGCGCGCCCCAGGAGGGTTTGAGCCACTCGAGTGACCCGGGGTCTCGCGTTTCCTTCGCTGCGAGCAGACGGCGAGCCCCCCGTGGCGCGGCGCACCGTCAAGCTGAGCGTGGCGACCATCCAGCGCAGCGTATTCATCTCCGTATCGGTGCTGGCCACCTTCGGCATGCTGCTGGCCATCGCCTTCCTTGTGTTCAACCTCTACTACCGCAAGAGCAAGTGAGTCTGCAGCGAATTCCTCGCCTCGGTGAACGGAAATTCACACCGGCAGCCACGTATTCGCGCGCATCACCGCGAACGAGAGCCCCGCGTAAACACAGCGTAACGTCTGTCCGGAAACAAGCGTATCCCTTCCTCTCGGCTTCTCCGCCACCAAAGGACGCGCACTACTGCGGTGGAACTAGATTTCAGTGAAGAGTACGCGCACTAACTGAAGCCAAACTGTGGTTAAAGACATGTGTGCAGTGAATACTTCGCTAGGCAACATCCGCACAGTGGCTTACAGTGGTATGTGGTAGAGAGCATCGCATGATACGCTGGCCTGTAGTTGTTACGTCGCGCCTCCAGACGCTATTTGGCGGTCGAAAGGGTTACTGTGTTGTGAGGTTGATATTGCAGTCACGAACCATGTACTCGCATTCGAGTGGGTTTGATGTTTCTCACTGATTCATCCCAACTCTTTTGTTACCGTAAGGTGCTCCTGAACCCGTTGTCAATGATCGGCAGAAATTATGGACATGAATCCGCGCCTCTTCGGCGCTTGAGTACGCAACAAGCGATCAAGCGCCGTTTTTAGCGGATAACAAAACACACTGTCAATGAAATTGAATTAGGTAAAGAGATTCTGCTCAGCCAGTCACGCGCCGCATGAAACAGAAAAAGTGTTGAGGCCGAATTTTTCGTTTAAATGCTTGCCAAATCGGAACCTTGGAAGCTACAGAAATCGTCAAACATTAAACGAGGAAGAATAATTCGCGAGAGAAATACTGCGTGCACGGAGCGAAATTTATAAGCGTTATGCATAGTTTATAATATCTCGGTTTTCATATCCTTGAAGCAGAATGCCTTCAAAGTGCACGTTATTTTTTTTTTCTCTTTCTCTGCAGTGTGGAAATTTTAGACGCCGTCACAATTTCTAACGGACGTGAAAATAAACCATTGAACTCGTGACCCTGCGGCAGGAGTTGTAAGCCGGGAGCGGTAACTTTAGCGCTCTCGCGCAATCTTGTCGCTTGTACATTTGCGCGAGGTCTTGCAGACTACGTAGAGTTTGAGAGGGGTGCACGTATTACAGCTGAGATGACAACGGACTATCTGCATACCAGACGAAACCGAGGTTGTGTGCATCCTAGAGTGCCACCTACAGCTTTTATGCCACGGCGGCCGCATTTCGATGGGGGCGAAATGCGAAAATACCAATGCAGTTAGATTTAGGCGCAAGTTAAAGAAACCCAGATGGTCGAAATTTCTGGAGTCCTCCAATACGGCGTGCTTCATAATCAGAAAGTGGTTTTGGCACGTAAAACCCCATAATTTAATTTAATCTTCTTACAGCTTTTATTTTTGTTTCTGTTCCATTCGTTCTTGCTGCATCAGGTTGTTAACTCATTCACTGTGGCCATTTCTTCCCGTAAGTACGACCCATGTTATGAGGCCACAACAACAACTAGAAGCTGTTCCTGAGAGCAAAGGGGCTGTTTGAGGTGAAAGCTTGCTTCTGACGCAGAAAATTGTTCAAAGCCGATAGAGTCGCGAAAGCCTGCAGATTTTCTACATTATTTAGTACAGAAGTACTAAGCGGAAAAAACTCGCACCCATCGGGTTCATAGAACCTGCACTAATTAAGCGCGCACGTTCGCATGCACCTGTCGCTCATTGGGAATTCCCCCCCCCCTACCCCTCCACTACCACCATCGACCGCGTTATTCGCCTACAGTGGCAGCGCCGCACAAACTTCTCTACGCCAAGTTTTCCCTCTTATTATTTCAATGACAACGCGGCAGCGTCCACTTCAAGCAAACAACGCGACTGCATGGGCTCATAAGCGTCGCCGCCATTCAAAAGCACGGTCGCTGACCGCAATTTCCGCCTCTGACTGCCTTGAGCCCCGGTGCAAGAATATTGTTTTCATTGAACCCTTGACGACGGCGGCAGTGGTACGCTTCGTCGTTCGGAGGTACGCGCGCCGTGACGACAGCCCGAGCGGAGAGAACTGAAAGACGCCAAAATTAGCGCCACCTGCACCTGCCGTGAAAGACTGCCCCTTGCAAAAATGAGCTGTTGTATTCAGTAAACTTTCGCGCAGCTTTCTGACCATCAATATTCATGTACGGAAGGCTGATGAGTGTTCATAAGTGACATTCGAAACTGCTTTCACAACCATGAAATGAGACAAAACAGGACACGAACTGTGGAGAATGTTGACTATAAGGGAATGTTGACTAAGGGGAATAATGGAATGTTGACATCTACAAAAACAAGTAGTGCTAACACACTTAATTCTTTGAGCGTGTTAGCTACGTATGCGTTTGGCAGTTCTGACCCATTTAGGAACTAATTTACCGGCATTTATTTTAGTTCACGTTCATAAAAGACACATAATGGCGCCGCTATTTGTTGCTGTAAGAATCAGCCTTCATCGGCATATATTTCACGCATTATTTGCCCCTCGCGTTTTCTCGGCTTTCATTTTGTTTTGTTCAGAATAATGATAAAAAAATTAAAAACTGCAGTACGCGCTTACACGACACAGAGAACAGAAGTTGCCTTATTAACACCTACAATTTTCATGGCCCTGAATTGTCAATATGACATCCCTTCGTTCCCAACGAAGGGCAGAACGTTAAGCCTTGCTCAACTGACGTGCAATGTACCGTTCCCCGTTTTGTGCGTGAGTGTGTGCCTGAATGCGGGCGCGTCCCAGTTCATTTCTGAAATCACTGGTGTGCGCAAAAAAAAAGAAACATATTGACAGTACAGTATGCACGAATGTTTGGAAAATGGTACCGCAAGTCTGATTCCTGCAGATACGAAAATAGTGGATTTATCCAAACGCATAGACGCCCTCGGTTTTCTCCTGAAGGTATCCCAAACATCAAGACACAAATTTGTGATAGGCCTGCTCTTTGGGTCCAGGTGTACACTTAGCTTAGATAACTCTGACACGTTCGTCACCCTTCGTACGTAGTACAAGCGTAAAAACAACGGTTAACCCTTTCTGGGCTACTGAGTCCGGTAGGAATAAGGTCTTACGTAAAATGTCCAACATCCATAAAAACAAGCAACGAACCTTTTCTCAAAAAAGTGAGTGCCAAAAATGCTAAGTGGGTCATTTATTGACGTTGTGCCCCAGATAAATATAGGTCTTCTCGATATTTCTCAAATTTCCATGTCGTGCCACGCTAAGGTTCAGCCTCTGTGCTGTGCCATTGGAGTCTGCTGCTCAATGGGCCGTTCACCAGGTCTGGCCATTTTGAGCTGACAAGCGCAGAACATACAATGCGTGATAACGATCGCATCTGCAAAGTATTACATCGCCACGCGCCGCGGAAAGATCTGAAATTTCAAACCGAACGCCGTTTGCCCTTCTCCTCGCGGCCGCAGCGCTCGAAGCCGCAGAATGACGTAGACGTGCTAGTGCGCCTACGTACACGTGTTTGTGCTGTGACGTCGCTCGCCGTGGCTCGTGACTTCGAGAATTATTCGAGGCAGCATCTGTTATTTGTGTAATATGTAACACGGCGGCGGTCAGACCTGTGACGCAGCAGAGGGTGCTAAGAATCCCTGGATCCGGAAAGGCCGCCATTGGAATCTAAACCTGGCAACGTTTAACGCTATAACGTTATCTAGTGAGGCGAGTCTAGCAGTGGTAATGGAGGAATTAGAGGGCAGTAAATCGGATATGATAGGGCTCACTGATGTTAGGAGGACAAAAGAAGCATATACAATGCTAAAAAGCGGGCACGTCCTGTGCTACTGGGGCTTAGCGGAGAGACGAGAACTAGAAGTCGGATTCCGGATTAATAAGAATGTAGCTGGTAACATACATGAATTCTATAGCATTAACGAGAGGGTGGCAGGTCTTGTTCTGAAACTTAATAAGAGGTACAAATTGAAGGTCGTACAGGTCTATGCCCCTACATCTAGTCATGATGACCAGGAAGTCGAAAGCTTCTATGAAGACGTGGGATTGGCGATGGGTAAAGTCAAAACAAAATACACTCTACTGATGGGTGACTTCAATGCCAAGGTAGGCAAGAAGCAGGCTGGAGATAAATCAGTGTGGGAATATGGCATAGGCTCTAGGAATAGCAGGGGACAGTTATTAGTAGACTTTGCAGAACCGAATAATATGCGGATAATGAATACCTTCTTCCGCAAGCGGAATAGCCGAAAGTGCACGTGGAGGAGCCCGAATGGCGAGACTAGAAATGAAATAGACCTTATACTCTGTGCTAACCCTGGCATCATACAAGATGCGGACGTGCTCGGCAAGGTGCGCTGCAGTGACCATAGGATGGTAAGAACTCGAATTAGCCTAGACCTGAGGAGGGAACGGAAGAAACTGGTACATAAGAAGCCGATCAATGAACTAGCAGTAAGAGGGAAAATAGAGGAATTCCGGATCAACCTGCAGAACAGGTATTCGGCTTTAACTCAGGAAGAGGACCTTAGTGTTGAAGCAATGAACGACAATCTTACGGGCATCATTAAGGAGTGTGAAATAGAAGTCGGTGGTGACACCGTTAGAGAGGATACCAGTAAGCTATCGCAGGAGACTAAAGATATGATCAAGAAACACCAATGTATGCAAGCATCTAACCCTACAGCTAGAATATAACTGGCAGAACTTTCCAAGTTAATCAACAAGCGTAAAACAGCTGACATAAGGAAGTATAATATGGATAAAATTGAACATGCTCTCAGGAACGGAGCAAGCCTAAAAGCAGTGAAGAAGAAACTAAGAATTGGCAAGAATCAGATGTATGCGTTAAGAGACAAATCCAGGAATATCATTACTAATATGGATGAGATAGTTCAAGTGGCTGAGGAGTTCTATAAAGATTTATACGGTACCAGTGGCACCCACGACGATAATGGAAGAGAGAATAGTCTAGATGAATTTGAAATCCCACAAGTAACGCCGGAAGAAGTAAAGAAAACCTTGGGAGCTATGCAAAGGGGGAAGGCAGCTGGGGAAGGTCAGGTAACAGCAGATTTGTTGAAGGATGGTGGGCAGATTGTTATAGAAAAACTGGCCACCCTGTATACGCAATGCCTCATGACCTCGAGCGTACCGGAATCTTGGAAGAACGCTAACATAATCCTAATCCATAAGAAAGGGGACGCCACGGACTTGAAAAATTATAGACCAGTCAGCTCACTGTCTGTTCCCTACAAAATATTTACTAAGGTAATCGCAAATAGAATCAGGAACACCTTAGACTTCTGCCAAGCAAAGGACCAGACAGGATTCCGTAAAGGCTACTCAACAATAGACCATATTCACACTATCAATCAGGTGATAGAGAAATGTGCGGAATATAACCAACCCTTATATATAGCTTTAATTGATTACGCTAAAGTGTTTGATTCATTAAAAACCTCAGCAGTCATGGAGGCATTACGGAATCATGGTGTAGACGAGCCGTATGTAAAAATACTGAAAGATACATATTGCGGCTCTACAGCCACCGTAGTCCTCCATAAAGAAAGCAACAAAATCCCAATAAAGACAGGAATCAGGCAGGGAGATACGATCTCTCCAATGCTATTCACAGCGTGATTACAGGAGGTATTCAGAGACCTGGATTGGGGAGAAATGGGGATAAGAGTTAATGGAGAATACCTTAGTAACTTGCGATTCGCTGATGATATTGCTTTGCCTAGTAACTCAGTGGACCAATTGCAATGCATCCTCACTGACCTGGAGAAGCAAAGCAGAAGAGTGGGTCTAAAAATTAATCTACAGAAAACTATAGTAATGTTTAACAGTCTCGGAAGAGAACAGCAGTTTACGATAAGTAGCGAGGCACTGGAAGTGGTAAGGGAGTACATCTACTTAGGGCAGGTAGTGACCGCGGATCCGGATCATGAGACTGAAGTAATCAGAAGAATAAGAATGGGATGGGGTGCGTTTGGCAGGCATTCTCAGATCATGAACAGCAGGGTGTCCTTATCCCTCAAGAGAAAAGTGTATAACAGCTGCGTCTTACCAGTACTCACGTACGGGGCAGAAACCTGGAGGCTTAAAAAAAGGGTTCTACTTAAATTGAGGACGACGCAACGAGCTATGGAAAGAAGAATGATGGGTGTAACGTTAGGGGATAAGAAAAGAGCAGATTGGGTGAGGGAACAAACGCGAGTTAATGACATCTTACTTGAAATCAAGAAAAAGAAATGGGCATGGGCAGCACGTGCAATGAGGAGGGAAGATAACCGATGGTCATTAAGGGTTACGGACTGGAAGGGACTGGAAGGACGGGAAGCGTAGCAGGGGGCGGCAGAAAGTTAGATGGGCGGATAAGATTAAGAAGTTTGCAGGGACGACATGGCCACAATTAGTACATTACCGGGGTAGTTGGAGGAGCATGGGAGAGGCCTTTGCCCTGCAGTGGGCGTAACCAGGCTGATGATGATTATGATGATGATGATGATGCTTGAATATACGAATTAAAGCTCAGAGAAATAATAAAGCACACAAGCGGAATGTCTGCGTGCTTTTTGTTTTACTTCGCGCCACAGCAAGAGAGATGTACTTCCGTTTCGTCTGCTTGTTCCCACGTCGTGCAGTCGCGCGCGCAGACACCAAAACTATGTCATTTTCTACCGTGTACCAGCGCGGGTTCGTGCTCTAGGATCGGGGGCAAGCGGAGAGAGCGTCTATGTTCGCAGTGGAGCTCGCCTTTGGAAATCATGGGTTCGCGGCACTGAAATATTTCTATCTCGGCTATTAATGAGCCGATTTGAAAAATTTTTATGGTAGAACGCTGCCTAGAGGACACGTGACAACTTCCAGCGTATAATCGAAGTTTGTTGTGTGGCTTGGTGAGGGGCCCTTAATGCATATACACCTGCCAGGCACAAAAATGGTCTTGAAATTAATCTGTGATCATATTTCACACTATTTTGATTGTGAATTAAAAAGTCTGAAGAACCACATGCTGCTTACAACACGGATTTGTTGGCAGTTCGTGAGAAATTCCTTGGATCATTTGACAAAAATTTCGGCGGATTTCTTTTTGTTTTTATTTTTTTCTTGCCTTTAGCGTTTCAGCTGAACGTGGTATCAGATTTCCACTTCATTGGAAAATTTGGACCAGAAAGGGCTAACTAAGACAGCTAACAAAATGATCGCGATGCTTACTTTCGCTCCAGGGATACAAATATCACGCATTTCATCTTTTCGAAACAGTTTGTGTAAAAATAAAATCAGATGTTTTGACTTTGCCGAAAAAGGCTGACTAAATTTTTTTTATGAACGTCATGCCCTTACCCCTTACGTCTCTCATCAAACAACCCGGCACCCATTCCCGCACAGGTACATAAAGCTGTCCAGTCCCAAGCTGAACAACATGACGGTGGTGGGCTGCTTGCTTGTCTACGTAGCAATCGTTGTCCTTGGCCTAGACTACGGTACGCTGGGAAGTGACACGCATTTCGCCGTCTTCTGTACCGTGAGTAACACTCTCTCCTTCCTCTTTTTCTTTTCTTTTTTTTGCATGCGTCCCTTCGGGAAGCGCAGAGCTTGCATGAATTCCTTACACATTGTGTGGTTCTGCGCCCGCACAGTGATGCGATTTCCTTGGCGCTGGGAGCCTTGGGAACATTTTTTTTAACTGCGGGAATAAACGATCACAGACAGAGCAGACAAGAACAGGCGCAGCCTTGGAAGCATAGCCGCTCGCGGACACCGGAACAGCAGGAATCACGTATTTCCTCGCAAACTAAGCATGTCGGCCATGCACTTACTTGCACGACTACACGCATTTCATTTCTCAGGCTACAGCTGTGTGCACAGGCCCCGGGAGAATTCAGTGCCCGAGTAGCTGCTGTATGCGTAAAAAACCTTAGACTCGCACATCTTATTACCGGAGTGAAATGCGGGATCCAAATGTAATGCGAATGCTTCGTCAGACCGGGAATGCTCAGCGTGAAGAGAGTCTGCACTGTGCGTTCCGCACTCATGAATTGATGTCAGAGTACGTGGGGCCAACGTCTGAAGTACAGTGGGGCGCAGGTTCGGGCCTTCCTGCTGTCGGGTGGCTTCTCCCTGGCTTTCGGTGCGATCTTCATCAAGACATACCGGGTACATCACTTGTTCGTGCGCGCCTCCAGCGGCGTCATCAAGAACAAGGTGCGTGTATGCCAATCACGCAGTTTGTAGACATTGCAGCCTCCGAAGCCGTGTTTCTACGATGGTGACAATAAGTGAGAAAGAAACGTAAATAGTGTGTGTGTGTGTGTGTGTGTGTGTGTGTGTGTGTGTGTGTGTGTGTGTGTGTGTGTGTGTGTGTGTGTGTGTGCGTGCGTGCGTGCGTGCGTGCGTGCGTGCGTGCGTGCGTGCGTGCGTGCGTGCGTGCGTGCGTGCGTGCGTGCGTGCGTGCGTGTGTGTGTGTGTGTGTGTGTGTGTGTGTGTGTGTGTGTGTGTGTGTGTGTGTGTGTGTGTGTGTGTGTGTGTGTGTGTGTGTGTGTGTGTGTGTGTGTGTGTGTGTTGCTGCACTCGCGTCTCTGTGCCACGCCCTGCATGCACTGCATGCCTTGACATAACGCAGATCTATCCACCCCGCTCATTCCGCATTGTGAGCACGTCACGAATTCCCCTCGATGCGTGTCTTTTGTCACGTGCTGTTTTGACATGGACCGTTGCCAGGCCTTCCGACAATCGGTTCCGGTTAGACCCGTAGACAGGTAAACAAGGTCACGGAGAGGCCCTTACAACGGGGAAAACACGTTAAGCTGGGTCAGGGGAGCTCACTGCATCCGACTGACACATTGCATGCACGGCGTTCGTTGTAGGGAGAAAATCTAAAATCGTGATAAGCGTTCGTGACGCTCCAGGATACGTAAGTGCACGATGTCAGAATTCTGAAACGAGGTGCAACGAATTGTGCGGAGCTATAGGAGACGAGAAAGCGCGGACGCAGGTCTGCACCAACGACTTGTTCGAATACAGCGGCTTTCCTCAATTCTCGATGAACAATGAAGTAATTGTAGTTAATGTAATGATGCTGCCCAAGATAGAGCAGCCCGGCAAGTGCTGTTTACGTACATTGCCACGCTGTGGACTGCGTCACGCGATCCTGCGTTCTTCCGCGCTTAAAGGAACTGACAGCCAATATTTAAGGACCTTCTCTTTCAAGCCGCAACGCAAAGCTCACCCTCGGTAGTGTTTTTATCCGCAGCGGTTACTTCCAAAAGCGCGTGTAAGCAGAATTTTTCGATCTGAGCAGCCGCTAAAGAGTAAGAGTCCCTCCTCCAGCAACGCTCAGAAGTGAGAGCGATGCCGATAGCCCGCCTCGCAAATTGTAAAAGCCGTCCATCGTTATGATTTCACAGGAGTGAGTGTAACTGGGGTTAACCACCTACATTTTGAGCTTTTCAACCACTTTCAAAAATAAAAAGCTGGTGCAATAAGCTCGCGCTGTTGTACAGACCTTTCTTATATTTGTACCGCGTTTTTCCCCCCAAGTACACGGCTACATCATGGCTGGCTGGCCCCGTCGTCGATGTTCTATCGATAGACGAGCCAAGCAAACTCATCGAAAATGGTGGTGAAGGCAGCGCCACTTTTCTGCTCACTACAAACGAAGGCTTGTGTGCACATTGTAAGTCAGAAAAAACTTATAATAATAAAAATTCTACATCACTTCAATACTAATGACAACACCCGAAACCGCGCACACTAGTAGAAGGTCACGTGGTGGACCTCTTATACAGATTCATGTTCTTGCCGCGTGGGGCGCCAAAGATCATTTTTCGTAACCTTTACTGATCAATTAAAAATATAAATCCAGGTTTAATGAGAAAAAACATGGCTCGTTTTAGCTATTACGATAAGGAATCATTTTATCAGCGGGGTTATTTCGATTCATGTTCTGAGCTGTTCTCTGTACTTTTAATCTGCACGTGCAGAGTTCATGAGGATAAGCTAAAATAAATGTACCTAAAGTATTGCGAAGATATTCGGCACCGCGCTTACCCAAACAACACAATAATACGATTGTCCGGATGAGCACGCCAGCTTCTTTTTTTTTTACTTTTTTACCATAATTGACAGAATTAGACGAATGAAGTTGTCGGCCAGCTAAGCAATGGAACTGGTTTGTTTTTTGTAGCCCTTGACCAAGATTACCTATACCTGGGCACTACAGCATAATGAACTTCGTCTAAGCCGGAAGCACTCACCTTCATATAAGGTCCAACAGCGCAGTCACCGGTTGAACTGAGTATGAACGCGACTACTTCGTACGTAGTACAAGTTTTATTATTCATAACTGATCGAACGAAAGGGCCTATTGCCGCGCCATAAGGTTGACGAAAAGACGGCAACCCGCCGTGGTTGCTCAGTGGCTATGGTGTTGGGCTGCTGAGCACGAGGTCGCGGGATCGAATCCCGGCCACGGCGGCCGCATTTCGATGGGGGCGAAATGCGAAAACACCAGTGTACTTAGATTTAGGTGCACGTTAAAGAACCCCAGGTGGTCGAAATTTCCGGAGTCCTCCACTACGGCGTGCCTCATAATCAGAAAGTGGTTTTGGCACGTAAAACCCCATAATTGAATTTTTTTTTAAAAAGACGGCATTCGGCATAGCTAGTGTGTATGCTCAAAATACAGGAACTCTAGGGACAACAGTGCTGCGACTGCAGAAGACAGCGTCCTTCTTTTCTTGAGGTATTGTGCCCTTGTAACCGGCGATAGCGTGGCAACCCTACCAATAGAAAGTTTTGCTCAAGCAAAGGAAGCCCTGTGATCGTAAGCAAAAAGCCAAAACTAGGGGCCGAATTCTCAATGTTTTTCGTTCGTAAATTCTTTTTGCCATTGGCCAACCGGCTTCGCCAATGGCATGTCCAGCATGACGATTGGCTGAAATGTTCTTTTACAATAGCGTAAGACGTTTTAAATGAGCGCGCATTTCTCTCCTTAGCCTACGGAAGAACCGTCCCTCCGTCCGTCCCGTAAGACGATCTTTTTCAACATAGGGATCGCAGCAGCGAGCGAATTCACCTGCGTGCTGCCTCTCGCTTCAACGCCAACGAAGGGGCGAGAACACAGCGCTCACGGAGCTCTCGCAGACAGCTTTCAAAGATACGGGCCGCGCCACCGCGCCAGGCATAGCCGCCGCCGCAGCACGGTTAATCAAGGTTCATAATGGTTCAGTGTACCTAATAAATTTTGCATATGTTTCCTTCAGTTGCTGCATCTCCCTCGTCCACATTCGCTACGGGCTATCTATAACACCACATTGATTAGATCTACTCGCCTCTTCTACGTCGTCTCGTGCAGGTATTACTTTACCGTTCGGTGTTGCAACTGCGCTTCTCCGTTTCACGGTTCTTTCGCGGTCGTTCTCGCAGTTATACGAAACACGCCAGCATACTACCACAAAACACACGTCAGCATTACGATATGCTTAAGCATCATTTAGATAACTCCCAGAGGAGATTCTGCGGGTATATTTTTTTTTTTATATACGGG
Organism: Dermacentor andersoni; assembly: GCF_023375885.2. Lineage (NCBI taxonomy): Eukaryota > Metazoa > Arthropoda > Arachnida > Ixodida > Ixodidae > Dermacentor > Dermacentor andersoni. The sequence continues at coordinate 11,957,050 of NC_092817.1, forward strand.
CCCTGTCCTTTACTTATCTGATTCTAGGGCGTGGCAAACGTGCGGATGTGTGCGCCTGCGCGTAAGGAAGCGTATCCCTCTGTGTGACTTGAAAAGGCGACTCGGCCCCTATTGGGGAAATTGGGTGAGGAGAAGGATAGTTTATTTTAGAAGGTCTTCTTGCTTACGTCAGTTCACATTTTTATTCGTTATGGCACTTTCCATCTATAACAGACGTGTCTTAAGAAAAGGAAATATTGCATAACCACGAGAGGAATAATCAACAGTGGGTACCGAGAAACTGGCACTAACAATTTGTGAGATTAGTAATTGGCGAAACCAGATAATTTTTGTCCCAATACAAGTAACAGCAAAAAGTAAACGCAGTTAGTGTAATTTTATCAGCATAACACCGCCACTGCTGTCACCTAAAACATGCACGCAGCGCTTCTTGTTTGCGTTTTGAATCAGGCACCGCTGTTGTTTACCTCACCCTCGAAGTGCTTTGCAAGCATATGCAGTAAAACAAAAAGATATTAATAACTAGCAGTTGCAAGTAAACATAAACGTACAATCCAGAAACCCAGGCTGCACAGCGTAAAACTTTCGTAGCATAAGCTGTAAGCTGAAAGTGTGCTAAGAATTCCAGCGTCGTGTTTACGCAAGGGAGAACTTATGGTGTCAGTGATCCAAGTTTCCCAAGAAAAAAAAAAAAGCTGAATGATTCATTCTTCTTGTTTAATCTGCGGCGAGGTGCTACAAGTTGCGAGTAAGCCCTGGTATATATAGTTCTTTACACAACATCAGACGCGTGCCGTGTTTGTGCTAGCTCTGGTGGGAAGAAAAACATTCGCTTCGAAAGAAGGGCTTTAGCGAGGCTGTTATAGGATAAAAGGGAACTCCTGTGTTGTCGTTCGTTGTGGGAATTCAGCAAACGACAGCAGAGCGAGAGAAAAGCAGGACGTTCGTGCCATTGTGAAACACTCTCGCCTGTGCACGCTTCAGGTTACAGTTTTTGAAAACTTAGTTTGTGCATCGCAAATAGACAGGACATTAAAAGAACGCGAACGGCGTAAATGGCCGCTGACTTACAACTTTTTTATCTTGTAATCACCAAACCAACTTTTATACATGCATACAGTTACCAAACAACATACAAAAATACACATGAGAAACTGGATTTCTTCGTCGCTAATATGTACACTAGGCGTGCTCATGCAGCGATCGCCAGCTTTCCCATTGTAAGCTGCTTCAATTACCTGTCTTTTCGTTTTTTGTTTCTGCGTGTCTTACAAAGGTAGTCTTACCTAGGTGCTATGTGCACCCGCATCGGTTACGGGGATCTTTGAGATCTCCAGATTTGTTCCTTACTATAAGGTAATGTTCTGGCGTCCTCACATTCAAGCATCGCCCTGTCTGACCCCAACTTAGCAGAATCTTGTACACCACGTGTGTAGTACAATCAGTGTAACGATGCGCGTGGTTTTTCGTACACGATTTCGCACAGGATGGCTTTAGCAAAAGACATATTTTTGCCAGCTTACATGGAGCAGTAAAGACAGCTCTAACGTCATACCTGTTGGCTATCTTTTTAAGATTGTGTTAAACCCTAGGGATGTAGGAAATAACGTCGAGCCTTCGTTTGCCCCTTTCCGGTTGCTGCGCTGGGTCTGAGCTTGTTTGCTTAAATTCCTGCAAAGCTGACTCATACGGCAGTGACGAGAGCAGAAGGAGAATCGGCACTGGCTATACGCTCGACTTGATCACTCAAACTTTCTACAGCTGTGTGGCAACAACTTCTCATTAACGAAGCTTTAACACATGTCACTGCGATACCCCGTTTTCCGAGCTCAGTATGCGCGCTGTCGTATGGCAGAAGGTTCTTTGTGCGGATGTTATACATCCAACAAACATGGTATTAGTTGAAAAATAACTTAAGGTCTACGAATTGGATGCAGTTATTGCTCGGCCTTTCACAGGTGAAAGTTATTCGGGTGTGTGAGACCGGGCTAGTTGGTATTCCACGCTGAAATGACTAGCGCGTGTCCCCGTGTCCACTCTTGCGCTAGTCACTTCAGCATGAAAGTTTGTCCTCATGATTCTCAAGTAAAAATGTCGGTAGCCCCCCCCCCCCCCCCCCCGCGATGACATTTCCAGGATCGGTCGTAATACTATAGGTAGTCGTCGACGTATGTATACACATTAATGACTTCACTACCAGCAAAGCAAGCCTTAAGAGACGCGTCAACCAATGAAGGAAATGTCACACAACACCGGTGCTACCGATGGACCTACACATATGCTGGCTTTCTGAACATAAAGCTGAGTGGTGAACGTGATGACAGTCGACGGAATGTAAAAACATAAAAACTCTCTAAAGTATGTACTGCTTATACCAGTCGAATTCTGTAAGCTTTGCTCCCCCGATTGTGCGGTGCACTCACGAACAGCACAGAAGAGTCACTGATGTGCTATCGAGCAGAAGGTCTTCGACATCGAGAGAGAATGCAAAGCGGCCAGCTTTTAGTCCACCACTCTCAAGTAGCTTAACCAATTCTATTGAGCTTCACAGAAAAAGCAGATCACATGCCATTGCCTTCAAATGACGCTGCGTAGGGACTGATTTGGGGCTACCAAGTGCCTTTTTCGGATACTATAGTCCTGGGACGGTAGTCAACCTTGTGTGTTTTGGTTGAAAAGAAAACAGCTAAACAAAATTTAGCCACCTTTTCCATGGCTTTTCTCAAATTTTCGAGGTTTGTTTTCTTGAGAAATCTCACGGTGGCATTCTTCTGTTCTTTAGGCGATCATGTAATTGCCATGAAGTTCCTTTCGACTGCGGTCAAGGCTCTGCACTGACAGTGGCCCTGGGGAATTAAAACGAAGCTTCCTTCTTTGTCAGCCTGCAAAACTGTCAAACGTTGCTGCTTGAGCCTCGAGGAGGTAGTTAACGAAGCTATTTATAGAACGTTCTGTTGTTCCGCCGTGACTCATTGTCCGTGTAGGATGAGATTGCGCTTTCACACCAATGCCTCTTTCGCGGTCGTCCTCTGGGATGCGGTTTGTCGCGTCCCGTACTACGGCAAGCAACTGCGAGGAACTGTCTTGGAACTGGCTCACAGCTATGTTTCGGCCCTTTCTCCGGAATCCGCAGTGCTGCCGGCAAAGTGGCGTAATTGGTGGCGTCCATGCCGGAGAAACCGTTGGCGGTTGAACCGTCACGTTACAGTCTTGAAAAGTTAACAGTCACTGAAGCCATGAACGTTTACGGGAAGTCATAGTGCACTGGTTTCAGCGAGTTGATATCTGTATATTCCATGACGGCAAGCTTTGCGCACATACGGGGCGACAATAACACGTGACAAGACAGACACAAGCGCTTGTAGTCCGTCTCGCCACGTGTCCTCTAGTTTGTTAGCAAAACCTGCCGACACAAGAGAAGGGAAATGAAAGGTCAACTTGCTGTACGTGGCAAATGGTCACATATCTTCCACATTACGCATGCGATGCTCTGCCATCCTGCTTTCGCTGGTATTTGTGCACTCTAGATCTAGCCCTAGGAGTGTTAGCCATCGCCCACTACTAAGGATAAATCTGGCACGCATAAAGTAGTAAAAGAGCCACTATTTTTACCTTTTTCTCAAATTTGCAAGTAGTCCAGCTTGGTTTACCACTGTTTTCTGGTCTGATTCTCCGGCTTGCGGCACTGTCACAGTTAATAATCAACTTTTTAAGAACATGTGTGAGAAAATATGGGAGACATATGTACGCCCCATTCTGCCCAGCATGTGCAAGTAATGTTCGTTCATTGAACAGCTTACAGGGCCACATATTACGCGGGTGTATAGGACCAGCTCGCTGTGCGCCAACACCTGCAACAATCGCGTGCTTTTGCTAATGGTTATCCCATGCCAACATACATCGCTGTTGCCCGCACCGCCGCTCACCGCCTGATCATCTTGATCTCACAGACATCGAGCCATATATTCGGAAGTCTTCCTCGCCCATCAAGGCTGTTTTCCACCAAGATATACATCAGCAGCGAGGCCTTAATTTCTCCCGTAGCGTGACGAACAGCCCCAGGCGCACTTTATGACTCCGGGAGTTAGGAATAAGGTCGATAACCCAACAACTGTTTCTAAACACTCGATGCCTATTATTAAACGAACCACATACAGAACAAGCACACATCTATATTGACGCATTGGCCTCGTCCACCAGCAGGTGTCGCTTTCGATGAAGCTATGACATCAGCGGCGACAGAGCTTGCTTCCATGCCTGCAAGAGCAACGTCGCAAATGAGTCACATTTTGAGACGAAAAGGCAGCACTACAAAGTTCACAATTTGCCCTACGCCTCAGTGCTCATGAGCAGTTGGTAAAAGAAATAACGCGGACCACCATGACGCTTTGATAAATCTTTATAAAGCTCTCGATAAAGCTTTCCGTGTATCAGGACATGCCGGCATTTCTGGTAATGTCTTCTCCGACGATGGAGCTCCTGGGCTCCTCCATGGCTCCATGGCTCCATGGGCTCCTCCATGGGCTCCGCCCATGGAGGAGCCCAAACGCTTCCGATACACCTATTCAGGACTCGGATAAGGTACATTGTAGCCTGACCAACTTCATTGGCCCGTCAGTATTGACAGCGTGCCTAATGTGTGTGAGGTAGCGGGATTCCCGCCCGCAAAGTAGCGGGCGCGGTGGTATTTGTCGCTTTCAGCGTTCTACTGACCGCGTTTAGCGCTCGCAGATCAACTTATGCCAGCAGGGCTATCAACTCTGAGCACACTAGTACATCCTATCTCTGTCGTTTTTCCTTCCCTTTTCCTCCTTTCCTTTTCCTCCTTCCCTGCCCTGTTGACCGACGTTGTTTCAGCTGCAAGCTAGACAGTTACTGTGCGGTTAGCAGGCTCTGTTTTTCTTTGTGTATATATATATATATATATATATATATATATATATATATATATATATAAAGCAGAAGTATGTAGTGGCTCAAACTATGACACAGTTCTTTATTTGTCTTCTCCTAATTCTCGGAGTCATGTCTGCATACCGTGGATCTTCCTTTATAACAGCAAATGCCATCGCCTTTTTCCCGCTCTGATTCGACATTGTTGTGCCGCCTCTGACTCGGTGTAAGATTTACAAAGGCTTACTTGTTCCCCATTGAAATGGGTGGTACGCCTATGTGTGATAGTTTCTAAGCAAAGCAACTATTCTAATAGTGAATAGTTTTTAAGCAAAGACACTATTCAGCCCCCTTTTGTGTCTTAGTCCCCGGTATGACGTCGAGCATGGACCTCTCCGGGCAATATTCAGCCGACTGGACGCAACACCGTTTTCAGAACTGAAGATCCTTGATAACTACATACATCGGGTGACGGAGAATAGGTTTTCAGAACATTGCTGCAATTTATGCACAATGCTATGTTCGAAGCTTTCATTCGACTTTCTTTTATTCACCATATGAGCCTGGCGGCAAATCCTCTCTAAATAAAAAGTAAGTCTTAAGATCCTTCAACCATTGCCGTGCGCGTCGCAGGCGCAGAAAGCAACGAAGGCGTTGCTACAGACCTCAAGTTGGCAGGCTTCTGCGACTGCTTGGTGTGTGCTCTTGACTGGTGCTCTTTCTATCCCCTTCTGCCTCTCTTTTTGCCCCTTTACCCTTCTTCCCCAGTGCAGGGCAGTAGACCCTATACGTGTGCATGGTTCCTGCATCGTCTTTCTTCCCTACCTTTAAGGTCAAATTCGCAGGCGTTTTATTCGAACAAATATGGTAATAAAAGAAAAAAATACAGTTCAATTACATCCATTCTTTCTTTTTTCTGTCTTGAGGCATATTCGAGCGCCCTACTCGCTGGCGTATTAGCAAGGCGACGTGTCTCTATTGAGCTTATACATCATCATCATCAGCATCAGCATCATCAGCCTGGTTACGCCCACTGCAGGTCAAAGCCCTCTCCCATACTTCTCCAACTACCCCGGTCATGTACTAATTGTGGCCATGTTGTCCCTGCAAACTTCTTAATCTCATCCGCCCACCTTTCTGTCGCCCCGTGCTACGCTTCCCTTCCCTTGAAATCCAGTCCGTAACCCTTAATGACCATCGGTTATCTTCCCTCCTCATTGCATGTCCAGCCCATGCCCATTTCTTTTTCTTGATTTCAACTAAGATGTCATTAACTCGCGTTTGTTCCCTCACCCAATCTGCTCTTTTCTTATCCCTTAACGTTACACCTATCATTCTTCTTTCCATAGCTCGTTGTGTCGTCCTCAATTTAAGTAGAACCCTTTTCGTAAGCCTCCAAGTTTCTGCTCCGTACGTGAGTACTGGTAAGACACAGGTGTTATACACTTTTCTCTCGAGGGATAATGGCAACCCGCTGTTCATGATCTGAGAATGCCTGCCAAATGCACCCCATCCCATTCTTATTCTTCTGATTATTTCAGTCTCATGATCCGGATCCGCGGTCACTACTTGTCCTAAGTAGATGTGTTTCCTTACCACTTCCAGAGCCTCGCTACCTATCGTGAACTGCTCTTCTCTTCCGAGACTGTTAAACATTAGTTTTCTGCAGATTAATTTTTAGACCCACCCTTCTGCTTTGCCTCTCCAGGTCAGTGAGCATGCATTGTAATTGGTCCCCTGAGTTACTAAGCAAGGCAATATTATCAGCGAATCGCAAGTTACTAAGGTATTCTCCATTAACTCTTATCCCCAATTCTTCCAAATCCAGGTCTCTGAATACCTCCTGTAAACACGCTGTGAATAGCATTGCAGAGATCGTGTCTCCCTGCCTGACGCCTTTCTTTATTGGGATTTTGTTGCTTTCTTTATGGAGGACTACGGTGGCTGTGGAGCCGCTATAGATATCTTTCAGTATTTTTACATACGGCTCGTCTACACCATGATTCCGTAATGCCTCCATGACTACTGAGGTTTTGACTGAATCAAACGCTTTCTCGTAATCAATTAAAGCTATATATAAGGGTTGGTTATATTAGGCACATTTCTCTATCATCTGATTGATAGTGTGAATATGGTCTATTGTTGAGTGGCCTTTACAGAATCCTGCCTGGTCCTTTGGTTGACAGAAGTCTAAGGTGTTCCTGATTCTATTTGCGATTTCCTTAGCAAATACTTTGTAGGCAACGGACAGTAAGCTGATCGGTCTATAATTTTTCAAGTCTTTGGCGTCCCCTTTGTTATGGATTATGATTATGTTAGCGTTCTTCCAAGATTCCGGTACGCTCGAGGTCTTGAGGCATTGCGTATAGAGGGTGGCCAGTTTTTCTAGAACAATCTGCCCACCATCCTTCAACAAATCTGCTGTTAACTGAACTTCCTCAGCTGCCTTCCCCCTTTGCATAGCTCCCGAGGCTTTCTTTACTTCTTCTGGCGTTACTTGTGGGATTTCAAACTCCTCTAGACTATTATCTCTTCCATTATAGTCGTGGGTGGCACTGGTACTGTATAAATCTCTGTAAAACTCCTCAGCCACCCGAACTATCTCATCCATATTAGTAATGATATTGCCGGCTCTGTCTCTTAACGCATACATCTGATTCTTGCCTATTCCTAGTTTCTTCTTCACTGCTTTTAGGATTCCTCCGTTCCTGAGAGCCTGTTCAATTCTATCCATATTATACTTCCTTATGTCAGCTGTCTTACGCTTGTTGATTAACTTGGAAAGTTCTGCCGGTTCTATTCTAGCTTATACAGGAAGCTCCAAATCGCGAGCCCATCTTTTTAGTCGTTTGACAACTCCCCCTTCGCTGTCGAGGCGATATGGGAGCGGAACCAAGCGAGAGCTGTATGTTCCTTTCTTTTCTTAAAAACGACAATCAAATTCGGAACTATACCTTAGGCCGGTACAATTCCCGGAATGTCTTGAATCCTTCGCATTCACACATGAGGTGATGAACACGTGGAGTTACCTCCCTTGCGCATGCATAGCATTTCAGTTGCGGAAGTGAGTGCGGAAGGAGTGATTGCCTTCGCCAGTGCCGCAAGGCGCTGATATCGTCTGTCATGGCGTCTGCCTTTCTTTGGTTAAGGGAACTCGTACTCCTCGGGAACAGTGTCGTGTGGACCAGGGATCACAGCCAGGAGGTTTTCTGGAGACAGCGTCGTTCCTCTTCAAGGCCTCGCTGTACAACGTCCGGGGGCGAGCCCATGGGTTGAGAGCGGTGATTTAGTCTCCAAAGAACAGACTCGTGGGCTAGTTGGCACTGTATAACTTGAAGTACAGAGCTAAAGACCACGCACGACGACAGAAGGAGACACTGCGCTGCCACAACAACTGATTGCTTATTGCACACGGTTCATGCATATAACCACAGTACAACAGATGGGCAGCTTACAGAATTATTGCTTCTAATCTTTTGATCACTTTTGATCACTTTTGATCTATCAAACAAGGGTTTACAGCGACAGCACATGCAGTGTGCGGCTAGATAACCGTTCTTTGCCAGATTGCCAGTATTATTAGAATGATCCCGTAAGCGATCATTGAGGCATCTTCCCGTCTGTACAATATATTCCTTCCCGCAGGACAGAGGAATGCAGTAAACCACTCCTTCCATGCACGAAACAAACTGTTCTCAGTGTTTTTTTATTGCAACCACGAAGCTTCTGTGTAGTATTGTTTACTTTCACACGCAGACGAGACAGTTTCAAAGGGAAGGAGAAAACGAAGTCAACGTCAAGTCGTTTCCCAATTTTCTTCAAATTATGGCTTGCTTGATGCAAATACGGCATGACAACCACTTTTTTTCAACTGCAAATTTATATTGACACTTTATTGCTACGTATACATATTTGACGCATGGGTTATACAACATGACGTGTTCAATTTTTCTGTCGTTGTCAAGTGCGTCGTCTGCTAGCGAGCGCACGTTCGTTATGCAGACGCTGACGGAAACCCTGTTTTTCTCGCAGAAAGTCTACGCAGTAAAATTTTTATGGTATCACTTGCTTTGGTGCACCCGTGACTCTCGTCAGCCGACACCAGTTGTAGTTTTAGCAAGGTGAGCTGCTCTTTTAGAGCGCAGCTCTTTGGCGCCCGTTCCTGAGTTTCGCGTCGCCGTTCAGCCTCGCCGTCGGCCTCGCCGTAACCAAGATCACGCACTGCTCTAGCTGTGCGCGCTCCTGCTGCCATCTTTCGCGCGCAGCGCGATTCTTGCTCTCCCCTTATCCTCCAAAGCCGGAACACGTGTTCTCGCCTATTCTCTCGCCCCTTTCTCACAGGGCTGAATCTCCGCATGGCTGCCATTGGCTGTTTTCGAGCAGACGCTCCTTCGACGCCAGTGCCAAAGTCCCCTTCAGTTACGACCCTAACATCAGGGCGATGCAGAAGCAAAATGTCGGCGCACACGATTGTTTACGCTGTCATGGCAACAGGAACAGCAGCCGCGCGGCTCCTCCTCTCCCAAACGTCTTACTTTTGTTTTTATTATGCCTACCCGCTCCGCTCCCTTTTCCCCTTTCCCCTATGCCGCGTGCCGCGTGCGTGTTAGCGTAACCCACGGTGCACCACGCACCGTGGGTTACGCTTTGGCACGCACGCAGTCTTGCCCATACTTACATTATACCAGCATGTGCCGGGACATAAAAAAGTTCCACTTCCAACACAACAGATATTTAGTCTCGCTTTATGACTTCGTTTCCGAAAACAAAGATTTTTCTTATAACGTGGTGGTGACACACGCTCAAAAAAGTAAAAGTGAAAGGTACATGACATACACAAGAGCACTAAACACAAAATTACACAGACGGTGAAATAAAAAAAAGCGCTAGAAAACGCGTAGGCCGTTTCATGTACACACACATATTAAAAAAACAAGATTTTTATATAACGCCTTCAAGACCGAAATGTGGACGAGCTTCTAATATATGCACTAAAATATTGCACAAAAGTGGACGACGTGTATGACATAGTCATGACAACTATAGAAAGGGAAAACTCACTGGTAATGGTAAAAACAATGACACGCAAAATACCTACAAAATAGAATAAAATGCTAACATTGTTTCATTATCAGCCATACCAAAAAAATAGCTTGCTTATAAACCTGCACGAAAGTACTTCAAATGCGTGACATGTTCACTAATACAGAACAAAATGAAAAATACATGGCAGAACAACAATAACATTGTACTAAAAACTGAAATACACATTATCACATTATTTTGCACTCTGCCTCAACTTGAGTAACGGTGGCAAGGGGGAACAGAAGGTAGTCTGCTTTTGCAGCAGCACATAGAAAACATCCACAGAAAGGCCTGTTCCTCAATCAAAGACGAAGTAAAATAAGCCAATACAACTTTAATTTCGCCCCGAATGCAATGCTTAGCAGTCAAATTACGTCACTTAAGGCACTAAGTCGTATTTACTGGGCGCACCTTTGTATAGTAAACATGAACTGCAATAAACTGCATGTGGGACACTTGCAATGCTCATGCTTTCCAGAAGAAAAAAAAGCGTATCATGCCTACACATGAAGGTTGTTCGCGCGGTTTCCCATCGGTGATTACTGAGATAATACACAAACACAAACAGTAATTTTTCAGCTGTTAGTTGGTTTCTAGAACGTGATACACAGAAAAAGCACTGAGGGCGGTATGGAAAGCTGGGCAAGTTACTGAAGTTGCAGAATGAGGCATGGCACAGAAAAACACAAGTCATAGACCAGGTGACAATGAGGAGGAACATCTATTTGTCAGCTTTCTCTACCGGCAAGAGGGAAGTGTAGTGTAGCATAATCAAGGCGCAACGACGTCCGTAGCCTCATGGAGCACACACATGGACAGGGCTGTTTTCGTGTACATGCGCCTTCTGATGCCCTCGGGTCTGCGTGCTCACCTATTGTCTTTAGGCACCCGGAAAACCTTGCAGGGCTTGTTTTTGATGTATTCGTGCACCACTGCACGATGCACGAGTGGTACAAGTCGTGAAACGGGTAAAACATCGCGGAACACAAGCACACAGCTACCGAGGACCACGAAACTGACGAAACTACCCACGCCGGTCTACGCACAGCAGCGCACGCTTCCCGATAACAGCAGATAACGAAACATAAAACGTCATGCAGCGGGCTAAGCTGACCCCGGGTCGGCGGGGCCGCACGGCGCGGAGACAGTCGAAGGTGAGGGAGTCGTAAGGGAGTTACGAGGGAGGGTGAGGGGAGAGGAGTTGGGCGGAAGGACTCGGCCACCTGGATCGGCGCGCGTGCGCGCGGCGATCTACTAGGCCATGCAAGGGAAACGGATTTTCGGCTTCGCCTCCTCATAGATGGTGCCAATTACCTCTGCCACCTAAGGTACCTCTATAAATTATTGAGGGACTTTACTGCTACCGAAGCCGGGGAGTTCCCACCGCGGCCTTTTCTCCGCGCAGCGCCGTTGCTATGACTCTCGCCGCTACCGCCCACTCCGCTCTCGCCGTCCCTTCTCCCGCTGTCGCGGCACCGCCGCGGTGCCTGCGGCGGGCGTTTCTTGCTGCGCGCGGCACAGTGCACGCGCGGCCACTGAGCGGCATTAAAAGTAAATAGAATCAACAAAGAAGGGAAAGAAAGGCATCTATTCCTAAGGAATAAATATATGTCAAATTATAAAGACCATTTGAGCGGTCTTATCGCAAACAGCACCGGCCGAAGCAATACGAACGACCCCGCCGAGCAGAATCGCCAGCAGTTTCCAACCAGCGCGACCTTGATGCAGCCCAATTCATTTCGATCGCAGCGCCGCCACAGTATTTTTCGTCGTAGTGCGCCTCACTGCAAAGCATGCGCCGCTCCAGCCGCTCCAGCCGCTCGTCCCACTCAGACGTATTCTAGTACACTCTAACCGTATTCTAGTACACTCTAGGCTTCACTTAGCTTCACAACGAGTGACGTCAGGGCCCCTCAATTTTTAAAGCGAAAACATTACTGGCCGCGAACTTGCGATTTCGCCGTGGCGGTGCTCCGAGGAGGCACATGACGTCACAACGCGCACCTCGCCGCAGATATTTCTCTCTCTATCTTGCTCCCTATCACTACTGCGCATGCGCCACTAGTAGCCCCGAGCCACAGGTGTTCCGCCGCTGCGCAGCGCCGCGCCCTTCCGCCTCCGCCATTTGGTAAGACGTCACACCGCGTTCCTCGTCGTTGCGCTCGCCTCCGCTCGCTTCGCCAGCTGCGTCGCATGCCTGATAACATGTCGGAGGATTGAAAATGAGAGCCCGCGTGCGCCGCAACCACAGTTGAGGTGGCATATGGACGGCGACAATTCTGATAAGCAGGAGGAGGCCTGGAATCGACATCGGAACGAGATGAAGAGGAAACGAATTGCCCAGGAAACAGAAGAACAGAGCGCCGAACGACTGGCTAAACGCCGCAACATAGCTAGACAACCAGACTAACCTGGACTTGCAATCAAGATTAACCAAGGCTAACCATGCTATGCCTTAGCTTTCGCTACGTATATCCTGCCATAGCCGAGCTGAGCCACTTCCAATTTTTTCCTTCCTCCATGCAAAACGTTGCTCCATGCTTTCATTTTTCTGCCAGAGTCCTCTAGCGAGGGCATGGATGGATGGATGGATGGATGGATGGATGGATGGATGGATGTTATGAGCGCCCCCTTTGTAACGGGGCCGTGGGCTGCGCCATGAAGCTCTTGCTAATATACTGCCTAACTTCCTACCTAGGTTAAAAAATAAAAAAAAAACTATGAACTCCCACAACCAAATTTTCTGATCCCCCATTGCGAACTTTGCTTTTTTTCGTCTCCGTTTTTTGTCGCTTCCCTACTTTTCTTCCACCAATCCTCCAATCGCCTCTTACTAATCCCTATTGCAGAGATGTTTGCTTTTCCACTGCTCTTGCTGAACCCATGAGCTTCAAGGAGGCCAGTGGTGCCTAAATCGATCGCTGGGCAGACGTCTTCACATTCTTATAAAACATGCTCCATAGTTTCCCTAGCTTTACCACACCAAGCACATGCTTCTTCTTCCTTCTTATATCTTGCTTTATAGGTGCATGTTTTAAGGCATCCCGATCCCGCTTCGAAAAGTAATGGGCTTCCCTTTGAGTTATCATAAATTGTTTCTTTCCTGATTTCGTTTCTTCCGCTTAAGTAGTTACTCATGGCTAGTTTCTTTTCCATTGCGGCCACCCATGAGATTATTTCAGCCTCTCTGACTTTCCACTTACCGTCTTTGTTGCTGCGTTGCCCACCCTACAGGCCGCATACTTGCTGGTAAGCTTCCTAGTTCTTTTCCTCCACTATGAATCAATGTTTTTCCTGTACAGACACCTGAACACTCTCCCAGCCCATTTACTTTCTTTCATATTCCTCAGTCGTTTTTCATAATCAATTTTACTGTGAGCTTCCCTCACTTCAAAACTAGTCCAGCCCATATCACTCTGCACAGCTTCATTTGTAGTCTTCCCGTTAGCGCCCAATGCGAGGCGACCCACTGACCTTTGGTTCCCATCGAGTCCTGATTGTACCCCTGATATCAAGCAGACAACCGCATTTCCAAAAGTAAGTCCTGGAACCCATTACACCTTTCCACATACCCTGGAGCACCTCGTACCTATTGTATCCCCATAGCGCCCTGTGCTTCATTATGGCTGCCCCCTATTTCTCTACCCGTTCACTGTTATTGTTTTTTCCTGTGTTTCCATATATCTATTGCCTTGGTATATCCATATACCAAGGTATTTATATTCTCTTCTCCGAGGTATTTCCTGGCCCTGCATTGCCACTGTTTGTTCACTGTTTTCATTGAATACCATAACACCTGATTTTCTACCACTAAATTAGCGACGAGGTCTGAGCGCCCCTGTTGGTGGAGCAGTCCCGTGGTGGCGCTCGCCCGTCGCGACAAAACAAGCGCACGAGCGTGTGCGCGCAGACGTTTCGTTTTCTCGATCCTTTATTTTTACTGTCGTAGGTGCCACGTACTTGCTCGTCGCCACCGTGCGACTGTAGTGTGCTGCGTACGCCGATGCGTGCGGCGTCTTTCGCGCTAATTCTGATGCCGCTATATAGTGTCGTTATCGAAGTTTCTCCACACCCGTCGTGGTTACTTAATGGCTATAGTGTCGGGCTGCTAAGCATGAGGTCGCGGGATCGCATCCTGGCCACGGAGGCCGCATTTCGATGGAAGCGAAATGCGAAAATACCCGTGTACTTAGATTTAGGTGCACGTTAAAGAACCTTAGGTGGTCCAAATTTCCGGAGGCCCCACTACGGTGGGCCTCATTATCAGATCGTGGTTTTGCACGCAATTCCCCATAATTTAGTTGTTCTCTTGCGCGGTGCTTTGTTACGAAGTCTGAAAAATGCAAAGATTGGCAGTGGCTTAGCTCGGCTATGCCAGGATATACGTAGCGAAAGCTAAGGCAAAGCTTGGTTAGCCTTGGTTAATCTTGATTGCAAGTCCAGGTTAGTCTGGTTGTCTAGTTATGTTGCGGCGTTTAGCCAGTCGTTCGCCGCGCTGTTCGTCTGTTTCGTGGGTGATTCATTTCCACTTCATTTCATTCCGATGTCGATTCCAGGCCTCCTCCTGCTTATCAGAAATGTCGCCGTCCATACTGCCGCCTCAACTGGGGTTGCAGCGCACGCGAGCTCTCATTTTCTATCCTCAGACATGTTATCAGGCATGCGACGCAGCTGGCGAAGCGAGCGGAGGCGAGCGCAACGACGAGGAACGCGGTGTGACGTCTTACCAAACGGCGGCTGCGGAAAGGCGCGGCGGAGCACCTGTGGCGCGGTGCAATGCCTCCTCTACTAGATTCTTGCCGCGTTGTCCGGTAAACTCGGTTCCGTGCCCTCTTCCGTTTCTCGTCTCCGCGAAAAGGCAACGAGCGCCTCTCATGGCAAACGCCTGCAACTTAGATCCCGTGCTGCAGCCTCTGAGATTACCATGGCATTTGTCAACGTCTCGGAAGCCCGCGAGAACGCTCGCTAACAGACGCCCGCACATATCGGCTCTACGAACGCGCCGGCGGAAGCATTCGGCCACCGCCGCCGCCGCCAGAAGTTGAAGAGGCAACGAGCGCCGCCTCACGGAATTTATGCTGAACTTAGGGAACCGCCGCTACAATGGGAAAGGGAGCGACGCGGCGAGCATCTAGTAAAGGAGGCATTGCTCGGCGCTACTAGTGGCTGATGCGCAGTAGTGACTAGGGAGCGAGAGAGAGAGAGAGAGAAATATCCGCGGCGAGGTGGGCGTTGTGACATCATGTGCCTCGTCGGAGCACCGCCACGTTGAAATCGCAAGTTCGCGGCCAGTAAAGCTTTCGCTTTAAAAATGGGGTCGCCTTGCGTCTAGTGAGTTTCATACATCAGCGATTTCAATGCTATTGTGAATTTAAGTTTAACTGTTGTGAACCACAGAGTGGATGGCGCTGCTTCTGGGAGATTTGTGCATAATGTGGCTATTTTGAGTACTACGTGATTGTTGCTAGCAGGCACTAAAATCAATTTTCTGGTCTACGTTACATGCGTAAACGGTAATACGTTTACGGGCAAGGTAAAACTCCATAGCGCTATTTGCGCCGTCGTTGAGAGGCTTCTTATTGGCGTTATTGTAATTAGATGGCGACCCGCTATAGCTGGTTGGCAAGCAGAGAAGCGACTCCCATCAATTACAATAGCGACAAGCAAGAACCGCTGATGTATAACAAACATTTGTGTTAAGCAGCCAAAGCAACCCCAATAAGTTGTTTAGGAATGAAACTGACTTTGAGCAAGAATGACAAAAATTGTGAGATACATGATGCCTGTGCCACACGGGCAAGTTTAATGCCATTAAAAGTTTAAGACCTTAAGTTTTAATGCCATTATATTTCGATCGCTGCTACACGCGCATACTTAATGACATTAAGCGTTGCGATGGCGATAACTGCAGTGAAACGGATAAGTTTGCTTGCCAATCGTAATACAATAAAAAACAGTTATCTAGGGAGGAGATGTTTAAGAAATGGCATGAGAAACATTAATCGGCGTATTGTATGTAGTTTACTTCATGAATGTCATTGTTGCACCCAGCCGTAAACTGTTTGAAGCCAAAGCTAGCTCGACGGCCAATCCATAGCGTAGCCAAAGCATTGAAATTGGAAAAATAGCTCTCAAGCAGCGATCCTGAAGAATTTGACCATGTGCTCCAGTTTGTTCTGGTGTATGTGCTTCTTCGAGTCAAGCATCGTCGAGACATTCGAAGGCCAACAAGGCAAGGAGCCGCCGCCGTGCAGTCTAAGAGCCTCTCCTGGCTAACGCGCTCACGATCAGTGCTCTAGCCGTGCGTAGCGGCAAGATTGCCTCCTGACCTCTACGAAAATAAAGAGCTCCTTTTAAAAATGTGAAGAGCATATTAGTTGTTTTCATCTACAAGTTTGCTCGTGAGAATATGGTCACCACGGCGGGGACATTGTAAACGAGAGCATTCGACGGCCAAGTAAGTTGTAATAATTGTAAGAACGCACTACGCCGCGAGAAAGAGTTATTTTTTAAAGAAAGTGAAGAATATATCAATTGTTCTTCACGAATATATTAATTGTTCGTTTAGTCACGTCAGAATGTGGAGACATTGAGAACGAGAGTAAGCATTTGACGGCAAAGTGAGTTACGAGAACGCACTACGTCGTGAATGGCATTAAGCTTTAATGCCATTAAGCATGTCCGTGTGGCACCCCGCGAATGACATTAAAGTGTTAAGGCATTAGCCAGTTAATGTCATTTTCTGTACCCGTGTGGCAGGGGTATAAGAAACATTTAATTTAAATGAAACAAGGTTGGTCGGAGTTCAAGCAAATATTTTTGTGCATACGCGCTTGCTGCTACATTATATAGCCCTATAATAAGAAATTTGCGAATGTATCGAAATATCTAAAGATACATATATAAGGTATCGTATCCGATACAATGATTACAGCAGCATCTTGCACCTGTTTCTCAAATACATGTTGCCCGAGTATCTTGTATCGTATCACGACAATTGCAAAGTATCTTTGCCTAGCCCTGCTACATAGTACGTTATGAAGCGCTGTTTATTAATGAAGGAAGAAAAAAGTGGAGAAGGAAAGGCAGGGAGGTTAACCAGTTTACCTTAACCGGTTTGCTACCCTACACATGGGAGCGGGATGGGGCGATGAAAGATGGGGAGGAAAGAGAGAGAGCACATAGCACAGCACACGCATCGTCAGTTACAGTCCGCCACTCTTGCGTGGTACGTGACATCACTGTCACAGCCGCTTGTCCAAGCCCCTTTCAAAAACCGAAGTAGTCCCTTCGTCGCCTTCAGTTGCGATGACTTTTGTCGGCGACATGTGAAAATCGTTTCAACTGACAATGGTCTATTGTCAAGGTGCGCTAGAACGGACGCCAGGGACTGTCTCTGAACATTATATTCAGGACAGTCGCACAGAATGTGTTCTAGCGTCTCCTCGCAAGGACAGGCATTGCAGAGAGCGTTGTTGGCCATTCCAATGCGAAACGAGTAAGATTTCGTGAATACCACCCCTAGCCATAAGCGATAAAGCAGAGTGGCCTCCCTTCATCGGAGTCCAGTTGTCACACAGAGATGCATCAAAGAGGGCAGGTGGTATAGACGATTGCTCCGGTTGGTCTGGCTGCTTGGTGTGCACCATAGAAAGAGCGTGATCTCTTGTGCAAGCACTCCAAGTCTGCTTGCTGCGTCGGGCCGTGAAATTGGTATGGCCTCTTCCTGTGTATCTTCAAGAGCTGCCCGAGCGGCATTATCGGCGTCTGCTGTTTATTAAAAGCATAAATGGAGTTTCTCCACGTGCACAGTACTCTTCAGTAAACGCGAATGATCGTAGTATAAGCTGTAAAGCATGGCTACCTCAGCAACATAGACTGTTTGCATATGCGAGTTCTCATGTTTTATGTACTATGTACGTGGGGAGGAGGGGGGGGGGATTTACTGTACGTTCGCTGCAATTTTACATATAATTGGGTGCAGTCGACGCTTTGAAATATTAGAAAAAATATTCGCATTCACGAATAGTGAATATTCGATTGGAAGACCGAATCAAATAGGACATAATTCTATTCGTTATTCCGAACTTTCGAATATTCGCACGCCACTAACGATTTATTATCCGCCAACCCCTCCCACCCCTTACCCCCACCCCGTCTCTTAAAACTTACAAGTCGAGCCGACGCAGCTCCCTCGACATAGGGAGGGCCTTGTTGCCGCCTCAGCAGCCGTGTCGGAACACGGCCGCGTCGCGTCACTCCTCAGCGGGAGAGGAGGAACGCTGCACGGAGAAGCAAAGGGAGCAGCAGAGAGAGAGAGAGAGGAGGGGGGTTGGTGGGCGCAGGCGCCCACTGTAAGCGCGGGGGCAAATGAGGTGATCAAGCGGGACCTTCTGACTCGGCGATTACTTCCGCGCATCGCTTCCTCAGGCGCCATCTTGTGCTGCGCGCCGCTTCCCGTGGGACGGAATAAATAGGCGTTCGCGAGTGAGCGCAGCCGGGATCGCGTACGCCCGGGGAGGACTCCCACGCGTCACTGCTCACCGAGCGAAACCGCGGAGCTGACACCACGGTTTCACTCAACCCCGCCATCCTTCTTCGGGCAAACCTGCAGCCGTATAGCTTTCCTTGCACTTCATATCAACTTGGTGATTTCCTCTCTTTTTTTTTTCTTTCTTTGGTGCCTTGTGTCTTCTTTACTCCTACGATATAACCTTGTCGGCCGTTTCGGGCCACGTCATGTCTACTGTGTTCACTCCATAAAATTACGAGCTTCGTCGTGCCTCCTCGAAAACGCTCTTCTGACTCTTAGGCATACGTTCGATATGCACGACCGTAACAAACGGCGCCCGATCACCATAATTTAAATGCGAAAGAGAAGGAAAAAATATTCGCTCATCCGCACATTTTCGCCATTAACAAAAACTGCACGCTGTATTCTTAAAAGCGAAGAACAGCGCAGTACGCTGCGCCTTCGTAAGGCTCGCGTTCGGGACGAGTGAGCACGCCCATCAGGCTTTCGCCTATCTCCAGTCACTTTTTCATTTGCTCATACAAGGCCTTGCGTGCTGTGATACGGTACCGGAAGCACAACGCGAGTACGCGCCTCCACACAGTTAAACATTCAGATAAAAAAATTCATCACTTCTACTCTGTGAAGGATGACGAGCAGCAAAGCTGTGGTGTGTTCTACCTCAATCAACGCATCTGTTATTATTATTATTATTATTATCATCATCATCATCATCATCATCATCATCATCATCATTATTATTATTATTATTATTATTATTATTATTATTATTATTATTATTATTATTATTATTATTATTATTATTATTATTATTATTATTACGCAAGGATGAACGAAGAGAGGAAGAATAAGATCGCGAGACGCTGACTGCTGCGGGTAGTTGATGGTCAGCCATTTTAACTACTCGGACTCATTTTGTATATATATTGTAAATATAATCTTCTACACTCCCAACATCCCCGTAACATATTGCTGAGGGGTGCGGGGTGTCACGGGTGGAAACAGAGCTCCGCAGTGGACGTCGCATCACCGTCCGCACCATGAATGACGGTGAACACTCGGGATCAACGTCGTTGCCGCTTCCTACGTCACCGTCGCATGCTACGTCGCTGTCACCTTCGGTTGTCGTTGTGCAAGCCATAAATCCTGGAACTTTCTGCGGGACCGATGGCGCCGACGTTGAAGAGTGGGTGCCCATGTACGAACGCGTGAGTGGAATCAACAGATGGGACCCTACGCTTGTGCTAGCTAACCTGTCGTTCTACCTAAGAGGCACGGCAAAGGTGTCGAACAAAAACTATGAAGAGGAGCTAACCAGCTGGGACCAATGCAAAGAGAAATTGACAGAGTCCTTTGGCAAACCAGCCGGCCGTAAAATTACCGCAAAGCAGCACTGGCCTCCCGTGCCCAATCCCCCAGGAGACCTATGTCTCGTACATCCAGGACGTGCTGGCACTTTGTCGTAAGGCCGATCACGACATGACAGAAGCTGAGAAGGTCGGGCACGTGCTTGAGGGCATTGCTGACGACGCGTTTAACCTGCTCATGTGCAAAAGCTGCTCTACAGTTGATGCAATCATTAAAGAGTGCCGACAATTCGAGCAGGCCACAAGCCAACGCGTCTTGCAACCATTCGCCAGACTTCCCAATAGTGCCGCAACGTCGACGTGTGAAGATCAACCCACACAGCAGCATGCGTCGCCATCAGAGGACGTGGTTCGAATCGTTAGACGTGAACTAAATGCTATGGCACCCGCAGCTTTCTGTTCGCGTAGCCCTGATGCTACCACATTTTCAGTTCCTCTCGTACAAGCCATCGTTCGCCAGGAGCTTGAAAACATTGGTTTACATTCTGTGTGTGCTGTCGCCCATCCCCGAGCTAACGTACGCCCATCTACCATTTTCACTCCACCCCGACACTTCTCTCCGCGTTATCGCAACCCGACTGAGTGGAGAACTGCGGACGACCAGCCAATATGTTTCACCTGTCGCCGCATTGGTCATGTCGCCCGATACTGTCGAAACTCGTGGCCCTCAACACCTCGCACGCCGATCAACCTGAGCCGTTTTAATGGAAATGCCCGCAATGTTTCGCCCACCGCCAAGTCTAACAGCGCCGACAACTCTGCTCGGAACACATGGTACAGCCGCTCACCATCGCCGGGCGGACACCATTCTCGTTCACCGCAAACACGTCGCCCATCTTCCCGTTCACCGCAGCCACGTCGCCTTTCGTCCCCTGTGGTTTGGCCGCACCCTTCCGGAAAACTAAGAAATGCAGCCCTCGGAGGTGGTGCTGCATTGCCTACTGACGCAGCAAATCCTCTGTCTGTGCCCACAAGGAGAAGTGTAATAGACGTTAAAATAGACGGCGTACCTGTCCAAGCACTCGTCGACATTGGAGCCCACGTATCTGTGAGGAGTGCTAGCCTGCGTAGACGTTTAAAAAAGGTCCTCAACCCAGCAGCTGCTCGAGTGCTTCGTGTGGCCGACGGCGGCGTGCTGGTTGTTCTTGGAATGTGTACTGCGGGCTTAACTATAGCCGGCCGCCCTACTTCTGTTCTCTTTGCTGTGATCCACAAGTGCCCTCACGACGTTATCCTCGGATTGGACTTTTTATCCACTCATTCTGCTCTCACCGACTGCGCGACCGGCGTTCTTCAGTTAGAACTGCCTCAACTCGCCGATGCTCCGAGCACCGCCCCACCGCACTTGTGCTCGCTTCACGCTGTGCGTCTGTCACCCAAGGTATTTACTTACGTCACTTTGACCGCCCAGCCACAGGTTCTTGACGGTGAATATGTGCTTAGCCCCACCATCGACGTGCTTTTGAACCGGAACGTTGCTGTTCCGCATACGTTGGTCACGGTTACTAACAACGACGTCGTTCTACCGCTTTTGAATTTCAGCCTCTGCCCTCAAGTGCTTCCGGACGGCATGTTCTTGGCCAGCGTTTCTAGTACTTGCGAATTTGACATTGAGAGTCTGAATGCCGAGAGTGGCTTATTAGCGCCAATTGCAGCTCACAGCTCTGGTTCTTTAACGGATGACTTCGCGAAAATGATTGTACCTGACCTCACCTCTGCACTAGGCCACGGACATACGTCACCTGCTTGAATCGTCCAGTGGCATCATTGATTTCGGCGACAGGCCTTTAGGCCAAAGATCTGTCGTTCACCACCGTATAAACAATGGAGACACGAATCTTATTCGTCGGCGTCCCTATCGGGGATCGCATGCTGAACGTGAAGTCATCCAATCAGAAGTGGACAAAATGCTCCGAAAAGGGGTCATCGAGCCACCAACCAGCCCTTGGGCTTCGCCTGTCGTCCTTGTGAAAAACAAAGATGGTGCCTGGCGTTTTTGCGTCGATTATTGTTACTTAAATAAGATCACGCGAAAATACGTCTACCCACTACCACGCATCGATGATGCCTTGGACTGCTTGCACGGAGCTAAATACTTCTCGTCCATCGACCGGCTACTGGCAGATTTCGGTTGATGAAATGGACCGCGAGAATACGGCCTTCATCACGCCGGATGGCTTATATCAGTTCAAAGTCGTGCCCTTTGGCCTATGCAATGCTCCTGCGACATTTTAACGTATGATGGACTCTCTTCTGCGAAGCTACAAATGGACCACCTGTCTTTGTTACCTTGACGACGTTATTGTTTTTTCTCCCACGTTCTGCAGCCACTTTACCCGACTCGCTGCAATTCTTGCGGTCTTCCGCAAAGCCGGCCTTCGACTGAACTCCCCGAAGTGTCGATTCGGGCGCCGTCAGATTACCGAGCTGGGACATCTCGTTGACGCATCCGGTGTCCAACCTGATCCGGAAAAAGTTCGCGCCGTATGCAGTTTCCCTGTGCCACGTTCTGCTTCTGACGTGCGCTGCTTCGTCGGCCTGTGTTCTTACTTTCGCCGTTTCGTCAAAAACTTCGCCGACGTTGCTGGGCTTTTGACAGATCTTCTAAAGAAGAACACGCCTTTCTCATGGGGCCTGGAGCAGGCTCACGCGTTCGCCGCTCTCATTGGGTTTCTGACCACCCCTCCCATACTTGCCCACTTTGATCCTTCTGCACCGACCGAAGTCCACACTGACGCAAGCGGCCACCTCATGGGCGCTGTTCTCGCCCGACAGCAGAATGGTACCGAGTGCTTGATAGCTTACGCCAGCCGCCTGCTGTCGCCTGCCGAGAGAAATTACTCCATCACCGAGCGGGAGTGTTTGGCTTTAGTTTGGGCTGTCGCCAAGTAATTTGTACGGCCGCACGTTTTCGGGTCGTTACAGACCACCACACCCTCTGCTGGCTGTCTTCTCTCTGGGACCCCACAGGACGGCTTGGTCGCTGGGATTTGCGCCTCCAGGAATTTTCATTTGTTTGTTTCATTATAAGTCTGGGCGTCTGCACAAGGACGCTGACTGCCTCTTCCGTCACCCCGTGGATCCCCCTGATCCTGTTGCGCATGATCCGGTGACCTGCGTGATGGCTTTGACTGGCATGACTGACGTGCGTGCTGAACAACAACGCGACGCATCCATACAGTCCATCATCGCCGGAGTGTAATATGGCAGCACCGACGGCACGTGCCGCATGTTCGTGCTGCATGACGGCATCCTGAGGGCCCCGAGTTGCTCCTTGTCCTTCCTCGTCATCTCCGACCGCGTACGACGCTGGTTCTTCTGGCCGGGTCTCTACCGCTCTGTGCGTCGTTATGTCGCAACTTGTGAATTGTGTCAGCGCCGGAAGAAACGTCTCCTGCCACCTGTCGGACGACTCTATCCAATTAATTGAAGTTCCCTCTGAACCATTCTTTTGCGTAGGCATTGACCTGCTTGGCCCTTTTCCGACGACGACTAGAGGGAATAAGTGGATCAATGTCGCTACTGATTACGCGACACGATACGCGATAACAAAGGCGTTGCCGACTAGTTGCGCAACAGATGTCGCCGATTTTCTCCTTCACGACGTCATTCTCCAGCACGGTGTACCCCGACAGTTACTTACAGACTGCGGCCGCTTGTTCTTGTCTCGAGTTGTGGACGACCTCCTCCGCTCTTGTGCCACTGAGCACTAGCTGTCCACCGCCTACCACCCAGAAACGAACGGTCTTACGGAACGTCTCAACCGAACACTCACAGAGATGCTGTCGATGTACGTTTCCAACGATCACCGTGACTGGGACGCCACGCTGGCCTACGTGACATTCACGTATAACTCGTCCCGACATGACACCGCAGGATATTCACCCTTTTATCTTTTGTATGGTCGCGACCCCACATTGCCCTTTGACACCATCCTACCTTCTGTGCACCGCGTTGCTACTGAGTACGCTGGCGAAGTCATCGATCAAGCTCACATGGCGCGTCAAGTCGCCCGATGTCGCTTATTAGCCTCGCAGCATCTGCAAAAAGAGCGTTACGACCGGTGCCATCGCGATTTTCAGTTCGCCCCAGGTGCTTGGGTGCTGCTTTGGTCACCATGTCGTCGGGTCGGCCTCTCCCAGAAGCTTCTCTCTCGCTACACAGGGCCTTATGAAGTCCTACGTCAAGTTAACGACGTACGTCAATTACGAGATCGCGCCGTTACAGTTTGATCCATCTTCACGACCGCCGCCTGTTGATGTCGTGCACGTTTCGCGGCTGAAGCCATACTTCGCTCGCAGTTCTTCTCCTTCCTATACATGCGCCGAGAGGGCGTTTCACCACCCGGGGGTCCTGTTACGGAAGAATGAACGAAGAGAAGAAGAAGAAGATCGCGAGACGCTCGCTGCTGCGGGTTGTTGGTGGTGAGCCATTTTAACTACTCGGGCTCATTTTGTAAATATATCGTAAATATACCCTTCTACACTCCCAACATCCCCGTAACATTATTATTATTATTATTCAGGGTTCCTTATTTCTGCATAATAATAAAGTTACAAATGGGGATTATACATACATACATACAGAGGCAGGACCCATAGTCAACGGATTGCAGGGGACCTCCCATTAGAAATGAGTAGGATACGTAAATGCAAAGCAGCTAGGCGCAAACACACCAATACACCGTATTAAATTCTACTGCAAGTGCTTGAACATCGTTGACGAAGAGTACGAGCTATACATGTGCACGGGATCGAGCACGTACAAGTGCTCCCAGTGTACTATACGCAGTGGGTGCGACAGTATATCGGGCTCCCAATGCCGCCTGCAAGTGCCTCGCGGGATTAAGATGTCACCGCCTTTGATGGAGCCTGCGGCCAACTTCGTGTCGCTATGCAGGCCCTGTGCGACAAAATCGTGTCACAAGTGTGGTCCCTGATCTGAAAAAGGACAACGACAGCCTTCGCTTGCGCTTGGCCCGGAACACAGAGCTATTGCGCACATGTAGCAGCAGCAGGGATGTGACGGAAACGAGTGGCCTCCTTTGGCGCCTTCATCGACGTCCCTTTGGTCACAGGCCGCAAGTCTACCTGTCCTATCCACCAACTTCGCATCGATACGTGAACAACAGCCCAGTGTCAAATCGGCACCCGCTTCGGTGGGTAGGTCATCGCGGGAAGCAAATGTGCGTCTAGGCCTACAACCTATTCAGTTCCGTCCCAAGACGAGGACGAAGCCGTCGCTGGGGGCAAGTACGTCCAGCACGCTGGTTTCAGTGCCGGGAAGGCGCTCGCTTTTCGTGTCGCGCTTGGCCCCTTCAACAACTTGTGAGGAAATCTGTACTACGCTGGAAAAAGTTGTCGATAGCAACAATGTTGACTGCCAAAAGCTTAAAGCGAAGCACGAGAACGTCTTCGAAAAAATCAACTCGGTAGACATTTGGCCGAAGGGTTGCCTTTTCAGACCTTTCTACGGCAGGCATGATGCACCCAGAGATGTCAGCAACAAAATGACGTAATTTCTTTTCAAACCTCATTAATGAAGGGCTCCGTTTTTTACCGAAACGTTCGTGGTCTGCGCACGAAATCCTCCTATTTCTACGAGAACGTGCTAGTCTGTTCATACCATGTTATATGCTTAACTGAAACTTTGCTTTGCAACGACTTACTGTTCAAGAATTACTTTCCAGCGGAAGACACAGTTCATAGATGTGACCGCATGTATGATGCGCGCGTTAAAGACGGCGGCGGTGTGCTAATTGCCGTCCGGAACAATCTTAGCGTTATAAGACGTGCGAACCTTGAGATTGTACCAGACTGTGTGGGTTGAAATTCCTGTTAAAAGCGGCAAGCGCAGCCTACTTCCCTCCTAACATGAGTAACGTGCAGTTTTCTGAGCATATGAATAACTTAGTCGAAGTTGTTGATGTTGCAAAATAAATGTCATTCATCATCCCCTCGCTGTGATGCGCTGTTCTTTATCGAATTTCTTAGATTAACGCAGTTTAACACCGCTCCAAATTCCGCTTGCAATGTTTTAGATCTGATTCTGGCTAATTTCTGCGTTGCTGATTTTTCTGTTGCTAGCGGTTTGGTTTCTGTTGACCATTGGCATGTTCCGCTCGAATTCGCAATTTTTCTAGAGGCGATTCATGTGTTGAGCGAGCCCGTTCGCTCATTTGTTTTTCCAAACGGCGACTATCTAGGTCTTTACCACTACTTGAATGATGCCGACTGGTCTGAATTGTACCGTGCCACTTATATCAACAAAGCAGTTAGCATCCTTAGTGATAATGTAAAATGTGCTTTGGAAGCCTTCATTTCCTGCAAAGAGTTTCGTCCTCCTCGCTATCCTACGTGGTTTCCTAAGGAATTACGCGGTCTACTCCGTAAAAAGCTAAGGTACCATAGGAAGTTCAAGGAAACAGAATCATCGGAGTGGTACGAAAAATTTAGTATCTTGCGAAGCCAGATGAAATGCGCAATGCGCAGAGACAGTGACGCATACGTTAAGCTTGCCGAAGGCGCGTAAAATGCGATCCAAAACGTTTCTTGTCCTATGTAAAACATTACAGTTCTGAGCGGGCTGAAATTAATGTCATAAGTCATCCATCTCGTGGCATTCTTAGAAACTGCGATAACATCGCCAATGCATTCGCTGAACATTTTCCCACCGTTTCCCTAAATACAGCACATGCTCCTAGTTCTAATTACTGTCTGGATGGCTTCAGTGACCGCTTCAACATTTCAAATTTTCCAGAACACGATATCGCGGCGCCCGTAATTAAGTTGAAACCAAAGCATTCTCTTGCTTACGACTGCATACCAAGTTTTGTTAACAAAGGCTGTTCTTCTATTTTTGTTCCTCTCCTTGTCCCAGGCACGTACCCAGGATTTTTTTTTTTTTTTCGGGGGGGGGGGGGGGGGGCAACTTAAGGTAACTCTTTCTATGCAAATGAGGAGGGGGGAGCTACCTTTACTGTTACAGATGTGAATAATGCCCACCATTCGCCATAAAGACGCCTAAACCCGCAAAAGATAATTGAAATAAGGTGTACCTCACAGCTACGCCTGTTAGATACACCTTTCCTTTACTTGGCAGCTAAGGAACCACATCAAATGGGATCGCGCATGACAGAAGCGCAGGAAGAACGCTGCCAAGAACAAGTAAACAAGCGAAAGCATAAAATAAAGATTTCTAGTCGCTTTTTTTTAATTAGCCCTGGAAGAATTATAGAGAAATATATATGATTGCGGAACAATCACAGTTCTTTTGGATCCCTCGTTTACGGCTCTACAAAATTAAGTGCCACAACCGACTAGTGTTGTTATTTGGGAAGTTGTGTAACGATGCGTGGTCACCAGTCCCGTACAACCACGTAGAGCGCAGGACGCTGCGGTTCTAGACGTACTGCGCCCACCACGGAAGGTTAGAAAAACACCTACGTTATCACAGCAGAGAAGTGGCTGCGTCAGGAGGCTCGACTGATAACTGTAAAAGCGTGACTCAACACACATGGAATTATTTTCCACTTCTGGCGGCGTTTTCTCTACTTGCTTTTTAAATAAAGAGATGTTGATCCATAAATATTTTCACAAACAACGATTGAATTTGTTAATTTTCGCTTTTCCTACCTGTTTGGCTGTTGCCTTGGCTCTCTCCCTTAGCAGACCGCTTAATTTCTCAACTCCTTGCAACACTTCTTTCCAGTTGCCAATTTTGCACAAGTTCTGTACAATTAATCAAAAGCCAGACGAGGTAACGGGTGACAATCATATTGCTTACGGTTTTAACGGTTATTCCCGGGTCTAATGATGGACGCTGTTTCGAATTATCTTATTTTCCACCCTATCTAACCAATATCGCGGGTATATGCTTCCGAGGATCTGCCAGCGTCGCGGCGAGCCGTCACTCGAGGAAATAATGAAGCACAAGGAAAAGTTTCACGCAACTGGCAATTTCTCCTACCGCAACTCGTTCCACCAGTATACAGACCAGCTGACTACGAACCGAAACCCTTTCCTGGTCTCTGAATCAGTCTAAACAAAGAAGGTTGAACTAACAAAGCAACAGCGATGCGCCTGATCGTTGAATAGATGGTGACAACTGAACTCTCGAGTTAATCGCGCGGCCACCGAATCGATGAGAGAACTGGCCTTCACACCCCAGGAGATGCCGGTAACTACCGCCATCCAAAAGGAGTGAAAAAATTGACAACCATTCCACTCTGTGAAGATGGAATGGCAGCGAGAGCTGACGACAGTCAAAGCTCTCAAACGAAAAGCAAAGTGCTTCACCTCCACCGCGGGTAAGCCCGACGGCGGAGGTGAAGCAGGCGTTCAGCGCTCCGCATAGGTGGGTCCATCGAAAGGTATTACAATGCCGGGCCGACCCACGGCAGAGGTGAAGCAGGCGTTGGGCCCATCCATACCCATACCCAACCCGTACGTGGGCCCATCCCGAAGATATTCAAGGGCGCGTTACAGGCTCCCTAGCCCACAGGAGTATGTGCCATTGAGCTTGGACCCTTTTGCACTATCACCAGGATCGGCTCACATGGTGATTTTTTGGGTTGACGGATGGCGAAAAAACTATATAATGTTAGTCATATACAGCTCTTGCTGTAAAAGGCAGCAGAATGTTGACCGCCGAATAGATTGATTTGTCAGCGCTTTAGGAATGTGTGGGAGCAGTGGTGGTGTGGGAGGGGAGGGTCTCTTGATTTTCCGCTTAATTTCGGGGGGGGGGGCGCCCCCCCTGTCCCCCCCTCGGCACGTGCCTGCCTTGCGCATATCTTTAATCTTGCTTTGCGTACAAGTGTCTTTCCTCTTTGTTGGAAGAATGCAATAGTTGTGCCAGTTTATAAAAGTGGCAGCATGAGCGACATCAAAAACTTATCGCCCCGTGTCACTCTTGTCTCCGTTTGCAAAAGTCTTTGAAATAGCTATGTTTACACATCTGTCGTTTTTCTTTAAGCATAAGACTAGTCTATACCAACATCGCTTTGTTCATGGTAGCTCTGTGGAAACAAACCTTGTTTCTTGATGCGGCAGACCCGCTGTTGCTAACCGAAGGCAATTGGACATCGTACACTTCGACTTGTCAAAAGCATTTGGCGGTGTTTGTCATGATCTTCTTATCCATAAACTCTTGAGTTACGGCGTTAGTACTAGCCTATGCAAGCTTATTAAAGACTACCTGTCAACTCGGTTAAATTATGTTTGCGTTGGTGCTAAGTACTCTTTACCTTATGAATCAACTTCCTGTGTTCCGCAAGGGTCTATCTTGGGGCCATTATTTTTCAATATCTTTGTTAATAAGCTTCAAGAATGTTTGCGTTATTCGCGTCTCCTTTTATACGCTGAGAAAAGGGACGACGACGAAGTTGTTGTGCGCGGTTGCTGGTTTTCTTCTGGTGCTGCAGTTTTTCTCTATTTATATTATTTGGTGCATCAGTAACAGGCAACGACATTTGTGTTGAACCCTGAAGTCTCCCACTCTGCTGGGAGATCCTCCCCGCAGAGCTTGCCATGGAAGATATGGCCTTTGATGCGTCTGGCGGTCAGCATAGACCGCCCGCGGCTCGGAAGCGGCTCAGATCGGCAGTAGGGTCCGACTCTGCTGATTCCGAGCTTTCTGACTCAAGATCGGAAGATTCAGATGCTTTCATACCTGTCAAGCACCGCCGTCTAAGACAGACGTCTCCGGTATCGTCTTCAAGTGAAGCGACTATCATGTACAGCACCATCAAGACTACGACAGTAGCCTTCATGCCCGTCGATGCAATGGTAAGCCTGAATGCTATCTCTCGACAGAAACCTAATGCATATCATATTGAGCGCAAATAAAGACGGGGACAGCGTGTTTATGTGCTCTCCCCCGCTGTCCTCGTCTTTATTTGCTGTCAATATGATATGCAGTAAACACCAACTAAGCCAAACTGAAGTTCTTCTGAAGAAACCTAATGATTTCTTCTTCAAACTTGCCCCTGGACTAATCCATGAGGTTCGCGTGAACTCCTGGAAAAATGTCATTGCTGCTGAAACAACTGATGATAAGATGGTGCAAACTCTGCTTGGTTTGTGTGAAATCTGTGGGGTCCACGCGCGTCCCTACATACCACAGGGTACAAATATAGCAGCTGGTGTCGTATCTGATGTGGACTTGGATATCAAAGATGACGTTTTTAAGAACATGGTCGTTTGCACGCCACCATGCAAAATAATTAGCGTACGAAGGCTGGGCTCGTTAAAGTGTATGAATATACTTTTTGCCTCTGGAAAGCTACCTAGTCATATAAAGACTGGACTTGTGCGCTATCCTGTTCGACCTTTCGTACCACGGCCTTTGCAATGTCACAAGTGTTTTAAGATTGGTCATGTTCAGGGCTTTTGCACCAGAGATCTGGTCTGTGCCAAATGCGGTGGGAATCACCGTGTAGATTCCTGTGAAAGTCAGGCATATCGGTGCCCTAACTGTAATGGTGAACATTTGGCAATGGATAAAGGATGTCTCTCATTGAAGAATGAACTAAAGGCACTAAAAGAGAAAGCCAGAAAGAAGGCAGCAGGAGATGAAAGCTCCCGTCGCCGTAGTGCTGCCCCAGCGACTGGAAAAGCAGTGCGCTCAAAGAATGACAAAGACACTACGCATCGGAAAGTAGGGGAGCGGACCTTCTGCCTCTCAGACACATCGTGGCCAGCGCTGCCATCGAAATCTTCGGAACAAGTATGTACAAAGACTTCGACCACAGTGGAAAGCGCTGCGAACACAGTACCTAAACCGGTATCAGCCAACGACTATGTGCAACTTGTCAATCTTCTGAAGATGCTTGTCAACGTCATCACATCTCTAATCGCCGGTCGCCAGACACCAGCAACGTCAGCAGCAGAGCAACTTTTGGAGACCCTCATTCCAGTCCTCGACGGCACTCATTAGACGTTTCACTGGAAACAATTTTAACAGTTCTCAGCAGCCTCGCCCCTTTGGGCTGCAATGGAATGTCAGGTCGATGCGACCGCGGCACCCTGATCTAGTTCTTCGACTCATCGCTGTGAAGACTCCACCAGACGTTATATCGCTTCAGGAAACTAACGTAAGGAAAGACGAATATCGATTGCCAGGCTTCGTGGGTGTCCACAGTAACACTCGATGTGCGGAACCAGTTTGTGGCTCTTTCCAGTGTGTGGACGCGCCGCATACGCGCAATGCTTCAAAAGCATCAGTGTACGTGCGTGCTGACTTGGACTTCGCGGTTCTTGACACTGACGGCATCTGTGACGATGAGTTTGAGTGTGCAGCTGTTACTGTGAGCCTCAGAGATGTGTCTACGACGGTGGCAAGCACATACAACAGGCCTACACGTTCTTCCGATACCTCACTACTTGAGTGCTTAGTGTCTCGGTGTGGTGCATCGTTTGTGTTACGCGGAGATTTTAATACCCACCATCCAAGCTGGTGTAGCCGTCCCGAAGACAATCGTGGGGCAGAGATTAACGAGATCATTATCAAGAACGATCTGCAAATACTGAATGACGGTTCACCTACATTTATAGGTAGAGGAAAGGAGCATTCCACTATAGACCTTGCGATATCAACGAAAGATGTGTCCTTAGTCTGGTCATGTGAACCTGACCCGTGGGGCTCAGATCACCTACCCATTTGGTTAACACCAACACATACTGCGGGTCCCCAGGATGTCGTTTATACAGTGACTAACTGGAACAAGTTCCGTCAGCTGATCTCAGAGGCACCATCTCAAGACAGCCTGTTTAAACTTATGAGTGAGTGCTTACGAGAAGCTACAGTACAACGACGACGGCGTATCGGCAAACCAAACCCCGATCTAAAGCTTTTGCGGCTCCGCGCATGTCGACGGCGCGCTTATAGAGGGGCACAGCGCTCTAAACGACACACCGACTGGACTATATATAATCGCATTGATGCAGCCATATGGTGGCATACAAAACAGCTTCGTCGCAAGAGCTGGGAAGCTTTGTGTAGTTCATTGCATACTGGAAGTGGTTTTGGAAGTGTATGGCGCATACTGAAGGCTCTCCGCGCTCCTGAAATCTGCAAGAATCCTACGGGTTCATTGAGCATAGCGAGTAGCCAGTCACAAAAAGTAATAGCGGAGGCATTTGCAGGCATTTTCGTCTCTCCTGCATCCAGTGACACCACAAATGGCGACTTTCCTTCTTTGACAAGTCACAGCACCATAACCGCTTCCTACGGTCCAGCCTGCCAGATGGACGAGGCAGATTTCACTCTTGAGGAGCTACGACACGCGCTGATCCTCTCCAAACGCCGCACTGCTCCAGGCGAAGATGGTGTGACGTATCAAGCATTGTGGAACGTTGATAAAAGAGTTTTCATGACCGTATATTGGACGAGTGTAATGAAATATGGAGAACCGGTGTAATCCCTGCTGAATGGAAATCGTCCGTGGTGATACCAATTTTAAAGCACGGGCGTCCTGCAAGGCACCTCAAGTCCTACTGGCCAATATCCCTAACTTCAAATGTCATCAAGTTAATGGAGCGAATGGTCTTGTTTCGCTTAGATGTCAGGCTAGAGGGGCTGAATTTTTTCCCTGGTGTCATGAGTGGCTTTCGTCGCCGCCGTTCAGCTAGCTCTGGACAGCATATCAGACCTTGTCTAAGCGCTCGAATTTGCTAAAGGAAACAAGCATTCCGCCTACATGCTCTTCCTATACATACAGCAAGCTTTCGATTCAGTTTCGCATAAGGAGATTATTTTCACTCTTGCAACCGCGGAAATTTCGGGTCGTCCGCTCCACTTTGTGCATAATTTTCTCTCGGAGCGCCGGATGAAAGCGCTTGTCGGAGGCGTAACTAGTGAATACCGAAATGGGAATTGCGGTGTCCCACAGGGCATCGTATTATCGCCGCTTTTGTTTAACACCGTACTCGCCGCACTTCTAAGTCGTTTGCCTCGGGACAGTGAGTTCCATGTGAGCATAGCTGTCTACGCAGATGACATTGCTCTGTGGGTAAGCGGCCCTTCGCACCTTGGTCCGCGGCTTCGGGCAAGTCTG
Source organism: Dermacentor andersoni (assembly GCF_023375885.2). Classification (NCBI taxonomy): domain Eukaryota; kingdom Metazoa; phylum Arthropoda; class Arachnida; order Ixodida; family Ixodidae; genus Dermacentor; species Dermacentor andersoni. The sequence goes on from NC_092817.1 coordinate 11,989,985, forward strand.
CAAAGAGCTCTAAACGCTACTTCGGAGTACTTGGGTGAAGTTGGTCTGCTCATATTACCTGCTAAGTCGGCTGCAATAGCATATCACTCTAAACAATGCGCTCGTCGAACAATGAGCCGACTGTATCTTGACGAAACGCCTATAAACTGGGTGCGACAACACCGTTATTTGGGGTTAATTGTGGATGATCGCATTTCTTGGCGTCCTGCCGTTAAATCTGTACGACGCAAATCGCAGTCCCTCCTTAAGTATGTGGCCGCCTTGACTGTTAGAGGTGCTGGCTGCGACCAAACAACAGCTCTACAGGTGTACCAGTCATCTGTACTCTCAGGCATGATGTACGCATTACCAGTCCTGAACATACCGCCTATAGTTTGATGGCCCAACTGGAGCGAGATCATCACGTTGCCCTTCGACTAATGTTTGGATTACCTCGTGAAGCGCAATCTATTGCATTACTCACTGAAGCGCATCAGTTACCCCTGAGGCTGCAAGCTGCTTCAAATACGCCTCCGCCTCCAAAAGATATCACGAAACACGTATTCCCCATTTACCTCACAATCCCTGACATACCTAAAAAGCCTGATATGCCTGTTTCGGCAATATTCCAATTGGCTCAGTCTCACATGTTCGAAAGGTTTCCAGATTATCTTCAAGTATTCACAGATGCATCTGTACACAACGATGGTCAAGGCGCTTCTGCAGCTTTTTTATGCCCATCAACTCAAATACGACGTATCTTTCAAATACCTCATCCAACTTCGTCAACAACTGCAGAACTAGCAGCGATTAATGTTGCAGTGAAATACGTGCAAGAGGAGTTAACTACATCGAAGGTTGTCATCTTTACGAACTCCCGTGCTGCGCTTAACAGGTTACAACGCAGTGAGCTTGATTGTCCACTTGTGCTTAGCATTACTGACTCTGCGAGCAAAATTTCATCACGTGGGGTATCGCTCGTTGCTCAATGGGTATCTTCACACGTAGGAATCGCCGGAAATGAAGAGGCTGATCGGCTCGCTTCAACTTGCTCTCATAACAACTGTGACTGCCTAGAAATTTTGTGCAAGCTTGATGGCGCTCGTCTGCTGATTCGTCGCCACCTATTCAAGCAGCATATAGACCAGCGCGTCGCAAATGGAACGTTCCCGCCCCGTGTTCGCGGTCGAGGCTTGCCTCGTCATGCTAGAGCACAACTACTCAAGCTGAGGGTTGGCTGCGTGAACGTGCACGAACGTTTATACAGACAAGGACGTCTGTCAAGTCCATTGTGTACGTCTTGTGGCTGCTGCGAGACACTTCAGCACCTTATATTTGAGCGTCCCGCTTTCAGTGCGCAGCGCATGTCGCTAGTGAGAAACTATCATCTCCTTGGCCCGCGGTGTACGACACTCGACGAATGTTTGTACCCCAGTGGTTGTGCGTCTAAACGTGATCAGGCTCATCGCGCTCTACTTACTTTTCTAGAGTTAACTAACTTAGGTTCACTTTTGCAGCGTCGAAACTATTCTATTCACCATTCTGTAGTAGCGTGACCTTTAGTGACCGGCTCTACTGTGTGTGACCTGTACTGTGTTCTACTGTAGTCTTTAGATTTGTCCTGTTTCTCTTCCTTTCCTCTTTCCTCCCCTCCTTCCTATCTTCCATTTCTCTGTTGCTGTCACCTCCCGTCTGAAGAGTAGGCAGGCGTTGTGCCCCTTCCGGTGGCAGTTGCCAGCCTCCTCCTCGTTTTCAATTTCCTGTTAATTGTGTATATGTGTTCAAAACAAATAATAATAATAATAATAATAATAATAATAATAATAATAATAATAATAATAATAATAATAATATACGCTGACGATATTAAGCTATTAAGATGATCTTAATTATAAAGAAGATATTAAGCTCACAATCAGAGCATGATTGTGAATTATTACAGGAAGATGTTAATTGTGTTGCGCAGTGGTGTGCTTCCAACTTTATGAGCATTAATCCAGGACACTTGTTGTTTCCTTTCGTCGCAAAATGTACCCTTTACTATACGAATACTCATTTGACAACATTCCTTTGAAAAGAGGGAGTTGTACGCGCGACTTAGGAATATTGGTTGACTCCCAGCCAACTTTCGAAGAACATGTTTCAAGCATCGTTGATGTATCCTACCGGAAGTTAGGCATCATATCAAGGATGACTAAAAATTTTACGAATGTGAACTGCGTTATTCTCTCGTATTCTTCTTTTGTCCGCTGGAAGTTAGAGTTTAGTTCTGGTGTATGGAACTGTATTAATTTGACCAATGTTGCAAAAATGGAATGTTTTCAGCGACGTTTCATTCGTATCCTGTACGATCGATTTCTCGAGCGCCGTGTATTTTATGCCTATGAGCGTGTACTGCGCATGTTTAATATTAGACCCCTGGAAATAAGGCAGAAATACTGTGATTACTTATTTTTGTATAAACTAATTCACAACCACTTCTGTCCGTGGTTACTGTCAGCTGTAACCTTCTACGTCTCTTGCCCTAACCTGCGTATATATAGTCCTAGCGTTTTCTACGTAGATTCCTCTTGCATCTCTAACGCTATAACACGTCTTGTAACACAACAAAATTTGCGTGATGATCCTGATATATTCAGTTCTACTGTTCGCTCATCATCTGACTTCTGTATCTGAATAATTCAATTTTTGTTGCACTTTGTACCACTGTTGTTTTAGATGTTCTGTTTTGTTTTTCGGTTTTATATTCTTTGTGTAGCACAAGTGCACCAATATTAAGGCGTAAAGCTCTTCTTGGGCGCTTTAAGAAAATAAATCAATAAATAATTTGAAAAGTTAGGCACTAACTAACACTGTAAAATATTTTAATACCACAAAACAATTGTTACTAGGATGGTAACGATGAAATTATTATATTGAGTGCAAAAATTTACGCAGGCTTGATTTGAATGTGTAAAAATGAGAGAGTATCTTAATATCACACGGTAGTGTGTTCCAAAGTAGTGTGACTGAAAAATTTGTAGTAAAGTTACCATAATTAGTTCTAGGTTTTGGTTATAAATAGCTGTTGGTAAGGAAGAATCGGGTAGACGTGGAGTGTGGATACTCGCTGTTAGTAACTATAGGGAATGGTAGCTTTCCGTTAACAGATTTATGAACAAGTATTCCAAGTCAGCATTTATTTAGTTTCTGTAATGATAAAATACCGTTAGACTTGAGCAATGGAGATGCTTCGAATGTGTAGCTTCTACGTGTAATGATGCGAATTGCTTTATTTTGGCTATGCTGCAGTGAAGATAAATGTGGGATACGTGTTCCCCCATGATGATATGCGATAATTAATATACGTGCCAATAAAAGCGTAATAGGGGAGATGAGTGTCTTATACTCATCTAAACTATACTAAACTATACTAATACTCATCTAAACTATACTAAACTATACTAAATTAATTGCGAACATTAATTAATATTCTAATCCCATATGCTGCCTTCTTTGTTAAAGATAAAACATGCTCATCAAATTTTAAGTGTTTATCTGATATAACCCCAAGAAACAGTACACTGTCAGCAGAATAAAGTGTGCTGGAAGCAAAGGTTAGCGATGGAGACCCTAAGATAAGCTTTTTTTTTTAGCTGAGAAAATGACAGGTTAGATTTTGTAGTATTAATCTGTAGTCTGTTTAGTCGGCACCAGGTTACAATGTTTGCCGCGTCGTGGTTAAGCTTACACATTAATAGATCAAGGCTTTTGTCTGAGAAGAAGATGGTAGCGTCGTCGGCGTAAAGGATACAGTCAGATGACTTTAGGCACTGTGAGATGTCATTAATGTATATTAAAAACAAGAGAGGTCCTAATATATATCCTTGCGGTACACCAATCCTAATTGCTTTAGGGTGTGAGTAAGTGCTAGATATACACACAGTATCATCTGTATCTCTCAAACAGTTACGTAATAATCGCAGTGCTGGCCAGTTATACCGATAGAGTCTAATTTAGCAAGAAGTATGTCATGAACAAGTAAAGGGAACGCTTTAGAAAGATGAATAAATAATGCACCAACAAAATTTCCAGTGTCAATTGCCTGTCGAATCTTATCTGTGAGAAATATTAAGGCTAAATCAGTTGATTATCCCTGCCTAAACCCAAATTGATTTGGTGATAGGATATGAAATTTAGACAAATAACTTGATAAGCGTATTACGGTTAGTTTTTCGACAGTTTTACTAAAGAACGAAAGTATAACAATATGGCAGTAATTACATGTTAGAACAGGCCGCCATTGGAATCTGAACCTGGCAACGTTTAACGCTAGAACGTTACCTAGTGAGGCGAGTCTAGCAGTGCTATTGGAGGAATCAGAGGGCAGTAAATCGGATATAATAGGGCTCAGTAAAGTTAGGAGGACAACAGAAGCATATACAGTGCTAAAAAGCGGGCACGTCCTGTGCTACCGGGGCTTAGCGGAGAGACGAGAACTAGGAGTCGGATTCCTGATTAATAAGAATATAGCTGGTAACATACAGGAATTCTATAGCATTAACGAGAGGGTGGCAGGTCTTGTTGTGAAACTTAATAAGAGGTACAAATTGAAGGTCGTACAGGTCTACGCCCCTACATCCAGTCAGGATGACCAGGAAGTCGAAAGCTTCTATGAAGACGTGGAATCGGCGATGGGTAAAGTAAGAAAAGAAATGCACTATACTGAGGGGCGACTTCAATGCCAGGGTAGGCAAGAAGCATGCTGGAGACAAGTCAGAGGTGGAATATGGCATAGGCTCTAGGGGTAGCAGGGGAGAGTTATTAGCAGAGTTTGCAGAACAGAATAATATGCGGATAATGAAAACGTTCTTCCGCAAGTGGGATAGCCGAAAGTGGACGTGGAGGAGCCCGAATGGCGAGATTAGAAATGAAATAAACTTTATACTCTGCGCTAACCCTGGCATCATACAACATGTGGACGGGCTCGGCAAGGTGAGCTGCAGTGACCATAGAATGGTAAGAACACGAATTAGCCTAGACTTGAGGAGGGAACGGAAGAAACTGATACATAAGAAGCGGATCAATGAGTTAGCGGCAAGAGGGAAAATAGAGGAATTCCGGATCAAGCTACAGAACAGGTATCCGGCTTTCACTCAGGAAGAGGACCTTAGTGTTGAAGCAAAGAACGACAATCTTATGGCCATCATTAAGGAGTGTGCAATAGAAGTCGGTGGTAACTCCGTTAGACAGGATACCAGTAAGCTATCGAAAGGAGATGAAAGATCTGATTAAGAAACGCCAATGTATGAAAGCCTCTAACTCTACAGCTGGAATAGAACTGGCCGAACTTTCCAAGTTAATCAACAAGCGTAAGACAGCTGACATAAGGAAGTATAATATGGATAGAATTGAACATGCTCTGAGAAACGGAGGAAGCCTAAAAGCAGTGAAGAAGAAAATAGGAATAGGCAACAATCAGATGTATGCGTTAAGAGACAAAGCCGGCAATATCATTACTAATATGGATGAGATAGTTGAAGTGGCTGAGGAGTTCTATAGAGATTTATACAGTACCAGTGGCACCTACGACGATAATGGAAGAGATAATAGTCTAGAGGAATTTGAAATCCCATAATTAACGCCGGAAGAAGTAAAGCAAGCCTTGGGAGCTATGCAAAGGGGGAAGGCAGCTGGGGAAGATCAGGCAACAGCAGATTTATTGAAGGATGGTGGGCTGACTGTTCTAGAAAAACTGACCACCCTGTATACGCAATGCCTCATGACCTAGAGCGTACCAGAATCTTGGAAGAACGCTAACATAATCCTAATCCATAAGAAAGGGGACGCCAAAGACTTGAGAGATTATAGAACAATCAGCTTACTGTCCGTTGCCTAGAAAGTATTTACTAAGGTAATCGCAAATAGAATCAGGAACACCTTAGACTTCTGTCAACCAAAGGACCAAGCAGGATTCCGTAAAGGCTACTCAACGATAGGCCATGTTCACACTATCAATCAGATGATAGAGACATGTGCGGAATATAACCAACCCTTATATATAGATTTCTTTGATTACGAGAAAGCGTTTGATTCAGTCGAAACCTCAGCAGTCATGGAGGCATTACGGAATCAGGGTGTAGACGAGCCGTATGTAAAAATACTGAAAGATATCTATAGCGGCTCCACAGCCACCGTGGTCCTCCATAAAGAAAGCAACAAAATCCCAATAAAGAAAGGTGTCAGGCAGGGAGATACGATCTCTCCAATGCTATTCACAGCGTGTTCAGAGACCTGGATTGGGAAGAATTGGGGATAAGAGTTAATGGAGAATACCTTAGTAACTTGCGATTCGCTGATGATATTGCCTTGCTTAGTAACTCAGGGGACCAACTGCAATGCATGCTCACTGACCTGGTGAGGCAAAGCCGAAGGGTGGGTCTAAAAATTAATCTGCAGAAAACTAAAGTAATGTTTAACAGTCTCGGAACAGAACAGAAGTTTACGATAGGTAGCGAGGCACTGGAAGTGGTAAGGGAATACATCTGCTTAGGGCAGCTAGTGACCGCGGATCCGGATCATGAGACTGAAATAATCAGAAGAATAAAAAGAATTGGCTGGGGTGCGTTTGGCAGGCATTTTCAGATTATGAACAGCAGGTTGCCATTATCCCTCGACAGAAAAGTGTATAGCAGCTGTGTCTTACCTGTACTCGCGTATGGGGCAGAAACCTGGAGGCTTACGAAAAGAGCTCTACTTAAATTGAGGACAACGCAACGAGCTATGGAAAGAAGAATGATGGGTGTAACGTTAAGGGATAAGAAAAGAGCAGATTGGAGGAGGGAACAAAGCCGAGTTAATGACATCTTAGTTGAAATCAAGAAAAAGAAGCGGGTATGGGCAGGACATGTAATGAGAAGGGAAGATAACCGATGGTCATTGAGAGTTACGGACTGGATTCCAAGGGAAGGAAAGAGTAGCAGGGGGCGGCAGTAAGTTAGGTAGGTGGATGAGATTAAGAAGTTTGCAGGGACAACATGGCCACAATTAGTAGATGATCGGGGTATGGGAGAGGCTTTTGCCCTGCAGTGGGCGTAACCAGGCTGATGATGACATGTTAGACGCTTATCTCCCTTCGTGAAAACAGGAATTATTTTGCCTTTCTTCAAAGAACTTTAAAAAATTCGTGTCTTAAAGATAAGGCTCACTATGTGACAGAATATTCTAGATGTTAAGTACGCTGTCATCTTTATGAGAGATGGGCTCAAGTTGTCAAGACCAGGCCTTGAGTGTTTTAGACTAAAAATGAGTGTCACTATGTCTTCAGATGTCGCGGGGTGAAGAAAAGAGCTATGAAATCAAGAGTTCGGCAAAAACTCGTCTGGTCGGGATTGCTCATAGTTCAAGGCTAAAACGGACGCCGACCAAAAACATTAAAAGAAAAGAAACCAAGGCGTTTTGGCTCCCGTACAGGAGCCTTGTTCATGACAATGAAAGCCTATGAGGTACACAGGGGTAACATGGATCAATGGATCGTTGCACCCTTGATTATCTGTACAGAAGAAATTAATGAAGGAGGTTGCAATGTCCAAAGGGTTATCAAGAAGAAGATATCCCAATTGTATCATGGTTATTTCGGCATTACGAGTGGATCGACCTAAAAGACAGTCTAATAGGCTCCATTGTTTTTTACATCATTACCGGCGCACTTAATTTCATTTTCATAATACCTTGTTTTAGCCTGTTTGAGTAGTCTTCTTAATAGGTTAGAATATTTCTTATACCTTTCGTGAAGCACAGTGTGAAATGGCAGGCTTTTTTTTTCTGTAAAGGTTATCTTTTTTCCGCACACAATTTAGCAAGCTGGTGGATAGCCATGGGTTACGAGGAGCTGAAAATGTTCTTTTTTTTTTACGATTCATTACTACTGTGGAATCTGCAATAGCACTGGAAGTTATTTTTGAAAATGTGTTATAGACAGTTTCAGGGTTATCACATGGCACTACTGGGGACCAGTCTGAAGCGGTAATTAATTCAATAAATATTGACGAATTAAACTTCTTTCTCGTGAAGTTTGTATCGGTAGTGGTAGCAGTAAAAGTTAAGCGCATGAATATTGGGTAACGACCGGTTATCAAAGCTTGGACAGCATCACAGTCAGGGTTAGTAAGAAGATTAGATGCGTGGTCTATAAGTGCACCCCGTTTATTTGTGGGACAGCGAGTTGGAAGGGTAATTAGGTTTTCTTATCCAAACCGATTTAGGCAGCTAACGTAATCAATAAGTAGTGAGTTGGATGTATCTAAAAGGTTAATATTAATATCCCCTATGATAATGGCATTTTTCTGCTCGAATGTTAATTTATGCAGCAAATCACCCAGCGCTAAGCAAAGTGCGCTTCCAGATGATGAAGGTGAACGATAGATGTAACCATTAGGTTTTCCTTATCCTGTTAAAAAAATATGTATCATGAAATTCGACCCAAACAGATTCGCAGTTCGTCACGTTGAGTGTCAACGCAACTCAGAGGATAAAAAAAAGCAGCACCACCATGATTACTGTTATTGCGGTGGCAGTATTCAGAAGAGTACGAGGGAAAGCTATACAAGTTATTGTGACATGCGCAGAGCCAGGTTTCACTAACGCAAATAACAGAGAAATTATGACGGGTAGCAGGCAGGCAGGCAATGAACTTTCTTTAGGTCCCGAGGAGCGGCTACGAGGGATTAGCCGCGGCGGCCCGCTCCCACGTCGGGACGGGCAGGCTGTGCCTGACCGCGGGCCCTCTGGACGGCCCGCAGCTGCGCGGCGAGGTTGGAGCTCTTGAGCGCCTCCTCCCACTCTTCTTCCATAGCGAGATGATCGTGGTCCCGTAACGAGGGACACCGCCAGAGCAGGTGTTCTAAAGCGCAGAAGGGATCTCCGCAATCCGGACAATCGGGCTCGAACGAGTCGGCGTACCTGCTGACCCTGGGATAGGACCCGGTGTGCAGCATGCGAAGGGTGGAAGACTGAGGCCCAGAGAGCTTGGCGTGGGGCGGGGGACAGACCTTCCTTCCGAGCTGATAGTGCTTTGTAATCTCGTCGAACGTGCGGAGAGAGTCCTTGTGGAGCTCCGCGAGCGGCGTTTCCCCGGCTCGGAGGGTGCGTTCGCGCGCACGGGCCAGCTCGTTGGCGTTGGGAACGACGGGTAGATGATAAAAAAATTGCCATGTCGTCCATGTTTTTTGGCAGACTTCGCGTATTAACACGACAGCGTTAAGGAGCTTGTTTCAGAAAAGCCGGTGTCGTCGTCCGCGGCGTTGGCCGCGAGCGAAAAATCCCGGCATGCAATTCATAAATAAAAACAACTTGCAACATGGGCTGCGTGGGAATCGAACCAGGGTCTCCGGAGTGTGAGGCGGAGACGCTACCACTCAGCCACGAGTTTTTTTTTTTTTTCTTTATTGCCTCGCTTTTCACAGAGTTTACGAGATCAGAAGAACAGATTAACAAGATAATAGTGCCAAGAACCGTCAGCTGTTTGCTGACTACAAGCCATCAGTATTTCGGCATCTGCAACAACATTTCTAATCTTGGAACCCACTCTGGTACATACGACTGCACCTTCTGCACTGCGACAAAATGGGACACCGATTCGCAAAAATATTCGCGAACCGGTCTAGCGTGAATATCCGCATTGTGTACAGCAGTCCGAGTTCGCCATATACTGTGCAGGCCCAGGAGCATAACCAGATCGAAAGGCACACCATCGTCGTTTTGGACCGTGAGATAACGGATTCCGTGCGGACTTAATGGCAACTCTTTTTTCAAGGTTCTCTGTAAGATGTCCCAGAAGAACACTCCACCCCAGCAATCTAAAAACACATGCTCAATTGTCTCTGGCTTTTTGCATAACAAACAATGAGTACCCCACGGAACAAATAAACCCTTTTCTTCTAACCATGTTTTAACAGGTAAGGTTCCTGTGTGCAGCTTAAAAAAAAAGGTTTTAACTCCTGGCGCAACTAGCACTTTTTTAACGCGTTTCAAAACATATTTTTCTTTGCCTGCACAGTATAATTCACGGTACAATGGCACAGGAAATAACACATCCACAAGGTCCTTGTACAGTTTTTTGCGTGACACATCTGTCAAATATTGCAAAGAAAAACGCACCGATAAGAAGCGGAAAGATGACACCACTTCTTTTAGATATCCACGTACTGGTCCTTGCTGACAAACACTCAGCCACGAGTTCGATGCTTCAAAGCGGTACAAAAGCGCGTCTAGTGAATGCGGTGTTGTCTTAGAAACGTGCCGTAGAAAGTTATACTGCGGTGTGTATCGGTAATTATGAGCATGTAACTTACTGAAGTTGCTGTTACACGAGTAGCGAGGTACGTTTCCGCTACATTTCTTCTGCGCTTTCCGCACACGCAGAGCCATCTTGCGGCAAACACAGAAGACCCCCTCCTCTCAATGTACGGCGCTGTCCCGACATGTGGCGCGCCACGCGCGCATTGGGGCTGTGCGGGGAGCGGTGCGAGGCGCGTCGCGGGCCCGACTCCCTCTCCCCTGACGACGCTTCGCCGTGCTCTCTCACGGGTTGCAGAATCAAGCGTCCTTCCTTTCTTTAGATCACTATCTATATATCTCTCTGCCCGTGCCGATCACGACGTTTGGCTGGCGTAGATCGTTTCCCCTCCGAGACACCGAGTTCTTTGGTTCGTTCCGCTTGCTCAGCCGCACGTTTCGTTGCCGCGCCAAACGCCGCGTTGCTCGACGCTCACCGCGTGATTGGTGGGTGCAAAGTCCGATGCCGGGCGCCTCGTAAGTGATCGCTGCGCCGTAGCGCATTGTCTTACACCCCTTGGCGGGTCGACGGGAACGCTGTCGCGTTTCACTCTTGAAGGCGAAGCTTAAGCGTCCTCCAATTTTTGAATTGTATTAGTGAACGGCAAGGCGATGAAAAATAAGCCTCGAGTTCTTCAGGCAATAAGTACGAATCCATTAGACACAACTTAAAAATCGAAAATGAGTAGGCGTGTGCAAGGTTAGGTAATAATAGATGGATCAGAATCAGAAACGATGCGAAATGCCCGACTGTCGGGAGATTTCCGCACCTTGATCTGACAATTTTCAGTCCAGATGAACTATCAACCTTTTTCATTCTTTAAGCCAAGCGTTATTATTATTATTATTATTATTATTATTATTATTATTATTATTATTATTATTATTATTATTATACCGGAAACGTTTCAAAGTGGTGAAAAAGGTTGATTGCACTGCTTTTCAGAAGAACATTGCAACTTTTGTATCATGGAGGCATCAAAAACGAAAGTTGTAAGCTTCACGCGGAAATCTAACAGGACTTCATTTCCCTATAGCGTTAAAGATGTTCTCCTGCCAAGAGCTCAGGGAGCGAAGGACCTTGGGGTGTACGTAGACAGCTCTCTTCCTCGCCCCACGCTCAACAGACGATGCAGCGTACACTTCGAACGCACGGCACAATATGCCGGGTGACGAGAGACTTCAAACAACCTGCGCCATTTGTAACTTTATATAAGAGCGTATGACTTCCAGTTCTTGAGTACGCCTCCGTGGTTTGGAGTGGAACTTGTAGGTCAAATTGTGAACTTCTCGAAAATGTGCAAAAAACGTTCACATCTACATTTAAATTTACATCGATTCTGTCAACATTCTTCCATCTCCACAGAGATAAAGCACACATTCACGTTGCCTACCCTCACCTGTAGACGCAACAAATAGGATGTTCTTTTTCTCCACAAATAATTAAATGGGAAAATCTGCTGCTCGCACTTGCTTTCTAATGTGCGCTTTTGCATTCCGCAGTAAAGTACAAGGAAACAGCGGGCCTAGGCCTTCAGCCTTCAGATTCTTGTGACCCTCTATCTAGAGTACAGGTGACACATAACGCCCATTCAGAGTGCCTGGATATCATCATGCCTAATTTTAGTATTTTCCTGAAAGGAGTTGCAGAGGAATTTCTATAACTGAACAAAAAATATCATACCTGTTGTGTGTTCCGTCATTCTGTAATCTTTTTGTCTGTTTCTGCACTATTGCTTTGTATTATCTTCGTGTGCACATTTTATGCTGTTAAAATTTGTATTCGCGAAATTATTCTTGTTTTACGTGTGCGCGCGTGCGCTCGTGTGTATGTGTGTGTATGTATGTGTGAGCTTGCATTGTTCTTCCTGTGCATTGTTTTGCCGAGTGCGCCAGCACCAAGACCCTCGAGGTTGTTCCTGGGCACTTTAAAAAACACCACTGATTGATTGATTGATTGATTGATTGATTGATTGATTGATTGATTGATTGATTGATTGATTGATTGATTGATTGATTGATTGATTGATTGATTGATTGATTGATTGATTGATTGATTGATTGATTGATTGATACAGGCAATGAACACATCATTCGAATGTGGAGTGATTTATTTGTATTCTTTCATAAGGTAGTGACGTGTGTAAATATCCCTGCATGGCAGACGGGAATTCCACGATATTTACAACTTGACTGTGAAAGACGTAATTATGAAAAGTAGATGAAACTCGGCACAATGTTGGAGTCGTCTTAGCGGCTAATTATCGTATAATTTGTTTCGGGATACTTTCGACAAAATAAGAGTTCTAGCCGTCTTCTGTAACCATACTCCCATCTTCACTCCGTGGACGGTCATGTATTGCAGACAGGAATTCTGTGACGTTTGCAACTTCACTGTGAACTAGCTAGTTATTACAAGTAAATGAAAGGAACTCGGCGTAATGATAGAATCGTCTTAGTGGCCAATTTCAGCATAATTTTTTTCCAAGACACTTACATTAGATTGAGAGCTACAGGGCATTCGCGAGAAACTGGAGACGAAATTTTTTTCGTGTCGACGCGTAGACGGACGGACATCGACCACCGCCGGAAGGTAGCTATATACAGCTTCGCTGTAAAACGTGTGCATTTCGGATGGCTTAACGGTCCACGCAGAGAGATCTGTGGATGATCGGTTACAATAGAGATCATCTCCTATTTTGGAATGTTGTAGATGACAGTGACATTTTGGTTAGGAGGATAGCAGGCCATTTGAGATGTCTTTGGTAAAACCTGATTCACACAAGGGACCGAATCGCCGAATAAATACAAAGTCCGAGCGCGACCGAGCTCATGCGGCATCGAACAGCGGCGAGTACGAAGGCGCCGCGGACGAGGTGTTCGCGGCGTGATTCGATGTCCCTGAGTGCTCGATCCACGAGATGCATAATCGTTTCGGTCCGTCGTGTGAATCCAATGAAAGAACCACGCCGAGCGCGCGCGCAACACAAGCAAGACTGACGCGCCTCAATGGTTGCCAATAAAACAGCAGCAGCAACAACAACAAGAACTGATCCCGCATGCTGCACGCGTAATCTATATTTTTTTAAAAAACAACAAGAAAACAAGAGTCAAGAATGCATGTATGTAGATTTCGCACCGAACGGAACACACAAACACTCCCGCACACGCACCCCACACGCGCGGGTATACACAGTCGGACGCCATTATAGCGAAGTGCTCGGGACATTTTCGTTATACAGGCCATTCTGTTACACAGGTCGCGCACTGTATACCGCTCACAATGGAAGAGTCTAAGCACGTTCAGCAAAAGAAAACCTCTGTTTAACATGAATTCAAGAGAGGCTTGCTGAAGTAAGGCGCTAATTTTTTGTGCACACTTCGCCTGACAGAATGTACGACTGCAGCCAACCTTATTGCACCGAACGTTCGCAGCATGCTCGGCAGTGAAACGCAAGAGTGGGCCACGCAAAGTCGAATGCCGCTATCGCCTCCGTTGCCGTCAAAATTCTTTGTTAGTTTACATGAGGTTCATAACCGTTGCATTCATTTACATTCGCGTCCTTTCTGCGTTAGATAGCCTTGAAGACATCGTCGGTGGTCAGTTAAGATTACGTCATCACGTCGTCATCAACTGCGACGTATTCGTCAGCAGTCGCGCCCGGTGATGCATTACAGCAAGCAGCGTACTAGTTGAATGATTCCTGGAGCAGTGCAGCAGTACTAAACTGGTGAGGTCGGTACACTCGTCAATGCGTAGCTACAGTGCGGCCGTTAGCTCATCTGACGTCTGCGGAGGGCAGTGAAGGCACCGCTGCCTTCGTTGTAGAGCAGCAAATCAGCCGTCCTGCACGCCTGCATTCCTTCATTGTACAGGCGAATTCGTTGTAGTGGTCTTCGCTCTAGAGGTGTTTACAATACATACAAAATATAGGAATTCTTCTGCCAGGACATAATCAATCCTTCGTTCTGCGGGTCAGTTGGCTGTAGAGGCGTTCGACTGTGAGTACGTGCTTGCGTCTCGCATAATGATTGCATGCCTAGTTGCGTATTCGGTTGTATCGCCAAAGAGCTAGAAAGGATATACTCTTCGAATGGCGCTATAAAATTTCTCATTCGACCTTCCATCTGTAACTTGTTTCCGTGTCCGGGCCTTCATGTTAAGCATTTTGCGGAGTTTATATTAAAAATCTCACACCAACGTTCATTGCGTAATGGCAAGTAATGCGGCATTGTAACACATGCCTGCTTACGACCGCCACTACAGAGCGGCCGTACGAACCCAACAAGAATTGCGCCAAGCACAGCACTGGCTTTTACAGACCTAGGAACAAAAAGTGCCACTCGTCTGTCTTTGCTGTAGCCTTCGGGCAGACGCAACAGCACTGATGAAGATGATGCACCATGTTCTCGCGCTTCTGTTGAGGTCTTGTTTCTGCACCATTCCTCTCTGCCCCCTCATTGTGTATCCCTCAGCACGCGAGTATACAGCGAACCCGCTACGGTTCACACGTTGCCATTCTCCGTACGCTTCCCCGCCACATCAACTCGTCATCCCTTCTCGATATCCCTTCCAGAACCTGCTTATATTTTTCTGCACGCCACACCGCTCATGTGTTCCGCGCGTTCTGTTCCTTGCAGCTCCTCCAGGACCAGCAGCTGATTGCACTCGTCTGCGTTCTGGTACTTATCGACTGTGCGATTGTCACCCTCTGGGTGACCTGCGATCCCATGGAAAGGACAATGAGAAATCTCACCATGCAGGTTAGTTCGAACGCCATTTATATATATATATATATATATATATATATATATATATATATATATATATATATATATATATATATATATATATATATATATATATATATATATATTCCTCAATTCCTCATCATACGTACGTCCGCTTTAGTTTGCCAACTTGTGGGTGCGAGCTCCGGTTCTCTGACGTGATAGCTGCGTGTCGAAGTGCTTAGCAGCTACGTGCGCTTTACAGCCTGTATAAAAGCTACAGTAGTGAAGAATATATAACGGGAAAAAATAGAACGTCATTCCTCCTCGTGCCTCGACCGGTGCAGCCGCAGACGTGCTCGATCCTACGGGAAGCGCGGCGCCCGTGTATCGCACGCAGCAAAGGAGCTTCTAAATAATTGCAAGTAAGTGTGCGCGTTTGTGTTCGTTGTCAGCGTGCGTTCATCATGCATGTGTCGCCCGATCTTTCGCTCGAGTGACTTGGCATTCAGGACGAGTGCTGAAAAGGGGCTAGCTTCCGGTTATGACATCGGCAGGACGTGGACATCATAATAAACGACTGCTTGGCCGACAGTAAAGCGTTGTCTGAAGTTAGCGTCAGGGTGTGTCTCTACATAGAGTAAAAAGTTCGAAGAAAACTCGTCTGGTAAAAAAAGTGTTGCTCACAAGAATACGAAGCCAACCGATAATGAAGCCAAGAAAGCATAAGGGGGATAATTCATTTTTAACTGACATGTAGAAATGGTGCGGTAAAGGGAAATGAAAGAGGACGAAAAAATGCCTTGCCATCGGCAGGAGCCGAGCCTACAACCTCTACAACGCGATGCTCTTCCATTGAACTACGGCGACGGCGCTGGCTAACACTCCCAGGGTCAGATCTTGCACATATGCATAAACATCCCAGAATGTAGGCGTAGAAACGCGAGTCGCCGTAGCTCAACTGGCAGATCAGCGCACGCGATATGCGGAGGGTGCGGTTCCCACCAGCGGCAAATTGTCGTTTTGTTTATTTTTTCGTTCTCTTTCATCTACTTTTACCTTACCATTTGTAGATGTCAATTAAAGACAACAAATCATTTCCCTTAAGTTTCCCTTGGCTTCATTATCCGTTGGCTTCATATTGTTGTGACTAACAAAAATCGGGACCATCGGTTCTTCCTTCTCGATCTTTGTGACATAATTTTCTCCCTCTTGTGTCCTCGTTCTTGCTCGCATTACTATTGTACCTTACAATAGCATATTTACATTTATCAACTTACTGCAGACTTGAAGAGCTGTTGCAGGAGTGTGGTGTAGGAAATACACAGATGGCAAAGAAGGCAATAAACAGAGAAAGCAGAAAATATTACAAGATGCAAGAAAGATCACTGGTTAACAATATAGAAGAGGAATTCAGCAGACGATATTCAATGCATGGTGGTGGTCTAGCGGATGCGGGTCTAGCGGGTGTGACGTGAAAGGAATCTTGCAGAGAGTTTATCAGAGTATGGAAAAACTTCAACGATTCGACGTGGCGACGGGAAAAGATGAGTGTCAGGCTGACGATTGTGAATGTGGGAATTAGGTTAAATATACCTATTGTGGCGACGATAAATGAAGCGTATAGCATTCTCTTGGACAGACTCAATTTTGTCGATATCAGATTCCTTGTGTGGGTTCCATACGACCGAGTAATACTCGAGTGTTGGACGAACTAGTGTTTTATAAATCAGGAGCCTTGTGTTAAGAGGGACCGAACGTAGGGTACGTTGCAGGTACCCTAGCTTTCTAAGCGCGCGCTTGCACATCTGTTCAATGTGATGGGACCAAGAAAAATATTTCGGGAATATAAGGCCAATTATTTATACCGCGACACATTTTCTAGTGGAGAAGCATTAAACTAATAAGTGAAAGAAGGTGGAAAGAGCGTTTAGTAAATGACATGGAAACAGTTTTTCCCAAGTTAATTTGCGTCTGCCAAGTCTCGCACCATTAGCAAAATATGATGCAGATGTATCGTTAAGAATTTCGTGATCATTAGGACATTTAATAGTATGGTAAAGAACGCAATCATAAGCGTACATGCGTATTTTAAAGGGACGCTAAAGCAAAACAATGAATAAGTTTAGATTGGTAAAGTATCGTATGAGAACTCTATTGCCAATAATTTCGCCATAGTGGTTTGAATATGAGAAAAGAAAATGAAGGTTAAAGTTTAATATTTTGGATTTCGCGCCGAAACCGCAACGGCAGTACGTTAATGTGACGTCACGGATTTCAAAGTATTTTTCGTATTTGTACAGCGCTGGGCTTAGTGCTAGTTCCCGAAACTTGCCTAGTTCAGTCCTCGGCTCCTTTAGAACACATTGTACTTCATTTTTGCACGTAGAGAGAGCCCAGCAGGCGCCGTCAAAATTCCCGACGTCACGGCAGGCTGGTGCGGGAAATCGCCACCCGTCTTTCGTGCGTGTACCTTTGCCCAGCGTCTTCTCGCGGCGCGCACAAGCTCGTATGGATACCGTGACACACGGAGCTGGCAGGGAACCAAGAAGCGGACAGGATAGGTCGAGAGTACACTGATTACCGAGCGTCCAACGTCGACAACCTTGAGGAACCCACACTTTTACTCCGAGGTACTCGGCCATTTCAGACAATTACAGAGGCAGCAGGAAGCGCTACCCCACGCCGCACAAGTCCCTTAGCAAGGGAGAAGCTGTCGCATGGGGACAACTACAAACAGGGTAGTACCCTAACCTCAATGTGCTAAGTAAAATGTACCCCACATTATATAAGGACAAATGTCCATGGTGCAATGAGAAACCCCCATTATACCACATAACATGGGCATGTCAACAAACTAACGTAGTCCCAATCATATCACACCCAAGTGCGGAGCAATGGGAGGAACTGCTGTCCAGCGACCGCTGCGGATACCAGCTAGGTCTAGTGCGGCGTGCACGACGGACAGCAGAGGCCAGCGGAGCCCTGGACTGAGGGCAGCCGACCATAGCGATAGAGGACGGACGAAGCAGCGGGTGAGGACCTCCGGGAAAGACACAAGGAGGAAAACTACCCTGAAGAATCCACCCCAGCCACAGAAAAACAATTACTAGAGCTCAGTAATGTTTTCAGTCACTCACTCACTCCCGTGGTAAGAGCGGTGCTCTCGCTATTGCAGGGGAGGCATTCTGTAGGAGTCCACCTAGTGGACTGTTCATTTAGGCCGTTGCTGATTGGCTGGGCCGCTCGTCTCCTCCTCCCTCGTACAGCTGCATCCAATCAGCAGCGGCGGAAATGGACAGTCCACTAGGTGGACTCTTACAGAATAACCCCCCCCCCCCCCCCCAGGAGGGCAATCTACAAATACAGGTGCAATCATATTTCTATTTAGTGTCCCCTTAACAAAAATACTGTGTTGTAAATCACATATAAATTAAAAAGGCATGTCAGATGTTACATTGAAAATAGATTATTGGAAAGATTTGAAGAGTACATATTGAGACTCGCTATATGGGGGAAAAGAAGCAAGTCCAGTTAACTAATGCATGGTTGTCGAGGATAACAGAGCTTTTTCAACAGTTAAGAGTGCAACAGTGTCGAATGCTTTCGCTATATTTATAAATATTGCGTCAGATTGGTCACCTACGTCTAAAGCCTCGATGATGTCATGCGTTAATCACCAAGATGGGTAATGGTGCTGAAACCGCGTCGAAAGCCGTTTTGAGCATCAGATAAAACACTATTTATCTCTAGAAACTCAATAATATTATTATGAGCCAATTGTCCTGCGTATGTAGAACAAGATACTGAAGTGTACAGCGGACAAGAGGAGGACGAAGCGAGATCTATCGTCCGCCATCTTTGTTGTTGATGCCCCATTTTTAGTCTCCTTGAACATAGTGTAAATAAACCCCCTTTCCTGTACATCTCCCCGTAACATATTGGTGGAGCTGCGGGGTACGTCACGATCCCATCACGGAACTTTGCAGCGGACATCTTGTGGGCCATTCGACCACGTCGCCTGAGAGGCCCGCTGCTTCGGCTTCGGCTACCACAACACCGATTGTCTTGTCCCAACTCCGAGATTCTGGCTCCTTCTCCGGCACTGACACCATGGACGTCAAAGACTGAATGATCGAATACGAATGAGCCAGCAAGAATAACAAGCGGGACCCGACTATAGTGCTGGCTAACATCGTCTATTACCTCAAGGGAACGGCCCGTGTTTGGTTCCAAACACACGAGAAGGAATTGACCAGTTGGGAGACCTGCAAGCAAAAGCTGCAGAAAGTCTTTGGGAAGCCAGCTAGGCGCCAGCAAACCTCCAAGAAGGAACTTTCGTGCAGGGCCCAAACAACTACTGAGCCGTACGTTGTGTACGTTCAGGGTGTATTAGCACTCTGTCGGCGGGTCGACCGCAACATGCCCGAAGCTGACAAAGTCAGCCACATTCTTAAAGGCATCGCCGACGACGCCTTTAATTTACTAGTGTATAAGTACTGCTCGACTGCCGACGACATTATAAGAGAGTGCCGACGCTTTGAAGAAGAAAAGAGCCGTCGTGTCTCACAACAACTCATTCGGCTTCCTAATAACGCCGCTACCTCATCGTGTGAAGACATCCAGCGGCCTGGTGGCGAAAACTTGCTGCGTCTTGCCCGGCGCGAGACTCCATCGGTTCCTGAGGCTCGTTCGTTCGACGAGTCCCACCCGGCAGTTTCTTTGATTCAAGCTGTCGTACGCGAAGAGTCCGTCCCATCTGTGCTGTAAGTAGGCCTACTGTCAACAATTGCTTTCGACCTCCCCGCCCACAGTCGACCTATCTGGTATACCGCGACCAAAACCAGTGGCACACACATGACGACAAGCCAATATGCTTTAACTGCAATGGGATAAATCATGTTTCCGCCATTGTCGCTATGGTCAGCTTCCGCCTTCTTGTCCCGCGTACTCTTACCGCCCGGAAGAAAGCCGGTCCTCGCTCTTTCACGCCCACAATGACCCGCCGCACTATAATGTTGCTGCTCCGACTCCATGCTACGAGTACCGCTCGCCGTCCCCATAGAACCGGCGTTCTCGTTCACCGATTGCCCGTTTCTCGCCGTCGCCATACCCTCACCATCCCTCTTCGGAAAACCGACCAGTGCAGCTCCCGGAGGTGATGCTGCATTGGCCAACCTGCACGGAAATCCTCCCTTGACCCTGGTCACCCGACAACATCTTTTGGACACACAAGTGGACGGCGTGCCTGTTTCGTCGCTCATAGACTCGAGGCCGCAATTATCGGTTATGAGCGCTCGCCTTTCTCGTCGTCTCCGCGAGGTTTTGACGCTCGCGGCGTCGCCTGTCATTCGTGTTGCCGACGGCGGTACAGCTTGCGACGTTGACATGTGTACTGCCTGTGTGAGTGTCGCTAGCCACCAGACCTCAGTTCTACTCACTGTTCTGCACCAGTGTCCACACAAAGCCATCCTCGGCCATGACTTCCTGAGTATCAATTCTGCCTTCATCGACTGCTCTCCTGGCTTTCTACAGTTGGAACTCCCTTCTGCGCCTGATCTGACCACCGAGTCACCACCGCATTTATGTGTTGCCGAGTTTGTTCGCATTCGACCAGCTACTGCGACGTTGTCACAGTGTCCTAAAATCTCACGGTTTGCGACAACGACTACATGATCTCTCCTTCCCTCGACACTCTTTTGACAAGGCCTAGCCCTCCCTCACTAAGTTGTAACTGTTTCTGTGAACCGGGCATGTATCCCTATTCCTAACTTTTCACGCACACCACAATTGCTTCCCGAAGGTATCACGCTGGGCAGCGTAGCGATTTAGATGCGCACGACCCTCTGGCCCTTACTATCGATGCCCCGCAGTCTTCTGAAAACCCTGACACCAGCACTTCATCTGACGCCCGGTTTGACGCACTGATTTCCCCAGACCTTTCGGCTACTCAGACTGACGACTAGCCGCTGGCCTAGCCGCTACTAGCCGCTACTCAGCTAGCCGCTGTTAGGGTCGGCCTGCAGGGGTACTGCTCTGCAAAGCTATCTCAGCCCGCTGCACGTGCTTCGATCGACCCGCGGTGGTGGCGCCCTTCAGAGAACCGGCGAGGACGACAGCGCTAACCGACCATGAACTTCCTTCGTAGAACTGGAGACTACGGCAGCGTTAATCCACCATGCGCCTCGTTCGGAGAATCGGCGACGGCAGCACGGCTGGCCACGTTTGGCGCCCCATGTATTGTTAGTTGATTTGCCGGGTCTTCATGATCTCGCTGCAGCAAGAAGAGCTTCCCTAACAAAAGGGTGCTTTGCGGTACGTGGGCCCCAGGGTCCGTCACAGTCTGCTGACACTCGTGGCGACTACAGGAGAAAGCCAGCTCTGGAATTTAGAGGCGCCGGCTGGGGTCAGGCGTGACCACCTGGCTACGAGGACACGCTCAACTCGGGTTCCGGGAATCCAAAGTGCGTACGTGTGTGTGTGAGCCCTCCTCCTCCAAAAAGGCGGGTCAACTTCGATGACGTTGGACGCTACGAATTGGCGGTGAACTGCCGTCTCCCTCACCTAGGGATCTAGGGAGAACGGAGTGTTTATAAGCGGCTGTTTGCCGGCTGCTAGAGTGTGCTCGTCATCGTGCTCTGTGATCGTGCTCGTGAGCTGTGTGCTCGTGCTGGACAAGCAATATGTTTGGAGCTTCGTGCTCGCATGTTGTATGCTTCGTCTTGCGTGCTCCATTTGGGAGTCACGCTAGAATGTCGAATCTATCGCTTATTCTAATATAAATATCTGTAAATAAATCCTGCTCGCCTAGTCCTGTCCCCCAAGTTCCTCCCTACGACCTACAACTCCTACAACTGGTGGCAACGGTGAGATCGTCCTCCAAATCCGACAACTGAATGGCAGCGGTCAGATCGGCCTACGGCTCGGAGATCGGCCTACGACTCGTAGACAGCAACGGCAGCTCACGGACTTTGGCACATGATGACCGACCGGTATCCCAATCAAGTTGGAGGCGACTTGGGATTGACCACCTCTTGCAACTGACTGAATACGGCGGAGTAGGGCTGGTGATATGGTGCTACTTCAGTGGGTATAAGCGGTTGGTTTTGGCTGTAAGATTTACCAGGCTTCAATTTCTCTGTGTTTGTGGATTTGATTCGCTGGGGATCTTTTACTTGTATCTTGATTTGCGTGGGTATCGCAGCAAGTATTGTGTGACAGCAGAGCCAAAGCTTAAAGTAGCGACCATGGTCCTATCGTGTTTGACGAGAGTTGACCTGTTGTGATTGTGTGAAGAGCTCATGGTAAATGTAGAGGAGGACTTGACGGAAGCAGAAATTCGTAAAACCATTTTACAAAGTGGCAACGATTTGAAACTCATCGAAAAACTAGGTAACCGAATTCTATGCAAAAGAGAGGAACGGAAATCAATTAGGCAAGAACGCCAAGAGCGTGAGCAAGAACGGCAGGAGCTTGAAAGGGAAATGGCAACAGTGAATAAACAGATACAAAATTTGCAGCAGTGAAACGCACGAAGTCAACAGTGGCTTAAAAAATCTGTAGGCTGGACGCAGCGAAAGTGGGAGAAAGTAGACAGCAGATTTTCGTCGAAAGCCGACAGAAGTAGTAGTACCTGTGAGATTAGCAGCACGTTCATAGGTGAACTTGAAGTGCTAGCAGCTAACGATGCCTTAGTGGCAGCAGAGGCCATTAAAGGCCAGAGTGAGAGCGGCGAGGTGCTGTGCCAACAGAGCACTGTAGAGACAGCTAGGCCAGCTGTGAATGAATTGGCACAGTCACCGCGGTTGTGCGTCGCATCAAATGTTGACGAGGTCGTTAGCGAGGTACGGAGTACTGTTGACCCGACAGACGCGAGCACCTATATCAGGTCAGATCTGCGTGCCGAAGCGGAGTGCCAGCTGGTCGGTGCAGTTGAGGGCAGTTCGAAGGATTGCGAGCTGCGTAGCTCAAGGGAAGGAAGATTGTTGAGGGATTGGTGCAACTATCCGCCAGTCTAGGTAGCCACGAGAGCGATGATTTAGTTAGGAATCATTCGGACTGTGCGGGTGAGACAGCGATAGAAACCGACGGGCTGTGTGCCGATGCACAGCGTGAGCTGGGCAATGCAGTAGAGGGCAGTTCGCAAGAGGGCGAGTTGCATAGCTCGAGTAAAGACTGCTGCATTGTTCCAGAGTCGGTTGAGCTGTCCGCCAGTCGAGGCAGAGAGAGAGTAGATTGAAATGAAAATCACTCAGACTGTGCGGGTAGGAGACCGATCCGGGCCGACGAAATGTGTACCGGCCAGCACGAGACGCGAGAGGGCGGCGTGAAAGTGAGTGCGAGGAAAAAGCACCGTAGAAAGAAGCGCCGTAAAGACTGCTCGTGAGCTGTGTGCTCGTGCTCGACAAGCAATGTGTTTGGAGCTTCGTGCTCGCATGTTGTATGCTTCGTCTTGCGCGCTCGATTTGGGAGTCACACTAGACTGTCGAATGTATCGCTTGTTCTAACGTAAATATCTGTAAATAAATCCTGCTCCCCTAGTCCTGTCCCCCCAAGTTCCTCCCTACGACCTACAACTCCTACAACTGGTGGCAACGGTGACATCGTCCTCCAAATCTGACACCGCTTACAGCGACGTTCTCGATTTTGCTTCACCCCCTCTGAGCCAGACACAAGTTGTGGCTCACCGCATTGACACTGGGAATGCCTGTCCCATCCATAGGCGTCCTTACCGAGTATCTGCGACTGCGACTGAACGCCGCATAATCGAAACGGAGGTCGAGAAAATGCTTACCAAAGAGCTCATCGAACCATCTATGAGTCTTTGGGCGTGCGTTGTGGTGCTTATCAGAAAAAAGGACAATACCTGGCGGTTCTGCGTCGAGTACCGGCATTTAAACAAGATCATTAAGAAGGACGTGTACCCTTTGCCACGAATTGACGACGCCCTCGACTCTCTGCATGGCGCACAGTACTTTTCTTCTATAGAACTTCGGTCCGGCTACTGGCAAATCGCCGTCGACGAAAAAGATAGGGAGAAGGCCGCCTTTATAACACCCGATGGGCTCTACCAGTTCGAAGTTATGCCACATGGCTTGTCCAGTGCCCCAGCATCATTCAAACGAATGATGGACTCCCTTCTTCGCGGTTTCAGATGGTCTACTTGCCTGTGCTATCTCGATGACGTCGTCATGTTCTCGCCTACGTTCTCCAGTCATCTACATAGACTCTCGGCTATTCTGCGCGTCCTTGGCAATGCAGTTATTCAACTTAACTATGCCAAATGCCGCTTTGGCTGCCGAGAGATCACTGTACTTGGTCATCTTGTCGATTCTACAGGTATACAGCCTGACCCTGCCAAAGTTAGAGCCATTACCAAATTTCCGACGCCTCGTTCTACTCAGGACGTCCGTTCCTTTTATGACCTTCGTTCTTATTTTCGGCGGTTTGTGAAAGATTTTGCAAAAATAGCACGGCCCCTAACCTGCCTTCTTTGGAAAGACGTGTCTTTTTCCTGGGATCCTGAACAAGCTGCCGCCTTCTCGCAGCTGATTGGACTTCTAACATCACCATCAGTGTTAATTGGCTCACTTCGACGAATCTGCGGCTACCGAAATCCCTACCGACACCAGTAGCTACGGCACTGGTGCAATTCTTGCCCAACGCCAGCGTGGTCAGGACTGCACTATTGCTTACGCCAACCGCCTTCTTTCCTCTGCTGAGCGAAAATATTCGATCACAGAGAGAGTGTGTGTATCTCGCTCTTGTTTAGGCCATCGCCAAATTTCGCGCTTACCTCAACGGCCGACCCTTCACCGTCATTACTGACCACCATGCTTTCTGCTGGCTGTCCTCTCTCAAAGATTCCACTGGTTGGGTTGGTTGGGCACTGCGGCTTCAAGAATATTCATATAACGTTATTTAGAAATATGGCCGCTTGCACCAGGATGCGTACTGGTGCGGACGGATCTCGTAAATCCACCGGACACTGCAGAGTGACTCCAGCCCTTCTGTTCTTTCCATCTCTCAACTCTTCAGCATCGCTGCCGAACAACGCCTTGACGCGTCACTACGCAAGATCATCGAAAATTTGTACTCTTGAACTCCTGATCCTTCTCTCCGCCTTTGTACTCCAAAATGACACGTTATATCCTAGCAGTTTACTTCCTGATGGCCCTGACCTGTTGCTTGTCGTCCCGGCTCACCTCCGTTTCACTGTCATGGCGCAGCTGCACCACGCACCAACGGCGAGCCATCTCGGTGTGTCACGCACATAAGACCGCACACGCCGCTGTTTTATTGCCCCGGAATGTCCCTCTCATTGCGCCGTTACGTGGGCTCGTGCGACCCGTGCCAGCACCGGAAAATGTTGACACTGCCGCCTGCAGGCTATCGTCAGCCTCTGGACATTCAGTACGAACCATTTCACCGCGCTGGTCTCGATTTACTTGGTCCGTTTTCCTTATCCGCCTCTGGAAAGAAGTGCGTCGCCGTTGCGACAAATTATGCGATGTGGCTTGCCATTACGCGCGCACTTCCCACTAGCTGCGCCACCTACGTTGCAGACTTCTTGCTGCATATCGTCATACTCCAGCACTTGACTCCTCGGCAACTGCTAACTGACCGGGGCAGACGGTTCCTGACGAGGGTGATCGATGACGTTCTCAAATCCTGCACGACGCAACATAAATTGACTACGGCCTACCATCCACAGACGAATGGCTTGACAGAACGCCTGAACCGAACACTTACCGTCATGTTGGCCACGTATGTGTCTGACGACCACCAGGTTTGGGACGCTGCATTAACCTTTGTGACATTCGCACACAAAACTTCCAGACCGCTGGTTATTCGCCGTTTTTTTTTAATCTTATACGGTCGCAACCCTACATTGCCCATGGACACCCTGGTGCCTTCTTCTGGGTGCCCACCCACTGAATATGCTCGAGAGACTATAGCTCTTGCCGGGCATGCACGTCAAGTTGCTCACACTCGACTTTCTGAGTCCCAAATCCGCCAACAGTCTCGCTACAACAGCCACCACAGAACCGCCCACTTTTTCCCTGGATCGCTCGTCCTCCTGTGGTCCGCAGCACGACGTGTCGGACTATCCGAAAAATTGTTTTTCCAGTACACCGGTCTATATCGCGTGTGCCGCCAAGTGACTGATGTCACCTATCAAATCGCTCCATTGCTGCCTTCGTCATCATCTGCTCATCCCCGCACGGACATTGTCCACGTTGTCCGCCTCAAGCCCTATCGTGCCCCGGACACCCCTTAATACCTTGTGTGCTAGTTCTTTCATGTAGCTGAGCAGATCGCTATTTCTTGCACCAACAGATGAGGCTGAAATAAGATGCTTATTTCTAAAGTTAAAGAATTCCACAGCATGTGGTGTGGATGACATAATGGCAGAACCAATAAAAGCTGTGGCGCTGCATATTTGTAAAGTGATGTCACACATATGCAATTTAATTTTGTGCACTGGCGCATTCCCCGATGAATTAAAGATTGCACGGGTATCGGTAGTTTTTAAATGGGGAGACAGGAATGACGTGAACCACTACAGACTGATTTCAGTTCTCCCAATCTTTTCCAAAATAGTAGAGCAGGTCATTAACGAACGAATTTTAAATTTCTGTACTCAAAATAATATTATAACAGAAAAGCAATACGGTTTCCGAAAACACCAATGTACTGAAATGGCGCTGCTAAAGATCAAAGAAAAAATAATAAGTAACTTTGAGTACAAGCTGTGCACAATAGGAATATTTCTTGACTTTAAAAAGGCATTCGATTCCATTAAACACGATATCTTGTTACAAAAGTTAAGTGAGTACGGCATTAGGGGAACTGCTTTTAACCTAATTAAAAATTATTTAACCAACCGACTACAGTACACAAACATTTGTCATTCCAAATCGGCAATGGGTGAAATCAAATACGGTGTTCCGCAGGGGTCCATCCTAGGGCCACTTTTTTTATTATACATTAATGACATCACAAACGTGCCTCTAACACCTGACATAATCATGTATGCTGATGACACTAATACCTTCTTTTCTGGTGGAAACTTGCTTACTCTCGAGGAAGAAGCAAATAATTGGCTCAGTAATCTTTCAAACTGGCTTAGAGCAAATAAATTGGTATTAAACACTAAAAAGACAAAATACATTATTTTTCGGCCTCGTAACAAAGGTATTGATGAGAGCTTAGTATTACAATTCCGTGATGAAGTCATTATACGTTCTACGTGCCAGAGGTTCCTTGGTGTTACGTTTGAAGAAAACTTAAGCTGGTCCAGTCATGTCGGCAACATTAAAACCAGCATTGCAAGATCCATCGGTGTTATTAATAAATTAAAACGTCTGTTACCTTCTAGATTAAAAAACCAATTATACTATAGCCTAGTGCATTCACGCCTCCAATATTGTTTATCTGTGTGGTGTACCACGACGAAAACCAACATCCATAGTTTACTAACCTTACAGAAACGCACGATTCGGGTAATTGAGAATGCGCCCTATAGAAGCCACTCCGCTCCGCTTTTTAAGAAGAATTGTATTTTAACATTAGAAAACCTTATTAACAAAAAAACAGCCATTGCAATATTTAAAGAAATAAGACTCAATGAAAGCGCCTTTTTTAAAACATACCTCCCGAATGAACATAAATACAACACAAGGCAATTAACCTACAACAAGGGCAAGATCCGTACCAATTACGGCATGCAAAAGCAGGCATTCATAGTTACAGATTTTTTTAATCATCACCCTGGATTACTCACTATAATAAATGAATCACCGTCCCTAAACACTTTAAAAAAAAAAGTGAACATGTATTTGCTGTCGCTTCAGGTATGACTGTTCATTCTTTGTACACAAATCAAATTCAGTATTGCTGTTACGTATTTCATGTACTTTTCATTTTTTTTTTGTGTATGTATCCACTTTGTGTACCATGCTTGCCCTGTGTGCTTGAGTGTTTTGTGCACTGGGAATGGGTCGGAGAAGGGGACTGGCACTTAGTCAGGCATTCGTGCCTTTTTGTCAGCCTCTTTGACAGAGATTCTTTGTATTTTATTTCTGTCAAAATAAACATTCATTCATTCATTCAGCTTTGTTCACCTGCACCGAGTCGGTGCTTCCGCCGCCGGAGGATAGTGTTATGAGCCCATTGTCCTGCCGATGTAGAAGAAGATGCTGAAGTGTAGAGCGGATGAGAGGAGAACGAAGCGAGATCTATCGTCCGCCATCTTTGTTGTTGCTGACCCATATTTAGTCTCCTTGTACATAGTGTAAATAAACCTCCTTTTCTGTAGATCTCCCCGTAAGAATATGTTTGTATATTATGTGTTTTTATCAGCTTACATGAATGAGATTTAAGAGAGGTACGTGGGTGTATATTTTAATAAAGACTGTTCATAGATTTGCACAACGGGAGAAATTTAACGCATTTCCAAGTTGAAAGGACGACAGACGTTGAAAGAGATTTATGGAAAACAATAGTCAAATAGTGACCAGTCCATAATGAGTATCTAGTGAGAAATGCATTGTCTATATCGTCGGGACTACCATTCTTTTCCAAATCCAGATTTACAGTCAAATTTAACACACCCTTGTTAGAAACAACAATATCATATTTTTGGCGAGATGGGCGTCTCCAGCTTCCACTATATTTAACTTCTCTGAGTACCCATTCGCGGATGGCCTAATCCCCCCTCTGCCTAAATAACGTTTCTCTTTTTTTTTCTCTCTTTTTTTTCGCTCTGTCTCTATAGCGCGCAGACAAAGGAAAGGCACGCGAGCCAGGTTTCAGATTTATTGCACACGCTAAAAGATGAAACTCTCATACGGACTGACCAAATCTGCCCTTCAAGGTAATAAATAGATACGTCCCGTTTCCAAACCGCGAAGTAGGTCATGGTCAAAGGCTGTGACATGAGCGGCAAAGGCGAAGTGTAGCCAAAACTGTTACCCGAAGCGGTGGCTTAGCGGCTATGGTGTTGCGCTGCTAAGCACGAGGTTGCGAGATCAAATCCCGGCCGCGGCGGCCGCATTTTGATGAGGGCGAAACGCAAAAACCCCCGTGTCCCGTGCATCGGGGAATCGGTAAAGCTCCCCTGGTGGTCAGAATTAATCCGGAGTCCCCCGCTACGGCGTTCCTCATGATCAAATTGTGGTTTTGGCACGTAAGACTTCACAATACAATCCAGCAGGAACTGTGGGCAGCGAGCTGAAGGTCCAACGCGAGATGATGAATATTTTTATTGGCATCCTCTTTGAAAGAGGGCGGTAACAAATATAATCAACAGCTCCGCCACGTGGGCAAGAGAGAGAGAGAGAGAAAAACGAAATAAAATAAATTCAAGAATGTTAACCAGTACAAAATCAGCCAGAACAAACTAGAAGGAGGCAAAATGGAGACCGCAATATAAATATTAACACGCCACGTCGCGCTGACACAAGGCGCTGGGAGAAGTTATTCTGTACGTCATCGCGTACATTACACGCACGCAACGTGAACTCAGTCGTGCGTCAACAGTTGTAGAAGATCAGAAACCGAGGGAATCCCTGCGCACATGTGGCTTCAGATACCGTGAAGGCAGTCTCGTAAGTGTCGTGGCACCAAAATTAAGCGAGCCTTCTCCAATTTGCATGTCGGCCCATATTTGCAAAGCATATCGCGCGCCAGAAACCATAGCAAGAGAGGCATCGGGCAGCTGCAATATAAAAGACTTCAATAAACAAAATAATAAAACGATAATAAACAGTTCTCAAGGACAAAAAGTTCTCTTAATTGCGCCCAGATGTGAGAACGTGTGCTCCTAAAGAAACTGTTTTTATCTACTCCTTGCCCGCTTAATGTCACCCGTTAAATGTACAGTATAAAACGTCTGTTGAGCTCCCCGCAAGACAGGCTGGGAGTTTCAGGTGCGCACGAGGAAAATCCTCAAAAGCCAACGAGAAGACACGAAGCGTAGCGGATGTGCGTGTGCTCCATGTCCAGCATAGACAGGAACATTGACGTAAAGGGCGGGATAGGTGTGAGGACATTTGTTTGACTCGGCGCGACATGGGAACCTCGCGACTCCGTAAAGAAGATGAAGTACGTGAACAAAAAGGAAAAAAATAGAAAGAAATAAAGAAGCAAAGGAGTGGTGCGCATCGGATTTGGCGGCACAAGAGCTCTCGAGAAAGTGTCTCAAAAGCTTAGGGCTCACCGCACCCTACCCCATTTTCCCCTTTATTCTTTTCCTATTTCACCGATCTGCAGCACGCGACAATATCGCGAAAATGCGATCGACCAGTCGCCGCATTGCCTTTGCTCCGGCGTTCACGATCGAAGGGAAAAGACCGCGCGGTAAAAGCCTCGTCGAGCGCGCTGTACGACGGCCCCCTCGCCAGCTCCGCTCATCCGCGCAGTGAGGGTGGATGGGGGCCGCACTCTGTCGGATGCTTGAGGCAGCGAGTTACGTTCATGCGAGCCGGTGAGGGGGGGGGGGGGGGGGGGGGGCGTCGCTAACTGCGTTTTCAGCAGTGCCGCGCCCGTCGGCAGCGCTGGCGCTACACCGTCGACGCCGATGAACTTGTCGCGACAGCATTTGGTGCAGCACAAGACAGAAAAGACGGCGTAGACAATTGGCAAGGTGCTTCACGAAGCAAGAAGGCACTTTACGGAGGGTGTTTAACTGTAGCCTGCAGTCGTACTAACTAGCGTAGACGTGGCGGCAAAACGTAATAACAATAATAGTAATAATAATAATAATAATAATAAATAAACGACGATTACGATACTCCCTAATGCGAAATTTGAGCGCAGCTCTATACGTGTTTTCATTTCGTGATATATTGGTTGGCGCGGACAATCTGTCTCGTGCGGCACGTTGCAAACGGAACGAAGTGTGGAGCGACTGCCTCGCTAATCGAGAGATTGCGAAAGACAGCGCGTGGGTGACGCGCAGGCGCGATTCACATCAGCCGCCGCAAACAGACCGTCGCTAATGCAGCGCTTTGATTTCATATGTATAGTATCATTGGACGCGCTCTCCACGTGCCATCCGTGAACAGACGACGCGCGCTATACTCTGGCGCCATCTCTTAGCCATCGTCCCCGTAGAGCAGCACTACGCTTTTCCTCCCACGCGTTCGCCATACCTTCCTCCTCCACTTTCTGCCTCATGCTTTCACTGTATGCTCCTCCTCGCGCTGTCTTCGCTCTTTCATCCCTCGCTCTGCTCATTCGCTCGGTTACGCCGACGCTCAACGCAGGAATGGGCGCTTAAGAGTTGCGCTCTAAAATATGGCCACGCGCCGCGCTGCAAAGTATGTTACTGGAAAGGAACACACAAGAAAGGGGGAAAAAACAGAACTAGGTTAGAAGAGGTGCCGCGCTGAGAGAGGCATAAACAACGAAAGAACACATTCGATTGCAAGAACGCAGAAGTTTCGTCTATACGATGAAGATACGGCCGTGCCTCGTTTACTGTGGATTTCTTCTAAGCATACATCACTTAACTTCTCGGCCAATTTGGCAATTTCAACATGCAGCTTAAAGTAAACAATTGGAAATGTCAATTCGCGAATATAATAATTAGCTACCTCGTCATTGCGATTTGTCGCGCAAGGGTGACCTCCTTCTCAGATATTTACCTGAACAGGTCGAACTGCTTTTTTTTTTTGCGGTATGACCGATGCGATTTTTTGCGATAGCAATATTATACGGACACTTCAGGAGCATTACCGCCGTCGGCGTCAGCGTTGTCGTGATGTTCTGTATAAAGTGCAAGCATGATAAGATCTCGGCCACGCTATAGGTGCGAAGGAGCGCCGAGAGAGTGGTGGCTTGGTGCGGCGGCGTCTTGCGCGCGCAGGGAGGGGAGTGGGGCGGATGCCCGTCGTCTCCTCGTGTGCGGAGGGGGGGGAGCGGGAAGGTAAGCGCCCGCCAGAAGTGGTGGTTGGGGGGGGGGGGGGGGGTCATAGCGAGTGCTCGCGGTCACCAAGCGAGATCTGCTCATGTCTGTCCGTGATCGCGTGACATCATGCTTGGTAAAGTAAGTACTAAGCAAATGTTCATTGCAATTTATCACATCACTCATCACATCACTTTATTTTCCTTAAAGACCCCTTTTGAGGTGTTACATAAGGGGGGGGGGTTACGAAATCCATACGAACGATGAAACTACGAGCCTTGCTTCGTGTTGTTGTCTGATACTTTTCTATAGCAATAATCAATTATTCACTTTGCGGGTGAAACTGCGATCGTTTTAATCTGTTCAA
Organism: Dermacentor andersoni; assembly: GCF_023375885.2. Classification (NCBI taxonomy): domain Eukaryota; kingdom Metazoa; phylum Arthropoda; class Arachnida; order Ixodida; family Ixodidae; genus Dermacentor; species Dermacentor andersoni. Next base: position 12,022,288 of record NC_092817.1, read on the forward strand.
ACATGAAGAGAAAAATAGGGGTGGCTGAATATATAGCGAAGCGGAATATATAGGTGACGTGCTCGCTGATTTTTTGTTGGAAAGGCACTTTATGTGCACGGTACGCAGTGTTATGCGCAGCACTCTCTCGAACGGTCCCGAGACATACACGAGAAAATCACACAAACAACTGCGTCTTCTGTTCAGGACATCTCCTTCACGCCAATCGAAAGAATGCATACGGCAGGCCCTACCAACTCACCCAAAAGGTTATTTTGATTCGAGGATACTGTACGTAGCTTCACCGCCGTAATTTGGAAACCCATGCTGCGCAGACAGGTGGCCCGCTTCAGTGTTGTATCTCCCTATGACTGCGTCGTATACTCGCACGACCGCAAGCGAGTTGCTCTGTGCGCCTTTGTCTCGTCGGCGCAGATTTCCAAGTGGGAGCGGGACGTGGTGTACCTGCCGCAGCGCGAGCAATGTCACTCGGAGCACATGGCCAAGTGGCTGGGTGCCCTGTACATCTACAAGGGCCTGCTGCTCGTCGTCGGCTGCTACATGGCCTGGGAGACACGCAACGTCCAGATCCCGGCGCTCAACGATTCGCAGTACATCGGCATGAGCGTCTACAACGCCGTCATCACCTCGGCACTCGTGGTGGCGCTGGCCAACGTCATCTCGACGGAGCGCTACACGCTCACCTACGCGCTCGTCGGCACGCTCATATTCGTCTCCACGACCACCACGCTGTGCCTGCTCTTTCTGCCCAAGGCGAGTCCTTGCACACTTCATCCGCCTCGCTATGCTGGTGCCTACAAACGACCGCTCGGTCCTACGGACACATGTTGTACCAACGGTTTCCTACACTGTCCAGAAGAGACGCGTTTGCGATTCAACTAGTGCGTTAAATTGGGACCACAAAGAACTTGTAGCTGGCCTGGTTGGTAATCAATCTTGCTAAACTGCTTCAGAGCGCAACGCACACATACATCTTGCGCCTGTAAAGTTCAGTGACATGGTCTAAAGCTAGTCGCTGATGTCAAATAAAGCTTTTTTTGTTATGGGAGCTGAGAGGGAGGACGAATTGAGTCCTCATATGGAGATAGTAATACATGTTGCATCTATATTTGTTCACGTGCAACACAAAAAAGTAAATGAAGAAAGCAAGCACGTACTACTGAAAATGGCGCACAATGAGCGACACAAACCTTCTCGTACTTACAAATTTATAGACCCAATATCGTCGCCGTTGGCGTTCGATATAACTACACATTTAAGTGCGAGCGCTTCCGCTTTGATAACAGCCTTACAAAATAAAGCAATAAAATCATCGTACACGCCGTTTTAGCAGTCTAAATCCCGTCGCGACAGACGAAACACCGGGCAGCAGACGCATCTAGAATCTGTCCTGGCCACGGTGGTACTGGCTCTATCAAAAAACATGCCTCCACTTCCCGACATTCCTATGCATACAAGAGAAGTCTGAGAAAGGCGTTCCCGGATGTACCCAGGGTTACCTATCACCGAAACAGAAATTTTAAAGACATGTTAATGCATGCGAAAGTCAGCTAACATCATTCCCCCGTAATAAAGGCATGTTCTCGCCCCAGGTGTAAAACCTGCAAGCATCTTCAAAGTGACGGTAAAATTAAAAGCACCGCAATTAGCTATACACACGAAGTGAAAACTAGCTTTACTTGCGCTAGTTCCGATGTAATTTATATGCTTGAATGTTCTTTCTGTAAGAAACAATATATCCGTGAAACGAGACAATCAACGAGCGTCAGGTTAAATGGACATCGCGCGGACACAGCTAAAAAACTTCAAAATCCGTCGCCGAGCATTTCAACCAACCAGGTCATAACTTTGATGAACTTAAACTCAACATACTACAGTCAAATTTCCGTTCTACGCGAGACAGGAAATACAGACTCATACCTCATCCATAAGTTCAAGACATTGCAACCAATAGGCATTACCGATTCAAAGGGAGCTTTAGAATCTATTCGATCGCTATGCTAAATTTCAAACTATAGGCAATTGACCTCCAGCGCAGCAGATAACACCCCCCTGCCCCCGGTCGTCCAAGCCCCTTCCACGAAAAGTGGAACCTACAGTGACATGTCAACCGGCTTACACACGGCGGTACCTCACATTCCACCACCGACGTTCAGTAGCACACTCCTATTAAAACTTTTTGTGCGCAAACAAACAGGGACGAAGAATAGGGGCAACACAAGGCGCTCGTCCTTGTGTTGCCCCTATTCTTCGTCCCTGTTTGTTTGCGCACAAAAAGTTTTAATATGAATCTGTTCCAACTAGGCCGACTCGCAGTTATGCTTCAGTAGCACACCTTTCTTATCAATTGTACACCCTTGCCGCTAACACACTCTCGGTCATTGCCTCGCCCACAAGCCTTTACATTCTCCCCCCTTTTGAAGAACCGCACCTATATATACTGTGCCGAGGAGAGCATATGTTGCCTTGAAAAAGACAAGACCAATTGTCGAAACGTTGGCTCCTGCTATCACCTTGTTCTCGTTTTGTTCAAGGCCTTTACCAAGGACTGCGTGCGTGCGTGCGTGCGTGCGTGCGTGCGTGCGTGCGTGCGTGCGTGTAGTATATTGCACCCAACTGCTGGAGTATATAGCATGGCAAGCCAGACAAACATCGCCAGCTTTTCATTACAGACAGCATCTGTCCCTTACCGTGCATCATGGCGCTTTATGCGAAACAAATGTCAAAGGTTTGCGCATTGACTACACGACAGTTATTGTGAGCTAAGCTTTGAGCCTTACAATATTGTATGCGCAGATCCACGCCATCATGAACAATGCCGATGCGGACGCCGTGGTGGCGTCTTCGGGCGTGCGGGTCGAGTTCAATACCCGACGCTTCGCCATCGACGAGCGCCGTGAGCTCTACTACCGCACCGAGGTCCAGAGCCGCGCCTACGCGCGCGAAGTCGCGCAGGTATGTCCGCTCGATTTGTTTGTCGGTGATCTGCACGGTGAGCCCCACAGCCGCCACGGCACAAAGGAACGCGCAGAATATACGCGGTTACGAAGGTCAGTAAAAATACGAGTGTCGGCGAGGAAAAAGCGCTTCCGACCTTATTAATTCGACTGTCGTGAAGAGTGGCAATGTGCTTAAGGAATTACTGTGACTGAGATGTAGAGGCAGACCTTAGAGGTCCAAGGCAACATGATTTTGTGCCTTTGTCATTAAAAAAATATTATTAAAAAAGCCGCAGTTTCGCCCGAAAGGCGAAACACTGATTTCGATAGCAAATTAGTAGAGAACTATACGAAGTAAGGATAGTAGTTTTATCGGCCATATAAACTTGTAAACATTCGCTTACTAACAAAAATAACAGGCGCGGTATCACGCGCGCACATCTAAACAAGAACGTGTTTCGCTCGATGACCTTGGAAACTCGCTGTCAAAACGCTGGAGTGTGGAATCGCGGCAACAGCAAGTGAATTGACCTTCGTGCATCTCTCGCATCAACGCGAACGAAACGTCGAAAGCACAGCGCACACGTAGCTACAAACACTACGCGCACTCTACAAACATCACAGATCGCTTTCAAGATACGGCGCCCGCACGGCCGCGCCGTATGCAACAGCTGGAGCAGAACGCCCCCTCCCTCACCTAGACCCCCCCCCCGTGCGACAGAAGAGGGCGTGCTTCCTCGCTTGCGCATGCGATCCGCGTTCGCCACCTTTATTTTTTCTCACCCGTCGTGGTTGCTTAGTGGCTGGTGTTGGGCTGCTGAGCACGAGGTCGCGGGTTCGAATCCCGGCCACGGCGGCCGTATTTCGATGGGGGCGAAATGCGAAAACACCCGTGTGCTTAGATTTAGGCGCACGTTAAAGAACCCCAGGTGGTCGAAATTTCCGGAGTCCTCCACTACGGCGTGCCTCATAATCAGAAAGTGGTTTCGGCACGTAAAACCCCATAATTTAATATTAAATCTTATTTTTTCTCTATTTATTTGGTACCTGCTTCGCCTTTGCAAGCATTACAGCAGGGGGATACATAAAAATAAGCATCATATTTGAGACCAATAAAGAAACTAATTACACAAAGCGTGGTAAAAATCATCATTCGACACAATGGATACAATCATAGGCGGAAGATCATTCCACTCTTTCATACATCTAACAAAAAATGAATAGCGCAAGACGTCACCTTTAAAGGCAAACTTATTTGAGATTGTGGTCCCTTTTTTTGGGATATATAGGACGGCTCTTGGATGTACTTCTCCTTATCGATTCCAGTTTTAGAATGGTAGATAGTATGGAAAAATTTCAACCTGAGGTTTCGTCTACGATCTTTCAAGTCTTCCCATTTAAGTTTACTTTTGCTTTCTCTCATACTAAGTTGACGATCCCAATTACCTAGAACGAATCGGCTCACCCTCGCACGCTTTCACTCGCCTATACAGCATACGACGCGCGGTGACGATTTTATCGCCCTTGGATTTTATACAGAACCTCACGGTGGACGGCAGAAATGCGCCTGGAGTGTCCATATAATTGCTGTCGCAATAACAAGTTACACTATGGGGTTTCGCGTCGCAAAACTGCACTGCGGGTTAGGATTTGCGCCGTAGTGGAAAGGTTCGGATTACATATCTTACCAACTGTGTTTCTTTAAACGCGCGCGCGAACCACGGCACACGAGCGTTGTTCCGCCTCTTGCGGCCGCGAATCGGACTTCGTGCTCAGCAGCAGAACGGCCGCGGCGGTCGGGTTCACTGCCCACGCAATGAGTCAAGGCGTGGAGGAAGCACAAGTGAATATTTTAGTAAATACGTACAGGGAGCCGGCTTCGTAATTCATCACAAAAGGAACAATATCCACTAATAATAATGTCAGGCAAAAAACACCGTCATTCCGTTGTTAATCACTGCATGTATAGCTTATTTTCTTCGCTGAGTATTTTAGCATTTTCTTATGCTGCTTGTTATGCAAGTCCAATATAGGAAGTACATTGACGCTTGCACAAATTTGTCATCGATTCAAGTGCTTTCGTGCTAAAACTCTCGAGAATTTTATTCGAGCGGAGCTTTATGCTACCAGTACTAACGCATGTAGACACACATGACTGCGAAGAGAGAACAAAAGAAAGAAGCGCTCGCCGTCTGCAATCTGAACAGGTATAACGTAAAATTCTTTTCGCTAGACTAAAAGCTTTCCGCATCGTGTGCCGCTCGCGACCTGCCGATCATGGTGATAACGCGCTGCTGCTGACGAAGCGCGGAAAGATGTAAAAATGGAATAGAATCGCTAAATTATTCAGACCCTAAATGTACAAACTTCCAGCCAACCTAGCATATTCTTTATTCCTGATGACATTAGTAAAATATGCGATTGAGCCGTATTACACAAATCCGCAGGTCAAAAGTGCAAAGCTCCGCCATTTGACGTAGTCACAGTCAACCAAACCAACATCTAGAATATTAAAATTAAAGTACCCGTACCTCTCTTTCAGAATCACTTGCGTAAAGCTGTAATTGTTAGTGGCTAAATTGTTGCTAAAACAAAGCCTGAATGACCTGATAGATGATGTCGAACGCGCTTGATGATGATGTCGAACGCGAATGCAGTGCGCTAACGTGATGAGTTGAAGGCAAGCCAGAGTCGTTTTACTTTTCCTTGCGGCTAATTTTTCAGCCAGAAAAAAAAAAAGAGGGAGGGGGTGCATGTTATAACTGCGTTTCTTATTTGACGACGGTACCGTTAAGGCTTGCCTGCCTTTCCCTTATGGCTTTTACCTCTTCACAAGAGCTGCCCTGCAACCCCTTTGTGGACCATGTTGCTTGAAGGTCGTGGGTCGGCCATTCTATATTCTACACAAAATTTTCTCGCGCGTGTGGCTTCCATTGAGTGTTGCGATTTGGTAATGGTGCGTACCAGTTCACCGAGGCGTTCAATGTAGCGCTACTAGCATACATGAACACAGAGTGTGTGACATGTTATTCCTGCATGTCCATGTACTGATTGCGCTACATTGAACGCCTTCGTGATTTCATTCAGCTTAAATTTCTTTGAAACGTGCAGATAACTCTTACAATTGTCCCATAGCTGGATGCCGAGATAGCGCGGCTGAAGAGGCTACTGGGAGAGCCACTCTCCGCTGAAGCGTCATCTGAAAACAACTCTCTCAAGGTGGGTGTTTGGGTTGCTCTATGGTACTACGGAGCTGTGACGTATAGGCCTTCGGCTCTGATATGGGAGAAGGCAGGGGGAAAATGTCGCTTGCACAGACGCTAGCAGCGCCAACAGGACATAATTGCTGAGAGCCCCTGGAGACCGCTTGCCCCTTAGTGTCATTGCCTCGCAGAACTTAGTTCGCTTTAGCTTTAATACTGCTTTTACCAAACCTTTCCTCGTTTTTTTTTTTTTTTCGTGCAGTAGAACGCTTCCTGGAGGTGCTTTACAACTTGCCGCGTAGAACCTAAATCAATCGCGCGGCAATCGCTCAGCATTGCTGTTGCCGACGGCCGCACTGTTTGTCCACGATAGACAACGATCAAGCGTCCTCAGCGGCACGTGAAACAGCTTCGGTAGAATACCGGCTTCCACCCTCGCGTGTGTGTAACGCGGGAAAGCCGATCGTCAGGAGTTGCGAGTCGTGCGAAGAAGACGAAGGTCAGGGGATGCGAGACACTCGAGCGTCCCCCACCAGACATATGCGGATATGCACATTCGATAGCGTCAGCCGCCGGCGAGGACGAGCGTTATAATGTCAGCACCTGGAAGTTTCATGAAGGCAACGTGTGCACTGCTATGGGACACGAGGTGGGGCTTGGAGATGAGGACAGGCTCGCTGAAAAGCGCACATGCGGCGTGATGTGACAGTACAAAGGTGCAAAACACGGCATCTCTCAAGTCGCGAACAGCGAGTTTCCGCTTAATAAAAACAACGCCGCATAATATTTACCACGTATTGTCATCTGTCAAGCTCACAAGCTGTGCGCACGATGCCGCAAGACAAAAAAAGACATAAAAGTCCGCAGCGCTCGGCAAAATGTCACTGCTGTGCGTTGGTGTACCGTGCGAAGAACAGCACACGAGTTTTCTGTGCTAATTTTATTGCGTGCACCAACTTTTGCGTTTAACAGCTAACCTCATAAGATCAAGACGGCAAGGCAAGTTGGGCCAGTTCGTTAGGATTCATTGCAAGGCGCTGTGTCGTCGTTTTTACCGTCCTTTTGTCCATATCTTGTGCTACGCTGTTATGAACCTTACAATGAATTAACCTCATAACAGCAGCTGTTGCTCAGCTTGGTTGGTGTAAGAACTTTCCTAGGTAATTAGGAATAAACTACATCGCCCAGAATTATTTCCCATGAAGCACGGTCCGATGCCACGGTGGTGTCCGGCAAGCCTGCTGAGTTCCTCCCCGCAGAGTAAACCGGGAATAGCAAGCGATGCTCCGTGGAACGTTGAGCAGCTCGCGAGAAAAATAATTCGCTAGCGCTGTTAGGGATTGGAATCTGTGCATGGTCTTTAGCTTCCCCATAGAAATACAAGAACTACCGAAATAGAGGAGAACGAGAAGAAAGGGGGTTAACCGAGGGGTCCGATTTTTATTAATCATATCATGAGAAGTCAACAAACAAAGACACCAAGGAAAACACAGGGGAAATTACTTTTACTTACTAATTGAATTAAAGAAATGATAAATTAATGGCAATGAAAGTGGATGAAAAAAACAACTGGCCGCAGGTAATAATAATAATAATATTTGGGGTTTTACGTGCCAAAACCGCTTTCTGATTATGAGGCACGCCGTAGTGGAGGACTCCGGAAATTTTGACCACCTGGGGTTCTTTAACGTGCACCTAAATCTAAGTACACGGGTGTTTTCGCATTTCGCCCCCATCGACATGCGGCCGCCGTGGCCGGGATATGGCCGCAGGTGGGGAACGATCCAACGTCTTCGCATTATACGTGCGATGCTCAGAGCATCGCACGCGTAATGCAAAGACGCAAAATAGAGGAGGGAGTGTTGAGAAGCTAGTTGGTAAGACATTATTTCGTGAACTTAAACAGCGCTAGGGACGATACACTGAGGTAGAAGAAGACAGGACGAAAGCGGACTAACAACTGGTTTATTGAAATCACACAAGCTGCCTCTTCGAACTATGCGCATGCCCAAGCCAGATCATAACCGCGTGACCATGGAACACTCCCCCGCCAAGCCCCTATTCAAGCCCCTATTCAAAGCCCTTTCAAGAAAGAGCTTGATTTCTGGTGTAGAGCGAGGGAGTACGTGTTCCATGGTCATGCGGTTATGATTTGGCTTGGGCATGCACATAGTTCGAAGAGGCAGCATTGTGATTTCAATAAACCAGTTGTTAGACTGCGTTCGTCCTGTCTTCTACCTTGGTGTTTCATCCCTAGCGCAGTTTAAGTTCACGAAATACCGAAACAGAGCACAACCAACGAGATTTTAGGTATATTCCGTCGTATCAGACAACATCGTCATAACAGTATATTGAATATAACAAGCTTCAGGTATTTTGATATTGAAAAGAGATAAACAGTTTCTTTTTTTTCTTGAAAGAGAAGTTGGTTGGAAGGTGGGACGGCTGCTCCAAAACTTATGAATCGCACAGTCTCCGCCATAAGAACTAAAACATTGGACGAACAACGGTGTAACCGCCAACGCTGCATATATAATCCGCCATGAATTCTGGGGTCGTGTTCTCGGTTTATCACTTCCGAGGATACAATCATTTTCGCAACATTTCGCGTGACGCGCGCGGTACTGGCCGCACCGTTGTCCACGGGCGAAAGCGTTCCTCGCACAGTGCCGACCTTTAGACGAGTGCACGCAAAGTGCCACGAACAATGTTGCTCGGAGACATCAACCAATCCGGTGCCGAGTAGTGAGAAATCTCGCGAAAGTGACCGACCATGGGCACCGCTCCCGTCTTCAAACAGTTATGGAAAGTGTACGCTAAGTTTATGTGATTGATAACAGTTGTAGGCTGTTATGACCAAAAGCTCTCCTTCCGTCTGCAGAAAGAACCGCAGCAGCCGGTTGCGTCGTGTGCCATGTATAAAGTGTGTAAGGTTCAAGTGTGTACAGAGCAGTGTGACTCGAGCGCAGTCCGAGAGCCCATTGTCGTCGCTGCTGGAGAGGTTCAAGCGCAAGCGAGCATCCCTGGAGAACAGCGAGGCTGGTGTCGCGGTCATCACGCGCCTCGGCGCACCATTTCCGGTGCGCTCTCCGGCCCGCGTGCACGACTTGCACTGGCGGCTCGACGAGGGGACCCGGATGCTGCAGCTGCGGGCCGAGGACCTGCTGCTCCCTCCACGACACTCATTCCAGGATGCGCCGGGCTGCAGGTGCTGCAGGTGCTGCAACTTGCCAATGCAGAGTATATCGCGCAATACGCATGTCTGCCGACCGCTTAACTGTACTGAGAGGGCGAAAACTCGCATAGCAGTGCCGGCGGTAGAAGTGCAGAAAAGCAGTGCCGTATTGTAGTCCTGTTGCGGATCTGTAAGGTCGGTGCGCCTTGGTGCAAGGCAATACAGACATAGTGCGCTACGGGAATTGCTCAATATTGCGTGGCATAACCGAGCGTGCCGCCGAGGAGTAATGGTGTATGCGCTAAAGCACTTGCGCATTAGATTACAGGCACCGACGGAAGCAACGACGCATCACCTCACAAAGGAAAAGTCAAGAGAAACTGTATAACTGGAGAAGTTCCGGCCCACTATTTATTCATTTATTTGTCTTCTCTTTCTCTATATGGCCTTTGTGAAACGTGCTTTTGGAAAATTTGTTAAGCGAGAAATTCAGGCAGCAAATCACAAATGTCACTCTGATTAGCTAACGATGCCAGTACAGACTACGTAATCATGGAAGGAAAGCTGCGCTGAACCGCAGCGCACAACGGCAAATATGCAAATAAGTGATGTAAGTATATAGAGGATCCCTTGCGACTTTGATCGCGTGTGATGCATTTCCTGCAATACTGCATGTTTTAATTCGAAAGCAGTTAATGTATGGCTAATTAGGCGGAAAATTCGGCGTTGTCACCAACTATAGTCCAAGAAGTCCAAATGGTCCAAGTGAACCAATCAAGGCAGTTGATGACATCAATTAAGGTGGAGTGAATTAAGACGAAGTTAATTAAGTAGGTTTAAGATTGAGTTCTTTACGGCACTCGAACCCACTATCTTTGGTGGGAGTCGAACCCTCGACCTTTGGTGGGAGTCAAATCCACGACCCTCGGTGTTAATTAAGGCGAAGTTAAATTAAGCCGACTGAAAAGGCATGGGCATCACACAGTGGCCACAATGCTTTCGCATTCATTCATGGTTGAATTTGTACCAACTGACCGCTGGAACTTCCGAGTGTGTCCTGCCATCTGGCGCGCTATTTCATGCAGCCTCAAGGTTATTGTGTGTGAAGTGACTGCATAGATAAGATACACAATGTGGTCGTCATGTTTTTATAAATTGCATGGTACATAACATCCTGCATTAGTTAACACTTAAAGAAGACCTACAGCCCATTTTATGAAAGGTGTGGAGCGTGTGGTGTTAGAGCATCTCCTATTGATATATGTTTTCCAACAAAAATATGTTTAATGTACTTTATATAAAATAGTTATCGGCAATCAAGTTCTGCACAATGCTTTGCCCTCGCAGTTCTTCTCGTTGTTCTCACAGCTGTGACACCGTGCCATGCCCGAACGATGCCCACCATACTCCATCATAGCGCCGAGGTGTTTTTGTCCGTTCACGTCAATAACCATGATTGATGTTTTGAAGGCCCGTCCATCGTACTGTGGGTGCATTTTACCGTATAAGCAGTTTTCCTGTAAGGAGAGTCGATCGGAATGCTTTGCCACTGGGGGAATTCACGGAGCATATGCATACTGCAACACAGGTCCAATGATGGCCTCCAGCAGTCCAGAGGCAGCCTGCCGATCATCGCAGTCGCATCCAACGACGAGACAATCAACGGCCAGGGCAGCAGCGACCTGCAGACACCCACCGTTCCTCACGCCGGCTCTTTTCCCACATTGCCGCACCGGTCACGTTCACAGGCGAGCTCCAGCCATGGAGAATGCGGAGGTAGCAGAGAAGAGTCTATCTACCAGTCAGTTGAACTGGCGCCATGCAGTGGTGGCAGCATGACGACAACTGCAAACACGACGACCACAGACGAGTACCGAACGTTGTCGTCCGACGAGTACCGGACTTTGTCGTCCGACGACGACACGACGTACGCCAGCTGTCGCAGTCCCGCATTCATCGCGATACTCAACCAGGGTGTATCGTCCTGCCAAACTTCGCCATCTCAGTACAGGCACGTAGTCCCCCCACTCGAACTTGCCGTACTGGAGGAAGCCAACAACGACGAAGGTGTCGCTGAGTCGTCGGCGTCGACGACACCCGTGACTCGCAAACCGGCACCATTGGCTGATGAGGACAGCTTCCAGACTCAGCGCGAGCTCTTCCTCAAGCGCCTGGAAGAGGCCGAGTCGGTGGACGTCTGACAGATGGGATACATTAAGTGTAGCTAAAAGATGTGTTGTTCACCGAGACAACAGAAAATTCTCGCGCGATGCTCTTTGACTGAAAGTGTACAAACATGAGCGCGTATGTAGGCAAAAGCCAGAGCCTCAATATCAGCACCACGGCTCAACGCGCAATGCCACAGATGCCTGCGGTACACGGCCGGTCCAGGAGCACAACTGCAACGCTGCCAGTGCCACTCAGAGCCGCAGCACTGTATGTGCCCAGGTGCACCATCGTCGTGTGTACATGAGGGTGTGACAGGGAGCCACTCGTAGAGTGCCACACAATGTTCTTCACAGAATGTCATTTCATTTCTCAGCCCATCTGGGCAGGGGCCGTTGTGTTTGTGTGCCGTATGGGGTACCAAAAGGGAAGTCGCAAAAGTGGTCACATTGGGTTGCGTGCCGAGCATCTGCTGTGACAGTCATTCAGACCGAAGTATGGAAGGCAACCTCCTCTCTTCTAGGTTACTGGCACTCGACAAATCTCACTTGCGGCGCAACAAGGTGGTAGTTTGTAGAGTTACTGTATATGCTCCCAGTAATTTGGGTGTGTTGGTACAGCATTTCGAATGTACGTCAGTGCGAAAAAGAAAGCGACAAGACACACATGCTGCTCTTCCAACTGATCTTTAAAGAACTTGTGAGCACAATTTATACAGATATGCATGAAAAGCTTTAAACAAGAAAAAATGAAGTGGCGCTTTGATTTCACTTGGCATCAAAGGCAAAAACAAAAAAACAGAGAAATAACAAGATTGCCGGATTCCATTTGCACAAACGAACAAATCAATGAAACTACTAGTTGATATAACAAACCAAAAGATTGCAACTGTGCAACATTGTGTTGTCTGTTTCTTTTGGTTTTTCACACTGTACTAGTAGTTTGGTTGATTTGTTCATTTGTGTGCATGGGACCTGGCAATCTCGTGCTAGCCTCTTGATTTCTCTGTTCTTAGGTGTTGGTCTTGATTCCAAGCAAAATCTAATACCGGTGTCACACGTACACTTCTGGTCGCGATCAGGGCCAATCCGGATTGGATTTCTTTATTGCAATCAACAATGGTCGCTGCTACATGGTCTAATGATCCGGATCAAGTTATCGTCTGCTGATCGTCAGCAGCTCTCGGAGCTGCATAACCAGTTAGCTAAAAATTCAGATTTGCAAAATATGATTAAGTTTGGACAGTATTTCAGTTTTACAGCTTATTGTTGCTGGTAAAAGATCTTTTATTCATTTTCACTTCTTGTTTTTAGCATTTTCAGAATACTGCGCTGGAGGGTGCAGACGTCAGCCTGCGATCGCGATCAAGGTGCCCGATCGCGATCGCCCGCATCCTGATCTTGCAGGATCGCAATCACAAATGAACGTGTTGCAACACCTGATCTGGATCAAGCTCGATCCGGGTCAGCCCCAATCATGAACAGAAGTGTGCATACGACACCAGTATAAGTGTCAGAACTTTTTCTGGTTTATTTCATTTTAGCTAATTTTTTTACAAATTGCCCGCACACGTGCATTAAAATCAGCTGGAAGAATAGCACGGGTTTCGACTTTTTCTGTTTTGCACTGACATACATTCAAAATTGAGACGCAAATTGTCCATTAGCTCCCATTCTCAATGATGAGGAAACTGACTTTGCTATCTGCGGAGGGGCTTGTCCCCTTGCACAGCACATGGTGGCAGAGTGAGCCTTTTGGGATGGCAGCCAGTGCAAGACTTTTTCATGCGTTTGTCTGTTGGAGTAGTGAACAGTTCGCTTGATGTGTGTAAAGTAACGTGTTACTTTCTTTTTCTAACCAATAGACTGCTTTGTACACTGCAATTAAAACGCATCACCAAAAAAGAAAAGGAGAGGGAATAAAATCAAGACTTGCGCCAATATGTACGGCATACAGCACAGTGTAACAATATGGTAGGTGTCTTAAGGCCATTGTAATGTGCACCTGCAGAGGGATGAGAGACAGCCACGGTACATCAGAGCAATGTTAGGGAACTTTTCTCACACACTTCAACAAGAATTAGTCATATCAGCTGTATTGATATCGTGATCCCAATCAATCACTCGCACCTCTATGTCAGAGTTATTTATGAAACGAGTTCCTCCTTAACGTGTGTTAGGTTTCCTCACAAATATTCACCTCGATACGAAATTTCACAACGAAGTGAGCATCATTTTGCATGTATGTGTGCATGAATGTGCCTGAGTGAGAGTCATGCCCATCCAGACGACCCACGCGAGGATGAGGACACGCTGAAGTAACCATTATCCCGGTGTTGAATACTCGTACTCATTTTAGCTTGTTTATTCTGTTTTCTACCATGCTGGCAATTATAATACTCCCTCCAAAGATGTGCAAGTAATTATCACTCTACAGGGTTTGTCCGTAAAGTAATGAAACCGGGTCTGGTAAAAAGAATTTATTAATCCAATCGATACATATTATTAAAATTCTTCAAAATAGTCTCCTTGGGCATAGATACACCGCTGCAAACACAATTTCCAGACTGGAAAGGCTCCCTGGAAGTCAGCTGCCATAATCTCTTTCAGAGACTGTGACAGCCGTTCAATGGCGGGAACATCGTCGAAATGGTGACCTTTCTGGCTTCTCTTGAGCTTTCGGAACAGGAAAGTCTGCCACGCTCACATCGAGGCTCACATCGAGGCTGTACGATGGCTGCAGCAAGGTTGCAACCCCTATCTGGGCCAGGTAGGCAGTCAAAACGAAGGTGGTGTGAGCTGGAGTGTTGTCGTGGTGGAGCTTCCAGCAATCGGTAATCTGCAGTCGTTTCTGTTTGACAGCTCTGTGAAGGCGCTCAAGGACTTCTTTGTAGAACACTGCATTGATGCTTTATCCCAGAGGTACAAATTCTTTGTTGACCACCCCACGTCGTCAAAAAAAGACCATGAACATTGTCTTTATTTTGGATATCGACATTCTTGCTTTCTTGGGGCGCAGGGAGTTCGCGGTGTGCCACTCTGAACTTTGGCGCTTGGTATCGGGGTCGTACTAGAGCACCCATGATTTGTCACCTGTTATTATGCCGTATGGAAAGCCCCATTCACTTTCTAACTGCACCAACAACTCATGGGAAATTTCAACTCGTCGTTCTTGTACATCACTCAACGCTTTTCGCACCAATTTCGAACAAACCTTCCGCATGTTCAAATTTTCAGAAATAATGTTGCGAACCGTTGTTTTGCACATGTTGAGGTCTTTGGCGATTAATCTGATACTCAAACAATAGTCGGAGTCCAGATTTTTTACTTTGGCCACTTTTTCGTCCAAACCACTCTTGTCTTCCATGGTCTCCAGTCCGTTCTTGAACTCGCTGAACCACCAGAAAACCTGGGTCCTTGACAGGACGTCCTTAACCTCCTTAACCAAGGCAAGCATCTTGGAAGTGGTTTTGCCCAGGTGACAGCAAATTTAATTGCGCACCCCTGCTCCAGCAACCGATTCATTTTTGACGTTTTCTGCTGTGAAAAAAACTTGAAACAGCTTTTGAGCGACTTCAGATCCTGACTGCATAAGAGTTTGGACGTGACTGCCACCCGGTGCATTACTTAGCTTAGAACCCCCACCACAAATCCCACCT
Source organism: Dermacentor andersoni (assembly GCF_023375885.2). Lineage (NCBI taxonomy): Eukaryota > Metazoa > Arthropoda > Arachnida > Ixodida > Ixodidae > Dermacentor > Dermacentor andersoni. The sequence goes on from NC_092817.1 coordinate 12,037,429, forward strand.
CAGGGGGGGCGGGGGGCGCTACTGGCGACTGCAGTGCCGCGCGGCAGGCAGTCTCATTACTTTACGGGCAAACGCTGTATAAAGATACGACACTTTCTGACAAAATTTGAAAAAATTATGACCATAATCAAGAGGAGACAGCCTCATCTTATTTTAGTGTGTTGTTTGAGAAAAGTAACCGAATGTCACCCCCTCGCCTTATCCAAGCCTTTAGTCATTCCTAGCACTCTAGTGACAGCACTACAATGCCTCTGGAATATCAAAAGTCCCATAAGCTCGAAGGCTTGACATCATGTAGAAGGTTTACGTTTACACTGAAAACGTGCAAAGCACACATAGGAGAAAACAGTGAGCTGATAGGCTTCACTGCTAATTTGCCAAGTGGCTCAGAGTTCTCAGTTGAGTTGTGGTTCTCCAACGGCAAGGATGGCATCCTGCCCAATGGGAAGTCATCATATCCCACTTTCGCTCCTTTTCACACCTTGTGCATACACAGAGTGAGTAACTCAGCTGCACTCTCTATCAGTTCGATTTCTCCGCCTTTATTCATTTGCTGCATGCTCTGCCACTTGTTACATTTTAAGAAATCTTGGTAGTATTGCCCATTCCTTTTACATTAACACCCAAGGCACAGGATGGTGGGAATTTTAAACGGCAATAAGGAAGACGAAAGCACCTTTAGAACGGTTTTCACACCTTCTGCAGGGTGCATGTTTCATATCTGGATTAAACTCTTGTTTGATGGCTTCCATAAGTTTTGAACATTGTTACTAACCGCTCCCTATAATATATATATACTACCTGCACTTTAACCTCTTGGAAACTTGAAGAATTGCACTTACACTTAAAGATCAGGCTCTGCTATGTCCCTGATAAAATTAGTCCAACTTCGCTTACATCTAACCTGTTAATGTTTCGCAGAGTGATTGACGTTCACCTCAGTCCTCTTCCATCAACAGATAGGGTTGCACTTTGAATATTCAATGCGGCCAATGCATGTTCATTAGGAAATTCTCAATTAACTAGCAGGACTTTCACAGGGGAAAGCTTATAACAGGGTCAAATATAGATTTCCAGATTAGCAAGCTGTGCTCTTCCGGACTACAGCCTATATTGTATGCTGGCTTCACGCATTCTGTTCCTGAAGAGAATTCTTTTGTTTCCAGCATCGGGTTACCCCTTGAACACATATGAACAGATTACAGGCTGGTATGTCACACGGATTAGTTCTTTCTCTGCTCTTGTTCAAGATTTTTTCTGCCCCTGCTCAGTCAGGGCTAGTCAAGGTGTTCAACTGTATCTCCATGTTGATGACACCGACTTTCTCTCCTCAAAGCAGGACCTTGTGATGTTAACAATAATACGTCTGAGCTTGAGTGATAGCATTACGGGTTTTTTGCTCCTGATGTTAGTCAGTTCAGTTCTTATATTCATCTATCAGCAGGAGTTGATTCCTCAATTACATCACTGAAGTATTTTAGCATATTTTATGCCAGTATTCTATACAGCTACCGTAGATCAAAACTCTTAAAGAGGAGAAATTAAATGGGATTGTTGCGCCGGTTCAGTCATAAAAATACTGTATGCAGAGCTGCGTTGTTGACGATTTATAAACTTCATGTTCACCCCTTTCCCGAATTCGGCTATGGCTTTTTCTTTTTTCCAGGATGTGCCCAGCTTATAAGCCACGCCCACTATTACTATTACTATTTCACACCAATTAGGATCCTCAGATGTATTGCCCGACCATCTCAGGTTTTCAGGTAAAAACCATGGCTACTTACTAGCACAGTCATTTCCCAGCATATTTCTACTGAAAGAAAGATATATTCTTGTCATGTGATGTGCTTTAAATTTTGCTCAAGTATGTAAAACATGATTCCGGGAGAAAAGTATTATAAACTATATCTTTGTGTGTAACGTTGCACAATTCAAGTATGTGAAGCATGACTCTGCAAGAAAATTATTATAAACTATATCTTTGTGTGAACGTTGCACAACCTTGCCTGCTGAACCTACATAGGCTCATTTTCAGCATACAGTGGCATTTATTTTCAACTTCGGGAGGGAAAAAAATTTTTGAAGCCCCAAATATAGACTAAAATCTGCTAAATTGACAATTCTTTTACTGGCAGAACAAGTACTAATTTGTTAATTGTAATTATTTTGTTTGACTGTCCAAGCTGCAGTGAAATTATTTTTTGCCAATACATTGTATGGATGTTTTGAAAAAATAAGACAAACATACAAATTGCAAAATGACAGCTTTGGTTCACTTTCATCTCTGATTTTCGCACCGAGGTGGTCCACGTGAAAATATTACACACAGTCCATTAGACAGGCCTGTTTGTCTATTTTTCTCATTATGTCATTTTGGTTTTGTTTTAAGGAAGGTATGAACATTTGATTTTGTGCCTGCACCACGTTCGGCCTAGTTCTGTAGTACCACTTCACCGCACACCGCAATGGCTGTCATGTTTCAGGCGTTGCTGCGCGCAGCTTGGGACTGGAACCTGAGGGCTCGACATTTATACAGTCCCAAAATAAATATTTTAATTGCCTTGACTTCCTGTCACACCTCCCAAAGGCATCACTGTGCTATGAGCGCTGAACATCAAAGTTTAAAAAAAAGAAAATGAGTCAGTGGCGATTTAGTGTTAAATGAGATAAATGCATTATCATTAAATCACACTTCTTTGAGGTTCCAGATCCATGATTTAAACCGTGTTCGCCACATCGCAAAGTGTTGTTCAGGAGTTCATTCGACATGCGTCCTGCCTCTTGAAGGAGCGAAGTGCAACCAACCATGGTCTGGAGCGGACCACTGCCAGTTGCACAACATACTTTGTACGTGTTTATATATATATATATATATATATATATATACAGGGTGTCCGACGTAACTTGTGCCAAAATTTAAGAATATGCGAGTGCCACGTAGCTGGACAAAACCAAGGTAATGTTGTACGCCATCGCTTGGAACAAATCAGACTGTTTCTTGCATTTTGCCTAATCACATTAGTTATGAATTAACTTTTCAAATATTGCATTCAGAGCAAAGCCTTTAATAAAAAATTGTAGGCCATCATGAAAAATTCCCGATTCTTTTCTGTTGCTCACTATGTGCTACACAATTTTTTCCAAGCCTTTTTAACATTACCTTGGCTCTGTCCAGTTAGGTGGCACTCACATATAATTTTGGCACAAGTTATGTGGGACACCCTGTATGTATGTATGTATGTATGTATGTATGTATGTATGTATGTATGTATATATTTATACACACACCACGTGACTGGCATCCCACACTTCACACATACTTCTTTCCATTCTGACACTCCCATACGAAGGCATAAATAAAAGCAAGTCATCGTGATTGCACATAGGTTTAGTGCAGCTCTTCCCAATTAAAGGAACCAGAAACTGTACAATTTGGAACCATGCACTGTCTCTGTCAGACTGACATCATTTTCAGCAGAGCAAGGATACAAAGTATCCAATTGTTGTGCAAGATGTCGTGCTTTTCTAATTGCTCATTTCTTATAGTATTTTCGGCGTGCATTTGAAGTAACATTATTCGTATTCATATTAGACAATGTTGAATTAAGAATGCTATCATGCAAGCCAGGCAATACTAAAATTTCGCAATATCGAAATCTGCCTGGTTATTACAGGTGTTGCCTTCTTTATTACGTATACCAGTAATATGTTCATTCAGAAACACCACAAACTGGCAGCTGGTTCTTTTCATTAAGAGAAATTCTTCGGAAGCTTTCTGTTGCTGTTAAAAACATTTCCATCATTTTATCGTTCCAGTGTTTCTTTGTTTTCAAAGAAATTGAGATACTATGCCGCACAGGGGATACATCAACATGCATTGAGTAAATGGGAATACACACTTGAAACTAGTTACTTAATGTCATTGCGACAACTTACGAGGCGCACTTGGCAAGAACCACACAGCAGAAATGAAGACATTTGTCAAAAAAGGAATGTAAACATAGCACAAAAGGCTTCCTTCCATTTGTATTCATTTTAAATCAATCTTGGCTCAAGTACGATGCAAACCAAAAGATGCAAAGTTATTGGCATTATCACAATCATAGACAAGCCATAAAAAACTGAAAACAGGTATGCACATGAAAGTTTCTTCCTTTAGTTAGTTCTTTAGAGGTTATTACATTGACAAGAAAGCTTATTAATTTTTTGGAGTGTATGCCTTTTATTGGTGCCATTAAAAAATGCCTATCCATATAGTATTAAGCAAGTCACATGTTCATATTTTTGCAGTAACCTGCAGTGACAGCTTTCCATGTTACCAACAACTCGTGTACATGTTACAGGCCTCCATCGGAAAAGTGCACTTGTACTTAATTGAACCTCAAAAGCAACTCTTCTTAAAAATGAGCATAGCGGAGCCCCAATAATTTTCAGGCAATACACCTGCCTCCCCTCCCCCCCCCCTTTTTTTTGTTGCTTATTGCCATTGTTCCACTCTTGTATGTTTGTGAATGCATGCATGTGCAAGTTTGAATTCCAAGCCATTCATGCTAGTACATCAACAGCCATTCATCTTTTGAGTTTTGTTCTGTAGGCATTCATAGAGCTGTGAAGTGTAGGATAACCAGGGGTCTCTACGCTTTAAGCCAGACAGTAACATTCTATTACTGAAGAGCAGCTTAAGAATAAATTAAAATTTCGAAATGTTAATTTCCCTTTTATGAATGTGCGGGGCATATGTTTACCAACAACAAGTACAGATAATAAAACAGGAGGAATGCAGGCAGATGCTGGTCCTCACTCGCACCAAAATGCTGCATGCATACATGGTACTTATTTATAATATGCAACAACATTGTATGGCAGCACAAATGAACTTAATACTGTTGTACTTGCCCAAATTTATGATTAGAATTTATCCTGCGAATAAGGTTCCTGCGTGTGCCCAAGTAAAAGTTAGCTTGTTGGAACCAGTGCAGGGTTTCCTCAATGTTCTTTGCAACTTTTAAGTTAGACAGCTACGCTGAGGTAGTGAATTAAAGTTAAGTGGAATGAAAAAGATGTGATGAAAAGTTTACTGATAACTAAGATACAAATTTACCTGGTAGCATTGGTAGCTCTTATTGCATAACATTCTCCATTATTTCTTAAACCATGATTCATATTGTCCTAGGAAGCTTATAGGCCATTCCAGTACCATTTAGTTGCATCACGACTGGCCACATTACAGAGCGGAAATGTTTGACTACAACTCTACAAAGGCAATCATGGAGAGCAAGATTTGCTGTTGAATTGCATCTGTTTCACACTGCACGAATTTTCAGAGTGCAGCTATTGGAACAGATAAGAGACATGTACACCCCTGAGCAAAAGTATACAGACCAGTGATTCTACAATAAAGCCAATTTTCTTCTCCGCCTATGAACATAACTTGAAGTTGAGGACTGCAGTTCAAACCTGGCATTGCAAACTTTACGGTGCACTCGCCAATTTCAGTTTGCACTTTAAAATCACCAATTAAATTCTGTTTTTTCATCAAGCCTATGATTCCGTGAAAACAGTTAAAAGTGGACGCCGACCACAAATGTTCATAAAAAGAATGATGTTTTGGCTTCCGCACAGAAGCCTTGTTCACGATGAAGTTGAAGGTGGAAATGGTCCTGTTATGTAGGCTTTTAATATGTGACATAGGCAACGTGCGTACATGTGGGGAAAGTTTTCATTATTGCGATTGTGTACTCAGTGGTCTGGATTTTTTAAAATTGTTGTCATGTATATTCCCGACCAGACGGGTTTCCGTCCAATTCTTGATTTAAGCCTATGGTTCATATACTTTTGCTTATGGGTAAACATTTGTATGATGTCATAATAACCGCTGCCTTGAATGAAATCATAATGGTTCCAAAACATTTCAGACAAAAGTCTAAACCAGAAGCAATACACTTTCATGTGCATGAAGGTCAAGTACTTACAGTGAGGTAAAAAAAAATGCTGCCACAAGCACAAGACATACTGTGTCCTGCACAAGCAGCTCCTGAAAACATTGCTGGCATGTGGGAAAGTTTCACTCCCTATGTAACTGGTGTGCAATTTCCACGTTACTGCTTTTGAACATAGCTGCTCACTTCTTGCAAGAAAAAAAGCAGTCGTGATAAAAGTTTCAGGTAGCTTCAGCAAGGATTACTCACTGTAGTTTCATTCAGTGTGAAAAGCAGTGAGCTAGCAATTCTGATCTTTTGTTGTTTGACATGACTGTTGACTAGATCCCTATCAAGGGATAAGGTCTGCAAAGACGTCGACAAATTCCTCTCCCTTTGCACATAAACGCAGAATGAAGATCAACGAGAATGAGCACGAGCAATGTACAAATGATGTTACTGCACAGCTTTCCGTGTGAGCATTATTCATGTTCAAACATTACACTTTTCTTAGCTTAGAGACAGCCCTTCATCAAAATGTGCTAAGTGAAAAAAATTGCAAAACCTGTTGCCTGTAGGCCCTGACCTCATGTGTCTACTTTTCTATAATGACAACACCTTGCAGAATATTAGGCAAGTATTTGTTTTGTGCCGCTTAAGCAACTTGGCTAGTATGTTTCCTGAGGAAATGATGCTGCGCTCTACAAAGAATACGCAATACGATTTGATGGTGGCTACTTTATGCATAAACTAGGATTTAAGTAACCTATAATGTCTAATGTTGAAAAGTGTTAAAAGGCTTTGATGTTGGTTTAATTTCAATTACCCGAGAAATTAGGCATACTTTCCCCATTAGGATTGAGGGAATCCACATATAAATCAAGAAAGAATGCACTTTCGAAACATGTTCATAACTGCTTAGTGCTAATCTGAAATATTTCACATGCCAACCATGGCCGAAGTATCTTTTGTTCATATTTAAAATATTGTGAAGCTTCTGCTCGAATTCTATTCTTCCTTGTGCTTTATCACTGGCTTAGGATAAATCAAGAAAGAATGCACTTTCGAAACATGTTCATAACTGCTTAGTGCTAATCTGAAATATTTCACATGCCAACCATGGCCGAAGTATCTTTTGTTCATATTTAAAGTATTGTGAAGCTTCTGCTCGAATTCTATTCTTCCTTGTGCTTTATCACTGGCCTAAGCAGTGCCCCATCTGTATAATTACAAGAAATTACCGCTCTTAGGCAATGGATAATAAAATAAAATCAGGTGAGAAGAATATACTGGCTCAAGTTTACAGAAATATATAACACAGTCAGAAAATCACACCATTACTAAGGCAGCAAAAATATTGTACAAAGTGCTTAGTTTAAGGACAAGCCAGGCTTTCTTCAACCAACAAATGTCATGGGAAACCACTCAAGACTGCACTCAAACTCCAAGTGCATTACATTAGCAAAAAGCAAGAAATGAGTTGTTGCTAGGGAAACTTGTGGAATGTCTGAATATAAACTTCTTGTTGATTTCATGGCATTATTTACTACCGAGAATGCGGCACTCGTCAGCACATAAGTGAACTAATATCTACGAAGGTCACAGTTATGACTACACCATCATGGTAGCTCACAGCAGGCCAATTGCTGCATGTCTTTCCAATAAATTCAATCAAAACTGGATCACAAAATTTTTTCATTCATAAAGTTCTGCTATAATTTGTACCGCAGTGTATATTCCTTATACAGCAGAACTTTCAAAGGAATGCAATGATTTAGTGCACGAGACAAAAGTAGCCACTTAACTGTCATTAAATAGGAAGAATTTATTGAAGTGAAATCATGCAAACCAAATGATACCCATTTAACAATGGCACCTGTTAAGCTGCGGCACCGGTTAATCTGCTAACAGCAGCTTTTGCACAGAATAGGGACATCCTCTTGTAGTGAATCACTTTCATAGTTTCTTTTCTGTACCAATATGTGTGTAGTATCATGAAGAGAAATAAATAGTTACTTAAACGTTTAAATACAGCACTGCAACAGGGACCTGGTACACCTAGCATTGACTGCCATGGATGTACAACAGCAAGCTGTCTTCACTAAATATTTTAATGCCCGATGCTAGTCACCATAGTCAGTGACGAGTCAAGAATGCAATAGCAAGTGCCCATCATAAGGATCACGTACATACACATGCATACTGTTTCCCCTTCTCTCTTAGCCTTGGTGTCCATGCTCTGTCCTTGCTTTGCTCAGGTGCTTCCTGGTCCCAAATATTCTCATCTCACCCTAACAGGGGAGCTTTTTGTTCATCAAGTGTATGTGGCACCCTTGCCTGTGGATATAGATAGATGAACTGGGCCGGTCCGCCTTCCCAGTGCTTGTACACACACAGGGGGGTGGCGTAGGGGGGTAGCTGGAGTCAAAAGTACATTGGACAAGAGGTTATGAAAATCTGTTAATCCCTTTTCCAAAGACTGCTTTGTTGCACTTTGAGCTGCCTTCTTGGTAACATAGTGATTTCGGGGATGTTTGTGGGTGTGGTGCGTGACCCAATGAGCACAGTGGGAGCACCTCCTTTTTATGCAAGAAACTATTGAATGAAGCAGGGAGGAGCGTTTTCTTGGAAGGAATGCCTTTACATTCTTGACTTGTCACTCGCTACAGATCGTGTCTGTATTCATTCCACAAGGTTGTTTCATTTTCACTTCATACACAACAGCATTTGGCATGAAATGAGCCATCTAAAGGCTATAACATCTTCTCTAGTACCTATCAATTTCAGCACAACACAGCACACACACACAAACTACAACCACTTTCTCCCAACAACATTAGAGAGAATAAATGAGGCTGACAAAGTTCATTCTTTTGGTTGCTAAGAAACAAACTGCTTTTCACAGGGTTGGGAATCAATAACCGTATACAGGGTCATTCCATGCCGACTGTAACAACAGTAGTGCTCGAGTAATATCCATTTCCCTAAAAAAATTATACATAGAGAAGCATTACGCGCACAGTGCTATCCCAAGACGTTTTAACCAGAACACATTTTTTGCACCCGTGAAGGCCATTTGAATTTTATGGAACGGTGGAAAACCAGGTACGAAACAAAAATTTGCCAAAAATTGACCGTTTTGCACATTCTTTCAAACTTTGCGCTCTTGCATTGTTTTAACATTGTGCTTTCATTTTAAAACAGTTTCACAAAGTGCTTTTATGTTTTTCAGTCCTAAACACCAAGGTAAAAATGTGCTAACTATAGCATTTTGGGGAAATCTTTCACAATGAATGGTCATGAAAGAAAACCTGGAATTATTTTTATAGAACTGTCCCTAGAACATACTATCTTATAAAACTTTATTTTTGTTGATGTGCTGTGCAGAGGCTCTAAAATAAAAGCCCAACTTTGGCAAAAATGCTATTTTGGCCTATGTTTAGACGGTAACACTAAGGTGGTCCATGGAAAAATATGCAAAAAAGCGCACATATTTGACCAGCATAACAACTTTTGTCACGCAAGTTTTAATCGAATTTGCCTTTTTACAAAAAAAAAGGAGGAGGGGGGTTTCGAGTTCCACCATTGCAATATTTTGTTTTGTGCTTCAACTCCCGCCAACATGCTACGAGGTGGACACACAAACTGAATTTGCTGCATAAGAAATGCAGTGATTTATCTATGGCATATGGTTCTTGTTTTTTATACTGCAGTTGATTATTATACAGTGTGATCATTTCTAAGTTTTATGTAATTTTAATAATCACCTGTCGTAGATAGCATAATCCTTGTTCTTGAGCTAGATTATCTAGAGGCAGACATTACTAGCATGAGAAATCGAAACAGATGTACAGCTAATTAACAATTCACTAATTAATGTAATTAGTTACCATACAGCACATATTGCAATTTACAAATCGTAGACAGTGAGCCTGCAAGACATATTCACTTGAAATGAATTTCCAGGATGACACCAGTTTCAAGATATTTCCCAAAATATGGGATGAAATATGTGGGCATTCCAGTTACTTTTGTGTTTCAATGCATAAAAGAGCACTTTGATAAAATTGTAAGTGCAACAGGGCATTATTTCAGGATTTAATAGCACAGACCTTGAAACTAGTGTCATTCCGGAAATTTATTCCAAGTGGACACCCCTTGTAAACTGACTAAATTCGTAAATTGCAATATGTGCTGTAACGTAATTAAGATGCTAATTAGCAAATTTTAAAAACTAGTTCAATATGTATTTTTATTTCTTGTGTAAGTAATGTCCACTTCTCCAACCAATCCCACTCAAGAACTAGAATTCAATAATTCAAGACAATAATTCTAGAGAGACAATTGAAGCAAAAAAATTTCAATCAATGCCCATGCTTGTCTAAACACATAAGGCTGCATATGCAGCTGGCATAATCAAGGGCAGTCAGCCCAAATGCAAAGCGCTACTTTCATTTTAGGATTCTCTTAGTGCTTTCAAAGCAAAAGTAGCATGCATTGTGACTGAAGACTAATAATAGCTTATTTATCTACAGTAGATACATACCTAATACCACATATGTGGTGCTACTAGCACTGGGCCTCAAAAAGAGCTATAGAAGTTCCCTTCTGACTTTGTCCTCGTACTCCCTCCACTACTGCATGTCACTATCCATATTTTGAAGGTGGACATAAAAATGCAGCCTAGAACACACAGCCGACATGGTCCAGACCTTTGACAGTTCACCATGTTGTTGACCCGCAGTGCCTTAATGCAGATGCAGTCCTTCAAAACAGTCATTCATTCCTTTTTTTTTGCTTCCTGTAGAGCAACTTTTGGGAAGTTTCCCTGCCTAAGCAAATATGAATCACTGCTTTGCCATAGTACACATTGCAGTTTATTCATGAAGTGTGTAACTAGTGTGGAGAATCCTTCGGGGCTCTGCTTAAACTACAGCTTGCAATGGAGACCATAATTATTTAGGATCATCAGTTACAAAAAAGAAAAAAAGATGTGGCTATAAGACAAACACATTGTCAATTACACAAGAAATGGAACTCTGTGAATCTCTGTGCTGCAACTAAGCTCTAATCTCATCAGGCTTTTCAACAGCATCGTAGAAATTGTAAAGAAGAGTCCCTGTTATAAAACCCCGGATGTACACACATCCCACTACTTTGAATGTGTTCAATGTTGTGCATTCTCATGATTGTGTGTTTCATAGATTGTAAGCTGCAAGCAGGTAAATGCACTCCCATCATCTATTGTGGTAGCAGCAGATAATGAACAGGGTCCTGCACGTGCTTACCGTGAATCTTCATCCACTTACTTTTTCTAAAATGTGCAAACTCTGCATGCCAACCTACAAACAGTTTGCCAAGAGGCTTACTTCAGACACACCTGTTACAAGGTGTGGCAAATTCCAGTCTCGTGACCTGACAATTTATGGCTTTCCCTTAGTTCATGTGAGTGCATACTGCGACACATTTCCCTGTTTAATAAAATTTCGCTACTGATGCACCAACATATGTTCTGCATTCATTCTGCATAGCCTATAAGGTTCTTGAAGCAGGTGTGACTGCAGTCCAAAGGTAAGGGTAGAACACTAGGAATGCATGAAAGGAAAGAAGACACTGAATGTAGAGGCAATAACAAACAGCTGCAGATGCGAGAGTACTGCACCTTCTGTTCATTAATATTCATCATTCATCAAGTAATAATTTTTAATTTGTGCTACTGAACATGATGAAGCCTGGTGAGACTTGCCACCGTTGTAGTCAACTCCTGGGTTTTGTTTTTCTTTTTTTCTTTCTTCCAGATGAACAGTGATGCAATAAATTTGCTTCGTTCAATGACCTAGATTTTCACACAGGGCTATGTGTGGCCAGCAGCTGACCTCTGCAATAACTGTGCAAAGCGGTTAGTGATTGAGAGTGATGTGTCGATAAAACGCTCTACACAGTTTGACAGGCAGGTCTCTGTCCGCCCGTCCAGCTTGGTGCCTGGCTTGTCCATGCACTTGTCCCAGCAAATCTCATTGAGCCGATGGACCTGAGAACAAACACACCACTGTTAGTAATATAGAAACAACTGGAAATAATAATCTTCCTTTCTTCTAAACCACATTTTCATACCCTCAGAAGTCTGGTGAACTCATATGACTTAAGCATGGCGTAGCCTGGTAGTGCTGTAGCCCCCTCCTCTGGCTGCACCCTTGCAAAGTCGATAACTACGGTAGACTCGAAGAGACAGGAAAATGTGCTCCATTTCTCCAAAGTTCCATTTAAGTGAAGGACACAAACATCACCCAGAATTGTTTTATTTGAAGAGCATCCCAGTGTTTCGATATTATGGTGGTGAAAAGAGATGCTTTACTGTGCTCCGCTTTTAATATTGTAGCTTCTTTTGCATGAGGTTGTGTTCATACATGAAATAGTTGCCAATAATTCTGCACAGTTCTCGCGTTCGAAATAGCGCTGCAGAGTTTCAACTGCATCTCTTGCCATCTGGTCCAAAACAGTGATGTGCACAGAAACAGCAGCACCTATGTCTTCGTCAACAGATCTATAGTCTTTGTTAGGGACTTAACCAATAATATTGCCGCAGAGAGCTCTCCACATGCCAGTTACGAGCACTCTCATGAGGCACCTTTCCAAGCGTCTCATTGCTAAAACCCATTACTCGTCGCATTGCCATTAGTTGAGTGCCAGCAACGCCTCGCGCATGGCGATACAGCGCTTGTCTCCCGTGCACGCGCTCACAGCAGTGCCAGAGTCTGCTGTCCAATGAGAAGCCACGGCGTGGCTCTTGGCCTTCGGGGCGCGTGAAAAGTGCGCTCGGCAGAGAGACGCGGTTGACTGTGGAATAGGCTCCTGCTAACTCTTCTTTTAAAGTGTGTGAATGCTTAATATTGAGTTTCCGGGCACAAGTTTGCCCCCAATAAACCAGCGTGTTTAGTGTACTTCATTGAAGAGTGCTACATTTCTGGTGGAGGTGCGGGTATGATTGGAAGTCCCCAGTTCGTAAGAGTTAACAGGAGCCTATTCCACAGTCAACCGTGTCTCTCCGCCGAGCGCACTTTTCACGCGCCCCGAAGGCCAAGAGCCACACCGTGGCTTCTCATTGGACGGCAGACTCGGGCGCTGCCGTGAGCGCGTGCGCGGGCAATGCGCTGTATCGCCATGCGCGAGGCGTTGCTGGCGCTCTTCTAATGGCGATGCGACGAGTAATGGGTTTTAGCGATGAGACACTTGGAAAGGTGCCTTACGAGAGTGCTCGTAACTGGCATGTGGAGAGCTCTCTGCGGCATTAGCACGAATGCTTAATATTGCGTTTCTGGGCACAAGTTCCCCCCAATAAACCAGTGTGTTTAGTGTACTTCATTGAAGAGTGCTACAATATCCTCAACTGTCTCATCAGAGTAGGTAACAAGGGCATCATCTGAGGTCTCTTATTCCTGGCAATGTGAATGAAGCAGTAGTGGCAGCCTGACCGCAAGCTCGTACCTACTTTGCAGTGCTCTTCCTGCTCAGGGATCATTATACTTGCCTAACGAAGTCCTCATGCAACTTGGACATCTTTAATTTGCATTAATTTCGCGCAACTGCCTGATGGAATATTTTTTATTTATCTTTATTTATACCATCACTATTTGGCATGTTTGTCGTACTTTTCTAGTCCCCTGTGCTAATGAGGTAGGTCATAGTTTCAGTCAAAGTTCCGTTTAATTGGAGTTCACAAAATGACAGGTCTTGTTTAACACAAGTTTTCTAACATTGCGTCTATGGGCGGCCAACCAAAGCTGATGACACTGTTCTGTTTATCCGGCATTTTCATTTAAAAGTTCCAATTATCTGGAGTCAGCAGTAGCTCATGAAAACCCAAGTTTTGTAATTGGTCTAGCTGGATAACTTATGCAATGACAACCTGATAACCATTGTGTGTTTCACAACTGCCCTTTTAACCAGATTGGAATACCTGGAATAAAAGAGCTCAAGATTGTTTACTTAAAGGGACACTAAAGTGAAACAATAAATTAGTCTAGACTAATGAAGCATTGCTTGAGAACTCTGCAGGCAGTCATTTCAAAATAATAGTTTGATTATTAGATGAGAAAATGAAGGTCAAAGTATAAGTATTTAAAGTTCACACTGAAACCCTGATGCCGGTATGTCAGTGTGACGTCAGGAATTCCAAAGTTTGTTTTCACATTTGGGCCGCGTTGGCCGAGTAAAGGTTCCTGAAACTTGCCATGTTTAATACCTGGTTCCTTTAGAACACAATGTAGTCAATCTGTACCAATATATACTTAAATATGCCCTAGAAGATGCCATCAAAATCCATGACATCACAGTGACCAGGTGCGGGAACTTCAAGGTGGCGTCGCCACCCGTCTTTCGTTCTTCCGCGTTTTCTGCCTTACCAAGCGTCTTATCATGGTAAGAGTGGCCCTTTTGGCATTGTAGAAAGGTAACTTACTGATGCAGAAGAAATCATTTTTCTATTTAGTGCCCCTTTAAGGTCCACACAAACAGTACACATGAGGAGTTCAAAAGCAAGGCTCAATCAGCATCATTTAAAACTAATATTTTTTTTATAGCTCATATGCTATTTCACTTTTTTTTTAATGCACATTATATGGCGAGCCCATTGAAAAACTGTGTGCAGCTAAAAAAACCCTTTCCTAATACAGGGCAAAAATGTGCAGTTTAAAAGGCAACTCCGGCGATCTTTTTATGTCCACTGGTCTAAATAAAATTTTGAATATACATTTTCCTTTGCACTCTGATTATCTGGGCCAAACAATGTGGTCGCAAGTCATTTAGTATTCCTGAAAATGAATTTTAAAGATTGGTTGGGTTCCTAATTCATGACTTTTTACTGGCCACCCTGTGTTTGTGACATCGGAGACTACACCGCCACTGTCGCTGAAATCACCGCTGTCTAGTTCGGAAAATCTGTAAAAGCTCCCTGTGTCATCAAGAGACATAATCAGCTTCGCTTCTTTGGCGTTAGCACCATTTTTAATGTGTGTTTAACACGCATTGTGCGTGTTTACATTATGGTAGTGTAGGATCTGATGTTATTGACTCATTGTGACGTCGCACAAAGAAGCTACCCGTTTCAATTTCGGTATCTTGTTCATTGGTTATTATTTATTTAAAAATACCTTACAGGCCTCAAGGTGAGGCATTGAGTAAGGGGGGCAGTACATAAAAAATACATACAATACAAGACATCTATAAACCATATCTATTTACAAACTACAACCGCAAGTGCAACCGAGATGAAAAAATAGTTATTTAGTTCACGATTCACGAGGGAAAAGAAGAAAACGTAATATAATAACAAGGAATAAATCACGCAGATTGTTTTCAGTGAAGTCATGTAATTAACAAGATCAGAGCGTTAAACAGTAATAATGAAAAAAATGACAGAAAAGTTACGGACGCGACATTCCAACAGAACGGTAAACATAGCGACATAACGGTAATAATGTGACAATAAGCTGTAAAAGATAGTGCAAGTACAAGAAAGCATTGTGCGACAAACGTAAAACTTCACATTTTGTTTAGTCATGCATTCAGTCAAGGCATCGCGGAATGAATCGTACTTGGACTGGCATGCAATGCTGTGTGGGAGCGAATTCCACGTTCTGATAGCACGAGGAAGAGCAGAGTAATGGAATGCTTTTGTAGAACCGTAAAGGCGGGCATGGCTGAAATGATTATGAAGCCTATGTAACGTGGAGTATGGTCGTTTCAAGCATGCGAGTGTTCAAGTGGAGTGAAGGAATTTGTGGAACAGTAATAAAAGGGCAATGTCTCGGCAAGTGTTCAAGGATTGTAATGAAAGCTTAACTTTTATTTGTGTTACACTAGACTGGTAGCTGCAATCGTTTAAGATGAAGCGGCTTGCTCTGTTCTGGATCCGTTCTAGCGTTTCAATGAGGGATTTCTGATGAGGGGACCAAATGGGAGATGCATACTTGAGCTTGGGATGAACGAGAGTTAGGTAAGCTAGCTTGCGAACATTTGAAGGAACATTTCTTAAGTTGCATTGCAAGTACCCCAACGATGGGGAGGCATCAGCTTAAATGGATGTGATATGCTTTGTCCAAGAAGAGAGAGAGACAACTTTACTTATCCCATATTAAAGGGAAAGGGGCTGCGGGAAGAAGGTGAGGGAGGTTATCCTACTCACGGTAGGCCTCCTCTACCACCTCAGCCCACCTCAGGATAGCTTCCTGAAGTTCGGGGTTGTAGCTGCGCATGGCAGCCTCCCACAGCTCCCTACTACTTAAAACTCTACAAAGGTTAGGGGGAGGGGAGTGGTTCTTGCATAGCCACATAATGTGGTTAAGGTCTGCTCTGCTAGCAGGACAAAACTTGCAGGCTGAAGGAGGGTATATTCCCAGGTGAATTTTGTGACGTAAGGCAGGAGATAGAAAAGTGCGAGTCTGTAGTTTACGCCATAGAACCTTGTGTATGCGTGACGACCGAATCATTAAAGGAGGGAGGGTTAGGCGACCTAGGCGGTAATGCCCGTAAATGTCGTATGTAAGTAATCTGTCTTTGGAGGTGAATGCTGGAGGGAGATTATTGGCGTCTGAACCGTCCCCTAGTCTAGCCTGTGCTCGGTTCATGAAAGCTCGAGCACTTAGGTGGGCCGCTTCATTGCCAATTAGGCCTGCGTAAGCAGGTGTCCAGATTAAACTCAGAAGTTGGGCTGGTGGATTGTGAGATAGAATGGCTAGGGCTGTCCTGCAAACCCTACCCGCTCCGAAGTTGTGTATGGCAGTTTTGGAGTCACTTACTATGACAGAGTAATTGGGTATTGTTGCGGCGAGTGCCACCGCCGCCTCCTCTGCCTCCTCCGAAGAAGAGGCTATAATGGATGCTCCCGTCGCAATACTGCCATTGGAGTCAACGACTGATATGGCGAATTTGTGTCCACACGGATACTCTGCGGCATCGACATATAGCACGTCTTTGTAGTTAAATAACTCTTTCTGCAGGGCTTTAGCTCGTTGTTGCCTTCTATGTTTGTGATGAACAGGGTGCATATTCTTAGGGAGAGGAGGGATATGAAAGTGCTCATGTATAGAGTGGGGAATATTGAATTTCTCATTAGTCATGGGTGCTGGGGCAATACTTAGGGAGTTTAGGATGTGCCTACCAGTGTGGGTGTTCGATATGCGCTGGTATTGAGCGGTCAGGTGGGCTTCTGCGAGCTCACTAAAAGTATTCAAGGTGCCTGTCGCCAAAAGTCTCTCAGTAGAAGCTCTACTTGGCACTCCAAGGGCAGATTTGTAGAGTCTGCGTATCAGCGAATTAACTTTATCTTCCTCGGCCCTAGTTAAATGGACATAGGGAAGAGAGAATGTGATTTTACTGACAGAAAACGCCGGTACCAGTCTTAGCAATTCTGCCTCGCGGAGAGCTCCGTGCTTATTGTACACCCTTCCTATTAGCCGTGTGGTGTGACCTACACTGGCAGTAACCGTTTGAAGTGTATACGTATTGAGACAGTTAGATTGAATGTGCATGCCAAGCACACGGATTTTGTCTACTACAGGAACTTGCTTCCCCTTAATGTTAATCTGAATGTTTGGCATAACGCGTTTATTTGCGGATAGAAGTAACAGCTCAGATTTGGTGGGCGAGCACTCGAGGTTCATGAACCCGGCTCTCGTAGCCACTGCATCTGCAGCCTCTTGTAAGGTATCTTGAATGTAGCCATCCAAGCCACCCTTAATCCATAGGGTAATGTCGTCTGCATATAAAGAATATTGGAGATCCGGTATTTGTGCTAGCTTCCCGGCAATAGACCTTATAGCTAGGTTAAATAGAAACGGCAAGAGCACAGATCCCTGAGGAGTGCCAAAGCTACCTAGGGTGATTGGGGGCGAAGTTTGGTCATTGAGACTTATGACAGCTGTCCGATTGGTGAGAAATTCGCGGATGTAGTCATGCATTTTTCTACCACAGTTAATAGCATTCAATTCACGTAAGATAGATCCATGATCTATGTTGTTGAATGCACTGTGAAGGTCGAGTCCTAAGATGGCTTGGGTGTCTTTACTAAACGTAGGAGTGAGAAGGTCATGCTTGAGCCTTAGCATGGCATCCTGGCAAGAAAGCGACTGGCGAAAGCCAATCATCTCTGGCGGGAATAACTGATTGTCTTCGGCGTATTTATTGAAGCGATTAAGCATGACATGTTCGAGCGTTTTGACCAAGCATGACGTGAGGGAAATAGGTCTAAGATTAGCTATGTCAGAGGCTTTATCGGGTTTGGGAATAAAGATTACTTTAGCGGTTTTCCATGAGCTTGGAAGAGAGCTGTTATCGAAGCAATGATTATAGTATTCTGTGAGGGCAGAGATTGATTTGTCGTCCAGAATTCGGAGTAATTTATTATTTACATTATCTATACCGGGAGCAGATGTAGTTTTAAGGCAAGCTAAGGCATGTCGAACTTCTGCCTCCGTTATTGGGGCGTCGAGAAGTTCATTAACCTCGCCTGTATAATCTGAATTCTCATGAGTTGTGGTAGGAGGGAGATGTAATCGTGCAAGCTCCTGAAAAAGATGCGGAATATTATCCTTGTGTTTGTGCAATAATTGAGTGATGTAGTGACTGTGTTGCACGCGCAAGGTCGAGGGATCAAGCAAATGTCTCAGCAGTTGCCAAGTCTTTTTGCTACCGAGATTACCATGCATGCTCTCACATACTTGGCCCCATTGTTGATTAACTAGTTGGGCCGCATATGCTTGAATGTCATCATCAAGTCTAGCTACACGGATGCGAAGCCTGCGGTTATGGTGGTGTCTTTTCCATCGCTTTAATAGTGATTCCTTCGCTTGCCACATGTGTAATAGTTTGGCATCAGCTGTTTGAAAAGGAGCATCAGGTGGCATAGTTGTAGTATGATTGTCAACGTCCGTTTGGAGTTGACTAATCCATTGCTGTAGATCAAGTATGGAATTGGGAGCATTATTTGCGCGAGTTTTCCGAAATTTGTTCCAATCCGTAAGTTTGGGAGGCAGAGTGTGAAAGGGCTTGTAAGAGAAAGTAACAGAAATCTGTATGACGTAGTGATCGCTACCAAAATTGATTTGAAGGTTTTCCCATTTAGTTAAGTTAACCCGAGAGGTGAGGGTGAGATCTGGTGATGTATCTATGGAGACACTATTTCCTAAGCGAGTGGGTGTGTCAAAGTCATTGTGGAGGGTGAGTTGACGATCCTGAATGTGGGACCATAAAGCTCGTCCTTTAGGTGTGGAAGTAGTGTGACCCCATAGTTGATTTGGAGAGTTAAAATAGCCAACAATGAGGAGCGGCTTTCTCCGAGCTTCCTGTTTAGCACGAGCAAAAACGGTAGTAAAACGGTGGTGTTTAGAGCTGGGACTGCTGTAAACGTAAAGGATGTAAATAGGAGCCGACCTGGTCTTTTTAGGAAGTATTTCTACGAAGTCGTGATCAATGTCGATACTCTCGAAATGGGAGCAAGTAACAGTCAAATGTTTTTGTGCAAGGATCGCGGTATAAGGATGTTCGCATCTTTTGCATTGGAATGTGTTGTATCCGGGGAATTTAACGTAACCATTCGTTTCTTGTAAAGCAATGACTGCGGGCGGTTGTGGGAGATTGGCTATGTATTGTTGCAGACTGGCCTTCTTTTTCGAAAAGCCTCTACAATTCCATTGCCACACAATTAGGTTGGAGCGCTTAGGGGATGCGGCCATGCAGTCGATCGAGTCTTTCGATAATTTGATTGAATCGCTCATCAATTTGGGTAAGTCGCGTGTCATCCAGGTTAAATTTAGCATCTATATGGGCACTGAGGCTATGAACGTTAGTAGTGAGGGACTCAAGCTTGGCTTCTACAGCATCCATGCGTTTTTCAAGGGCCTCAAAGCGATTGTTAGAGTTTCTAATGTGTGCGGTGAGTTTACGACTTAGCTTATCTTGTTCCTCCCAAGTATCTCTCCCATCATCAATAGATTTGCGCTTGGTGGCGGTTATGGTAGTGGGAGGAGGAGAAGTGTCCATGGTTAGAGTTTGATCGCCATTCTCACTGACAGGGGGAGGAGTTACAGTGGGTTGTTCATCAGTAGAGGGTTGAGATCGAGTGGTAGTAGTCGTACATGAAGAAGGGGTTTGGAGGTCAAGAATTTGCTTACGCAGAAGACGATTTTCTTCCTGAAACTGCTGTAGGAGGGCATAGATTGGGGAATCCGGTTGCTTAGGTTTAGGTAAGCTGTGGGAAGCTACCGATGCCCAGCTTACCTGAGGAAAGCTTGATTTGTTGTTAGATGGAGCAGCGGATAGGAGAGGCCAATCTTCGTCTTGTTTTTTCTTAGGAAGAGGTCCCTGCTTCTTGGGTGAAGGAGAAGACTTAGTCTTGGATTGAGGAGGAGTCTTGTCAGCCTTGGGGAGTGAGATTTTGGGCTTATATCGCAGTGCGCACTGAATGGATCCAGTCTCATGACTTCCACTACATAGTACACACTTGGGAATGCACACATGATCAGTCGGAGGATTCACAGTTCCGCATTTATGGCAAGTATCCTCAGTATGCGTAGGGCACACGTCCGGTCAATGTCCAACTTTCCAACAGCGTGTGCAGGCCTCCATTCTTTGTCGAAAAGGCTTGCACCTGAGCATCGCCATTTCATATTTGACCCAAACCAAGAAAGTCACGAGGACTGCGTCGGAAGTTTTTCCCATTCGTCTTGGCTTCTAAAAAGTGCATTTGTGGGTTGCACTCACGAAGCATGGGTAGAATGTCTTTTTCATAGATAACTTCTCCCAGGCATACTCTGTCGATGTAGATAATGCCTTTGCACGTCTCAGAGTTTGGAACGCTGTAGGAGGTGACTTCGTGCTCTTGGCCGTCGGCCGTGAGCGACTTGATGGCGAGATATTTCTTCAAGCGATCGCAGCTTTTCGTGCTGAGGGTAACTGTGTTGGTGGTGGGGTTGATTGTAACGATGTCTTGGCGCAGCTCTGCAGTGGCTGGAAAGCCGGCTGCCGTAGAGAGAATCTTGGTGAGTTGGAAGTGGCTGAAGCAGGAGGCATTGAAGCCTCCGCGAATGCGAAAAATAGCCTTGTATGAGCCTTCGGGTAACTTGGGAGGCCTCACTTTGTTATTCCTTGAGATCATCTGTTTCCATACAGCAGCCTTGGCCGTGGCAGCGATGGCGTCCTTGCGGAGCGAGTCTTGATATGCGGCGTCGTATATATGCATTTGTCGCCACTTGAGAATCTCCTCCGGGGAAAGATCTTCCCCTTCTACTACCTCAACCGGGTTCATGACGCCTGCACGAGGTGTGTCAACGCCTACGGCGTCGGAGAGCCACCAAGCTCTCGTAGGCGAGGAACCACAAAAGACACAATAACAAGCGTTCTAATGCACAGACCTCTTCAAAGTAAGTCAAATAGTCTCAAAACGTCGCGAAAATTTTCACACATGTCGCGTGAAAGAGCCACTAGGATATAGCAAAAAGAACGGGCGCTACACCCAAAAACTCATGGAGCCGATGAGACACGTCCACACGCGGCGGCGCCAACCTCGCATTCCTTGTCCAAGAAAGATTCGATGTGAATAGAACTCCTACATACTTATATTGTGTAGCTGTCGTAACAGTGTAATTCTTAATATGGTAGGGATACGGTGAGGTTGCAGACTTCCGAGTAAACGACATTACTTTGAATTTTGTGGTATTTAAAGTCATTAGCCATTTATTGCACCAGCTAATGATTTGTTGAAGGTCTTGCTGAAGAACAAGATCATCTGAATATTTAATTGGGCGATAAATTATGCAGTCGTCGGTGGATATTCTGATGGTGGAGGACAAATTTTGAGGTAGGTCATTAATAAAGATTAGAAAAAGCAAGGGACCAAGGACGCTACACCAGAAGAAACGTCTGTTATGGAGGAAGAGTAGTTATTTGCAATAGTAAACTGCTGACGATTAGACAGGAAATTTCAGAGCCATGACAAGGTAAGACAGTCCAATTTAAGTGCGGAGAGTTTTGATATTAGGCGACAATGTGCGACTAAAATTATCGATGAATTTCTAAACAAATCAAACCACTCTACTGGTGACAGGACTGTCAATGCCATTTGAAAATGACAATATCCTAATATGATTTAAAAAAAACGCCGGAGTTGCCCTTTAAGCCCATCATGTGTGGAGTTAATAGCTGCCATCTGGAGTAGTGATAAACGGCCCATTGTCCGCACTAACACCAAAAACATTCTACGAGCCCATCCGCTTTCACCGTTCGCCATGTGCCATACATAGAAAGAAGGCATTAAACCTAGACCAGAAATGCCTAAGCCTATACTAAAAGGGGAAATGCAAGCAGTATGGGAAGCCCTAGTAAACACCCGACAACTGAGGATAGAAGGAGACTACAGGGAATTTGAAATAAGAGGATGTGCCACTCAAGCATTAATTACGCATGCACACGCAGCCGTTCCCCCCCCCCCCTCGCTGCTTATAACGGCATTAACGTGTTGATTATGCCACACCATGCATTGTGCAAACAAATTAAGTGGAACCTCCCTGAATGATAGCAATCAAAGATATGCATAGTATTATATGGCAGTCGGTGTGGTGTGCAATGTACATGTTCGGCAATGTATATAGAGTGAACTCTTGTTAAGACAAACTCAGTTAAGCCGAATTCTCACATATAACGAACAACATGGGAACATTTGCTTGGTTCTCCATAGACTCAATACAAGAAAAATCCGCTTAGGACGAACCGCCTCAGATGTACTCTTCGGTTAAACGAACATTCGGAGTGACTGCCACCGCTACCAATCATGGAAACTAGGGTGTCTCAATGCGCCGTGCCAGGGGGCGCCCGCATCGAGGCCCCGTACTGGAGGCCTGCGGTGCTTGTGGACAGAGGCAAAAACAAGAGGAAGCAAAAAAAATTGGCCCCCCTTCTACTACTGTGAAGGGGGGTGCAAGTGAAGCTCTGGATCTGCAGCTCTTCATTGTCGTAATGGGCCGGCTTCATGCTCCCTCATTGCGAGGTCAGCACGACGACGATGAGTCGTTCCTCGAGCATGTTTCCGGCAGCATTCATCCAACACCGCCTGTTCTTTGGCCGAACGCACGACGTGCGGCCAACCCATCACAGCTCCGATAGTGTTCCGACACTAGAAACACTCGTTCCTTTCACATTATCTAGACACACGACTCCTAGTGGCGGAGGGAATGACGTCAGCAGCACGGCGGCGCAGCAGGATTCTCCGTTCAACGGGTATATTGCTTTTTTTTATATATAGGAATTCGTGCATGTGTGTAGCTCCAAGAGCAGCTGGTTCTTTAGCGTTACATCGCCGCTGCAGGCTAGCATATGCATGCTTCGCTTGAAAAAGGTTTGTGATGTTTCACTTCGTGAACGCGAGTGATGCGCAAGCTATAGCGCACATGAAGCTATCGACCCTCGGTGGGCCTAGACACCTACACTGTCCGCATCGCAGATCGTATTCAAGACAGGGCTCGCGCGGCCATGCCATACATAGCAGCCGCCAAAGTAGAACACCCCCCTTGTGATCATTTGCTTACTAACTAAATTAACAAGCATGGTGTCAACGCACAAAGGCAAACATGAACACATCACACTCTATGACCGCGGACGTTCGCTGTCAAAACGCTGGCACAAGGTATCGCGGCAGCAGCAGCGAGCAAAGTGACTTTCGTGCTGTCTATTACTTCAACACAAACTGAGCAGCGAGAACTCAGCGCATCCAAAACTACGAGACATCGGCCCACCTAGACTGTGCCTCCAAAGTAGATCGCTCTCAAGATAAAGCCCGCATGACCCCGCGTGGCCGAAATACAACCCCCCTCGCCCGCTGGTGCCATGCACGCATCAAAAGGCGCGCTTCTTCCCCCCTTTCCTCTCTTATGCACACAAGATTGAGCCGCCATCGTCGGCTCATCGTCGCACGCTTTCACTAACACACACAGTGTACGGCGCGCAAGGACGATGTTATCACAAGACGAAGCCAGTATGGCCGTATCGCAAACAAAACTTGTAGAAACTGCTAGAGGAGGTCAACCCAGCACATTTCCGCCTACCTTCCTCCTCCGTGACGCTTCGCTTTGTTTCTCCTTTTTCTACCAATTTTTCTGTCGAGCTCAGCTAAATAAATATTTTTGTCATTTTTCCACCTCCGTAAGTCTACTTCATTTATAGTTTTGAAGCAAGATATTTGGATGCGTCTGGTCATGTTGCCAATTATTCTTCTGATAAGATGAACAAATTTTCATGGCCCCTTCGAGT
Organism: Dermacentor andersoni; assembly: GCF_023375885.2. Lineage (NCBI taxonomy): Eukaryota > Metazoa > Arthropoda > Arachnida > Ixodida > Ixodidae > Dermacentor > Dermacentor andersoni. The sequence goes on from NC_092817.1 coordinate 12,061,644, forward strand.
TCCTCTTAAAGGGAGTCTACTGTACGTGCACCTCTCCGCTCGTACTCCTCATTCATATAGACCTTTTTCGTGGCGATCCTGTAGGCACTGCCATGTTTGATCACGTGGTGACGCGTCCATTGCTTGCCTCAGCTACCATTATGTTTACAATGGTCGTGCATGATCTCAGAGCATCTCAGTAACTCTGTTTCGGCGGATATTGTAGATGGTTGACTGGGTGAACGACCTGAAGATTTTGCCAAAACTTCAAAGGACATCTGAGCACTTTTGGAGCTCATTACATCTTTCCCAAATGGCGTGAGCAGAATATATGGTGCTTGTACCAAAAGTGGCGCTAGAAGCGTATTCGAAGTTGTCCAAATTTTTCGTTTATGAATTAGTCAGGATCATTGTTTTTCTCCTCCTTATTTGGCAAACACTTTGAACAGTAGCTTGTCATGCTTCCGATTCAGAAAACTTCCTCGCTGCGATCATTATCTGATTGTTTATATTCTTCTGAATTGTTTGCAGCTGTGCTTAGTTGCGATAGATTTGTTCTAACCAAGGACAAGGCTTGGAACGTAGATATTCTGTTCTTTGCAATAGTTTGTAACTAAGACATATTATCGCTAGTCACTCACTCTGTGGACCATTACGAAACGTTCAGCTTCGAACATTTGCGTGTTGTCGGTGTAGTCACCGTCACTCATGCTTCAGCACATTGATTAAAGTGTGGGTCCATTCACTTATATTCTTGATACGTTGGCAATAGAGTGGGCATAAATTTGCATGTGAGTTGGGGTGGATGTGTGTAGATAATGTGCTAGAAATTTACGGGGCCAGAAAGTGGCGCTAGTCCCTCTGCCACTGTGCAAAAAGTGGTGCTCACTCTTGCCAACGTTCTGGAGTTGAAGTCCTTTCCTTTGAGTTTAGCAATACAACACCTGCGGATGAGTGAATTATTTTATCCTTGAAGAAAGCCATGCATCACGAAGTGCCGGCAACACAGGCAGTCCATGAATTTCGCCACACAGACTCATTCCATTTCTTGATATGCCAGTCACTATTCTTGCAGCCAGCTACTGCAGACGTCTTCCCTCTGCCATTCTACATTTTGCAGCATGAATGGAGCGCGGTGCGTTAGCAATCACCCAGTTAGATTTCTGACAGCTGATTGCATAGTAGCAGGGCAGAAGCAGTAGTGGTTTCGTATTCATGCACTTTCCCTGAGGCAACATGTAACGCACTACCGAAAGTGCCATCTCATTCTTCTAGAGCAATGTGCTCTGCAAAAAGTGTCTATATAAATAAACAATACATACTACATCAACATAACCCCATCTCACATCATTACCACGCACGACACATTCCACACCATGCCGACTGCCATATAATGCTACACTTATCTTGGACAGTTTCCGTTCAGGGAGGTTCCACTTAATTTTATTATTTCTGACAGTTTCATTTCAGTATTAAGTACCAACTGTGCAGCTCATTTTAACTCCTGCCCAAACTGCACCTATTTTTTTTTTGTCATTAACTTGCCCCTTTTTACGCCTTTTAGAAGTGTAACGATGATGACATTGTGCCCAAAGGCCAAATTCAGCTAAAAAATGCTTATGCTTAAAACAGTCATCCATCTCGTCCTACCAAAGAAGCTTTCTTCCATGTGTAAGATAAGTATGTAAAAAGGTAAACTTTTAACCCCTTCGGCTGCTCTGTGCATAGTGGCACATGCCAAGATAGCACAGCAAAAGCAAAAGCACTGATAAAAATAATAAAAATTTAAATATGTAGCATACATCTTCCAATTGGACCTGTGCTTCAAGTTGTAAAACGAACGGGCTTCAAGGGGCTTCAACGGGCTTCATAGTGTCAGTAAGCAGTCATGTAGCAGGCTCACTTTCATTGTTCTTCTCAATGTTTTACACAAGGCATATTTTTTAAAGTGGTTGGATATTAAGTATGCTAGAGATAAAATGATTATGTTCACATATTTGATGTTCCTGTTGAGATTTCTCGCATGGAGTCCACATTCAGTAAACTTTATCTGTTCTGCAGCTGGAAACGTTTCACGAGTCTGAAGATGCATGTGGTGAAACCTAATTTTCAATGGACAGAATTAAATGGCACCTGTAGGGGATAACAACATAACATTGTAACAACGCATTGCGCAGAACACTTAACCGTCGTTATAACTAAACTGGAAGCTGGTTATAACGAATAACGAACTCGAATAGACTAGTAAGTTTCCTGCATCGAATCACCGGACTTCTTACGAACCCTATTCGATGAAGTGTTGCACAGGCTAGTTCACTTTGCCCCGTTTGTTCACTGTTATACTATTTCTGAACAACACGGTAAAAGGCACACAGGCCGCACCACGACCACAGCTTCTCGGAGATTAACAAGGAAGCAATGCACTATTGTGACCTTCACCTCGGATTTTCGTCGAAGAGAAAAGACCGCAAGCTTCGAAGGGAGTCCTCAGAGATTAAAACACACTGTAGGTGCTTTCGAAATCGCTGTGTTAAAATGAGAGGACCATGAGAAAAATGAATGAATTAATTAAATAACGCGCAAAAGAAAAGTTTAAGGCACAAGCCACCGTTGCCGCAAAGGTAACTGCTACTGTCGCCTACACACGAGCTAGTCTGCACCATATTGAGACGTCGTTCACAAAAACGAAGACCAGTAACAGCATGTCAGCAGTATGAGAAAAATAACCGTTGCAGAGAAGCAACATGCGAAAATATGGAGAGTTACAAATGACACAGAAACACACGTGTTCCCACCTGCGCCTGGAACTGCGCTTTTTGCTGTTCCACGGCCAAGAATTGTTGCATTTCTCTGTCCACACCAGTACTGGCTTCACCGGAGTCAAACGACATGCTTAGAGATCCTAGTAATGTTTACTATTATATAAGTATCACTAGCTTTTAGCCCCAGTGCTTAGAGCAGCAGACAGAGCGCCGGTAGCGCCGGTCACAGGGGCCGGTCATAGAGTCATGATAGAATCCATCCGTGATAGAATCATAGAATAGAATCATGGAGGAAGGAAAATATAGCCATCCATCGAAGAGAAGGACAAAGTAAAAGTTTCCCATTAAATGTTATTATTTCCTTTCATAATTGTATTTCTAACGCAAATACATTATTTTTCTTTTAGTTTTGCATCAATGATGGCATCAATTTGTTGTCAATTTGTTGATCCATTAGAACATTACCAAAATAGATTAGTTACATAGTTTGTAATTTGCAGTAATTATTTAAATTAGTGTGTATTTATTATATCGTTAATATTTTAACAAACTTGTTTTTTGGTAATTTATTTGTTTGGTGCGGAGCAGATACTGTGCTGGTGCGGGGATTTTAAAGGGCAGCTTTTTATTCTATGGGGCAGCGGCGGCCTCTCTGCGTCGGGTCGCCCACTGGTTCGTGGCAGTCGTACCTGTTTATTTTCGCCGACGCAGATTCGAAAATGGCCACAGGAGATATAAGAAACAACCTCAAGATGCTCAGCGCAGAGATCCGCAGCGTCAAAACACCGTCGGCTCTTTTAAACCTCGAAGGGTGAGAAGGCCTGAAGCTATTAACCTCCCAACAACCCTGGTTTCAGATTACAAGCAGGCTCGCCGATTTCGAACGTGCTTGTGATGCGTTCTTAACGTATTCGGATGTTGCATTCTCGTGATTGCTTCCAGGTTTAATTTCCGCGCAGTTATGCCGCTGCTCTATGTGCTGACTTTCTTTTTTTCTTGCTTTTATTGACGATGATCACTTTGCGATGCGAAAGAGATGCCACTGCAAATAGAGCATGTCGTTGGCCTCATTGTGTCATGCTGGTATGCACACGCATTCCGTTCACCTCTCCGTGCTGCTGATATGTTATCGTTGTCTGTTTACTGTTACTATTGGTATCTTTTCACATTTTACGTGCGTATTGCATTCCATCATTTCTTTTTTGTTTTTACAGGCATCCTATTTTATTAATTTTTTTTGCGACATTTATTAACTCTAATTTAATTGTGGTGTTTTACGCCCTGAAACTACACAAATAGTTATGAGGGATGTCGCATTGGAGAGGCCCGGCTTAATGTTGACCACCTGGGGTTCTTTAACCATCGTCGATCAAGGTCGTGGATTCAATCCCGAAAAACGCTCCTGTACTTTGATTTAGGTGCACATTAAAAAACACCGGGTGGTCAAAATTAATCCGGGCTCGTCCGCTACGACGCGCTTCATGATCAGATAGTGATTTTGGCACGTAAGACCCTAAATCCTTTTTTAATATTCTTTTAACATGCTAAAGAAATCCTGCCTTGTTTGAATATATTTTTGAATTATGCACTGCAGATATGTGCTGATTGGCACTATTTTGTGGGTAAAATGCCGTGCAATATAAGATGGTTTCCTGGGGCTTTAATTCTGTGCAGTGTTTGCAATGTAGTGCCAGTGTTGGACAAAGTTGTCCTTTTTTTTTTCGTATGACAAAGATGACGCTATTGATAAGGTAGCTTTATGCATAAAATGTTGCTTAAGTAATGGCTAAACCGCTGCTTTGTCCTTACCCAAATTTAGCACATAGGTCATACATTTTAATACCATTTTGTAATGTATTACTTGCCCTGCTCCGGCCAGAATAAATCATGAGTATGAAGCACAGTGTTCATTGTTTCTTCTCACTGGTGGCAGATGGCACCCCTGTATTACTGAGAGATTGACATTTATTGTCGGGCATTGCCACAGGCAATATGTACTTGTGATTTCTTCTGAACAAAAAGGGAAAGTGGTGAACCGAAATGTGGTGATAAGCTGCATACAGTGCAAAAGGTCACCTCTGTACAAGATCTAAGTGCTAACTAACAAGCCATTTAGCTGGAAGAATCTTGTACACCTGGCACTCTTACGCAACATTCACTAGAGTTTTGCTATCGGAACTGAACGTCGGTAACCATCTATTGGGAAATACCTGAGCAACTAAATCTTTCTTTTTGTTTTACCAGCAGATATTAATGTTAGCCCATGTTTCATGCACTCATCCTAATTTACAAGCTGGTCTACACAGGTTGTCTGCATGCTCCCTTGCCCATGAATGCTTTTATCACATTAACACATGTGCAGAGAAATGTCAGGTAACAGGCTCCTGGTTGTAGCTAACCTTAGGAAATGCTTTTGAGAAACGCCTTCTACAGAGGAGTCCACCTTGTGCTGTTTGCTAGACGGGCTGAACGTGTAAGGGAACACCTAGCATTTCACTGGTCTGCCCAACTACAGTACAAGCCTGTGCCAGAAATTGGGCCCAGGGGAAGTGTCCCCCTTTTGCTACAATGCTTCCGCCCTTTTGTGATGGAGGCTGTTGGATACCATATTCACATTACCACATTTCTTATGCTTCACCTTTTTCTTTTTTTATTTGCAAGCTGCAGTGGTGTGTACATGAGCTTGTAGAGCTCAATTGGTTGCGTGGCATTTCATTACACTAGTGGCGTCACCACTGAAGTTTTCTCCAGCTGCAAGCTAGTTATGGCAGGGTGTTTCCAGCATGTTCTTTTTATTTCATGCTGCAGGATGATGGCTGGTGACCCAGAGGTCTACCTGCCAATTTACGACTACCTGTTCCAGTGGTATAACACACGCTTGGCCAATGAAATTTTACGGAGAGACCTGAAACTGCCCCCATACAAGCACAACAGGACGAAGTTCCTTGAAACCATGTACCTAGTGCTGCGGGAGCTCTTCCAGTGGAAGCCTCCACTGAGTAGTTCGCAGTTTTTCTCATCTGGCTTTGCCGAGAAGAAGGTTAGCCCCTCAGCTTTTCCTTACTGAAATTGCTGCTAGAGGGTTCCTCCTGCCTTTGTGGCCAAAAACTAATGTCATGTTATGGCAGGTGCATGTATTGGAACATTTGGATAGCTTCACCATAAGTCCCGCAAGGTTGCTGTCTGAAGATCAGTCGTCAAACTCATCATTATTGATCCAGTTATTACTAGTTATTATTAGTAGATCCAGTTATTAATTCATGCAGCGGTGGCGTAGAGGTAGAACACCCGCCTCGCGTGCAAGAGGTCCGTGGTTCGAATCCCGGTGCCGCGCAATTTTCCACCGGAATAAAAAAAAAAATCCGCGTGTTGGTAAAATTGCATAAACAGGCCTGGAGTGTGGCCTGATCCCGGTGACCAGAACCGGTAACGCACTCCCTCACCAGAGCAGGATTGGCCACCCTGGTGCAGTACTTGGCCACAACCTCCTATATGAACACAACAATCAAACCCCGGCCCTCAGTTCCCAGCAGCTGCGAAGCAACTGACCACGGCGGCGGTCAGACCTGCGACGCTGCAGAGGGTGCTAAGAATCCCTGGCTCCGGACAGGCCGCCATTGGAATATGAACCTGGCAACGTTTAACGTTAGAACGTTATCTAGTGAGGCGAGTCTAGCAGTGCTATTGGAAGAATTAGAGGGCAGTAAATGGTATATAATAGGGCTCAGTGAAGTTAGGAGGCCAAAAGAAGCATATACAGTGCTAAAAAGCGGGCACGTCCTGTGCTACTGGGGCTTAGCGGAGAGACGAGAACTAGGAGTCGGATTCCTGATTAATAACAACATAGCTGGTAGCATACAGGAATTCTATAGCATTAACGAGAGAGTGGCAGGTCTTGTTGTGAAACTTAATAAGAGGTACAAAATGAAGGTTGTACAGGTCTATGCCCCTACATCCAGTCATGATGACCAGGAAGTCGAAAGCTTCTATGAAGACGTGGAATCGGCGTTGGGTAAAGTCAAAACAAAATACACTATACTGATGGGCGACTTCAATGCCAAGGTAGGCAAGAAGCAGGCTGGAGACAAGGGGGGAATATGGCATAGGCACTAGGAATAGCAGGGGAGAGTTATTAGTAGAGTTTGCGGAACAGAATAATATGCGGATAATGAATACCTTCTTCCGCAAGCGAGATAGCCGAAAGTGGACGTGGAGGAGCCCGAACGGCGAGACTAGAAATGAAATAGACCTCATACTCTGCGCTAACCCTGGCATCATACAAGATGTGGATGTGCTCAGCAAGGTGCGCTGCAATGACCATAGGATGGTAAGAACTCGAATTAGCCTAGACCTGAGGAGGGAACGGAAGCAACTGATACATAACAAGTCGATCAATGAGTAAGAGGGAAAATAGAGGAATTCCAGATCAAGCTCCAGAACAGGTATTCGGCTTTAACTCAGGAAGAGGACCTTAGTGTTGAAGCAATGAGCGACAATCTTGTGGGCATCATTAAGGAGTGTGCAATAGAAGTTGGCGGTAACTCCGTTAGACAGGATACCAGTAAGCTATCGCAGGAGACGAAAGATCTGATCAAGAAACGCCAATGTATGAAAGCCTCTAACCCTACAGCTAGAATAGAACCGGCAGAACTTTCGAAGTTAATCAACAAGCGTAAGACAGCTGACATAAGGAAGTATAATATGGATAGAATTGAACATGCTCTCAGGAACGGAGGAAGCCTAAAAGCTGTGAAGAAGAAACTAGGAATTGGCAAGAATCATATGTATGCGTTAAGAGACAAAGCCGGCAATATCATTACTAATATGGATGAGATAGTTCAAGTGGCTGAGGAGTTCTATAGAGATTTATACAGTACCAGTGGCACCCATGACGATAATGGAAGAGAGAATAGTCTAGAGGAATTCGAAATCCCACAGGTAACACCGGAAGAAGTAAAGAAAGCCTTGGGAGCTATGCAAAGGGGGAAGGCAGCTGGGGAGGATCAGGTAACAGCAGATTTGTTGCAGGGTGGTGGGCAGATTGTTCTAGAGAAACTGGCCACCCTGTATACGCAATGCCTCATGACTTCGAGCGTACCGGAATCTTGGAAAAACGCTAACATAATCCTAATCCATAAGAAAGGGGACGCCAAAGACTTGAAAAATTATAGACCGATCAGTTTACTGTCCGTTGCCTACAAAGTATTTACTAAGGTAATTGCAAATAGAATCAGGAACACCTTAGACTTCCGTCAACCAAAGGACCAGGCAGGATTCCGTAAAGGCTACTCAACAATAGACCATATTCACACTATCAATCAGGTGATAGAAAAATGTGCGGAATATAACCAACCTTTATATATAGCTTTCATTGATTACGAGAAAGCATTTGATTAAGTCGAAACCTCAGCAGTCATGGAGGCATTGCGTAATCAGGGTGTAGGCGAGCCGTATGTAAAAATACTGAAAGATATCTACAGCGGCTCCACAGCCACCGTAGTCCTCCATAAAGAAAGCAACAAAATCCCAATAAAGAAAGGCGTCAGGCAGGGAGATACGATCTCTCCGATGCTATTCACAGCGTGTTTACAGGAGGTATTCAGAGACCTGGATTGGGAAGAATTGGGGATAAGAGTTAATGGAGAATACCTTAGTAACTTGCGATTCGCTGATGATATTGCCTTGCTTAGTAACTCAGGGGACCAACTGCAATGCATGCTCACTGACCTGGAGAGGCAAAGCCGAAGGGTGGGTCTAAAGATTAATTTGCTGAAAACTAAAGTAATGTTTAACAGTCTCGGAAGGGAACAGCAGTTTACAATAGGTAGTGAGACACTGGAAGTGGTAAGGGAATACATCTACTTAGGACAGGTAGTGACTGCGGATCCGGATCATGAGACTGAAATAATCAGAAGAATAAGCATGGGCTGGGGTGCGTTTGGCAGGCATTCTCAGATCATGAACAGCAGGTTGCCATTATCCCTCAAGAGAAAAGTTTATAACAGCTGTGTCTTACCAGTACTGACGTACGGGGCAGAAACCTGGAGGCTTACGAGAAGGGTTCTACTTAAATTGAGGATGACGCAACGAGCTATGGAAAGAAGAATGATTGGTATAACGTTAAGGGACAAGAAAAGAGCAGATTGGGTGAGGGAACAAACGCGAGTTAATGATATCTTAGTTGAAATCAAGAAAAAGAAATGGGCATGGGCAGGACACGTAATGAGGAGGGAAGATAACCGATGGTCATTAAGAGTTACGGAATGGATTCCAAGGGAAGGAAAGCGTAGCAGAGGGCAGCAGAAAGTTAGGTGGGTGGATGAGATTAAGAAGTTTGCAGGGACAACATGGCCACAATTAGTACATGACCGGGGTAGTTAGAGAAATATGGGAGAGGCCTTTGCCCTGCAGTGGGCATAACCAGGCTGATGATGATGATGATGATACATATTACTTCTTTGCGTAAAATGCAGAAGGCTTCTCCTTGAATGGCCCTCTGCAACTTTTTGTTCTCTACTTTGTGCTCCAAGTTAGCATCATTGGCATTCCCTCACTATTTGCACCATTCAATGTGACTAAACCTTGTTTTTTGAAGCTTTAACACTGCTGAGGTGCAGAGCTGGCTTTTTCGTAGCCACATGTTAAAAAAAGTTATGGCTTAATCATGACAATTATTGTGGGAATCTGCAAGTAGTGTAAAACTTTCAGGCTCACTATCACGTGATGCCTGTCATCATTAGACATGTGGTAGGGCAGGTGTCCAAGGCTGTTATTTCAGAAAAATGTTAACTTTGTGACATGAGCATGCTAGCATACTTGCAGTGTAATGCAGTTGACACCTAGAATTTGCTGCTACCAAGGCAGTGTGATCTCTCTGTCGTGCACTGAACATTCTCCTGTTGATTCACATTTCTTGCACAGATAATCATGTGCAGGGACATTGTGAAACTGATTAAAGAGTACAGCAGCTCTCAGAAGTCGGCCAGCCAAGCTGCTACAAGCCCTGCCAGCACAGCATCAAGGCCAAAAGCCCAAAAAGTGCCTGCTGTGAGGACCCTTTTGGCTTTCTACATCTTGAATGAGTATTGACGCACTATATTTTACTTCTCAGTTCTCTGCATTAAATGAAGGTACAAATCCTTTAAGCCCCAGAAAAAATACTGACAAGTGTCAAAGTTTCCTAAATGATTTTTTTAATATACTACCTGCTTTTATGTACCAGTTTTGGTACCCAGGGGTTAGATAAGTTATGACACATTGGCTTGCTCTATTCCTGCAATAACTGTGGTTGCCACAAACGAGCACAACCGGAACGAATGCATGAAGCATGTCTGTTCATTCTTTTTTTTTTTTTTAATGAACGTCATCTTGCGTAGCCTTATTGCAAGACAGCATCAGCAACTTTTGCTGTGTGTCATGATAATGTCAATGACACCAGGTCCAGCACTTCGAGACCAACTTTACTTTCGAATTAAAATAGCTAATGTGTGTCTCCAAAGCTTCATGCTTGCTAAATGTCAACTATTTACATTCAAGAAGCATGTGGCGGTAGAGCTCATACAGCTTTGAAAATATGTGTTGGTACACTTAACTTTTCTTATGATGCCTAATACCTTGCACGTCTAGTTTGCTGCTGCCATATTTGGATCCTTATTGTTGTCAGCTGGTCTAAATGAACTCAATGCTGGTATAGCTGGTCCAGATATAGGGAAGACATAATAGCGTAAAATAAGACACTCATATTGGAAGATGACAATAGGATGAATGTCGTGTGGTCAGCTTGTCTGGGTTTAGCACATAACCATAGTACTGCACTTTTTCTCATGCACTGCAGAATTGGGTCAGGGCAATCAAGTGAAACTGAGATATAAGAACTGTTCAGACTGAAAATAGGCCTCATGATAAGCATTGCAGTATCTGCAGAAAAAAAAAAAGTCTACTTTATTCTAAAATTACCTCCTTTTAATCGCACGCATAATGTGAAGATGTGGGATCATTCCCCACCTGTGGCAAGTTGTTTTTTTATCCACTTTCATTGCCATTAATTTACCATTTCTTTAATTCACTTAATAAGTGCAAGTAATTTCCCCTATGTTTTCCTTAGTGTCATTATTTGTTGGCTTCTCATGATATTCCTTTTAATGTTTGGTAAAAGTACAAGCTTTTGGAAGTGGCTCAGCATTCCTTTGCGGCGGCAGTGAAATTTTGTTATATTGAAATGGCATGCAAAGACACTTCTGTATGTTGAGGTTCTAAATACATGCTGTTCTATAGACAAGAGGTTATGAAAGTTAAATGCTTCGTTATATCGAGAATTTCATTCCATTGAAGTTCGTTATATCGAGGTTTAACTGTATCGCCAGTAGGACTTGCCTTCTGAACTGTGTTAACTTGCATACCTACCCACATTACAGGCTAGAACTAAATACAAAAGGCTGAAATATCTTTATCTTATTATTAATCATCATGTTCATATGAAATATGCAGACTATCTTGAAATTCTTTGCAGTGAGACATCTAGGCACCGCTGTTCAATGTTTATTTGTACTCCTGCTGTTCGTATGGACTGTTTTAAGTATAGCTTCTTTCCAAGAGCTATCAGCGAATGCAGTTCTCTATCTGAAGAAGCCGTCATCCTCATCAACTGATTCATTCATAAAATACATAGCTGATGTCCTGATTTGTAATTGCTAAGGGAATATTTTTTGCCGAAATGTGACTAAGTACGTCTATTTTGTAATAATTTGCTTATATGTTATTTGGTGCCATTAATTTGTCCTTTCACCTGTTAGATTTGAATGCAAGAAATATCTGATATGATTGTTTTCCAGAATGCTAACTGTTATACATATCTATTCCACTTCTGTGTTAGCACCAGGTTTTGTTTGTAGTAATAGCACAATATGTTGCACACTATGTTGTTTTGAAATTCTAACTCCATGGTTGCGATTTCACGTTCCTGCTATTGCAGTGCTGCTTTTTGCATTGCTGTGTTGGTGAAGATGGCTGTTTGCTGCCTATTTCTATTCAAGATTAAGTTTGAAATTGGAAATCAACAGCATAGAAACGAGACAACAGCAAGAAGTACTGGACAACAGGTTGCGCCATCCCTCTTACTGTCACCTCATTTCTGTGCTGCTGTTTTCTAGTTTCTCTGCACAAGCCAGTCCGCCATTACAGAGTATGAAAATGAGCAAGCTATAAATTTCTTCCAAGATCAATACAGCTGCTGCTGCTTGACTGAGTGGAGTGGGCAGAGGAAACAAGTGAGGAATGGAGGTGATGTGTTGCATGTGCATTTTGTCAACATTGGTGCATGACAAATGCACCAACTGAATTGTTGGATTTGATGAGTTTGACTGGAAATATCCTTAACACATGCAAGTTATGTAATATTACTCATTTACGATTAGTTAGCCCAGAACCTGAAGCTTTCATAGATTATGAAAAGGTATTTGATTCAGTAGAGCTTGCGTAATCGAGAAGTGCAGGAGGCATACGTGAATATCTTGTGAAATATCTACGAGATTCCACACCTACATTGCTTCTCCACAAGAAAAGTAGAAAATTATCTATCAAGAAAGAGATCAGGCAAGACAGTCTCTCCAATGCTATTCACTGCATGCTTAGAAGAAGTCTTCAAGCTATTTGACTGAGAAGGCTCAGAAGTTAGTATCAACAGTGAATATCTCAACAACGTTCGTTTTGCAGATGACACTGTACTGTTCAGCAACACTGGGAATGAACTGCAAGAAATGTTTGACGATCCTAACAAAGGAAGTATAAGAATAGGATTGAATATAAGATGCAGAAGACAAAGGCAATGTTCAATAGCTGGCAAGGGAACAAGAATTCAGGATCGCCAGTCAGCCTCTAAAGTCTGTACAGGAGTATGTTTATCTAGGTCAGTCACTCACAGGGGCCCGTGATAATGAGGACATTTACAGAAGAATAAAAATGGGTTGGAGTGCATACAGCAGGCATTACGAAATCCTGACTGGGAGCTTACCACTGTCGTTGAAGAGTGTACAATCATTGCATTCTACCAGTGCCAATATATGGGGCTTCAGGAAATTGGAGGTTAACAAAGAAGCTTGAGAACACCACGTTAAGGACCATGCAAAGAGCAATGGCATGAAAAAGGTTAGGCATAACGTTAAGAGAGGGGAAGAGAGCGGTGTGGATCAGAGAGCAAATGGGGATAGTCTATATTCTAGTTGACATTAAGAGAAAGAAATGGAGCTGGGCAGGCCATTTAATGTGTAGGGCAGATAACCAGTGAACCTTTAGAGTTACAGAATGGGTGGCAAGGTAAGAGAAGCGCAGTCGAGGACGTCGGGAAATTAGGTGGGGTGATGAGATTAGGAAATTTGCAGATGCAAGTTGGAATCAGCTAATGCAAGGCACGAACAATTGGAGATTGCTGGGAGAGACCTTCGTCCTGCAGTGGACATAGAAAATAGGCTGATAATGATGAATCCGAAACTGATTTTGTTTCCTTATTACGATTGGATGTGCTGTTCTATATAAAACCAAGACCAACTTCAAAATGAGATGCGGGACACACACCACACAGATCTTAAATTGATGATGCCGGAGGTAATTATAGTTAATCACTAATAATTAGTTATTAACATGTCGCAGTGTTATTTTTTACCTGCTTGTTGTGCTAGATATATGGTCTGTTTGTTCCTCCTGTCGCAGGCCAAATCCAGTGCTGCTGTGACAAAGGCCAGCTTGCAACCGGCAGCTCCCACCAATGGTGCTGTCAGCAGGGAGAAGCGTATGTGCAGACACCACGGATCTGTACATGCTTGTTTTGTTTTCTTGCTTGCGCACAGTTGCCCCTGTACCCCCTTTCCTTTCATTCTTTTGTTTCTCTTTTTATGTAGTTTACCTTTATATTTGAATATAGGCATCCATTCGAAGCCCTTCCTCGACTCCACCAAACGCAGCACAACACCATGCCACCCCACCCCCCAACTGAACAAGACTTCATGGTGTCTGTGAAGACAAGTTGCTCAAAGAATACACCTTCACTCCAGTGCATTTGGCGCATGCCAGAAGCGTCCGATTACAAAACTTTCACTCGGGAACCACCACAAAATGTTATTGAAGCACAATGGCTCAAGAAAGTGGTCAAAGTGGAGTGTCAAATGCGGAGAAATCCTAGAATACTGGTGTTAGCCTTGAGTGTTACACGTGCATTCCTCACTGAGCAGCAAGAACAAAAGCATTAGCAGTTCACATGTTCAAGGAAGAGGCACTAAGATGTTAATAGGGCCATCAGCTTTTTTGTTTGGGTGATGCATTAGGAACCTGGATTATCCATGGTTTATTAAACTTTGACCCAGAATGTAACTACAAGATATACAAATGGACACACATACATGCACAGAGAGAGACGGGTAGACAGACCGTGGTTTTGGGTAGGGTTGGTCAGTGTGCACCCTAAATATCAAACATTGATGAATTCTGATCCTTCATGCCTTATGGATGTCCTCTGAGAAGCTGTATCTGGCTGTACTCTGTAAAGCCAAAATGCTTGAAATAATTCTATCTAAAAGAAAGTTTTGTATGAATTAAGCAACTTTAAAATGCAAAGAAAATATAGCGGACTTTGTGATTTGTTTAAATCAGAGGAATTTTGGATTATTGTGAGCTATATACAGTGCGACTCTGTGCTAACTAGTTATTGTACTTTGATATTGTCTTACTTTGTCTTATTTATTTTTTAAGCACCATCATCCAAGGCTGTGCTCAGTGCAAAAGTAAGTTAAATTTTTTGTTCTTGAAAAATACGTACTGCTTTGTTTTTCTCAACGTGACAATTTGCCATAGCTACCAGATGCAGCAGAGAGGTATGTTTGTGCAGGTCTCTGTTGGTCAGTCACTCACAAAAACTTGCCCCTGCAATCGCAGTTTAAACAACTGTGGTTGTTTAGGGGCTTTGCTGTTGCGCTGCTAAGCACAAGGATGCGGGATCAAATCCTGGCCACGGCGGCCACATTTTTATGGGGACGAAATGCAAAAACCCCCATGTAATTGAATTTAGGTGCATGGTAAAAAGCCACAGGTGGTCAAAATTAATCCAGAGTCCCACAATATGGCGTGCCTCATTGTTTTGGCACATAAAACCCCATAATCTCTCTGCAGTTGCAGTTTGCTATATGTTTTTATCCTGTAAGAATCCTTCCATATTGTTGAAGATTGCTATTCCTAGAACTACAGGCTTGTTATTGCTGCAATTTTCAGTTTCTTTAATGCAGTATGTATATACTAGCAGGCCCAAGAAAGTCAGTGCGGCTATGTCATTCACTTTGTAGTTTAGTCTGGAAAAAAAAATTTCACCGACAATTACGATACTCCCTAATGCGAAATTTGAGCACAGCTCTATATGTGTTTTCATTTCGCGATATATTGAGGCAAAGAATTTGAGAGTGACATGTAGCAGAGTCGGCAATCGTCGAAAATCTGATCTGCTGGTCAAGCGCATCGGCTTTTAAACATGACTCGTCGGACGTTCCAGTGTAATCGCTGGTGCTGCGTGGCTTCCAGAAAGTACTACACAGTTCGCATGGCGCATACGATCAGATTACAAAACAATTGCAAACCATGACAATAGAAACAAGCATGAACGAGACCTAACCAAGCAAGCCAAACAAGTATGAGCGAGAGCTGACGCGAGCAGACAATTGTACGAAACGAGTGGTCTGGCCGAGACCAGATACAGGTACACATCAATCGGTTGGGCGGGTCTCTGCATGGCACCAGTTTACCTCATGCACATCACTGAAGGGGCCGCTCTCTCATTGGTCTTCGCCGTTCGTGGCTTGCGTCTTTCATCTCCCGCTCCGCATTTGCTCTTTCATCTTTCGCTATGCTCGTCTCTAAAAAAAATATATACATATATATCTGTACACTGCCAAACACAATGCTTGCTTGTTCTTAAGCCAAACATATTGCAGATCATTGCAAGTTGGTTATTTTATTCTTTGGTTTATTGTAAATTTAACGAAAATAATGGCAACATAAGCGAGCATGTATAAAGGAGCAGTATGTTCTAGTTTGTTGTTTTTAGAAAGACTAAATCTTTTTGCATATCGCAAAGGAATTCTAAATCAATAGGACACTTACAAATCGAGTTCTCTGATTGAGGAGCAAGGACCTAAGGTCCTAGGGTGTAACCTATTTTTGCCTGAACAACTGCCATCACTGGTATTATCAGTTATTGTTAATTTAATTAAACTGAAGTGCATTCATGCATTTTCGTCCTCGGTGTTTGCTTACAGTTTGCCGTGAAAACATCAGTGTCTGCTTGCCATGGTGGCTATGGCATTGTGCTGCTGAGCTCAAAGTCATGCTTTCGATCCCAGCCATGGTGGTGGAATGAAAAAAACTCTCATGCACCGTACACTGGGTATAAGTTAAAAAAAACCCTGGTGGTCAAAACTAATCCGGAGGCGCCCACTACGGCATGTCTCATAATTATTTTGTGGTTCTGGCACATAAAAATACATGTTAGTGTTCATACCTTGCAGCACACTAGCTGTGCCTTTATCCCCTCTTGTAGACAATGACTGCATTGCCATTACATTGGCCTATTGCTGCATGCAAGAGCTCAACTGCCACCTTGGGATAAAAAGTACTATATCAAGGAGAGACATAGCTTTTATGTCAAAATCTTGCCTGTGAGTGGAGTAGTTATGCCTGCTGCTTGCAGATAGACACACTGCTGCACCATCTGATGGAGGTTCAAAGCAGTGTCAAGGCCCTGAAGGAGCAAATGTTGCTGGTCATGAACCAGACTGAGACCATGCTGGACCAAGTGCTGCCCGTGGTCACAGAGATTGTTGATGAACTCTACAAGAAGGAAGCTGAAGATGTTCCCCCAATTAACAGTGAACAGAGGCATGAGCTGGACAAAGGTGACGGGGCCACCCGAGAGGGCAGGGCTGCTTCAGGTAAAGGTTTCCTACATGGTGGCACCATGGCGGTTCTGTGCTCACTGGAGCTGAGGCTATAGCATTAACACTCCATGGTGTTTGTGCCAATTGTTGTTGACACGGATATAGCATTATAGAGCAGCAGCAACAACAGCATCAAGCAAGACTGGTTGTGAGGCAGTTGTTAATGGCATGTCTATCACATGTCAACCAGCTCTATGGAGTCCAGCAGGGTGCCAGATACAAAGCACTGCTGTGAGAATGAGCAAGCATCCATGCAGAAGCACTACTAGCTTAGAGTTCAGTGCAGAAAATGACAGCAATGTTCCGCTAAAAGGCCAAATGCAAGAAAATTTTAATTGGGCTAAAACTGATCATAAATTAGTTGTACTATATACTATCGAAGTAATATTGATGAAGCTGCTGAGCTGGTAGTTGTCAAAATTTTTATTAACAGCTTCCAAATAGCACATTAGCAGACGACACAGGCATCTCGCGGTTAGCAGATATGGTGTATAGTATCCCAGACGTTGACCTCTGAAATGTTCAATGTGCCGTCCAATCTTGGAGTTCACTACTAGTCACTGCACTGATTCTCAGAATTCTGGGTTCTGCGTCTTTTCTGGTAAGCAGCAGTAGTGGCTTTTAGTTTTGGTATTAAGAAGGTCTATTTCTATCAGGTTTTGATGATGCAGCCACTTGTACTTCAAATGTAAAATATTGCATGAAGGCTGTTGCATAGTATCTACACTACCAAAAAGTTGCATTTTATGCAGTCCAAAATTTCAATGCAGTTGGGCTTTAAGCCTACAGCAGCTTAGAAGAACTTCTTGCTGGGCTAATTGGTGCATTGCTTTGAAGAACCAAGTTGCGCATTCAAAAAAAAAAGAAAACCACAGGAAAAGGTGGCAGACACGGAAGGAGCGCAAACTATCAACTGGTTTTATTTGTGTGAAGATGCCTTATATATGCAGAATCACAGCCAATGAAAGGATGAGAATGAGAGGGGGAGTGAAAAAATCCCGAGTCAACTCGTAATCAACAACAGCTGTGCAGAAAATTCTTTTCCTTTTGGTACAACTTGACAGAAGTGTCGCTAACACATTTATCGCCGTTTTCCTTTATGTGGTAGGCCTCCAAAAGCTCACGCACTGTCTTATTTTTAATTTTTCCTAGAGTTTTTATTTTCTTAAGCAGAGGCTCGCATCCACTGCACGCAAGGTAATTAGCGGGCAAGTTTGCTTCTTCTTTATTCTGAATTGAATGGGCATGTTCCCCTGCGCGTTCATTCATGCAACAGCCCGTTTGACCCACGTAGATGCTTCTACACTTGAGCGGCATTTCATACACCACACCGGTTGCACATTTTGCATACATTTCAGCATGTATTATGCTGCATCCGCTGCCTCGAGCTCCTTGGCTACCAATTCTCGTGCACGAGCCTGCGAGTTTCTGTGGCATTGAAGACCCCTTTTACACAAAGAACTCGTCTGACATTGTAACCTTCTTTAATTTCAATGACCGTATCAGCTATGCCTTTTCTGTAAATGTCGAGGATTTGTTTTATTCAATGCCGCAACATTGTTTGTTTGTTGCCATGTGAGATTGCAGTGAAAGAAGTGGGTTAATAGGCTTTCAAAACTCAGCTGTGTATCAGCAGATTTCTTCATGTCGTTGCTCAAATTTTATTTGAAAGCCACCTTCATATCTTTTAACGACAGCTTTTACATTCAATGACAAGGAATTTGTATTGGTTCTTGCATTGTCCCTGTACTTTGTAACATATTTTTAGCCGCTATTGACCACTTCCTGAATGATGAGTTTACTAATCTAGGGATACATAAGTGTTTTAGATATGTTGACAATTTTTTATTGTTTTATCCAAGCAAATAACCTGTACCCACACTGTTTCAGTGAGTATAATTTTAACTGTCTTCAGACAGCATGGACGGGGCTTGTACCTTTACGCACAAACTTCGCTCTAGTGGGTTGTTGCATTCTTTAGGTATTAACCTGAAGTTTGGCTTACACAATGTCTGCTGGCACTATGCTCCACAAGCAAAGAAAGAGCTTCTGTTGTATGATTCCGTGCATTCGAAGATAGTCAATAGAGCAATAGCAAGTTCGTGCCTGTAATCTGCCCTTACCAAGTCATGCCTGCACGCAATGCGCATAAGCTTCAACAATCAAATGGAAAGGTTGCTTTCAGCTGGCTTCCCCTGTGACGTCATATCAGCTGTTACTGAGAATCTTCTTAGGAAGATAAAAAAAAGGAAATCGCGGTAGCACAAATGAGTCACTGTCAAAAAAGAAGACTATAGTTGTGCCATATATGCATAAAGTTGCGCACAATGTAAAAAAAGTGGCCAAGAGGCATGGCATCCCTGTTGTTTTTTCTGCTGCACAGAAACTCACAAGCTCGCGCGCGAGAATCGGTAGCCAAGGAGCTCAAGGCAGCGGATGCAGCATAAGACATGCTGAAACGTATGTAAAATGTGCAACCGGCGTGGTGTATGAAATCCCGCTCAAGTGTGGAAGCATCTACATGGGTTAAACAGGCCATTGCGTGAATGAACGCACAGGGGGACATGGCCATTCAATTTGGAATAAAGAAGGTGCAAACTTGCCCGCTCATTGCCTTGCATGCAGTAAATGCGAGCCTCTGCTTAAGAACATGAAAATTCTAGGAAAAAGTAAAAATGAAACAGCGCGTGAGCTTTTGGAGGCCTACCACATAAAGGAAAACGGCGATAAATGTGTTAGCGACACTTTTGTCAAGTTGTGCCGGGCTTAGCAGTGCAACGTCAGATCCACTACACCACATGGCGGGTGTTACCGCAAGTCCAGTATTTCTACAAATCCGTGTTGAATTTGCACGTGGTGCTCAAGTTTCAGTAGTGCAGGCCAGTTGGTGCAGCGTTGTCAAGAATAAAATAGTCCCACACACAGAAAAGATACCATTTCTGTTATTTCGTCCTGCTCTTTGTCCCATTATTGCACCATTTTATCCTTGACAATGTGTACATTTTAAATGTTGTCAGAAAATAGGACTCGTGTAAGTTCGAGTATAGTTGCTGAAAGGTAGGCATGCAAACATGGACCCAAGAAGGAATAACAAGAAGCACACAGATGCGAACTATCAACTAAAGGTCGCGTAGAAGTGGAAAAAAAAAAAAAAGACATGAAACTTATCTGCACTTGGCACTGCCAACCTGTCAAACATGGGCAGGTGTGGGTACTTGTGAAAGATAACTGTTTAGGCAGGACAATTCCTTTTAGTTCTAGAAGCTTATGGAGGGATGCCTTAAGCAAATGCTACTGCTATTAACGGTGTACCAAGCCTCGACCATAATGCAAGTTCCTTCGCTCTTATTAGTGGACAAAACTATACTGTCTGCGAATTTTGCAGTTCGCTTACAATCGTGACATGTGCAACGAAATGTGATTGTGTCCCACTGTTCAACAAACACTTACGCTCAGTCATAATGTGATTGGTACAAAGACCTGCCTGCACTACATACGAGGAACCGCAGCTAAAGGAATCTTTGTAAACAATACCCATTAGGTATGCTGCAAGATTGTTAGTACACTTTACATAACACCTGTCAAGCCTGCTCTTGCGGTATAGGCTTACTTCATAAAATGAGACTTCAATATGTTCTCCAACACCGTGTTTGAAAAGCAACGCAACTTTTTTGGGGGGTTCTATTTGATTGCAGCTATGCAGCCTTAATTGCTATATTTGCTATGGGTATGCTTTTTGCAAACAATAATCATTGATGTATTGGACAACCTTGTTATTTAAGACGAGTTGCATCAAGCAATATCTTCATGTGCGCACAAGCATTTTTGGGTGACCCGCTAAGCTAATTTTCTTGTGCGGTTGAACCGATTAATCTGGTTTAAAAATTACAATTGAGTCGCTAATAATTTGCTTGATAGTTAACTGAACAAATCGTCAAGGCTTAAAAGTAAGCCATTTATTACAGCTTTTATGTGGTACTAAAAAAAAAAGAACCTGAGGCAGGCAGTTCCACAAGAATGACTTCGGAACGTGCTAATTAAATAATACATTGTATTGTTGTAACACAGAACATATCAAGCATAATTAAAGGCCTTCTAGTGCACATAGGAACCTCACGATATAGACAGAAATGGCGCATATGGCAATGACATGTGAGAGCACTGAAACAAGGCATGAAGCGCAATATGCATGAGGTCAGAAAGAAAATTTAACATAGTTAGGAAGGCTTTAAATTTACAACCAAGAATGATAGTCGCCGCTGACTACAACACATAAAATATAGAACACTGTACTGTCAGAATCGCACAAATTGTGGCGGCCGCAAATTGTAGCATGTTGAAGCAGAAGCAGCTGATTACCAAAAATATCGCAGGCGATATTTTTGTTGATACTCGATGCCAGTTCGCTGCTCACCTCGCGCTGGCTGCTGCTGGCGCTTCCAGAGCTCCTTAACATGGAAAACCCACGAAGTAGCCTAAAAGGGAGGACTTTTAGTTACTTATTGTGACACTACAATTCTCAAATTTTGTTACAGTTCGCTATATAGCCATCAATTTTTATTTAGTAGAAAATTCTAAATACAGCTTGCTGGTGATCTATTTTACTGTGGGACATGTCATCACCAGCTTGTCCACTACAGGACCAATTAATCTGCCAGTTATCTCAATTTACTTGTGTTACGCCAACTGACTCCATTCTACCGACTGAGAATTTCCTTATTTCATCAGACCACATAGTTCCCTGCCGTCCTTGAGTGAGCTTCTTTTCCCTTGCCACCCATTTTGTAATGCTTGCCCAGCTCTATTCTTTCCTCTCGACTAGAATATGGACTACCCAATTTTGCTCTCTAATTCACGCTGCTGTCTTGCTGTCTCTTAACGCTACGCGTAACAATTTTTTTTTTACGTCGTTCATTGCATGGGCCTTAACTTCTTCTGAAGTTTCTTTATTAACCTCCAAATTTCTGCACCATATGTTAGTGCCAATATAATGCCATCATTGTACAGCAAGTTTTCTTTTCAAGGATATCAGTAAGCTAACAGTCGTGGTCTGACAGCTTACATGTGAAACATGTAGGCGACAGGAAATGAGGACTATTTCTATTTTCCATCAGAAACAACCCCTGCAGCACATCTGGGCGTTTTTAACAACAGTAAATCTGCTCGCAACCGCCAAGAAATTATGTAGAAATCGTTGAATATGAATGTCAAAGCAAGCGAATAGCTCTCTGGTTCCGCTGAGTCATCTGCTAAAAACGAGTTGCTGAAATTTATTAAATGTACTAGCATGACTTTGAAATTGTTGTGCTTGAGGTTTCAATGATGTTTCAAGATCCCAGGCCCACATGCCAGCACACTTAGGCAAAGTCAAGAAAGCTTCGGCACCCCTTTGGATGTGATGGTTGGGACCAACCAATCGGTGCATGGCGTGCTCCTCACACACTGGTTACAGGAGGCTCCTGATTAATTGGAATTTTTGTTTTAGCAAGGTGGCATGATCTGGTAACTGCAATGAAACCGGCTGCCAGACAAAAAACGCAATAGCACAAGGTTCTGTGGAGAAGGCACAGCCGAGCCATTGCGGGAAAAAACGGCCCCGCCTGTGGGCCAGCTGTGATCTGAAGGGCTGGCGTCTGCTGTGGGCCAGATCTGGCCCACAGGTCATGGTTTGCAGACCCCTGTTTTAGAGGATAGGATCTGCAATGCAAACGTTTGCCCATTCTTTATGGGTGATCATTTCTGAGTATTCCGGAATTTTTAAATATCGCCTGTTGCAGGTAACTAGTTAGTCCTTGAGTGGGATTATTCAGAGACGGGCATTACTTGCACGAGAAATTGAAACACATATTCAACTAATTAACAAAGAATATCTTATTAACTTCTTAATTATTTTACAGCACATATTGCAATTTATAAATTGTAGCCGGTGAGTTTGCGAGGCATATTAACTTGGAATTTCAAGGATGATACCTTTTGGAGATTTGCGCCATCAAACACACTGGAAAAATGCACTGCTGTTTCACTTACTTTGAAATGCCTAAGCATTTCCGTGCCTATCCGACGAGGAAACCTGTCCGCCCATCCATCACATGAGACGAATCGCTATAAAGAATATGTACAAAACAACATAAATTCAAAAGGAGAAGCGTTGGCGGTGGCCAGTTTCGAACCTATGACCCCATGCTTAGAAGCCAAGTGTTTTACCCACTGGGCTAAGCACCCGCATTTGCAGAAGGTGAATATATCAACCACATAAATGTGTTGTACCAGCAGTACAAAACAACTGTCAAAGGAGAACAGTTTCTATGAAAGCTTTGGTGATGGTGGAATAAAAGCCATCTCTAGGACCACCTGTAGGGCCACCTGTCTTGGAGCATTGTAGACATGAGGAAAATTCCAACTTTGCAAAGATTTAATGGCAAATGCGCCACATCCCCAATGCATTATGGTGGTTACGGAAATGCGCCTTCCGTTAGGACGTTCCTTCACCGACCGAAATGCCACCCATCTCCGAGGGTTCATGTGCTTCACGTCGTGCAACACAGACATAAGCAGTCAATGAGTTGATAAGGAGTGACAAGAAGTTACTATATGGGTCTCATCACAGTAGATAATGGTTCTACTCAGATGGATAAGGTGCTAAAGAATGATAAGGTTAGTACGCACTGATAAGGGTTGATAAGGGTGCAAAGAATAGGGTCTGATACTATAGGGTTGACAAGGCTCAGATGGAGTCCTATAAAATTGATGACAACTGATAAGAGCTGATAAGGGTTTATACTGGTCGGATCAAGTTTCATAACATTGATAATGACACCAGGCTGTGTGGAGATGAGCAAGCAGCACAATGCTTACACATAGTTAGACAACTCCCAAAGAAGTTTGTGTCAATTTTTTCAACGAAACAGTTTTTTATGCACAAAAGCAACTGGAACGCCTATATATATTTCGTCCCACATTTTAGGAAATATCTCAAAACTGGTGATTCACTTCAAGTGGATATGTCTTGCAAACTCTGACTTCAATTTGTAAATTGCAAATATGCCACAATATAATTAGTAAATTTTTGTTACCAAGTTGAATGTGTGTTGATTTTTCATGCTAGTAGTATCCGTTTCTTCGAATAACCCAGCTCAAGGACAAGAATTATGCTATATGCCACAGGCAATTTAAAAAAGTTCTGGCAAGCTTGAAAATTATCACTTCATATAATAATGTGACCACGATGTAGTCTGTTCTGGATTCAGAACCACTGGATACTAAAGGAATATTTCCTGGAACACCTTAGTTGGAAAATTAAGAAAAGTTTGCATTCACGATCATTTAGAAAAATTTATGCAGCTCCACAACTTTTCTGAATGACATCGGCACATCGAAATTAATTACTCTGAGCAGATTTCAATTCGAGCTTATGTGATCCTTATTCACATTCTCATTGTATTTTTTTTTTTTTTTCTGTGAAAGATGCTGTCAAAAAATTTCTGGACTGTTCTTGTAGATGAATGTCGGGGCATTTCTCTCATTTTGTGGATATCATAATCACATTTGTGCCACTTTTGAGCGTGATCAAACATATTCACCTTGAAATACTTTTTCAGCTTATTTACCTGTTTTGACCACCCCTACTCCCCTTTTATTTTTCAGGTGTTGCCGAAACTGTCCGACCTAAGAGCGAAGTTCTCTTGGACTAATAAGCGAACCATAACGCAAAGTGCATGTCACGTCCACCGAATTGCCCGACAGGCTAGTTCTTGCTGCAGTACTGGTGCATTCATGCACCTTGGCCTTATGTCGCTTACAGGAGGCAGCTTTTTTCTGCAACTTAATCCAGATTTTGGTCACACAGTGGTATATTTGCAGCAACAATACCAATTGTTTTGTTGCTTCAGTTTTACAGAAAAACCAAAGCGAAGTATGCAATCTTGTCATTTTTTACCTTTTAAAAGATATATTTTATTTCATTTTTATTCAAGTGCCTATATGTGCAAAAAATAAAAGCTTTCTTGCTATTATGCAATGGCTTTAATTGAATGTCTGTGGAAACCCACAAGGTTGGGAGAAGTAATTAATAAAGGTAAAATCATACATCCCCCCGTTTGTAGCAATTGCTACAAAGGAAACTCACACGGGTTCCTCAAAAGAAAAGCCTCGCAGTTGAAGAAAAATTCGTCCTAGTCCGGGACTCGAACCCGTGACCACCGCCTTTCCAGGGCAGCCGCTCTACCATCCGAGCTAACCAGGCAGCTCGCAGATGGCAGGGCGAAGTCGAATTTGTCAACAACTCGAAGCAAAAGCAAGAGTTTGATGTAATAGTTCTGCGGAAACCTGCAAGGTGGAGAGAAGTAATTAATAAAGGGAAAATCTGACATACACCCATTCGTAGCAATTGCTACAAAGGCTACAATTGCTCTCCAACTTGCGGGTTTCCGCAGGACGATTACATCAAACGCTTGCCTTTGCTTCGACTTGTTGACAAATTCGGCTTCGTCCTGCCATCTGCTAGCCGCCTGGTTAGCTCAGATGGCAGAGCGACTGCCCTGGAAAGGTGGTGGTGCCGGGTTCGAGTCCCGGACCAGGACGAATTTTTGTTCAACTGCGAGGCTTTTCTTTCGAGGAACCCGTATGGGTTTCTTTAGTAGCAATTGCTACGAACAGGTGGATGTCTGATTTTCCTTTTATTAATGGCTTTAATTGGTAAACCGTGCTGCATTTTGGCTTTCACAAAAAGCCACGCCTTCTCACCATGACCACAGATTGAGACCTAAAGCATTTTTCACAGTCACTCCTTTTATAGCACTGTGCTTCTCTTGTCATCAAACGCTTATCAAAATATAGAAATTCACATTGCAAAGACACATTTGACATATTTATTGCTTTCACTGAAAACAGTTCTAAAAATCCAGACTTAATTCTCTCAAGCTTTAAAATGCTTCTGCATTCCAAGAAGTCATGTGATCTACAGACAGTTTCTTCCTTACTGCTGAAAATGTGCTCATTCTCTGTGGTTTCCTGTTTTACCTCCTTTTATCTGAGAAAATAATAGTCGCAGTGTTTACTGTGATGTATAAAATTTCAGTTTAATCATTAAAAGCCAGAATAATAAGGGGATCTGAAGAAGGGCCTGTTTTTTTGTTGTTGGTCACAAACATATGAAAAAACAGGGAAGTGGCACTGGATAACATTCCTAGGGCTTGCGCACAAATACCCAGAAAAGTGGATGAGAGAGTAAGGCACTACATGCGCACTGCAGGGGTTCGTCTCCCACCTATGGCAAGTTTTCTTTCTGTCCACTTTATTTTCCTTTACCTTATTCGTACATTCCTAAACATTCCTAATAAACATAACAATTGACTTCCCTCATGCTTTCTCTCACCTCATTTTCTGTATGCCAAAATATGCACTCTCTGGGCACTGTTTGCAGACTAGCAAAGGAATTCGATTCTCCTACACCTTTCCACAAGTTGTACACAACAACCTGTCTTCTTCAACTTGAATATGCGTCGATTGCCTGGAATGGCATTTCTAGATCCAGCAGTGACATTAGAGAATGGGTCTAGAAAACGTTTGTAAGCAGATATCATCACTGACACTAGACCTTGTTCTAGCACTGTTGGATTATTGCCACTGCTCTTACTTTGCTGCCGTGTGTAATCTGCTGCTTAATCACTCTGACCCGTCATTTTTTTTTCTAACTCCTTTGCGGTATTCTCACCTGCCCCGAACTCTTCAGCTGATTCATGTTTCGTATTTCGCGCGAGATCACCAGGGAACAAAAACCTTTTCATGCTCCTGCCTGTCATCACCGAACCTCTACCATCCACAGAATACCAAGTCTTTATAACGCTTATTTTCATAATCGATGTTTTTCGTTCGTCACTGTCATTGTACTTTTCCAAGATTTATGTTCTTCCTTTATAGTTTCACATGATGTTCAACTGCCTTTCTCCTCTTTATTTTGTACTTGCCTTGCATTTTGTTTATGTACTCTCCTTTTTTGTTTTTTCTCGTATTATGCATTGGTCTCACTTTATTTTTTTATTTGTATGCATGTACCAGCATCCTGATCTTAGGGTTGTTCCTGGGCACATAGAAATGACTGATTGAGTAACTGATTGACTAACTTCCCCTATACTTTCTTTGACTTCATTGTCTATTTCCTCTTATGGTTGTGAGCTTAACTGTTAGTGTTTTGAATGGGAGCAAGCAGAAATAGTTGATCAAATTACTTTTTAATGTTCATTTCAAACAACAAAATTAAGTGAACAATAGGAATAACTTTTAATTTTATGCAAATAAATTTTGTCATATGGAGAATGTATGCCCTGCCCAAGGTTTTAGCTTCACTAAATTGGACCATGCTAGGAAATTGCCATAGAAACCTGTGCAAAGGCCACACTTTTTTCCTTGATTTTGATGAGGTGCCACCCTTGCATGGGACTGGACCATTTGGTCTAATTTTCCCACTATGAGTATGAAATTTGCCATAATCCTCCACGATCGCCCACCACCACAGAAGTGAATGCTATCCTTTTCATGATGAATTTATCTATTCATTCATACATGCTGTGCACTTGGCCACTCATCTTTGCATCACAGCCACTGTCAGAAAATCCAGTGCTACGAGTGCTTTTGAATATTGAAGGCTT
Organism: Dermacentor andersoni; assembly: GCF_023375885.2. Classification (NCBI taxonomy): domain Eukaryota; kingdom Metazoa; phylum Arthropoda; class Arachnida; order Ixodida; family Ixodidae; genus Dermacentor; species Dermacentor andersoni. The sequence goes on from NC_092817.1 coordinate 12,089,001, forward strand.
AAAGAAAGGCGTAACCATTTCTCACACATGAAACCCAAGATTTCATGCCATTACTTCTTTGCTACCTATTGTGGCAACAGGGAAAAAAATTTTTTGAATTTTGTGTTGATATTTCTTTGAAAGAGCTGATGACACCCAGATGACAATGTGCGGCTGTATGATCATTCTCCGATTCCTATTTGTAACCACTTAAAACTACAAAAACACCATCGAAAACAAACTGTTAATCTCTCCGTCAGGAAGTAAATTTGTTTAAGTAGTCTGATATTTTCACATGGAGTTGCTACTCGTAAATAAGCTGCAGTAAACTTGAATGCACAAGATGCACTAAGGCACTTCTTAAGAAATGTGTAGAAGCTGCATATGCAAATGCCACCACCACTCGAAAACATCTATGTATACGAGGCAGTCCTGAATGAGCAAACATCTATTGCAGGCCTTGCAAGAAAAGGTGCAAATACATTCCCCCCCATCTCCCCACCCACCAGAAATATTCCTGGCTACGCCACTGTAGGCAATCTACATGACTTTATCATCATCATCAGCCTGGTTACGCCCACTGCAGGGCAAAGGCCTCTCCTATACTTCAACTACCCCAGTCATATTTAATTGTGGCCATCTTGTCCCTGCAAACTTCTTAACGACTGCATATCTTCATTTAAAATGTTCAAGTCTGCCTATCAGTGCTTAATGAGGCCTTGTGATTATTTATCTATTCATTTATTTACAATATAATGTGGTCACATTGGACCAAACAGCTGGTTTACAGAAACAAGAATAGAAGCGCTTGACATACAAGTTGCAATTGAACTCGAAAGTAGACATCATACAAAGTGACAAAATATGAATATTTTTTAAACATATTGCAGCAAAACGGTAAAAGAGCACAAGAATTTCTGAACAAGTATTTTAGTAGCAGTAAAAAACAATACAGATGTGCACTTGTACAATATATACGTACAATGGCAGCAACACTAAAATGCAGTGAAACATCAGCAACTGTAACTGCAAAAAGAGAAAGAAAGGCAGCATTTCAGTACACGTGCTCCAACCAAAACAAAATGAACATAGCCAAGCATGTCAGAAATTTGGATTTTAAGGCACATTCAAAAACAGCTACAGTTTCTGATGAAACATTCGACAGGAGGTTGCAGTCACGGAAAAAATAAACATTTCAAAGCATGCCTTCTACAGAAAAAGATCGTGCATATGGCAATGTTGCAGGGTGTGCAGTTTGAATGGCTGAACATACGCATTCCCATGAAATTTTAATCAGCCTTTGCATCTTTCCTTGAAATTTTAATGTAATAGAAATATTCTTTTGAAGCATCAGAACTGAAGGCGAGAGTTCTTTTTGACACTTTTTAAAAATGAAACAAACTGCATGTCGTTAAACTATTTGAAGTCTGTCTGTCTTCTAGAAAAGGCCCCATATCACACTAGCATACTCCAGTTTAGGCAAAACGTGTCTTGTATACTAAAAGCTCAACCAAAGAAGGCGCTAACTTCAATTTATGTCGGAGAAAGCCTAGTTTAGAAGATTAATTTTGCTGGTCATCCAACTACACGACTGTTCTTGCATTCCATCCCTTTTCGAATGCACTTAACAGTGGTATGTGTCACCTGCACTTTCCTTTAAGTGCCTGGAATGCATAGCTTACCAAATTCCTATGCATTTCCAGAACAAACACAATTGTTTCTTGTATGATTGGAGCCTAGTTGCCCTTGTCAGACATGGTGAGAAAATACGAATTCTGAGAAAAGTCAAGTAGCTCTAGAATCACTCGGAAATTTAACATTTCCTATGGCTGGTGCCAAATCTTTTGCTTGAGGATTGTCACCTCTACACTAGCAATATATATATATATATATATATATATATATATATATATATATATATATATATCAGATGCACAAATATTGAAGGCAAATACAAAATCATGCACTGTTTTATTTGAGAATTAGAGGTCTGCTAGGTCATCCGGTTGAGGCTCACTGCTGCGTTCCACAAGTCGCAACCGCAACCGCTCCAAGTGCTGTAGCCGCTCGTGCCAGTTGTTGACATAGGAACTGCCCGCTTTTGACCGGTGAAAGTTGGTACAGGCAACCTGCAAAGCAGCAGATGTAGTGCTGGCACAGAGTAGTACTTCGACCCCCCCCCCCTCCCTTCTAATAATTAACATTCTTTTCATGCAATCTGCTGAAACCTTTCACAAACACACAGCAAGAAGACGCTATAAATACAAATCGCCACTGTATGCACTATCTACAATCCTGCAGAGGAGGCTAGCAGGGTTTCACGGAGAGAGCATTTTCACATACATCCTCCATGCGTAGGTAGCCTTTGAGGCTGAGCCTACATTCCACACATAGCAGGCAATGCTACAAGGGCTAAAGAAACTTTTCTCATTGCTCCCATTCACGAGCATAAAATGGTGCATCACACATGAAAGTTATAGATACACGTCATGCAATGCAACATAAGATTAGCTCTCATACTTTTATGCTGCAAAACATGGAAGGCGATGCAGATCTGAACTTACCGTATTTTCGCGATTCTAAGCACCCCCCCTCTATTTTCGCGAAAAAGTTAGGAAAAAAGTTTGCATGCGAATCTAAGCACCCCCCTATTTGTTAGGAAGAACGCGTAGCCAAGGCCGCCAAACGCGCTTGCATTGCTCAGCAGACCTGCAGGCACGCGGTCGATGCTTCTGTTGTACGCGTTTCGAGGCCGTCTGACACCGGAGGTGAAGACTAAACTTTGGAACATCAATAGCGACGTGGTTGTGATTCCGGGTGGCATGACGCCAGTGCTGCAACCCCTCGACATTTCAGTCAACAAGCCCTTCGAAACCAATCTCCGACAGGAGTACGAAGAGTGGGTGCGAAACCCTGACCGGAAGAAGACGCCAACGGGAAAGATGCAGAAAGCGTCCCCATCAACTATCGCAAAGTGGATTTCGGACGTGTGGAAGAGGGTCCAAGTGGACGTTGTGGTCAAATCATTTAAGAAGTGCTCGATCCCAAACAACTTCGACGGAACGAAAGACGACCTGTTGCAAGGTAACCTCCTTGACCTGCTGTGGGATACCGAGAGCAGCGGTTCAAGCGGTGCGACGAACTCGAGCGGCAGTGATGGTGACTGAGCATTCACTGCCTGCACCGATTTTTTTTTAATGTTTGCGAAATAAAATGTTATTTCTCGCACCGATCTCGTCGTGATGTCACAGCGAAAAGAGGGAGGGGGTCATTCTAGATTTTTCGAATCTAAGCACCCCCCCTCACTTTGGGCATCGCGATAGTGAAAAAAAGGGGGTGCTTAGAATCGAGTAAATACGGTATTTACTACCACACAAGTGCAGTGACATGTTTCGTCGACCAAGATCAAAACATAGTACATTGCGTACTTGAAACACAAACAATATGAGATTTGGCATAACCTTATGCCCAGAAGTTATAGTTGCAGCATATGAAGTAATTTCATAGAAGGTTTTGCAAATCAAAAATGCATGAAGTGAAACTTTAATGAGACTTCTGTGCACTACATGTGTAGCTCCCACAGTATTGCCTGCCAAATATGAAATGAAACATGCTCAGCTAAACTTAAAAGTGCCCTGAAACACTTTTTGAACATAGAAAGAAAACATTGCAGATCTGTTAAGGAGGCTCCTGTGAACATGTGAGCAAAATATTATTGCACTGCATGCAGCAGGGAATTTACACTCGTGTCAAAAAAGATCACTTGCTGTCGCTTCTGCAATATTGTCATGCAGTGTCATCGCAAGCAACTGCGCCCACAACAGCTACTGGCTGATTTTGTGATCATGAAAACATTCTCAGTAATACAATTATTCCTCATTTGAGTTAAATAAGTGAAAAATATGTGTCTGCGATCTCAAAAAGACAGAAAAACCATTTTATCTTTGCACTGCCGGCCTAAACACAACAGTTGTGCATTGCTGTATCTGCTGCGTGTGGCTTCCGAGGTGAAAAGTTTAGTGTAGATACTGCAGCTGCCACGAGCTGCCTCGCATTCAACCTTTGAGCGGGGCCAGTGGGGCATTGCTCCTTAACCACATGGCTCGAGATTTGACCCACCGTCTCCCGTGTGTAGCTTCCAGCACGCTAGTGGAAATGAAACCAGAAAGCCGCCCATTTGTTCAATAACAATGGCCAACTTCATTTGTGCTCGAGGATGCGAAAAATTTTTGTGGCAGGAGATTCATGAGGATGCAACTTAATCTCATTTTATGAGTACAGTCAAACCCACTTATAACGATACCAGATTTAACAATATATTGAATATAACAACAAGCAGCGGCTGCATCAGTTTTTGTAAATGTTCTATGGTAAAATAGACCGCTTACTGCAATGCTCCCATGCCCTGCTGATTATAACAATTAACTGTGGCTATGGGGTGCATGCTCCGAAAGGAAAACCCTCAGGGAAAAAAATACGAAAGCCTCTTTGTCACCCGCTCAACCCCCCCCCCCCCCCCCCCCCCGCATGGCATGCCTTTGTCGCACTGCCTTGAAAGAAAAGAAGGGAAAAAAAAGATTTTTCATCACACCCCCCCTTGCACTGCGCACCCCGCATGGCATGTCTTCGTCCCACCCCTCTCCCTTCCACACTCTCGTTGACATCCAAGGTGTAGACAAAGGTGGGGGTGCACGGCACAAAATTGGGGTGGTGAAGTGGCTTTCTCTCTTTTTCTGGATTTCACAGTCCTTTTCTTTTTGGCGCAGACACCCAGTAGCCACATTTAATTGTTATAGCCAATAATGCAGCATGGGAATGTTATATAGTAAGTGGTTTATTTTACCATAGAACACAAACAAATGTTCAGGGTAAGGCAGCTGCTCATTGTTAAATCCAAGTATTGTTAAAACTGGTAATGCAATAAATGGATTTGACTGTGCTTCTTTCTGTCTAAATAAAATGTTTGAATGTCTTTCCCCTGAGTTTTTCGTGCAACCAACCGGGTTATAGCAATTATCGGTTATAACAATGGGATTTTCTTGGCACATGAATATTGCTATTTTGGCACTTGAATATTGCTATAAGTAGGTTCGACCGTATTTGGAAAAATGTTTCATGGCCCCTTTAAGTTTTGCTATAAGTAAGTTAATATTATCGGTTAATTATGGGTTATAACAATGGGATTTTCTTGGCACTTGAATATTGCTATAAGTAGGTTCGACTGTATTTGGAAAAATGTTTCATGGCCCCTTTAAGTTTTGCATCCATCCATCCAACCCTTTAAGATTGGAATTTGGTGTCCTTTTAACTATACCCTTACTTCAGGAAATGTGTTGATTTATAGTGCATCTATCTTCTAACATTTTATGCAGTTAACAGAAGGCTTTATGGTAACTGCATGTCTCATTCTGTTGGAGATGAAAAATTCTAGAAAAGAGGACAAATCATTTCCACCAATGCTCCATCTCTCACTTCACTCCCATTTTGCTTGGATGCAGTGAGTGCTCGCACTCTGGTGGATGAGAACAGTGAAGTCACTCACGTTTGCGTGTATTGCTGTCTGGCGCACGTACACTGCCAAGCTACTGTCGGGCACCAGCTGTGGCTCAGGTGGTGGCCGCAGCAGTTCCAGCACCTCTGCACCATACGTCAAGGGACTGTGCTCTTGAAAAGTTTCACTTGAACTAATCCATGGAACAAAAGACATATGGAAGCGTGGTGCCAATGTATGCAGACAATATTCTGAATTTACCACTCTTAGTAACATTTTCTCAAGAGGTGTAGCAACATTTTCGCAGTACACTAACTATCACTTGCTGGAGAAACCATGGCACCATAACAGTTGCTTGCTTGCTTATTTATTTATTTGTTTGTTTGTTTGTTTGTTTGTTTGTTTGTTTGTTTGTTTGTTTGTTCGTTCGTTCCTTCCTTCAGGGCCTGAAGGCATTACAGAGGGGAGTGGGTTGAGCAGTATAAACAAATAAAATACAATGAGTAAAGAATTTAGCCACCAAATGTGACTGAGAGCCAAGGATGCCTGGCATTTGATACATTACCTGGTCATACAAAAAACAAACATAAACAAAAAGTAGTGCTAGCATGATGGCTGCTCAATGTATGCATGAACAGTAAGTGGGCACCATATTGTAACAAATGTGCAGCACTTGATCAATTTGAAGTGATAATACAGTGACCAAACAGTTCAAGACAGCATGGTATATTATGTGGAACTTTTTTTATTTAAGGGCTTCATTTCAAAAGTGTGCTAGCACTAATTGGTCCTGCCAGTTAAATAATGCCACGTGGCACATAAACGTGCCCATGTGAATGTCGCACTTGTCCTTTAAAGTGAATAGCATTCTTTGGCTGTTTCGGCTGTTTCTGTGGTTGGTGGCCAATGGTCGGTGGTCAAACTCGTCAAGAAAAGTGTTTGTTCATTCACTCTCTCGCTCACTCACTCGCTCATATGGGCTATTTGCTTATTTTGATGATCATTGTCAGTGGTTTCTGCACAAGATTGTTTTAAGACTGTCTTTTATGTCACATGTTACCTTTCAAGCCACCCATGAATGTAATGTACATTATTTGTTTGCTTCCTCTTGCTTCAGTGCTACACTAAGAGTATTTTTTACATTCAGCATGATGATGAAGTTTTTCCATATGCTCCGCTCACATGAAACAAAGTTTCACTCAAATTGGCCAGTACAAGGTACTGGACAGAATTAGTGGCTGTTTCTTCGCATCACTTCAGTGGCCATTTTTCCAAGTTTTGCTTACAATCGATGTCCAGTTCTATATAATACACATGCATACATACATTTTTCTTTCTGCCTGTCACTCACCAGGCTTGCCCACCAGAGACACCAAGTTGTGGCCTAGTTTGAGCGGTTCCACAACGACGCACACGCAGTGGCAGTCCCCCTGTAGGAAATGCGTATGTGCACATTTACAGGTGGGGGTGATAGCCTAAAATTAATTAGAAGTATGAAAGGATGATTCAAGTGACAGGAACAGTGCCTCCTAAGAGTACACAATATATGCAGCTCTAGCCAAGGTTATGCTGGATGCTCAGAAAATATTGGAGCATAGTGTCAGACTCACTCCATGTTACATGGTGAATGCACAGGGGCAAAAGAAAGAAGACTAAGTCTTCACATGCGAGTCCATCAAAATGACTGCCTGCAGATTATACAAAGCAGCTTGGCCAACATTATTACACCAAAAGCACTATGTACTTGATCACTAGCACTCAACCTTAAATTTCCATTCTGATTTCTGAACATTACACCTCGAGCTTCATTACACAACACCACAGGCACTAACTACAGCGCAACCTGCACCTTTGACTTGCATGTCATCAAAGAGGATCGGGAGATGCAACTGGCGCTCCTCGACCAGGCACGGCGGACCGCTCAAGCCAGTGGGGCCCTGGACTAGGGGCTCCACCCACTCGCTTTCTGCATTTTTTTTTTTCTTTTAAATAAACGTTTTGATATATATATATCAAAGAGGCGGCAGCCGTGCAATGAAGTTCACACAAATCGTTCATTACAGATAATGAGGCACAGCCACCTTATACGAAAGAATGCAGCACTGCCTGCTATATGTGCAACATACCTAGTAGCTCACTGCACGGCAGCAGTTTGACTAATCAGGTTTAGGGTCGAGATCACGTTGCAAAGATTTTAAGTACAACTACTGTAAAATTGCTCTCAACTGGATATTCATTAGTAGCGTTACCTGGCTTTGAGCAGGGAAAACACGGGTAAGGTGAGAAATGGAAATTCAAGACGATGAGCAAAACGAGAGCAAGGTAAAAGCGAGAGCCAACGTTTCGACAGGTGGACTTGTCTTTCTCAAGACGACATATGCTTTCCTTGGCACAGTATATACAGGTAGAGTTCTTTTAAAGGGGAGAGAGGGTAAGAAAGGTGGGTGAGGCAAGGACCGAGGGTGTGTTAGCGGCGATGGTGTAGATTTTAAAAGAAAGATGTGCTATTCAACGTCGGTGGAGGAATGTGAGAGAGTCGTGCCAGCTGGCCATGTGTTTTTTTGGGGAAGGGGCCTGGACGACAGGGGAGGGGGGGGTGATGCTACACCAACCTATGACTGCATGGCACAAACAGCACATTTTCAAAGCCAGTGTATAGCTCAAGAAAGGACTTCATTATTTTCCCTGCTAATACAATTCTAGCAGTGAAAGTTATAGTGTGTTGTACACACTAGGAAACATACATGCAAATGAATGCATGTATTCATTCTAGAAACATTGCATATGACTTCCTGTAGCTGAAGTCTCGTAACCAGCATCATGCTGATTTATTTACTTTATTTATTTATGCCCTGATTGCAGGGCTTTACACAAGAGGCAAATTATTGCATTTCACATTCAATTTTTTCCAGTGACTGCATTAAGATGGTGCAAGCTGGAACAGTGCATAACATTGCTAGGAGACTGCTGTAGTGTTTGCATGTCTGTATTAAAAAAAATTTCGGTGCACACAGTAGCTCCCAAATTGGTAAACTGGCTGATGCAAGACATGTGTTGAGGTAATATGACAATAGAGTGGTCATGTGGAGCAAAGAACGTTTTGTGAAAGACAAAATAGAGCGGCTTCATGACACGAGTCTGTTGAGGAAAGTTAAGCTTGCAATTTGAATTCTGTAGCACTGGTGGTGAATGAAAACAAAATATTATAGTGAACACAGGAAAACACTAGAAAGGCATACAGGACGAGGTTCTGTACAACACAATATTGAATTTAGTCTTTTAGAATCGTTTGTATGATTTGCTCTCCTGATCTGCCTGGCATGATGGCTTCTATGCACAGGTTCCTTAGGTCTTTTTCTTATAAGCAAGGACGCAATGTAATAAAGATATCAGTTGAGACTAGCACTTTGCCCTGCCTCCTTTCTTGTGTTGTTTTGTTTGTGCTAAAATCTATTATGTATATGCACCTACGTACTGGTCCATTCATGCACTCTGGTGAACAAAAACTTACAAAGCAAGCCCTGTCATGTGATTCTGAACAACACATTCAACAATTTTGCAGTAATTTACAGTTAACTCTCACTTGGGCGAACTACAAGGGACCCAAGGAAATAGTTCACTTAATTGAATGTTCGCTAAGCTGAATATTCACTAGAATATGGAGCAGCATAGGGCACAGCAGATATCGAGTCAAAAGTGTGAAATGCAATTTATAGAGTTATGTACATCAATATATATACGAAGTGCATGACAGGTACATTGCTGCCTATCTCATATTGAAAAAAAGAAATTAATTTTCATTTGCACTGGTGTTCTTAAAGCGCAAGAAGTAAAGCTGTCCAGAGAGTCTATGCTTTTGTGCACTTCCTCTGGCACAGCTTGTTGCTGAGACACGAAGTCTCGCAACTTTCTGAAGTATCCTACAGCCTCAGCTAGAATTACAAAATTTGAATCTGCCTCTGCCATTGCATCTTTGTCGTTGCACTCTTCTTCTTCAGGACGAACACTGGAAACCATATCCAGATGTGATAGTTCAGCACAGGTCACTATCACACTGCACATAGCTGCCGCTGGAGACATGATTTGAGGGTGACGGGCATCGGCTACGCCAGAGCTGCAGAGCGCAAAACGTTGTTTAACTGATTTCAAAAATGAGCTTGGGTCCACCGATCAAGTTCGCTCAACTGAAATATTCGCTATTCAGAAATTCGTTTAATTGAAAGATTTTTGCATTGAATGGATAGCCGAATGGATAGCCTAATGGATAGAAACTGCCGGGGATTTTCTAAAAGTTCGTTAAACTGACATTCGTACAACTGAGAGTTCACTGTGTATGACAAGCCGTGTACAGTGATCAGGATGACATGCACCGGTGAAAACAACGCACCCGAATGGTGGCCAGGCCATAGGGCTCGCTGCTCTCATTGTACACAATGTGCACGTAGTCATTGCCAATGTGGCGCTTCTTGTTGCCTCGGTGCCGATCGTTTTCTACATTAGGCATCAGTGTGGCAACGTGGAAAACCACTGCAGCAGAAAGAAAATAGTGTTCCACACCCCATCACAGCAATCAGCAGTCGCATACAAGAGCTGCATCACAGAAAGCACAAGTAAAACATACATTAAAATATGGACCCAAATCCCATGTTTCCTGGACCATGGCTAGTTGTAGCTAGTACTTGCAAAAATAATAAACATGTTGCTAATACCATAATAATCTTCAATGTACCGTATTAAGACCCCTTTTTAAACAGTGTTGAACTTGTGTCCAGCTAAACAAGTTAATGCCTTGAAAGAGGGTTATCTTTCTATGCAAAGACAGGACAACTGAATAGACAAGACAGAAGAATGCTGAATGTAATTTGCAAGAATATACGGTTGGGTAAGTGGGTTACGCTGGAAGGATGTCCAACCAACTCGCCCAACTGTATGCCTTTGAAAGAAAGTGAACACCGTCAGTGAAGCACAATGTTTATCGAAAACCTTATGGAACTTGAAAGTAACAGCACTAAAAGATAGGACAATGATGAGAGGAGACAAACATTGCCATCATCCTACTTTTCAGCATTTAGCTTCAAGTGCCATAATGTGCCAACCAGTCCAATTCGTCATGTTACTGCATGGCGTATCTGTTCATGTACCGCACTTGAAGCTGGTCAAATGTGATACTTGTTGCAAGCTGTATGCATTGTATGTTCAAAGGTAACATACGAGTCAATAGCTTGCATCTTTGAAAAAAATTGTGTAATATTCAAATTTTTGCATATTAAAAGTTACCTATGCTCTGTTATGATACTTTTATGCATTTAAAAAGAAAGGCAAAATTTGAGCTAAAATATGGCAAGGGATGCTTTTGATCTTGCCATGGTGGCTAGAAAAACCAGAAATTCCAACATGCTTGAGTGTGTAATTTGACACAATGGCACCAGTAACCACTGCAGTTGAACCCGGAAGGAGAAAAGAAGCTACATCTAACTTCATATTCTAACACAAAGCTACCAAGCAAGATGTATATTTCTTGTGTTTTTTGCACATCCTTAACTTATTGCTTCACAAAAGCTTGCAAGCGTGCTCTTCAACTACAAGAGCTATTACTATTCCAGTTTTTTAAGTACGAAACAGACACCTTTTACCATTAATTTATTCATAATACGAATATCTTTAATCTATCTATTTTAAAATACTATGTATGCATTTCCCACAGCCGAGTTCCAAATACAAGCATTTAAAGTTACCAAATCTGAAATTCCCATCATTAATAGTCAAATTTAAATGCATGTCGAATTCTACACTCTTGCGCTGCAAGAGGTGCAGACTCTTTGAAATTTATGGTGTATTCCACCTTGCAATAATAGAGAACACAGATATATCCATCGGCTTGATTCAGTGATGAGCAAGAAAGACACCATTGCACCTTTGCATTTGCCACTGCAGCTGAAAACAAACTGCACACTAACACCCTAACAGATTTTGGCCTATTAGAGCAACAATATCTAGTCACTCGGGAGTAAAAACTTACAACTATGATTCCTTTTACAACTGTTAAATAAACAAAATGGTAACCATATACTCAGTCATAATGGCTCACAACAGCCATACCATATCGCAGACCAAAAATTTATAGAACAAGATTTCTAATGACAGACATGTGGTTCTAGGGTTATTTCTCGCCATGCAAGCTTAAATTGGAATGGCAGTAATCGCTGCCAAAACCATTCAAGTGACGCCAGCTGGTGAGTGAATGCTGGAGTGGTATGCTTGAATGATCACTTTTGGGCATACTTTCACTTTCTTAACAATTCATGTGACTAGCTCTGGACGCATCGGCGTCTATGTGCAACACTGTTCCTGGCACTGTACCAGGAATGCTGTCGCTTGTTGAAACCTGATGCATCCAATACCAGTCACACGAAATCAACAAAAGTGAAGGTATACCCAAAAGCAATCGCTCAGAAATGCAGCTCCAGATGGACAGTTATTTGTATTTTTCAAGAGCACTACTACCGTAACTAACATTTAGATAACATAATCTTGAGTGATAAAGGAATCTAAAAATGCAAAAATCTGAAAAAGTGTCTTTTATTGAAACTGTGTGTCACTGGCCACAGCATTTATACCAAGCTAGATATCTTTCATGCTACCTGAAACTGTGCCCAACAACCACTTTTCACCAGCACTAGTTTTCTTCCATATGGATATGACTTTTGCACCACAGGAGAGGCCTGCATATCACCTGCCACACACGAGAAATACATGAAGCGATTCACCAGCGCCCCATGATGCAGTGAACATGCCAATAAAGGAAAATGCTTTCAGTTTATACAAAAACTGTAAAGCAACAAGAGCTGTAAAATTACAAAACAGTGTCAACAGGTTGTAAGTCTGTGTGGCATAAAAAAAAATCTACCTACTTTTTTCTTCCTTTGTTCTAAGACACAAAACTGATGGTTGTTCTATATAAGAGCGATTGGTTTCCTCTGCACTTGTAAGTAGCGGTGGGCCCTGCAAGATCATGTGGCACACACTCAAATACAGATGTGCACGGTTTCTAAGTCATTCTTATTGCATTACATTACTGTCTGCTAGTTCAAACTATTTGTTTACTTCTCTCATATGCGAAACCTGAATAGTCATGTAACTCTGCACCCTCCCCCCTCTCTTCATACCATTTCCAAACAACTAAAGAATTTTTCTTTTTTCGAGAAACGTGCCTTTCTGAGCAGCACTTGCCCTCAACTAATGTAGACTGCACTAGTGACATGTATGCTTCACTAATCTTTCCTTAAGCTTCAGGGGGTGCCCACATCAGCACCACGTAGATGCAAAACAGTACACAATAACCATAGGTTGTGTGTTCAGACAGAATTTCGCAAGACCAACTGCATGCAGGTGGAAGAGGATTCAAGCAGCACACAGTGCACAGTTGTCATGCCCAATTCCTACCCAATTGCATCTCCATAAAACGGTTAAAAAAAACAGGCACAGTGCAAAGCATTGCAGCCAATGTGGACAAGCACAACAGAAGTGAAGTGGAAGCCAGGTATCTGACATACCAGCTAACACAATAATAAAAAAACAAATCTGAGGATTTACGTGCCAAAACCACAACCCGATTATGAGGCTCGCACGTAGTGGTGGCCTCTGGATTACTTTTGACCACCTGGTGTTCTTTAACATGCATCCAACGCACAGTACACAAGCGTTCTTGCATTTCACCCCCATCGAAATATGGCCACTGCAGCTGGCATTTGATCCCGCAACCTCATGCTCAGTACACTGTTAAGCAAAATTACACCTTTTGGCTCGTATCTTGCCGCGCAGCAATAATCGTCATCTGTCTTGCCCGCATTTCCTTTCTTTAAGGCCACAAGCCTGTTACTTCCAAGTCACGAATGGCAGGCATGTTATCAGCATGACAGAGCATTCTCAACAGGAAAGTAGCGAGCACAGCGTTTTCAAGAAAGAAAACGCAAGCAAGACAGATGACGATCGTTGTTGTGTGGCAAATATACACCCCGAAGGGTGTACATTTGTTTAAGAGTGCAGTGCAGTGCTATAGCCATTAAGCCACCACGGCAGGTCTCAGTCCCACAGCAGGTAGTTAGTATGGCCTCTTTCCTTAACTCTTTCCATACCGTGGAAAAAATAGGCATTTTTTGTAGGTTACACCAGATTTTCTTTTCTTCTGAAGGAACTACTGCACTCAATATTTTATGTAATACATAAACAAAAAGCAGATGAATGCACTTTTAATGCATAAAAAGATGTATGTCATAAAAAAAGATATAAATTGCCAGAATCAAGATTGTGGTACAAAATTGAACAATGTTTGCAAAGACACGCTTGTATCTACTAAGAAAATTATGTAAAAAAATTTTTTTGAGATATACAAAATTTATTGCCGTCTAATAGGCACTATATAAAAAAATCAAAATTTTTCACTGATCAGGTATTCCACTACAAAAATCTGACTGCATGCACTACAGTTGGTAGCGCCGGGCTGTGGCCGCCGATGTTCCGGGCTGGTTTGTGTCATCGTAGCTCTCAGAGTCAAGGTCTGACGCAAAGGCAGCATCCTCAGACTTGCAGCTGCTCGATCCATCGATAAAACCGGCCACAGACGCAGCAGAATCATGAAATCTGTCATCTTGCGAAGTGCGCGCGCTGCTCCTGTAGGCAGCCATTTTTGCTTTCCACTTTGACGATCACGAAACTTCGAAGCACATTCAAAAATTACCGCCTGGTGGGAAAAAAATTAAACTGCTTAGAAAACAAAAATATATTTCTCCTCCTTCACGTCCAACAGCGCAGTGTGTCCGTGAGCGGCGCAGAAGGTCTCAAAAGTGGCATTGGGTGCAGTAGGGAAAGAGTTAAGCGTCACTGCATGTAAGGGTGCTTTGCAGTAATGAATATTAGGAGTACACTTTAATTTTCTGGCTGATGTACTGGTTCTCTCAGGCTCTAACAATGACAGATGCTGCCAACCATTGTGTTTTATGTCACTGCAGACAATGCAGAGCTTGATCTATTCTGAACACACGTAAACATAGTGTTAGACTGCATGCACCACAAAATACCAACTCTGTACGTAATTTGAAGTCAAGTTGGAATACTAGTTGTGTATAGTACCTAGAACACCTACATATTTATGCAATGTACAGTAGCTCAAGCACTTGCATCACAATGTGATTGGTGCAGACCAAAGCAGCAGCTAGTCCAGTCTATTGTTTCCGTCTTTTAACACCTGTGGTCTGTGCTTTGAATAAGTAACAGCAGCCTTTGATACTGCCTTTACTATTAACACAAGATTTTGTAAACTACCTTCCGTATTTCAATATATTAGAGGTGTTCGAATAGCAAAATTTTCTGATCAAATGAAGTACAAATATTTGAGAATATCAAACCAAATATTGAATATTTTATCATTCATAAACCAAGTGCAACATAAACAATTCAGGGAATATCTTTTGCCCAGGCTAACTTTTCTTTTTTTCAGAGATTAATGAACATAAATTAATTTCCTTGAAACTGAGGCATTACATTTACAAATCTAACTCCACTATGTGAACAGATATTCCTACTCAGCAAGCAGCAATAGATACAGCACCTAAGTGGACATGCTCACCATGTTAACATACAGTTTACATAAAATGCCTACTTTTTCTTTTACAAGCTTTGCAAAAGTCTTATGTACCATGGGCATAAATTGAAACATGAACAGGAAAAAGTGATCAGAACAATGGTTACATGTAATTAAATTGGAGTGCAACATGCAAGTGCTCTTTAGCTGGCTTCTGTTGCAGTTGCAAGCATACATTTTGGAAGTAAGCTCACGATAACAAATGCAGGTGAACTGCAGGTGAAATGCAATTGCAAATGCATTGCAAACAGTCTTAACATCTTTCTACTGAGCCATGCCCAGTTTCAGTTTGAGGCACCAGCCTTGTATGTAATGTGCCTCACTGCTGCCCATGTGAATAGGCACAGAGCAAAGGCCATACACTAACGCATCTGCACTTAAAACGTTCATACTAGCTTACAGGTAAGCGAAAAGGATAGACGCTCACAAAGCAGTTCAGAAGCGTGAAGCTCATGAGAAGCAGAAGGAAGATGCCACGGGTCGCAAAGTGGCTTGTAAGCAAGAGGCCTGAAAGAAGCAGAAGGGTGACATCGAAGCAAAAGCTTGAGAAGTGCCTTCATAGAGAGCAGCTCACAAGAAGTGGATGAACACCCATTTGTTCCCCAGGACATTAAAGAAGCATGTGCATTGCTAATCTGGCTATAGAAGTGGGTGTCACTCAAATTCTGCAGAACAGCCTGCACTGGAATGTGTGTATACATACAACACAGTTGTCATTTTGTTGGGAAGCAATCCCCATGCAATGCCAATTGCATGGGGATTGCTTCCCAACAAAATTGAGGCAGTCCCAACAAAATATTGAGGCAGTCCCCATGCAATTGGCATTGCATGGGGACTGCCTCAATATGGGAGCTATATTTCACATGTGTAGCAGGACGATTTACAACTTTCTCATGCAGTGCCTGAACTTAGCACTACTACAATTGCACCTGTGAGCTCTGAAGTGTACATTTAGCTGAAGATAATAGGCAGGCACAGCTTTGTAAAGAAAAAACAAACTGTGTAAATGTGACATTGCTGTCAGCTTATAAAGCAGAATCTCTTTAGGAAATAAATGGTCCCATTGATCAAGCTCGTGTGTTTGTAAAACAGAATATTTCACTGTGCAGTAACACACAAAAACTAACACATTCTGTGTGCAATAAAAACTTCAAGGCAGTTTACCAGTGCAATACAAAGAGACTCAGGAATGCTTAAGTCAGCTTAAACTTGCAAGCATTAAAAATTTACAACATCTTATAAAAACCTGCTATGTTAGAAAATACAAGAATTTTGTGATGAGAACTGTAGGACCATCAGCTTTTGTCAAAATCATGTACATTTACATAGTTTGGAAGCAATGTACAGAATAAGGTGCTATTCCCCATGCAAGTGTTGCACAAAGCAGTGGTATTTCTATGGTGGTGATGAACAGTAGGTGACAAGCAGTGAGTAGAGAAGCAAACAAACATGCTACGTTGATGTGACGAGTGAACCAACCTGACGCTGTGCGCTGCTCAAACCATGCCTCAGAAGTACACAATGAAAAGACAAAACAATGCTCTTAAGCTTGCCTGGGTGCTATCCTGTTATGCCTGAATCAGTTTTTGACAATACAACCAATTTAACAGCAGCGCTAAATGAAGGCCCCATAGGGACTGTAACGCATGTTTGTGAAAGCCTTTGTTGCCAGTTTTGCTGCTCTTGCTTATGCAGATTCCATATTGCCAGAAGTTAACCTAGAGTAGCACAAGCCTAATGAACATTACGTTTGGTGTAAAGCCTGCCCAACCAGGACCCAAAATCCCTCCTTTCACGCTCTGCACTTATAATAACCAAATGTGTGGTTCTGTGAAAACTGGGCAAGTATCCCTATTCTGGCAGAGAATCGGACCTATTGTGTTTACAGTAGACATGATATATTTTACTTGTGAGCCAGCACTGCCTATAAGTACTGGCAGGGGATGGTGGAACTTGATGCACTTAACGACATTCAATGCCATTTTAATAGCAGGAAAGCGAGTGCATGTGGTTGTTAGGTGAACTGCATGATTAGCTCCCAAGATAGAGAAGTGTGCCTACCATGAACTTTTGTCTGCAAAGTTTGGTTGGTTACACATTGTGCTACTCTGGTAAACTAGCAGGTCAAGGTAGCCAATGGGACAGTATAGTATTAATGGACAAGGGCAGGCAGAGGCATGGCAAGATTGTGATTGGTGAAAATTTCATGGCTGCTCAATACCATGCTGATATCCATTCTGGCACCTATGCGGCTTCAGCCCCAGGTCAACTGCGATAGGTCAGGAGGACAACACACTGTGAGCCCAGGAGGTCGCTGACTGCATGCATGCTCACGCACCAGGGCATCCACAAGCAGTTGCAAAGGAAGCTGGCAGGCGAGGAGGAGGAAAAGAGGGAGGTGATGGAGCTGCTTGCCCTGGGTGACGTCATCCTGCCAGCAGAGGCAATGGGTGCCGTCCTCGCCCGTGCAAGCCAGGCCACCCAAATAAGTGCGCCGAGGGTCCAGCTCCGACAGGCGCACCAGCGAGCCAAGCCCTCGTAGCAGTGCAGTGTAGCGCACAGACCCATGTGTGTTGGACAGGATGCACTGCTCCTGGCCTGACTGGCCTGGTCCGACATACAGGAGGCCCATCCTGTGGGTCTCGTAGGTCAGAATGTGGTCAAACACGCCCACAGATCGCTCCTGCACGCGTTGCCACAAGATTTGTCAAGACAGTGCTGGTGCCTTGCATGCAATACAACATCTCGTGGGCACCTTCCAACATGTCGGCCTTCACCAGTTTCAACGCCATTGTTCCTTCTAACTTCATAATGGCTGCAGTACACTTGAACTTCAGTTGGAAATTATCAAGCCTAGAAAACTGTGATGCTGCAGTGTGCAAAGGATACAAACATATATCCTCAACTGTAAAGCGTTCTTTCTGAGAAAACCGTATAGGTTTCCTTTGTAGTTTCATGCTACTTTTTCCCCTTCATGATACTTTCTCCACCTTGCGGGACTCTGCAGAACTGATTTGCCATATATATATGAGAAAGGATCATGAAGAAGGATGAAACAACGAAGGAAACACATACGGGTTTCTCAGAAAGAACGCATTACAGTTGAGGAAAAATTTGTCCTGGTCCGGATATATATATATATATATACACACACACGCACACTCACAGTTGAAACTCGATTCAATGAAGTGATGACCATGCTAGAATAATTTTGTTAAATAGGGAAGTTTGTAAAATTGAGAAAGGGATTTTTCGGTCCTTAAAATTCTCAAATTGTAACGTAGCGACACCCAAAAGCTACCGCATTATTGTATTTGCTGTTAACCGTCACATTTCTTGCGTCCAATTTTGACCGTGAATTATGGCGGCCCTTTCGTTTGAGCACTTTCCTTTTCTTCTTGGAAGGCTTCATGTCCGAGCGATGCAGGTCAGGCAAATGGTCACATGAAGTTGTGACAGGCTGCTGATATGCAAACAAGCGGAGACCGAATGCAGTGATTCTGCGAGCAGGCCGCGCAAGAAAGTTGCGAGGAGATGATCAGCGCCATCTGCCGCATAGACCATGAAATAACTAAAGCAACCACCGCTCGCCCTGGCGCCATTTGGTATGTAAGAGCGCTACCGACTGCCGAGTACATTATTCTATGCATTGGCACGGCGTGCAGCATTGCCAAAATAAAGCTACGGCTGTGACTAGGGCACCTAGATGTTTTGAGGCAATATAGTTAGAGTGCACGCTCGAAGAAAATCCTGTCTCTGTGAAAATTAGAAAGAAATCACTGCTTTTTCTGCTCACTTATTTCACGAAAAGCTTTGTTAAATTGGGTTTTCATTAATAGTTTCATTAATTCGGGTTGATGAAAGCAGTGAACCCTATGGGTACCTGTTGGGGAATAGAAATTTCTTCGTTAGATTGGGAAATTCGTAAAGTCGGGTTTCGTTAGATTGAGTTTTAACTCTTTCTGTCTGTCTGTCTGTCCGTCTGTCTCTGTGTCTGTCCGTGCGTGCACATGTGTGTGCGTGTGTTTGTGTGTGTGTGTGTGTGTCACAAAATATCTGCCTTTGACAATACATTAGGGATATTTCTAGATGAGAGTAATAAATGAGAAAAAAGGGGGGTTAACCGAGGGGCCCAATTTTTATTAGTCATATGTCGTCACAAATGTCAAAAGTCAAATGTCGCAACTTGCATAATTAACCATCTAACATCCATAAATTAGCATATGTATCATTTGTACGCCCTCAGCTTGAGTTCACGTCCCCTATATGGTCTCCCTACCATGAATACTTAATCCGCATGTTAGAAGCCATCCAAAACCGAGCTAGTCGATTTATTTCCCGAAATTACAGCTTCCAGTCAAGCATTACTCAAATAAAACTCGACATTTCCGTTCAAGCACTGAGTAGCCGACGTGACATAGCACTCCTGTCCTTGCTCCATAGATATGTTCACCAAACGAAGCCATCAAACTTGCCACTGGAACGCGCGTCTTGCACATCACGACGACTTTATAATGATTTAAGCGTAACTCGCATTTATGACAACACAAACGCATTTAACTTCTCGGCTCTACCACAGGCGATTCGGTTATGGAATTCGCTTCCTAACAGCACTGTCGCTCAAATGAGCAATGATAAATACAGACAACTACTGAACCTACAGTCTTCATCATAACAAATGTATTCATCTGTACATATGTCATGTCATATAATGCGTGTCACATATGGGTCATGACTTTCTTTTTGTTGTTGTTATTGTTGTTTCAATTTTGTTTGCTTTATGTGCTCACGCTATATACATTTTGCGCGAGTGTTACATCGCTTTTTATATTACAGTGAATTGTACTTTTCATTCCTTTCCCGACAACTCTTTGTATTGCTTTACCGTTTTTATTTGTTACACTATTTTGCAAACACGAGATCATTATCAACATTTTTAGCTCTCATATTTTTTAGCGCTCATATATCTGTTTTCTCTTATCATTTGATCAATGACGCCCCCCTTACTCAATGCTCCCCTTGGGGCCTGTAAGGTACTTTGAAATAAATAAATAAATAAATAAGAAGCCAACAAACACTGACACCAAGGACAACATAGGGGAAATTACTTTGCCTTCACCACAAAAGATCACGTTGTCGTGATGAGGGTCTCGAATCCGGCAACATTGATGCCTTCAGTTAGCATGTGTGGATTTATTGACCAGCTGCCTTGACCAAAAAAAATTATGTTCTCATGACGCCTGCGGCAGAAAGAATGTTCCACATCCACCGCCAAAGTCTGTGAGTGGTGGTGCTGGCTAACACTCCCAGGGTTCTACTAGGACACATAAATATCCAAGAAAGTAGATGGGGAAACGGCGCCGCAGTAGCTCAATTGGTAGAGCATCGCAAGCATAACGCGAAGGTTGCGGGATCATTCCCTACCTGCAGCAAGTTGTTTTTTCATCTATTTTCATTTCCATAAATTTATGATTTCTTTATTATTTCATTTATTAAGCACACGTAATTTCCCCTATGTTGTCCTTGGTGTCAGTGTTTGTTGGCTTCTTATGACAGATTAAAGTATAGCATTTAACCCTGTCAACCACTCAATATTATTGCAGAAGTTAGAGCATAATGGTTTTCTTGGAACAGCGGTATATCTTAATAAATCTCAACTGAGCGCATGTCATCAATACGCCAAATTAAGCAGGTATAAACCCCATCTACAGTTTATTTATTTTGGAGTCCCCCAGTGTAGCGTTCGAAGGCCGATTACTTTACAGTGAGAAACAAAGAATTGATCCTGACGCAGAGGTCAGCTAGGAGTTTGTACAGCTGCGGCAGTGAATGCCCATGGTGTGGTGCTGCAGTGCAGCTTGTGTGGGGGGGGCTGTCACTAAGGACAGCCAGTCACGACTTCACTCGAATGCAGCATTGCTGCTGCTTTCGAGCGAGGCTGTGAGCCAGCAAACAGACCCCTAGTACTTCCAAAGGTTGTAAGAACTTGCTTATACAGCTTCGCTATCTTCGATGTATCATTTGTCAGTTTAACATATCTCTATGAAGTAATTGTTTTTCTTTTTTATATTAATGACATAAAAACTAAGGAGAATTGCAGATACCTTATAGATGCCAACAATTGCTCATGTTCATTGATAGAAGAGGGGCATAGATACAATAAAGCGAAAGACAAGTGCGTTCTGTCAGCGTACAGATACGGAGCCAGTATAATAGTCTCATTCTAAATAGGCTCAAAACTAAATGTGTTTTGTTTTGCACACCAGGCACTCTAGAAGGAATAGATGATCACGCGGCTCTTGGACCATTAAAAATTATAATGGAAAAGTATGTTATAGGTCTAGCTGGGTCACTCCACACAAAATGTTCTAGACCCCTAAAACAACCATCGTCGATTCCCTTGAAAAAGGTTAGGCCAATTGGAGATTACATGAATGAGGTTTTCTCAGAACATTTTTCATGAAAAAAACAATTTTGGATGATGTAAGATGACGTGGTAAAAAATGGACGCAGCATGAAATCAGTGAGAAGAAAACTTTGCATAGGACAAGCCAAGATGTATGCACTGAAAGACAAGGAGGGTAATATCAGCAATTTCGAAGATATAGTAAAAGCAGCAGGAAAATTATTATACCGACTTGTACAGTACTCGGAGCAGCCACGATACCTCCATTCAATGTAGTAATGAACAGGTTACAGAGGCTCGTCCTTTAACTAGCAATGAAATTAGAAGGGCCTTGCAAGACATGAAATGGGGAAAAGCAGCAGGAGAAGACAGAACAGTCAATTTATTCAATAATGAAGGAGAAATCATGCAGGCAACATAAGAAATCATAAGGGCAACACTTCAGTCAACCAAGAGAACAGGCCAGCTTCAGGAAGGGATACTGTACAATGGATCACATCCATGTAATCAATCAGGTAATCAAGAAATCTGCAGAGTACAATCAACCTCTCTACATGGTTTTTCATAGATTACGAAAAGGCATTTGATTCAGTAGAAATACCAGCAGTCATAGATGCATTACATGATCAAGGAGTACAGGAGGCTCACATAAATATCTTGGAAAATATCTACAAAGATTCCACAGCTACCTTGAAAACAAGAAAAGTAGAGAGATATCTATAAAGAAAGGGGTTAGGCAAGGAGACACAATCTCTCCAATGCTATTCACTGCATGCTTGGAAGAAGTATTCAAGCTATTAAAGTGGGAAGGCTTAGGAGTAAGAATAAACAGCAAATATCTCAGCAACCTTCGGTTTGCAGATGATATCGTCCTGTTCAGCAACGCTGAGGATGAGTTACAACAAATAATTGAGGACCCTAAGAGAGCGTAAGAGTGGGGTTGAAGATTAATATGCAGAAAAGAAAGATAATGATCAACAGCCTGGCAATGGAACAAGAGTTCAGGATCGCCAGTCAGCCTCTAGAGTCTGCAAAGGAATACATTTGCCTAGGTCAATTACTCACAGGAGACCCTGATCATGAGAAGGAAATTTACAGAATAAAAATGGGTTTGGGGTGCATATGGCAGACACTGTCAGATCCTGACTGGAAGCTTACCACTATCATTGAAAAGAAAGGTGTACAATCAATGCACTCTACCGGTGTTAATATACGGGGAAGAAACTTCAAGATTGACAAAGAAGCTCGAGAACAAGTTAAGGACTGCGCAAAGAGTGATGGAACGAAGAATGTTAGGCGTAACATTAAGAAACGGGAAGAGAGCGGTGTGGATCAGAGAGATGATGGGGATAGCCAATATTCTAGATGGGGATAGCCAATATTCTAATTGACATTAAGAGAAATAAATGGAGCTGGGCAGGCCCTGTAATGCATAGGTTAGATAACCGGTGGACATTTAGGGTTACAGAATAAACGCCAACAGAAGGGAAGCGCAGTTGAGGACGACAAAAGACTAGGTAGGGTGATGAAATTAAGAAATTTACAGGCGCAAGTTGGAATTGGTTGGTGCACGACAGAGGTAATTGGAGATTGCAGGGAGAGGCCTTCGTCCTGTAGTGGACATAGGCTGATGATGGTGATGAAGAGCTCTGAAATTTTTACAAAGAAGCGAAAGTTGGTTGGAGGCAATTTTTTTAGAATCAAGTGTGAAGCACGTATGACAAGTCTTATTTCAGACTAATCCACTAGCATTATTATTTCATGTGACGTCATAAGTGAACATGGGCAAGTCATTTTCACATTTTGATTTTTGCATGAACATTGTTAATATTCTGGGCACTGGGCAAATTTTCTGGGCACATTTTTTACCCTTTTTCCTGTTATTGTTTATTCCAAAAATAACTTGGTAAAAAAAGTACATTTCATAAAAATTTCTTCCGAATTTGGCAAAAAAAATACAATTTTTTTTACGAGATTCAGACCTAAATTAAG
This sequence comes from Dermacentor andersoni, assembly GCF_023375885.2. Lineage (NCBI taxonomy): Eukaryota > Metazoa > Arthropoda > Arachnida > Ixodida > Ixodidae > Dermacentor > Dermacentor andersoni. The sequence continues at coordinate 12,112,509 of NC_092817.1, forward strand.
TCATTAAAACCCTCCAGATAAAAGCACATCAGAAGGCTCATTATTTGAACCAACCCCTTAGGAATTGTAATCTACAAGCTTTAATTCGAGTATATATTCTGCTTGAGGCAAGAAAGGATTTTTGAAATCCATAACCAGTCTCACTGGTAAGCACTGCCAAATGATGCTTTCACTGTGGAAACCGTATGAGCGAGACACTGGCTTTTTTTCTGAGATGTGCATGCAACTCTCACCCTTTGCCAAGCAAATGTGTGCTGTGTTGCTTGGCGTCAGTATAAATACACTGTAAACGGTGTATTTTCATCAGTGTATTTTCATCATTTTTGGAGTTCAGAACGGTCAGGTAGTCGAACCTCAGTGTGAGCGTTTTGCAGTGGCAATTACTAGGTAACTTTGCCTCATTCTGTCGGATGCAGAAGAAGAAGAAGAATTGCGTGGTCATTTTTACTCCGCTGTTCCACACGGAACACGTGTAGTGGGCATGCCTGCTTGCAGTATGCCAGTGTAAACAAGTGACAAGTTTATGTTCAGGTGCAGAGGTGACATTAGTAGCAGATGCTACCTTCACTTTACTTACCACATCTGATTCTGGAAGTGGCAGGGCCCGCTCTGTTTGGCCAAGGTTCCGAAACAGGTGCAAGAAGACAAACCTGCACTACCAATGGTGACTATCACACAGAGCTGACTGTTGCGTCAAAATCACAGGCAAACAGCAGGTTACAAAGGTAGATGAAGTTTTTAATTCCCTGCTTTCATGTGCTCCATACTATTCAGCTTATCAGTACTTCCAGTATTGGCAAAAAAAGTATCAGCTTTTGTGCTGATGCTTGCTTTAGGCAAAGAGTGAGCAATAAAACAAACAATGTCTGCTTTTCTAGCAAACAGCACTGGCATTTTGCCATGATGATTACTCAGGCTTATGCTGTTGTAGCAGCCATTTCTAGGCAGTGGTTATGGCTAAGCGCAAAGATGCGACGCCTGGTGCATGCAGATGTACAGTCGATACATCTTCTCATCTCCCTTTCTGCACAACATTTATTTATTTTATTTATTTAAGTCCGTATGAGCTGTTACAGAGTGGAACCGGTAATATACAACAAAATACAGTCAACTATCAGTCATTATCCACATACAATCATATGAAGACAACAGAAAATGCAACTCAAGAAAAATAAAATTTTTAATTTCATTCAAAAAATGTCGAGCTCTCTATGTCAGCAAAATCTTCCGGGCCAAGATTATTCCACTGCTGTAGTTCATCACTTTAAGCAACATTGGTGACAAAAGTAGCTTAACTGCCTGGGAGACAGCAGTAGGGCACAGGACGGTCTTCACTGTCTACACATCTCTCGCAATATGGCCATAACACCAACATTATCGTCTGCTGAAACGTTGTGGCCTAATCCATTTCCAGGTCCATTCCCAGCCTTGATCACCACACACATTCCCTACAGCTACACTTTACTCGGTGTGCCTCATACCATATTGCATTAAATTGCCAACTGAGCAGACATTTACTGCTCCTTAGTGCTTCACCACATGAATTGGTGCCATTGTTTCACAATGCCACTGAGTGGAAGACTACCTGCACAAAGATATAGCCGCACACGAGGAGGATAAAGTTTGTTACAACGAGTAACATGCTGTTTCTTCTACAATATGCGTGCATGCATGTGCTTTTGTTAAATGAATGTTAAAATTAAATTCTGGAGTTTTACGTGCAAAACCACGATCTAATTATGAGGCACGCCGTAGTGGGGGACTCCAGGTTGAATTTGACCACCTATGGATCTTTAACATGCACTTGATCTATGGTACACAGGAATTTTTACATTTTGCCCCCATTGAAATGTGACCGCTGCTGCTCGGATTCGATCCCGCGATCTCGTGCTAGGCAGCAAAACGCCATAGCCACTAAGCCACCATGGCGAGAGTTAAATGAATGTAATTGAATAGGACTACATACACTCCCTTTTCTTCTCTTTTTTTTTTTCAGATGGACACTTGCTCTCAAGGTATACATCGCTGTCAAAGCAAATAACTGCTGACAGCACAGCAAGTCTGTGTACTTACTACAAAACCAGCCACGTTTAAGCGATGAGTGACCATCTTGGGAAAACATTTCATTTATTTAAAACGAAAATCCACATATAGTATTTGGTAATCCACAATTCAGGCTAAGATGCAAGTAAATATTGCACTCTACTTCTGTGGTCAAAACATTATTTTCCATAATAACATGCTGGTCAGGTCTGATTGATTCGTGTTCAATATAAGCTGAAACAGCATGACTGAAGTGAAAACACAAAGAAAACACCCACCACAGGACAAGCACCAAAGCACTTGTCTTGTGATGCGTGTTTTCTTTGTGTCCTCATTTCAGTCACACTGTTTCAGCTTACACACTTGAACCTCGTTATAACAAAGTTGAAGGTGGAGTGGAAATGACTTTCGTATATTGATTACTGACCTTTACTGCAGTGTATGCCCAATAGTGCGTACAACTTTAAGCATGCAAAGAAGAAAATGGATACGCAGCCATGTATCAGACTAAATTTTAATAAAACAACAACTAAAGAATCTGTGGTTATTGCAACATGTAACTTTCTTTTTTAGCATCTGATGCGACATCCTTTATGACAGCTTTTTTCTGTTTCAATGTGCTGGTCTTCTGCTTTCGCTTTTCACTTGGCTAGTCCACATTGTCGTGAAACCAACGAAACGGTGACGAGATCAAAGAGAAAAGCGCCAGGTTTGAGCAGCAGCACATGGCGCACAATACGTCGTGCCTACTATGCAGCTAATCCACAGCTCTCAAGTGGCCTCGCAGCCTTGCCGTGTGAGCATGCTAGCTTGGCTTGGCTGGATCACGAGCTCCAGTATAGCACCGGTGTAATCTCTGATGCCTCACCTAGCTGCGCTGTGCACTGCACAGATAGAGAAGTGGAAGCACTGGTCTTTGGCATGCCGACTGCCGGCAGCACTACTGCCATTGCACTTCTCTAATGAGTCGCGCTCTATGGCCATGCCTTGTGGGGATGCGCGACCCTCGCGCCTCCCCTGATGTTTTTCCCGCATAGCGCGCCTCCTGTAGTGCGGCTTCGCCGCGTGGCCTGCGTGATGCCCGCGGCGGTCGATGTGGTTGGGGCGCAGTGCGAGAGATGGCGCGAGTGTTGCGCTGCTAACGCCGCCGACAGGCGGGGCTACTTGGGCGCCGGAAGACAAGGCGCTCTCGCTCTTTGGTTCGAGATCGTCGGCGGGCGCGGACGTCCTCGCGGGCGCCGTCCGATGCTTCGGCGAGACTGTCTCGCGTGGCCGCCTTCGAACGCGCCACGATTCGCGTGACCGTACACGCGAGCGACCAGGCGTTGAGATCCAGCATGGGGCGAACATATTCGCTCGCTATCCGGTCGCTCGGTGAGTCGGACTTCTAGATTTGTCGCGCGCCCATCGGCATGTTTTGTGGATAGCAACTCGGCTAGCAGGCATTGATCTATGAAAGGTGCAATAAATGCCCTTGTGATTGTTTGCACTATTGTGTTGTCGTTCCTTTGTCCCAAGAGCACGGGAGGAGAACCCCATATCTCCCACAGCCTATAGCGGAAGGGTGTGTCATGCACGCTGTAGCACCTATAGGCCTGCCCTCCCGAGACGGTGATTTTGCAAGAAGGTGCACCTAACTGCGACAGCATGGAGGAAGTGGTATCCTCCTTCCATGTTCACTAGTCGTGCGCTGCTCTGAGAAAAAGAGGTACGATGGTGAGCCCAGTTAAGCTTGTGCGCAGCTACGTGTGGTGGCGAGAAAGACCAGTGTTGCTCGACAGCATATTCGATGTGCCGCACCGAACGGGTACCCAATCCAGTAAACAGCTTTATGCTCAGCAAGCAATGGTCGGTACTTTTTGATTCCGTAGACAAATCTAGTTCTTTATAATCATTGCCAGGGCAAGTTTACTTCATTAAAATGAGGTGATAGATACACAGACCTCTATGGGGATTTTAAGGAGAACAGCATTTACTTTGTTACAGTTGAACCCACTTATAGCATTACTGGTTTTAACAAAAGTCAAACAGACTTATAGAGATCCCCATTTTAACAATATATCAGATATAACAAGGAGCAGCCGGTGCACCATCAACCTTTGTATATTTTCTGTGGCGAAATAAACCAGTTAATTCAATGCTCCTAGGCTGCATTATCGGTTATAACAGTTAAATCTGCCTTCTAAATGTGTGCACTGAAAAAAAAGAATGAAAAACGAAAGGACCGCAATATTCTCAATAATAAAAAACAAATGTGAGCTGCCGCACTAACCTGAGTGCGACAGAGCTTTGCCACACGGCCACCTTTGTGCAGCGTATCTCGCACGACATGCCTTCGTAACATTGCTGGCCTCGTGTGCCTCTCTGCCGTCTCCCTTTCACCTCTTTGAGGTCGGCGTAGTTGACTTGTGTATCGAAGGGGTGAAAGGGTGACAGGAGACTCGCAATGTTTTAGATGCTTAGGGTGATGTGACAAAGGCATGCCATGCGAGGCGTGTGCGGTAAAGGTCTGCAGCACGTAGGCGGGTGCACCTGTGGCGGCTTCCACTTTTTTTTTTTCTTTTCCTGAATTTCTCTGTTTTTTTCTTTTTGCCTTAGGCACCCAGTACAACCCTCTGATACACGAGTCAACTACGCTGACATTGGAGGGGTGAAAGGGGAACAAGAGAGAGGCACGTGAGGCCGGCTATATTTGTGGGGTGATGAGACAAAGGCATGCATTGCAGGGTGTGTGGCACAAAGATGGGTGTGGCAAAGGTGTATGGCATGCAGGCGAGTGCAGCAGCTCTTTTTTTTTTTCTCTCTCGTGAGGCTTACATTTCCTTTTCCTTTTGGCATACACACTCAGTGGCCAGATTTAAATGTTATCACTGATAATGCGGCACAAGAGCATTGAATTAGTAAGCAGTTCAACTTGCCATAGAACACATACAAAAGTTGACGGTGAGTCGTCTGCTCATTGTTATATCCGATATATTGCTAAAGCCAGTATCATCGTAAGTAGGTTAGACTGTGTATCCATTATTTCATTATATCCCATTTTGTTATAACGAGGTTCAAGTGCATTGAATATACCCTAGAATCAATATGGAAATTTCTACAATGTATTATGGTTCCTACCAGGATGTTTACCTCACACGAGAAACAAAATGGGTAACCTTTGTGCTCATTTAGAAGCTTTGGCTTATCTCTTAGGTAATGAGCTACTTCTGCAAATACTGCAGCTACTTCTGTATAAATATCATAGCTTGACGTAATAATTCTGTGGAAACTCGCATGGTGGAGAGAAGTAATTATTAAAGGGAAAATCAGACATCCACCCGTTCGTAGCAAATGCTACAAAGGAAACCCATACAGGTTCCTCGAAAGAAAAGCCTCACAGTTGAAGAAAAATTCGTCCTGGTCCGGGACTCGAACCCGGGACCACCGCCTTTCCTGGGCAGCCGTTCTACCATCTGAGCTAACCAGGCGGCTAGCAGATAGCAGGGCAAAGTTGAATTTGTCAACAACTCAAAGCAGTGGCAAGAGTTTGACGGAATAGTTCTGTGGAATCCCGCAAGGTGGAGAGAAGTAATTATTAAAGGAAAAGTCAAACATCCACCCATTTGTAGCAAATGCTACGAACCCGTATGGGTTTCCTTTGTAGCATTTGCTACGAATGGGTGGATGTCTGATTTTCCCTTTAATAAATATTGTAGCTACTTCTGCAAACTGTGCAGCAGGTTGAAATCAAAGCAAAACAAAGGAAATTAAGGTGGTCCTGTGGTCTCCACCACTGGCCTGATTGGAGGGCACAGAGGCATATACAGCCTTTGAAGGGGCCGTGACATGGTCATCCAACTATTCTCAGTTTGTCATTGTGACTGAAAGTGGAGAGAACATGGTCATACACCAAAAAACCTGGGTTCTTGGCACACATAACCATAAAATTGTATTTGAAACCACTGCCTCCGAGCCACTCGCACTAACAGCAACTGCCATTTTGTCACAGATTGTTTGACATGAGGAAGTGCGGGCCCACCACTGTGTCATCTGCTTCAAAACTGTCTGAAATAACATCGGGCCTCTTGCACAGCAGGCTCTAGCACCCAACAGCGCAGCAAGGGCACTGCGATTGGTTAGTGCCTGCAATAGGTGGTGTCCAAAACCAGACATCTATGACGTGTTCACGGCTCCCAAAGTCGCTACCACCACATTCAACCAGCAAAAGCATAGCTATTAGCAACTGCATTTAAGATCCATAGGGCACCATCCTATGAGACATACATTTGGACACCACCTGTTCTTTTACTCACGTGACAAAAGCACAGCAAATGAGATGATGTGCCAGCAGAAACTATCTCAGGCTGGCCACTGAAATGTGCATTTGAAAACAAAACTATGCATGGCGATCATGACATATTCCTGGTTTCTGCAATTACTTCTGGTGCTTGCAGTACAAAAGAACATGGCCTTTGAGATAGGTTTCTGCTACTCGAAGAGAGCCATTGCTGTTGGTGCAATTTAATTTTATCGCCAGTTGCTAGGCTGATGTATGGTTCAACTGTGATACCAAAATTCGAATCCAAATTTTTGATAGCACAGAACATGCTCAAGTTTTCCCAGCTTGCTATGAGATGCATACAGTTTAACGTGCAATACATAATTAAAGCTCAAAAATTTGGTGTCATAACCCCCTTTAATCTTTATTCACCATCAGAGTAGGCCAGTTACCATAATTGCAGCATCAACACAAAGCATCATGTCCAAATCTGCTGAAGTTGTAGTGGCCTTCTTTTTTTTTAACATGGCAGATTAGCTAAATGTTATGAGAGATGTGCGAGACATCAGGTTGAAACCTTTATTTGATTTGAAACCTCTCAAATGCTCCTAGAAGTGCAAGCTCAGTGGTGACACAAGAGCAAACCATAGGTCCACCTGGGATTCATGCCAGAACGGTAGAGGTCCACATAGGCGGTGGTTGCAGTGGCTCCACTGTCCGAGGCTGGGCTCGCGCCAGACACAGTGTGGCCCCTGTCCCGGTAACAGCTAGCGGGAGGCACTGCTGCCTGGGACCAGCCTTCAAGGCTTCTCCGAGCAGAGTGGCTCCTGCTGTCCCAGTCTGGAGTGGATGAGAGCACAGTTTGCTATGGTGCAACGAGGCGGTGTCACTGAGGCAATTACAGACAAACATTCTCACATTGCATGCCGTGTATCCCAAACAACATGCATACACGTTTCTCAATTGCAACACACTGGCCAAGCTTTACCACATTACATGGGCATGCCAGCTAACAAAATCAATACAAAGCAACCCACACCCATAACAGTGGAAAGTTTTACTGTCCAGCGTTGACTCCCGGGACCAGCTCAACCTAGTCAAGAGAGCATGCCGGGCATCTACAGCTCATGGGGTCCTGAACTGGGGGCTCCAAACACGACCAAGGTCTCCTGGCAGGGAGGACCCCATTCCATTTTTTTACACCATTAAACTCTCTCTCACTCTCTTTCTCTCTCTCAACAGAATCCTCTTGCCATACTACAAGTGTTCTTATTTCATGTATCCCTCCCATATCTAAACCAATCATTGCACACTTTTCACCACAGAAACTGCGACCCATTCTTGGGTACCTCATTCACATAAAAGCCACACACCCTTATTTGTGATGCAATAGTTTAGACGAAAAAGTTTTCAGATACTATCCAAACATGGGCTACATGTCACTTTTCTGAGCACACCGCAAAAGCCACAGCTTCACTATTTTCTCACGATAGGGGAATGGCTCATGGCATAATGAACTGAGCAGCCTCATCTCACAAATTAAGAGCTTTGGGTACTTTTTTCTGCCAACACCTGTTTTCAAGGTGTGAATTCCACATTCGAGGGTGTCTGCAGCTGTGAACAGAAAGGGGTTCTTTTGAGCACTTCAACAGATTATGTAACAAATTTATTCGCTAAAATGATGTACCAACAACACAACATTTGGCACTTCAAAATACCAAAATAAAACCTAAACTCTTGCCACCTCACTTCAGTTTTGTGGGTTTTTGTTTTCTTTCTTTCATTTTTATTTGTTTAACGTTTTCTGAACTAAAAGCAGAAAATTACTGTGAGTCTCATCGTCTGTGTTAGTGACTAGTGATGTACATATGAAAAAGTCACAGCTGTGTGGCATGGTCCACTGCCCACCTGCGAGAAATGAATGAAGACACTGATGCATTGGCCACCAATACATTTTACCACTAATAGTGCTGCTGAAAACACTGAAGTAGGAAATGCATTTCCATCCCAAAGTTAGGCAGACAGCTCACGTCACAGCACGCCACTGAAAACAACGACATCTGTGAACCAAATGGAGTAACAGACATGTGCACGTTTGTGAAAAATAAAACAAACCAAAGTTTGAAGATCTTAAGGATTCCCTGTTGTGTTCAAGCCAACTATATAAATGCTGAAGGCATTTATTGTTCGGTTTTCCTGTGTGACACAAGCATGCCAGTGGGAGCTGGTGTCGTGTAGCTCTGATAGGAGATGGAATGAGTGTTCTAATGCTGGTGCCACTTGATGGTATAGATAGCTTGGGCTCTCCATCAAATTGCTATGCTAGGTGCAAGAGGAACTTAACTCTTGCTCTTTGAAGTGGACAGTGGCTCAAGCAAATCAACCAACCACTCATCAGTGTGCTTCATGAAACAAATCTGTGGAAAGTTTCCCGCCCTGTTTCGGAGCACAGCACCGGCATGGGAAAACATAATCACTTGGACATAATTCAGTTTGCAGGATTGCACCCACAAACTACATGGGCCTCAGAGCCTGGCATGGGCAAACATTCTCTTGGTATCCCCATGTGTTAAGTCAAACTTCTATTCCTCAGCACGTCCCTATCGAGAAGCCGTCCCTTGCATTTCAGCTAGCTGACACTGTTGTACAAAAGCAGTAAATGGCCTTTTGCATGCTTGCATTAGTGTGTTGCCATTTCATTTTTTCCCAAGATCTTGCATAACCCCACAAGGTTCACCCAATGACTCATGTCATGCACAGAACTATAATCAGCGACAACCCAAGAATGCAGTAAGCAGCAAGTGCATTGCTGTCCAACTTGAGAATCAAGTTTGCACATTTCCTTGACGTCCTGGTGGAAGTGAAGCATACCATACACTGTTATGGAGTACAAAGTCACAGAGGGCACATGCAGGGCAGTTTTTCCAACCTAGAGCTTCTATTGAGTTCTTAGGGTGTCAGCAAGTATAGTTTAATCCATTGTGCAACCCACTTATGGACCCAACTTCATCACAATCTTCGGTTTTCATTAGATAATGCTCTTAGCCCCCAGTTCTTTGTCTGCCAAGTGAAGCAAGGCCCTACTTTCATACGAAGTCGTCTATTTCATGGCTGAATGTGTCCAGACAAACCATTTATGCTTAAAGAGTAGCTCCAACAACTATTTTAGGCCTACACATCATGCCAAAACTTGTATAATTCATTTTTCTAGGCTCTCTAGTCACAGCACCAAACAGTGCAACTGAGAGTGGTGTAGTTCTTCCCAAAATGCAATTTAAAGATTGGGGTGCACACTTCCAATTTCTGTCCTCTGGAACAGCTCTATTCCAACTTGTTTGTGCCATCGTGGTAAAGCCATCGAAAGGCAAATGCAATTTTTGCCCATACATACATGAGGCTCAGACAGCACGATCAATGCAAAAAAGTTCACTGCACGAACCTGCTGGCGGACGTAGTGGCTGGCTTTCTTCCGGAATGCTGTCATACCTGCATGTGCACAAGTTCTCTGCTTTGCACATGTATTGTACCAGAAGTCATATACATGTAATACCATATCTTTGTTTATGCCTATAAAGACCAAAGTGTGAAGGAGGGTGCCGAGAGTTGAAGCATTAGGATATATATTACAAAATGTTGGCAATAATTGTTTCTGAAGAACTGAAGTTTCCACTTTAACTTTCATACCTTTACACTTACCCTGCCCTAATATTGGCAGATGACCTGCTAGTGCCATTTACTAGCTTGTTCCAATTTTTTAGAGAAAACTGGTTATTTACACCAACTGTAATGTAATGCAGGTTTAGCTGCTTTAACATTGTGTTTTCTATTGTCTTGTTTCTGGCACAGCGTGGCCTTAGTCGCCTTTGCGTCATTAAGCCCGAATTAATCAATCACTAATGAACCAATGCAGGCATTTGTGTATGAAAGGTCGAATAAATGCCCTTGTGATTAATTGCACAACTATGTTGTTGTCACTTTGTCCCAAGAGCTTGTCTAAGACCCTCCAGTATAAATACAGTTGCCATCTACAACCATAGCAGTTCACAAAAGCTACAACTAATTTTTTTCTATAACTAAGTTCCTGAATGAAGGAGAGACAATGCTCACCGTTCACACCGAGGCAAGTCCTGTGCAGGTACCTCAGGACTTGAGTTGGTGCGACGCAATGGAGACCGCTCACTAACACTGGTGGCATGACTTTCAGTCTCATCACTGGTGTCCACTAGGTGACAACGAAAGATGGCTGCCACATCTGGCAGAGGGAAATCCTGCAAATGGGCCGAATTTAAATTTCTTCACAACCCACACTGTCAACCAAAGACAAAGTAACATTTCACTTTAGTGAGCTCTGAAGATTTCAGTAAAACAAGGCTGTCTAGAAGCACCCACAGGCATTAAAGTAAATCTTGTGCAAAAAGTGGTATAAGGCAACTTTAAGCAGTAAAACTTTTTTGTGACACAGTGGCACATGAGCAAGGTATGGTATGGTATGGTATGGTATGGTATGAATAACTTTATTGGGTCCTGACAGTCAACCCTATGTTGACGCAGGCCGCTCCCACGTTGGGACTGTCAGGCCGAGCCCTTCAGCTACATCGTGGGCCTTCTGGACTGCCCGTAATTGGTCAGTGAGTGATTCACTGTGTAGAATTTGCCGCCACCACTCTTGTTCCTTGTCACAGTCTGTGAAGACCGCGGGGCACTGCCAAAGCATGTGGTCAAGAGTAATGATGCCATTTCACTTATTACAGTTGGTTTGAGTTTCCCTCTCCGGATAGATCCTGTTAATAAAATCTGGACTTGGGTATGTTCTTGTCTGTAGCAAACGTAATGTGACCGCTTGTGCTCTGCAAAGCTTACCACGTGGCAATGGGTATTCCCTTCTGCTTAAATAATAGTGCTTCGTGATTTCGTTATATGTTAATAATCGATCCCTATGTTCCCCGGGTGAAGTGTAACTTGCTCGATCTTGAGAAGCACGACTAGAAAGTCTTCATGCTGCTTTATTTGCCACCTCATTGAGGTTTCTCCGAGCTCTTTCCACCACCCCCAGATGTGCAGGAAACCAGCGGATTCGAGCAAGGTCACTTTGCCCAATTTATGAAATTGCCTGCCAGTATTACTGCTCAGCAACACCAGGTACCTGCCGCTGTGGCTTAGCGGCTATGGTGTTTTGATGCAAAGCACAAGGTCGTGGGATCAAATATCAGCCGCAGCAGCCACATTTAGATGGGGGTGAAATGCAAGAATTCCCATGTCCCATGCATTGGGGGCACGTTAAAGATCTCCTGGGGGGTCAAAATTAATCCGGAGTCCCCCACTACGGCATGCCTCAATCAAATCATGGTTTGGCAAGTAGAACCCCATAATTCAATTCAGCAACACCAGCTCTTCCACTGTTGTGTTGTCAATTTCTTGCAACTGCATACATAGCACAAAGGCTTTGATACGCAGGTAAACCTCGATATAATGAGGTCTGTAAAAGTGGCAATTTGCTTTGTTACATGGAAATGTCGTTGTACTAATTTTCTACCTTTTATGCAAATAAGTACGGTTGCCGATAGATTTTTCTTATGTGGAAGGGTTGCAAAATTTTCCGAATTATCGTACAATTAGTAAAAACAAATTTGAATTAGAAAGAAATTAATCTTCTCGAATTGGAGAGAGAGAGAGAAATAACGTTTATTGATGTAGCCAGCTGATTAGTGGGGGGGGGGGCCAACCCCGCTTAGATGGCGGCCAGAAGCCCTTGGGCTATGGCGGCATCTCCGGCCTGCTGAACGGCCAAAAGTTGGTCTCCGGGGGCCGAGCTGAGTAGCACGGTCTCCCACTGCTCCCGATCCTTAATTTTTCGGCACTGTCGGGGCGCCCGAGGGCAGGCCCGGATAATGTGATCCGGGTCTGCCCTTCCTTGACAAAATTTACATGTGGCCAAATATTGTTCTGCATGATAATCATTATAAGTCACCAGATTTGGATACGTATTAGTTTGAAAGAGGCACCATGTCACCACCTGCTGCTTATTAAGTGATAGATGTGTAGGACAAAAACGCACCCTCCCCAATCTGTAATGTTTAGTTATCTCCCTGTAGTCAATATCCAGTCCCCTGTCAGCCCCAGCCGTGGCACCCTGGTGGCTCGGCTTGTGAGTCCTCGAGACACGGTGTCGGCCACCTCGTTGCCAGGGAGGGAGGAGTCCGTAGGCACCCAGATGATATGGACAACCTGCTGACCGTGGAAGTTTGCCAGGATTCATTGTGATTTCGGTGAAATGTGCCTTTTTGCGTAATTTAAAATTGCTGACTATTATTGTGGCCGGTGTGGCAGCCATTGCGAGAGCAATGGCCGATTCCTCCGCCACCTTGACTCTGCTGGTTTTAATACATCCGCTGACCTTAGGATCATGTTACAAGTTCACTGCAATGATAGACATATTCTGATTAGTCGTGTACTCTGCCGCATTGACGTACACCATGTCCTGAGAGTGTTGGAATCTCCTCTGTATAGCCCTTGCCCTTTCCTCCCGCCTTTCCCTGTGGTGTTCGGGATGCATGTTTTTAGGTAGTGGTGGGATAATAAGCTGCTTCCTTATGTTATGGGGGTCAATAAAATATGCTCCAAATTTTGCACTTACAGCTAAAAAATTCTTTCAGCGCATGCATTAAACATGTTAAAAGACATCTATCTGCTGTTTGCATATCATTTATTATTATAATATAACATGCACAATGTTTTTGAATTGAATCAACTGTTTCTTGTTATTCTTTCTTTTTGTCACATGTATTATGTATACATCCCCCTCTCCACTTTCCAAGTTTTTATTGTTTATGTGATGAAGTGTCTGCATTATAGAATTTCATTTCTTGGACCCATAACTAGCCTACGGCTACGGGTCCAAACAGTACTGGACACACTTTTATTGTGTTTACATGGAAAAATAAAGAATTTGAATTTGAATGTCTACTTAGTGCCATACTGTCATGCATATGTTATTCTAAGTACATATGTGTCTGCCAGTAAGGGTTTGTGTGAGTCTTTCGTAGTGCGCTATTGTCATGTTTAATTGACAGGTGACATATGAAAGAGGTGGTTAAAGTCTGAGTTGTCGAAAGGACAGCGCAGCACCAACAAAAGAACATGGCATGAGCTTGTGAGCCAGCCCATCCTCATCTTCTGGGAGCAAGTGGCCCAAGCGCGTGGCGCAAGCATGTGGCATTATCCCTCCTCCCAGAAGAGCATTGACTCGATGCTAAACAAATTGTTGACGGGCAGAAAGACTAATCCCAGGACAAACGCAATGGTCTGAACACCATGATTATTATGGTGTGCGATATGGTTTTAACCGCACAACGTGCACAATCTCGGGCCGCGGTTTTCGGCGGCGTGCTGGCTGGGTGCCATCCAAAAGATGTTCATAATTGAGGTTACTCACTCACCAAAGCACTTTGTAAGGGTCGAAGTACCGACCAAGAAGTTTTTCTGAAAGGCATTTACGGCGGACAGGAGTACAAATTAACACTTGTTCACCCGGTTGGTAGTCAACTTGTGGCCAGCGGAGGTTGTAGTGTTGCACATCAATACACTGCTGTTTCCTGATGTTCACGCGAGCCAGTTGGCGTGCTTCCTTGGCGCACTGCACAAAACTCTCGGCGTCTTCATCAAGACTGTCAGATTTGTCACATCGTAACATGGCTTCTAACATCGTTTGAACTTCACGACTGTAAACAAGAGAAAACGGCATACGTGACGTACGGTAGTACTTCGTTCCACGTCTTATGCTGCACGTCTATGTACATTGACAGCATGTCAGTCATCGTTTTATTAAGCCTTTCTGTCAAGCCATTTGTTTGCAGATGATAGGCAGTCATCTTTCGGTGCGTGGTGAAACTCAGTTGAAAAACTTCTTCAAGCAGTCTTGCCGTAAATGCTGCCCCTCGATCTGTAATGACACAGGTTGGGGCGCCATGACGCAGTACGATGTTCTGTATGAAAAACTGCGCAACCTCATAAGCTCTGCCTTTAGGAAGAGCCTATGTTTCAGCATAGCAGGTTAAATAGTCCGTGGCAATGATGATCCACTCGTTTCTGGAAGTAGACAATGGAAATGGGCCCAGGAGGTTCATACCGACTTGATCAGAGGGCCCTTGAGGTGACTCGATAGGATTCAGCAATCCCGCAGGTTTCACATTTGGTGACTTTCAGCGCTGGCATTCACAGCAGGCTTGGACATATCTTTTAACACAATTGGCGAGCTTCGGCCAGTAGTACGATTTCCGTACCCTAGCAAAGGTTTGAGTGAAACCCAAGTGGCCGGACCCAAGCTCGTCGTAGCATGCGAACAGGATTTCGTCACGAAGCTCTACTGGTATGACCAAAAGATAGGTTTTGTTGCTAGCAGCACAATTCTTCTTGTATATGATTCCCTGTTGCAAAGAAAACAACGACAATCCGCGAGCAATTTGTCGGGGCAGACGTACGTTGCAGCCTTCTAGGTGTTCAATAATAGGTCACAATTCCCAATCTGCTCGCTGCCATGCAGATACGTCTTCCTTGCTTATGGCGCCGAGAAAAGCTCTGTCATTCTCGGTATGTTTATTGGCAGCTTCAACAGGCGCACGCGACAATGTGTCAGCAACTTCGTGTGTGCGGCCTGACTTGTACACGATGGTCATGTTGTATTCCTGCAGGCGCAAGCTCCACCGTGCCACTCGTCCAGAAGGGTCTCTTAGGTTTGCCAGCCAGCATAAGGAGTGATGATCCATCACAACCTGGAATGGGCGGCCATAGAGGTAAGGTCGGAACTTTACGAGTGCCCATACGACAGCAAGACACTCTTTCTCCATGGTAGTGTAATTGGACTCAGGTCATGATAGGGTGCGACTGGCATAAGCTATGGCCCTTTCGCCGTTCTCTTGCCGCTGTATGAGCACCGCACCCAGACCAATGTTACTGGCATCGGTATGAATTTTCGTTTTGGCTTCCTCACCGAAATGCCCAAGAACAGAAGGCGATGCCAGGCGGTGTCAAAGCTCAGTGAAAGCCGTTTCCTGTTCAGAGCTCCAGATGAACGGTATGTTGTCTCTAGTGAGACGAGTAAGTGGTTCGTCTATTTTAGAAAAATTGCATATAAAGTGGCGGTAGTATGCGCACGGTTCCAGGAAACATTGAACCCTTTTTTTGTGGGTAGGAGTCGGGAAAGCAGCTACAGCAGAAGTTTTCTCCATATCGGGGCAGACGCCTTCCGCGCTCACAACCATGCCCAAGGAACTTCAGTTCTTCATAACCGAAGTGACATTTCTGAGGCTTTAAAGTAAGGTTGGCCGATCAGATTGCCTCGAGCACTTGCTGCAGTTGCTCCAGATGTCCGGAGAAGCTCTCTGAAAATATAACTACATCATCCAGGCAGACGAGACAGGTTTGCCATTTTAGGTCAGCTATCACAATCCATCATCCATTGGAAAGTTGCCGGAGCAGAGCACAACCTGAATGGAAGTACTCGGAACTTGTGTAAAGTCCATACGGGGTGACAAAGGCTGTTTTCTCCCAGTCGCACTCATCTACCTCAATTTGCCAGTACCCACTTTTCAAGTCAAGGGAGGAAAAATACTTGACTCGCCGTAGCCAGTCGAGAGAGTCATCTACGAACAGCAACGAATGGACGTCTTTCCTTGTGACATTGTTCAGTTTTCTGTAATCAACACAGAAGTGGAGAGTGCCGTCCTTTACCAGAAGAACCGGTGATGACCACGGACTGTTTAAAGGTTGGATGACGCCATCGTCAATCGTCTCCTTGACTTGTTGTTGAATTGCTTCACATTCTTTCCGCAAAACACGATACGGCTGCTGGTGAATAGCACGTGCCTCGTCGTAAGTAATTATCCTGTGTCGCGTGATTGGCATCTGACTGACTTTACACGATCGAGCGAAGCAGTCCTTGAATTCACACAACAGTCCTCGCAGTGCCTCCTTATTGTCCTCCGACAGCTCATTGTTAATGTCGATATTTATGATGCTTACTTCATCGCTGCCACTTTCTCCACAAGCGAAACACTCAATGATATCCTCCAAAGCTTCAGCGTAAGTGACCGCAGTGCCACGGAAGAGGTGTCGGTGCTCATTTGTGAAGTTAGTGATCAAGACGTCAGCTTGGCCATCCCTAACGTCAATGATTCCTCGAGCTACGTCGATTCCGAGGGTAAATAGAAGCGAGATGTTGCACTCTGCGAGTACTTCGCCTTTGCATGTGCCCTCAGATATTACCAGAATCATTACACTAGCACGAGGTGGTATCGTGATGCTGTCGTCGGAAATTCGAAGAACAGCTCTGTGGCGGTAGGCATCTCGTGTCGTCACTTTCTTTGCAGAGAATGAAATACAGCGTCAGCGGAGGTCGATGATGGCACCATACTCTCGAAGAAAGTCTATTCCAAGTATCAATTCATGCGAGCATTCTCAGAGAACAAGGGAACTGATCGGAAACATAGAATTTTGAATTTGTACACGAGAAGTGCACACACCAAGTGGCTTGACATGTCTGCCAGCTGTCCATACGTGCGTCCCTGTCCAAGGCATAACAACTTTCTTTAAACTACTTGCCAGTTTTCCACTGATAATCGAGTAGTCAGTGCCAGTGTCTGTTAAAGCAGTAACAGTTCGACCGTCTATCAGCACAGGTATGTTCATTGAAAAGTTGTCTCCAGCCTGAGACACCGGAGTCGGCAAGTCTCCGTCCATCTGAGGTCGCGTCGATTGGAGGTCTGGCACAAACAGAGTGTCAGCGGCCTCGCCTTGAAAAGTCGCTGACGTTAGTTTTCCAGGCGAAGGCTTGGAGATCGTCCTTGCGACATCCGACTTGTACCTCTCCAATAGGATGGTCGTGGCAACAGCGATCACGACTGGCGCCTTGATGATGGTGGCGCGCTGAGTTGGGCAATAATATCTTCAATCTCAGGTGCCCGTTGTCTGAAATGGGGTCAGGGTGAATTAATAGGAAAGCCCTGGAGTCCAAGGTGGCGATGCTGGCACTCTCGGTAGACATGACCCGCCTCACCACAGTGGTAACAGAGCTGTTGTTGGTTGGGCGTGTGCCAAATGTCGGATTTACGTACCGCTGGTCGAGCCTCTCCAAAATAAGGCGCTGGTGCAGGGATAGGGTGCCCGAATGTGTCGGCATAAGTCGCACGCTGGTATTCGCTCACAGTAGGAGGTGTCGTCGGCGATGGGATGGTGCCTCTTAAAACGTCAGTGTATGTTGTGTGTCGTGGTTCAGTCGAAGTTGTGAACACCTGAAATGGTGGAGCGGCCTGAAGTGCTGCTTCGTAACGTGGTACGCTGAGCGCATGCTGCACCTTATCACGCACAACGCTAGCTATTAAGTTAGCTGAAGGCTGCTGCACCTGATGCAGCTGTCGCAGACTATTGATCGAATAATCTCGCGAAGCGACTCGACGTGAGTTGCGAGAGCTCCTACTCCACTGGTAGCAGAGGAGAGATTCACTTGCCGATCGTACTTGTGCGAGCGCTGGTGCAGGGCCTTCTCCATGGTGACGGCTTCAATGAGAAACTCTGCAACCGTTTTGGGCGGGCTACGAATGAGTCCACCAAAAAGCTGCTCTTTCATGCCTCGCATCAAGTGACGCAGCTTCTTGTCTTCAGACATGGTAGGGTCACCTCGCCTGACGAGACGAACCATGTCTTCCACGTACATAGCCACACTCTCATTAGGTTTCTGAATGCGAAACTGGAGGGTCCATTCTGCTCGTTCCCGTCGATTGGAGCTGGCGTAGGTGTCCAAGAGGCTGCGACAGAGCTCACACCATAATGTCAGGACATCTTCGCGGGTCTGGAACCACGTGCAAGCACCATTTAAAAGGCTGAAGTGGGTGTTTCGGAGCTTCACTTAGTTGTCCCATCCATTGAACTCCACTACGTGCTCGAAGTCTGCCAGCCAGTCTTCCACGTCTTCAAGAAGTTCGCCGTGGAAGAGACTTGGCATGCATGATTTTTGCTGCGTGTAATGATGAGGTACCGGAGCAGCCGTCGCAGGGTTAGTTGTGGTAGTATCAGATCTAGCATCCATACCTGCCGACACTGTCGTTCTCGCAGGTAAAGGCTCAAACTCAGGGGCCAATCCCTGGATTCTCCGGCTGGCGCGGTGTACTGGTGTGAGCTCCGGTGTCGGTCTAGCGTTCCTGCTGCTGGGAGGGGTCTGTTGTATGGTCGAGAATACCCCACACCTCCACCAGAAGAATATCACATTTAATTGGCAGACGACTTCTGAAAGAGGCGGTTAAAGTCCGAGTTGTCCAAGGGGCACAAGACCAGGGGGCGAGCTTGTGAGCCAGCCCATCCTCGTCTTCTTCTGGGAGCAAGTGGCCCAAGAATGTGGCACAAGCATGTGGCACTATCGTATGGGCTTCTACGACTTCTTCCCAGCATGTTGTGGACACCTAAGGCTAGGATCCTGTCATTCAATGTGTTTATCGGCAATCCTATGGCTTGTTTGAATGACCATCTAATGATGCCTTCGATTTTTGTCTTCTCTACTACTTGGCGATTTAGGTAGGGTGTTACATATACTATACGGCAAATGACAAAAGCCTGGACTAGTCGTACCGGATTGTTCTCTTTCATACCATAATGTCGATTAGCTATTCTCTTAATTAGTCTCATTGTTGTGCACTGTTTTCTAGTATTCTGATTGTTTCCCCGCTGTCAGTCGGAAACTTTTTGACAGTCAGTTTCCTGCCAAGCTGACGATAACTTCACATCGGTGTTACGAAGCGAAGCCAGCCCGGCTTTCGGGCCCACTCTGCCCCCACAGCTGCAGTGTTGCCCGCAGTGGGCTGACACTTGAGAATGGCACCAACAGCAGGGAGTGAATGCTTAGCCTACCTCTCACTTCAATGAGTCTCCTTGAGATTACGCAACCTCTAGTACTAAACACGTGGGAAGACAGCGCACATGATGCCATGCCATCTCGGGCACGCCCACTCTATGCACACGCGGCAGATTACCTCTAAAACAGAGCACATGGACTGCGTATGCACTCAGCCATGTGCAGCCAAGGCCGTGCTAGAAAAGGAGAAGAGGACCAACCTGCCTCCCCCCCCATACCCTCGGGTGCAATTGATTGCATTACCGTGAGCTCGCTGCCCCCAACCCCTTTCCTTTTGCCCGCATGGGAAGACGGCACTCGCACCCTTGCATCCAAAGCATACAGCGCGCAGGACGTGATAGGATCTTATGGAACATGACACTGTTTCGCTTTGGCAATCACTCTTGGTTGAGCAGCGTGATATTTGAGAGGTGCATTCGCAAGCAGCCGCTTGTAATTCAACCACTTGACCATCTGCATCTGCGGAAAATTTTCATTTACAGTAGAACCTCATTGATATGTTTTGGGAGAAACCGCGAGAAAAACATACAAACCGGGAAAACATAGATCAGAATAACTAAAAAACTGACACACTCAACTATTGTTGACATCTACGTGATGCGAAACATCGCGCGGATTGTAGCAGCTCTAGCAGCTCGAGATGCATTTTGTTGCTTTCCTATTATGTAGTGTTTTAAGAGGGCGATGGGAAACCGAAACGAAATCAAGCTGGTGGGCAACGCTGGATGCCGCCAAAGAGACGCGCAATACCCACGTCACGCTGCCTGCAGCAGGGAACAGCGGGAAGTTTGGTTTATCGCCTATACTAAATGCATGCAGCATGCTACCAATGGCACTAGGCACCAGGCCCTGCAAAACAGATAGGTAAAGATGCTTATCGCAATAGGTTTTGCGGCGATAGCTCATCTCTCCACATCTCTACGCCTCATAACCCACTGCTGTGACACTCCTTCCCTTGACACTCACTCTGCACAATTCTGCCTCTTCCTCTTAACCTTATATCAACTATGCCCAGTTGCTTACCAATCCTGTCTCTTGATGTTACATCTATCATTTTACTGTGGTTGCAATTATATGGACACTCCAGGCACATTTCTGCCATCATCGTCGCGGTAAGGTTCTGTATGAGTGAAAGCATGTGAGGATGAGCCGGCATACGCGGTTAAATCTCGCGTATGCGAGCGAGTAACACTGCCCAGATGCATGCCCTCTCCCGTGGCGTGTGAGGCAGGGGGTGGGGGTCAGGCGAGAGAGGAGGGGCATTCTCTGGCGGCTGCTAGGATGCCTCGATGTCCTCCTCGCCCGCCACTGCCTACAGAGTGGAGACAACCGCGACGTATGGCCATGCGAATCGCGGATGCCATAAGACACCTTTGGTGGACACCATAGGGACGCGTTGCTGGCGCTCATGTGTCTTGAAAGCAATCTGCGACGTGACCAAAGTGCGCGCCCATGCAAGCCTCATCTTTCAAGCGATCTGCCATGTTTGTAGAGTGCGCATAGTGCTGGTAACATCGTATGCGGTATGCTTTCGACGTTTCGTTTGCATTGAAGCGAGAGATGCATGAAGATCAATTCACTTGCTGCTGCCGCAATTCCTCACTCCAGAATTTTGACAGCGAGTTTCCATGCTCATCGAGCAAGATGTGTTCATGTTTAGCTGTGCGCATGTGACAAAGTGCTGGTTAATTTAGTTTAAACATGTTGGCAGGCTAGTTGGTTTGAATCCGTGATAGAATGTGTAAGCGCGATTGAACAAGGATGTAGAAAGAAGCAGACACACAAAGACAGCGCTGTCTGTGTGCGTGTTTCTTTCGACGTCTTCGTTGAGTCATGCTTACATATTCTATTATTGTTAATTTGGTTAGTAAACGAGTGTTCACAAGTTTATACGGTCAATAAATCTACTATCCTTACCTCATACAGCTATCTACTAATTTGCTGTCACAATCGGTGCTTCGCCTTTCGGGCGGAACTGCAAATTTTTCTATTCCATTGATCACTGCACAGTTCTTAACGTCACTGTTTTGGCCCCGTAGGTTAGTACTGTGTGAGTGCTGTTACTCTGCCATAAATGACCTGCCAGATTCTACCAGGGGATACACTAGGGTTTCCATTTTGTGCTCAAAAATTCCCACGACAATGGCATTTTTGTGCTGTGTCCTCGCTATAGTGTAGCAGCAGAAAAGTGAAAACTCCAACCTTGCATTTGGCAACAGAATGCCACACCCACTTGGCCATTGCAGCATGTGATAGTACTCTGTTCTGTCCCTTTATACACGCGCCCAGAGAAGAGAACTCACAGTGCTGGTGGCTGCCCGGGGAAACAGGTCATTCTGCAGACGCAGCAGCCAGGCACTGTTGCCTGTGGGCCGTCGCACCAGCACCTCAGCCCAGCCACAACACCAACAACCACACACGTGACGTAGCACCAACCCTGCTCGGCCACCACCTCTGGATGAATAAATGGATCAATTAATTAATCACAATTCTAATGCCAGGGAAGTTCAAGGAACTAATGGCCACTCCTGCTTGCAGTTTGTCAAGATCGATGCTTTGGCTGTCTCCATTAGATGGCAACAATCTGAGCAAAAGGAACTGAGCTGCCATAAAACTGAGCTGATGTGTTTCACGCACTTGGGGGAAGCTGTACACACCTCCTAACCATGTTACCAGCAATTGTCTAAAGTTTAACTAATCCTCATGCAAGGGAAATCATGATTAAAATGTGTCAACTCTACATGAAATAAAATGTAATTGCCTTCTAGAATTTCATCCTGACAAAAGTTAAACAGCTCGAAACTGGATTTACTATGTCTATGTGCAAGTCTATCGTTTTTGTTATACTACTGTCATTATCATGTCATCATCTGGGCACCTTCTAATCCTCAGATTCATCCTCACTGCATGACATAGAAGAGCAGAACTTTGGCCAGCACTGCAATTCAAGCCCCTGCAGCAATGTGCAGCTGGGAGCTCGATGAGCTAATCTTCAGTATTAAATTTCGTTGAAAGCTTAAGTGTAGCCTTGTTTCAATACATGCATGCAGCCCAGCTATTTCCAATGTAGCAGTGGTTCATAGCATGGCTTTCAGCCCAACAGTCATTCTATTCTTATTGCAAGAATTGCCCTTCGCTGTCTTATATGTCACTCAATGAAGTATTGTCATGACATCGCCATTATAGTCATTGCTATCACTCTCTTGTCATCGTTACTACTGTTGAATACAGTTGGGGAACTCAGCAGATAATTACAGGAGTTCTGCACAAAGTTTCAGGCACTGTGGGTGGTCAAGGGAGTAACTGGTCTCACAGTAAGCGAGTTCAAGCTGAAGAAATGGCTAAATCCTGCTTTTACTCGGTTCTGTTTTTCTTTTTTAGGGAGTGATTAGGGCATTACACTGGGGAATTCAAGGGAAAACCAAGAAGAAAGATTCCTCCTGCAGTGTTTCTCTACCAACCTTAGAACAAAATGAATTGAACATTGATTCACTTAAGCACATAAAGAGATATGACTAGGCTGTACACATGCCAGTACAGAGGACATGCACACACCTTGAGAGCTCTTAATGGCATGTATTCCAACATGTAAAAATACACTTTTGTTTTATGCTTTCTGCCTGGCCTTTTGTTGACTAACTGAAATTTTGGTATTGTGTAGTTGGATGAACGCAAGGCCAGGAAGCTAAGCTCACCCACGACGCTCAAGGCTGAGGTCATCTTGAGTTACTGGCAGGTGACGCAACCCAGATGCACGACCCGCAGCTTCTGATTGATGTCGTCGCCGCTGCTGCTGTTGCTGCAGGGGGTTCTGCTGATGCTGCTGCTGCATACTCATCTCCGCTCCATGCACAAGTGCTACAGAGACAGCAACAAGAGAAGAATTTGCAAGCGTGTCAAAATTGCAATGCCAGGAAATGCAAAGCTGAAAAAGTACAGTGCAGCTAAGAGTCAAATTTGCAATCTGCATCAGAGAGTTCTCCTTGCAACACCCATGACTGGTCTGGTCCCCACTTGCAATGCCACTGTGGTGATGGGACACTTTTTGGGGTGCAATTCAGAATTGTCAGCATCGGCAAGCCAACATGCTTGCGTGTTCTTTCCCAAATGAACAAACAATGGGTGCAGGACTGACTGGCTTTCTCACATCCCAAGGCACATATAAGGCGCACCACGCACCACAGCAGGGCTACACCGGAACTTAAGCTTAGCACTGCAACAAGTAAGATATGACAATTTCTTTCATTTCTAACAAGGAAGGTATTTTCACCACTAAGGTACAGCACGGTGCTTTGTTTCCAAAAGCTTCTGATGAAAATTTAGTAGTGACCAGACCAAGAAAAGCTCAATGACTTGTAACATGTTCGAAAGTGGTTTGTGGCCAAAACCTGCTTGTAAACGTGAAACAAGCTGAACAGAGCAGGTGTACAAAGCTCCTGCTTGCAATGGCATTGGTTCAAGATGTGCTTGCCTCTAGCACCAGGAAGTGCTTTACTGTGTGCTACATATTATTTTTATGTGCAAAAAGTGCTCCATGCGGTCCCATATCCTCTTAAAGTGGCAATTAACCCTTTCCCTACTGCCGTTGAGTATAGTCGTCATGAGTATTTGTACCAATGTACATGAACAAAAATGCCTCGCACATAGAACCGATGATGACTACAGTCATCAAATTGTGCCTAGTTGCAATTTTTTCCACTAGACGGCCACACTTATCCACATTATCCACGTACAAAAGAACTACGAAGCTTACCAGCAAGTATGCGGCCTGTAGGGTGGGCAACATAGCAACAAAGAAGGTCAAGCGGAAAGTTAGAGAGGCTGAAATAATCTCATGGGTGGCGGCAATGGAAAAGAAACCTGCCATGAGTAACTACTTAAGAGGAAAAAACGAAATAAGGAAAGAAACCATTTATGATAACTCAAAGGGAAGCTCATTACTTTTCGAAGCGAGATCGGGATGCCTTAGAACACGCACCTATAAAGCGAGATATAAGAAGGAAGAAGAAGCATGTGCTTGCTGCGGTAAAGCTAGGGAAACAATGGAACATGTTTTATTAGAATGTGAAGACACCTGCCCAGCGGTCGATTTAGGCACTACTGGCCTCCTTGAAGCCCTTGGGTTCATCGAGAGCAAGGAAAAAGTAAACATGTCCACAAGAGAGATTAGTTAGAGGGGATTGAAAGATTGATGGAAGAAAAGTAGGGAAACGACAAAAAACAGACTACAAAAGGAAAGTTTGCAATAGGGGGTCAGAAAATTTGGTTGTGGAAGTTCATAGAGTTTTTTATATTTTTTTTTTCTCTTTAGCTAGGTAGGATATTAGGCAGTATAATAGCAAGAGCTTAGTGGTGCAACCCACTGCCCCATGCCAAAGAAGACGCTCATAACGTCCATCCATCCACATCCATCCATCCATGTCATTGTGCCTTGCCTTTCTCTTTATTAGTGCTGTAAGGAAGATAACGAACGTGAGCGCAGAGTCAGCAGCATCAAGCGCATGGCAGAGGCTCAAGCTAGGGGACTGTGCTCAGTACATTCTAGAACCGGCTGTCGTTACGAACCTCAATAAATCTCCTTTATGAGTGGTGGAGCCATGCAGGGTAACGTTCCACTCTACCATGCTGGAACTCCATTCTCTGACACTACCCTCTGCCATGCCGGACGCCAACCAGCAGACTCTTCCATTGCCACTCGTACCTTGCGCTGGCACCGTTCGCCAGTGGGAGCCTCCCATCTTCAGCGGAACCAACGACAACGACATTGAAGAGTGGCTGTCGTCCTACAAAGGGGTGAGCGTTCACAATAAATGGAATGACTCGGACAAGCTGGCTTACGTATCATTCTACCTTGCGTTCATGGCCAGTGTCTGGTTCAGAAATTATGAGAAGAATATCTGAATGTGGTCGGCATTCAAGAGATCGATTACAGAAGTATTTGACCGACCCACCGTCAGGAAACTCCGAGCCGAGCAGTGTTTGTGTACATGCGCACAGGACACGGGTGAGACGTTCACCAGCTATACAGAAGACATTCTCGATTTGTGCAGGCGCGTGAATGTTGCCATGACGCAAGATGAAAAGATCAAGCACGTCATGAAGGGAACAGATGATGACGTGCTCCAGATACTTCTGGCCAAGGACCGATGCACTGTTGGCGACGTTACCAGCTTGTGCCAGAGCTATGATGAATTACGTAAGCAGCGAGCTCCGACAAGGCAACATCCCACACCAAATGCGGCATCACTCTGCAGCCTGACCACCGGCCTCAAACAAGCCTCCCTGATAACCCAAATCAAGGATTTTGTCAGCGAAGAGGTCGCACGACAGCTATCTCTGGTGTCCGTCACTCAAGAGTCTGCCAGCACTTTGCCGCCTCATCTCCGTAATGTGATCCATGAAGAAGTCGCGGAAGCGCTGCTGGCTGTTCACCAGCAGGATGCCGTGGCTACACCGGTCACTTATGCTAGGGTTGCTGCAATGGCACCTCGCAGTGTGCCCATACGTCGCTTCCAGCAGCCTGTGCACCGCCCTCACCCTCCCGCCATTGGGCCACCACTGCCGTCGCTAACCCGTGGCGTACACCGGACAATCGCCCTACATGCAAAGCATGTAGGTATTGCGGTCATGTCGCAAGGTTCTGCTGCCGCCGATCGCAAGCGTTCGATGACGATCAAAGAGCGCCCTATGTGCCGCCTAATCCAAATGCGCCTTACGGTCCGTAAGGCGCATTTTGACCACTTCGACTCACCAGATCACTCCCAGACTGATCGCCATCCTCGCTTCCAACTCCTCCGGTCACCCTCCCCATCTCTAAGGAAGAGGGAAACTGGACGACGCAGTTCCCAAGGCAAGAACTGTGCAAGTGTCGACATGCCGAAGTCCTCCTCCTTTACCTGCCAATGTCATTGATGCGTTTATCAAAGATGTTGCTACAGTCGCCCTCGTCGATACCGGTGCCGCTATTTCAGTTATGGATGCCAGGTTTTCCCGCTCGCTTCGTAAAGTGATGATGTCTCTGTCTGGATTGTCGCTTCGAACAGCGAGTGCTCAACCCATTCGCCCTACCGCTGCTTGTACAGCCAATGTGACATTACGTTTTATACACGATTGAGTTCATAGTTCTTTCATCGTGCTCCCATGCTGTTATTCTAGGATGGGATTTTCTCTCACGCCACAATGCCATCATCAATTGTGCTCGGGCTGAGGTTGAACTTTCCCGCCTTGGTGACCTGGCCTTGGTCGATGCTCATCCTGCCGCTAAAATTGTCGTGAAAGAAGACACCTGAATTCCCCCGTGCTCTTCAGCATTCATACCAGTCCCGTGTAGTACTATATCCGACAGGATGGTCTTCATGCCGTCTCATCACTTTGTTACCCGAAAAGCGCTTCCTTTGCCCTTTGCAGCTCTTGACCTTGCCACCGGTGTCAGCACAATGCCCATTTACAATCATCTTTCATCACCGCTATCACTTCTCCGGCGCGAATGCCTTGGTTATGACGAGTCGGTCAATTCAACACGATTTGTCTCCGTCCTCGAAGAAGTGCCTTCTTCTGCCGTCCATGAACTGAGTGCCCTCTCTGGTGGACTGGTGTGTTCAGCCCATTCATCGCCAAAGATCTGACACATTCGCAGCGATTTCAACTTCTCACAGTCCTTCAGCACTTCCACCGTTCTTTTGACGTTGCGCACACATCTCTTGGCCGTGCATCGACAGTCGAGCATCACAGCGACACTTGCTCTCACTCACCGCTGCAACAAAGGCCATATTGCGTGTCCGCTATGGAACGTCGCATCATTGCAGACCATGTCGATGAGATGCTCCGTCAAGGCAAGATTCAACCTTCACAGAGCCCACGTGCCTCTCCCATGGTACTCGTCACAAAGAAAGACGGTTTCATCCGCTTCTGTGTTGATTTTCGATGGCTAAACAAGATCACGCTGAAGGACGTCTACCCATTATCACGCATTGATGATGCTCTGGACTGTTTGCAGGGAGCTGAGTTCTTTTCTTCGCTAGATTTGCTTTCAGGCTACTGGCAGGTTCCGATGGCAGAGCTCGATCGCCCGAAAACTGCCTTTGTCACACCTGACGGCTTGTATGAATTCACTGTCATGCCTTTCGGACTTTGCAACGCACATGCCACATTCGAAAGAATGATGGATACTGTTCTGCGTGGCCTCAAATGGAAAATCTGTCTTTGCTATCTTGATGACATTGTGGCATTCGCCCCTGATTTCGCAATGCACCTGCTCCACCTCCAGCACATACTCACTTGCTTGACCAACGTTGGGTTGCAACTTAACCTGAAGTGTCGATTTACTGTTCGTCAGCTCACAATTTTAGGCCATGCCGTGTCAAAGGAGGGCATTCGCTCGGATCCCAAGAAGCTACATGCTGTTACTGCGTTCCCAAAGCCTACCACTATGAAAGAGCTCTGCAGTTTCATCGGCCTCTGCTCTTACTACCGGCGATTCGTTGGAAACTTTGCGACAATTATATCGCCTCTCACGCAGCTCCTTGGTGGCGCTAGAGATCTCTGATCATGGTCTCCGGAGTGTGACGCTGCCTTCACAATCTTGCACCATCTTCTCATGACGCCACCCATTCTTTGCCATTTTGACCCTCAAGCGCCAACCGAAATCCACACAGGTGCAAGCGGTGCAGGCCTTGGCGCTGTGTTGGCACAACGTCAACCTGGCCACACAGAATACGTTGTCGCATACGCGAGTCGCACGTTAACCAAGGCAGAGACCAATTACAGCGTAACAGAAAAGGAGTGTTAGGCCATTGTATGGGCCGCTTGGCAAGTTTCACACATTTATATGGCAAATCTTTTGACGTAGTGACCGACCATCACGCACTATGTTGGCTGTCGACGCTAAAAGACCCATCGGGTCGCCTTGCCCACTGGGCATTGCGAATTCAAGAATATGACATCCGCGAGGTTTACCGTTCCGGGCGAAAGCGCTCCGACACTGACGTGCTATCCCGATCATCGCTTCCCCCGGAAACCAGTCACGACACCTCCTGCAAGTACACATTGTCCTCCCTGTACTTTGAGACTATCGCTACTGCACAGTGTAACGATCCCTGGACTGCATCTCTGTTCGACCTTCTCTCGGATACGTCAAAAGTTCCAGCGTCACAAACGCTTCAGCGCCAAGTTCCTCATTTTGCGATTCGAGACCAGCTACTGTATCGACGCAACTGTGCCCCAGAGGGACGCACCTGGTTACTCGTCATTCCGAGAACCTTGCGATCAGAGCTCTGCTCCTCGTTCCACATCGACCCTCAGTGTGGTCATGCGGGAGTCTTCAAGACCTACGAAAGACTTCGACACCGCCCGCTATTACTGGCGGGGAATGTACAATTTTGTTCGAAACTTCGTCCGCTCTTGTCATGAGTGCCAACGCCGCGAAGTGCTGCCGCGAAGTGCTACCGCACATCTCCGCCGGTGAACTCCAGTCTTTTACAATCCACATGCTGACCCTTTGATCACGTGGGCATCGATCTCTATGGGCCACTTCCGTTGACTCCTACCGGCAATAGGTGGATAAACATTGCAGTAGACCACTTAACCCGTTATGCGGTGACTGCTGCTCTACCAAATGCTACAGCGCAGGATGTCGCCAATTTCATACTACGCCGTTTTCTCCTTCGTCATGGAGGTCCACGTGAACTTTTAAGCGACATAGGCGAACGAAGTGATGAGAACAACTGCTTGTTGAATGCGCTATTGTTCATCGTAAATGCACTGCTTATCGCTCACAGACTAATGGTACCACGGAAGGCTTTAATCGAACCCTTGGTGACATGCTCGCCATGTATGTCTCACCCAATCACTCTAATTGGGACCTAGTTCTTCCCTTTGTCACCTACGCCTACAACACCGCAACCCAGGCCACTAACAGATTCTCACCCTTTTACCTTCTTTACGACCGTCATCCTTCACACACAATCGACACCATTCTGCCCTACCGGCTGGACCCATCCGAATGCCTGCCGATCGCGGAAGCCGCCAGACACGCTGAAGAATGTTGCCAGCTGGCCCGCCGATTCACCTTGGATGACCAGAACCGTCAAAAAGCCGTTCCCAACGCTCAGAACTCGACTCCCACTTTTCTCCCCGGTGCCCTCGTCTGGTTGTTAGTGCCACACTGCAGGCCTGGGCTTGCTTCAAAACTCCTTCTAAAGTACGACGGGCCATACCGCGTTCTCGAGAGAACATCACCCATTAATTACCTGGTTGAGCCACTAACACCGCCGTCCAACATGCGACGTCATAACCGCAAAGTTGTTCACGTTCAGCATCTCAAGCCATATCACCATTCTACCGTCCTTCCAGAAAACTAAGTAGCCAGGATGGCTCCTTTATTTCCACGGGACCATTGTAAGGAAAATTACGAACGTGAGCGCAGAGTCAGCAGCATCGGCAGCATCAAGAGGCTCGAGCTAGAGGCCTGTACTTGGTGCATCCTAGAACCGGCTGTTGTTACAAATCTCAATAAATCTCCTTTATAGTGCCTTCTCCCATGCCTGCATGAGAAACATGGCTGCCTTCCTGCCAGATGGGCATCTAAGTGCATGCGAAAAAAGTATTCTGACAACTCTTCATCAGAAGACAGTTCTATAGAGCTTTGCTCGGACACAGAACGTGATGTGTTCTCCTCTGAGGACTTGTATGACGTCGATTCTGTGGGTGGACTGAAGGTTCTTGTCAATGCAAGTGAGTGACTTCCCATCAATGTGTCAAATCCACCCGCTGCACTGTCACTTTTTCCCTTCTCTGTGTACATGTGTTTTGCATCGTTTAGATTATTCTTGTGAGGATGCCCGACTCTCACGCATCCCCTGAGATGTTTTCCCTGCATGGCTCTCATGCCTCCTGTAATCCGGCTTCTTGGCGTAGCTAAGCGCCGCTGGAGGGTGGTGAGGTTGCAGACCAGAGATGGTGCGAATGTTGCGCTGCTAACGCCACCTAACGGTGGGGTTACTTGGGCACAAAGGGGAGAAGCCTGTTCCTCTTTGGTTTGGGGTCGGCTAGCTGCATGGATGTTATTTCATGCGGTTGCTGGCCATTCAGGGTACCATCCTGCAAAAGGCTTAAGAGCAGGACACCGGAATGGACGAACACGATCGTTCGAACACACCATCATTCACGTGACCGTACATGTTAACAATTAGGTGTTGGTGTCCTGCATGGGGGTCAAAATATTTGCTCGCAATCTGGTTGAGGTGAGTCGGACTTGCTCGATTTGTCGTGCATCCATTCGCATTTTCTATGTGTTGTGATTCGGCTAGCTGCCAGTGATGTAGGAAAGGTGCAATAAACGCCCTTGTGATTGTTTCACTACTGTGTGGTCGTCTTTTTGTCTCAAGTGCACGTTTGAGATTCCACATTTTCTATTCATTTTTTTTTTCAATGTATCGAGCCCCGCAGGGCACTGTGCCGCAAGACCTAAGTGCTGTGCAGAAAAGCCTTCTTCAAACTTTTATTTCACACAATTTGGGAAATGAAGCAACCTTACGGAATAAAAAAAAAATTAATTGAAACAATTTGTTTAGAAAAAAAAGCTTCCACAAACTGGATGAAAAAAAGACATCTCGTTGATTTGGTAGAACTTTCGTTGTTTTTCATAGTATGAAAAGGGTTAATTCTATTCATTAAAAATTTACTTTGACCCCATTTCTTGCATATTCATAGCCATGAAGAGTGTACAGTAGCAGAACAAATTAAGAATATTCAATTCTTCAGTGAGTTTTGTCAAGTTTACAGAATGTGGACTCCATGCAAGAACTCTTTGTGAATGTCAAATATGAAATCATGAACTATTTCCTGTCTAGCACACTTGGAAGCCACATGACAAGTATGCCTGAAGTAATACATTGTGAAAAACAATGAAAGAGGTGAACCCACCTCGTGACGACATACTGACACCCAGTGCAAAGTTTCAACCTGTTTTACTAAAACACTTTACACATGTTACTCAAACTTGCAGAACAGGTCAAAACAGAAGTGTTTCCAGATGTATGGGACACATTTTAATATCATTACGTATTTTCATCAGTGCTCTTGCTTTTGGTGCATTATCTTGGTGTGCACAATTGTGCACACAGTGGCTGAAAGGGATATTACCATGGCCTGCTTTCTCTAGAGTGATGGGCTGTAGAAATTAATGATATTGTAATGGAAGGATGAGAGAAGAGAGAGGAAGAAGAAGATCAGAGATGCTGGCGGCTGCGTGTTGTTAGTGGTCAGCCATCTTAGCTATTCTGACTCATCCTGTATATATATTGTAAATATAGTTTTTATATACTCGCAACATCCCCATAACATATTGTTGAGAGGTGTGGGGTACCACGGCTGGAAACGGAGCTCCGCAGTGGACGTCGCAGTGGACGTCGCAACACCATCTGCAC
The DNA here is from genome assembly GCF_023375885.2 of Dermacentor andersoni. Taxonomy (NCBI): domain Eukaryota; kingdom Metazoa; phylum Arthropoda; class Arachnida; order Ixodida; family Ixodidae; genus Dermacentor; species Dermacentor andersoni. The sequence continues at coordinate 12,144,136 of NC_092817.1, forward strand.
CATGAATGACGGTGAGCGTGCAGGATCAATGTCGTTGCCACCTCCAACGTCATCGTTGCCAGCTACGTCACTGTCACCTTCGGTTGTCGTTGTGCAACCCAAGGATACTGGAACTTTCTGCGGGACCGATGGCACCGACGTTGAAGAGTGGGTGGCCATGTACAAACGTGTGAGTGGAACCAACAGATGGGACCCTACGCTTATGCTAGCTAACCTGTTGTTCTACCTAAGAGGCACGGCAAAGGTGTGGTACGAAAACCACGAAGAGGAGCTAATCAGCTGGGACCAATGCAAAGAGAAATTGACAGAGTTGTTTCGCAAACCAGCCGGCCGTAAAATTGCCGCAAAGCAGGAACTAGCCTCCCGTGCCCAATCCCCCAAGGAGTCCTATATCTCGTACATACAGGAAATGCGGGCACTTTGTCGTAAAACCGATCACGACATGACAGAAGCTGAGAAGGTCGGGCACGTGCTTAAGGGCATTGCTAACGATGCATTTAATTTGCTCATGTGCAAGAGCTGCTCTACATTTGATGCAATCATTAAAGAGTGCCGACAATTCGAGCAGGCCAAAAGCCAACGCGTCTTGCAACCATTCGCCAGACTTCCCAATACTGCCGCAACGTCGACGTGTGAAGTTCAACCCACACAGCAGCATGTGTCGCCATCAGAGGACGTGGTGCGTATCATTAGATGTGAACTGGATCCGATGGCACCATCAGCTTTCTGTTCGCGTAGCCCTGATGCTACCACATTTTCAGTTTCCCTCGTACAAGCCGTCGTTCGCCAGGAACTTGAAAACATTGGTTTACAGTTTGTGTATGCTGTCGCCAATCCTAGAGCTAACGAATGCCCTTCTACTATTTTTGCTCCACCCCAGCACTTCTCTCCATGTTATCGCAACCCAACTGAGTGGAGAACTGCGGGCGACCAGCCGATATGTTTCACCTGTCGCCGCATTGGTCATGTCGCCCGATACTGTTGCAGCTCGTGGCCCTCAACACCTCACACACCGACCAACCTGAGCCGTTTTAATGGAAATAGCCGCAATGTTTCACCCATCGCCGAGTCTAACAGCACCGCCAACTCTGCTCGGAACACATGGTACAGCCGCTCACCATCACCGCGTGGACACCAGTCTCGTTCACAGCAAACAAGTCGCCCATCTTCCCGTTCACCGCAGCCATGTCGCCTTTCGTTCCCTGTGGCGTTTGGCTGCACCTTTTCGGTAAACTAGGAAATGCAGCCCTCGGAGGTGGTGTTGCATTGCCGACTACTGCAGCAAATCCTCTGTCTGTGCCCACAAGGAGAAGTCTAATTGACGTTAAAATAGACAGCGTACCTGTCCAAGCACTCGTCGACACTGGAGCCCATGTGTCTGTGATGAGTGCTAGCCTACGTAGACGTTTAAAAAAGGTCCTCACCCCAGCAGCTGCCCGAGTGCTTCGTGTGGCCGACGGCGGCGTGCTGGTTGTTCTTGGAATGTGTACTGCGCACTTAATTATAGCCGGCCGCCCTACTGCTGTTCTCTTTGCTATGATCGACTTCTGCCCTCACGACATTATACTTGGGTTGGACTTTTTATCCACTCATTCTGCTCTCATTGACTACGCAACTGGCATTCTTCACTTTGAACTGCCTCAACTCGCCGATGCTCCGAGTACCGCCTTACCGCGCTTGTGCTCCCTTCAAGATGTGCGTCTGTCACCCGAGGCAGTTACGTCACTTTGACTGCCCAGCCACAGGTTCCCGACGGTGAATATGTGCTTCACCCCATCATCGACATGCTTTTGAACCGGAACGTTACTGTTCCGCGTATGTTGGTCACGGTTACAAATAACGACGTCGTTCTACCGCTTCTTAATTTCAGCCTGTGCCCTCAAGTGCTTCCGGCCGGCATGTTCCTGGCCAGCGTTTCTAGTGGTGGCGAATTTGACAATGAGAGTCTGAATGCCGAGAGTGGCTTATTAGCGCCAATTGCAGCTGACAGCTCTGGTTCCTTAATGAATGACTTCGCGAAAATGATTGCACGTGACCTCACCTCTGCACAGGCCATGGACATATGACTCCTGCTTGAATCGTACAGTGACATCTTTGATTTTGGCGACAGGCCCTTAGGCCAAACATCCATTGTTCACCGTATAAGCACTGGAGATACGAATTCTATTCGTCGGCATCCCTATTGCGTATTGCATGCTGAACGTCGAGTCATCCAATTAGAAGTGGACAAAATGCTCCGCAAAGGGGTCGTCGAGCCCGGCTTATGTCATGACGGTTTGGTCTGTGAACTTGTTGATGCTATATACTGACAAGTTCACTGGAATGGAAAGGGAGCAGCAAGAAGCGCATTAAAAAAAGGCATGGCATGTGGCCGTGTTTGTGTTATGAATTAAAGCACTGGATTACGAAAAAGATGCAGCGGGAAATCACACACTGAGAATGCCGATAAATATACAGTGCTATGCAACTTGAGAAATAATATTGAAACATCCAAGAATTTAGAAAAAAAGATTGAATCGTTGTGACCGCACCTCACAGTTGCCGCAGGTGTCGAAGTCCCTATAACGAAATTATTTTTGAACAGCCCTGATAGCATCCAAGCAACAACAGTTGCTTGTGTACTGTCAAATGCTCATATTCTGCGGCCTAAATCTCGCGGCACAGTGCGACAACGTGCTCGCAGCGAAAGTGAAACATTGTTCGCGGACATGCATGCAGATGTGCAGTCGGTCGCTGCGAACCCTTGTGATCACTGCATTAAGGCTTCATTCTGTTATGATCCATTTGGTTATACAGAGAGCCCACTATAAGAACATATTTCACGTAGTTTACTCTCAGTGTTTGCCTACCTTTCATGCAAGAAGCCAGTTCGGGAGACTCCAGCGCGGCGCCCACGCGCAGTGGCGTTCACTGTACGTATTCGGTAAACAGATAGTGTCTGTAAATGATTCTGTACTTTCAGTTTGCCCAAGATTATTATTTCGACAGTAATAAACTTCCGTCGTTTTGAGAGCCCTTACAGAAATGTCCAGGAGGGTTGCCACGCGGTGTTTTTATTGAGCGCCATAAGCCAAACCTATGAGGAACACGCCGCGTGATCCCTTATACTATGCAAGAGAGGCGCTTCCGACAGATGGCGATTCTGTAAGTCCTCACCCTCAATAGCTTTCAAGCCACCGGTAGTACCTATAGTGCCGCTTCGATCAAGTGTCGCTCAGCACTGTTGACATTTGCAATACAGTTAAACCTTGATATAACTAAGTCAGTAAAATTGAGTTCTGCTCAATATGATGATATATGGAGTTTATTGGCACAAGATCCAGGGATGGCCAAAGAGCACCAAGAAAGAGAGCAACAGATGAAACAGAGAGGAACAGATGAAACAGAGAGGAACAGATGAAAGAGATACAACACAGGGCAGAGCGCTCCTGGAAAAATCACACCATTGAAAGGAACACCTTCGTCGCTGAAAAGAAGGTGCGCAGTAGTGAAGATAGTGGGAGATTTTTAAAAAATGAGAAAATATATTGTGTAAACATACGATAGATGGCAGAAACACACAAGAGTGGTGGCTTTGGGCCACAGTGTGTATATCTGAATGGAGAATTGCCGTCGTAGCAGTGCACAAAGTCCAGAAGCCACACCTCCCATTTTCAGACACATGCGCAACCATGCCCACGTAGAGGAGCATTCCACACACGCTAAAAAAGGAACCTAGGCTGAGAAAACCCAGACAGAGGAGATAATATGTTTCTAGAAATATACAACAGATGGCAGAACCACCTCGGAGCTCGCCAACAACTCCATGTTACTGTGTCTATCCGATTGGAGAGAGTGGAGAATGTACAAGTACGCCAGTGACATGGCGGGACAGAAACGCAGAAACATACCAGTATGTCAATGACACTGAAAGGGTTAAGCATGACAACTCCTATTATTCATTGCAGTTAAAATTGAATGCACATTACTTTCAAGACACAAAATATTTTACTTTGTTCATAGAAGTTATTCATGCACTCCACCTTTATGCTTTAGATTCTGGATGTGCTTCTTGCTTGTCTCAACTTCTAATGGTTAATGACTTGAAATTAAAAGTAAATCATCCTGCTTAACACTAGGCACTTCCTAGAACTCGTAATACTGCACACTGATGCACTAGTTGGCAGCACACAGTGGTGGGCACGATGCAGAGAAAACAACACATGATTTCCCTGTGTATCACACCACACAAAGACACAAGTAGTGGAGAAGAGCAGTGATTGGATGCAGCCATGAACGAACACAATACCGTAACATACTCTTAACATTTCTTTCAAATTTATGTGAACTACCTTATATAGTCTGTTTTCTTTATTTCATAAACAGAGGTTGTGCTGACAATTTCACAGAAACCAGCAGGCACATGAAGTTTTGCTTGCAGCCTACAACAGTTGCACACCACTGCATCTCCACAAGAAAATTCTGCTGGCAACTTCTGAGTTAAAGCTCTTCAGTGCCCATTCTCTTACCATTCATGATTGTCATCACTACCAAATGATACTTTGGTTGTGAGTCAGCCTTGTTCCAACCAGAATGGCACTTTACGAGTTTAAGAGCATGTGCTGAAACTCCAAGTGCTTCTGTTTCTCATCCGACAAGACTGTTCCTTTCAGCTGCCAGCACTGTCACACTGCAGGAGAGTAAAGTTTGGGAGGGTAGGACAAGATAGGTAGTGGTGGTACTACCTGGTTCTTGACAGAAGAGAGCACAACGATCACAGAGACTTAGGCGTGCTGGACGGCCTGCACAGCCACTGGTGGTGATGGTGACCAGTCGGTGTCCGGGCAGCAGCCAGCTCTGTGCACGGCCTTGCTCTAGCAGAAACATTGCTGCACCCGAGCGCCGTGGCTGCGCCCCGCAGCTGCCAAAGCTGCACTGGGCCACGAGGTCACCCAGAGTGGCCAGCAACTCCTCCTGTAGCTTCACCACTGCAGGGTCTCGTCTCTCCTCTTCTCCGAGCTCCAGCTGGGCACGCAGGTTCTGCACACCATTCAGAGCTCAGACGCACTGTTCAGTTGCAACAGTACTACATCATTTGTCAAATGCACGACCAACGCTGAATCCACGAGTAAAATCTGCAGAATGACAAGGTGAAATTCAGTAGAAGGTAGTAGCGATGCAAGCACAACACTACTTCAAACTACCCATTCTATTTTTGCAGCTACACAATGTATTAATATATATATACAAGGCCCAATCACGCTCCTGAAAAAATAGAAGCATCAATTGGTGTTTTCATCATCCTAATCCCCTTCAAAGCAGTTCCCTATCACTTCCACATACTGAGTCCCACGCTCTTTCCACTTCCTGAAGCAGTCCGGCAACTTCTCCTTGGGAACTGCTGCTAAGGCAGTCATTGCATTTCACTTGATGTCCTCTAGAATTTCAAAAGTGTGTTCCTTTCAGGTGCCTTTCGATTTTTGTGAACAGACAAAAGTCGGGCGGCTTATGCCCAGAAGCTAGAAAGCTTGACTAACCACCGAAATATTATGCCATGCCCAAAAAAATTCATAACGATAACCGTGGTGGCCCATTGCCACTCAGCTGCCACATAATCGGTGACCACAGACAACCTAACCAGCACACCAGCAAGGACTGGCTCAGCACTGCCAGCCATTGAGCACCGTCTACAGCCACATACCAGCCAGAAGAATGGTGTCTCTCCAAACCAGACAAACTATGGTGTCTGCAATTCTGGCCCTAATGCCTGCACTGCCCTGTCACTGTCAATGTCGCTAAAGCTCAAAGATATCAACATCAAAGGCACCACTGTAGTCACCGCTGTAGGCGCCACTGTAGATACATCAACTGGCACTCCCCAACCATACATTCCCATTGCTCTGCACCAGCAAAATTTTCACACTTTCCATCACCTGGCCCATCTTAGTGTGTGTGCCACACAGCACCTCATTTCTTCACGCTCCGTTTGGGTGCACATGAATGCTGGCATGCGCGACTGGGTTCATGCATGCACAGTGTGTCAGCATGTTAAGGTGCCACAATAAACAGTTCCTCCTGCACAACGGTTCCTGCAACTCAGTGACCAGTTTGCCATGATTCGCATGGACATTGTGGGCCCTTTTTCTGCGTGCCAAAGCTTCTGCTATCTGCTTATGTGCATCGACTGGTTCACCAAGTGGCTGGAAGCCACGCCTTCCTCTGACAGTGCCAGTTGCCGCAGCATTTGGCATGACTAAAGTAGGGCGTTTCAGTTGCCCCTCAACAATCATAACTTACCACAGACAGCAATTCGAGTCAGCCCTCTTCAATGAGCATGTGCCCAAGCTTGGGACGACCCGTTGCCACACCAGTGCTTACCTTCCTTAAACCAACTTACTTGTGAAATGCACACACAGGCACATCAAGTAAGTGCCTATCCCACATGGCACACTGTTACAGTGGGTGGAGCACCTTCCCGCAAACTCTCCTCGGCATAGACTTTACACTGAAAACCCATTTCAATTGTTCCAGCATGCAGCTGGTCTACAGCCCCCCACCACGCTTTCCCTGCAACTTCTTCACAGCAAAGGCACCATCCCCTGTCGCTCCTCACTACATCAAGAATGTTCGAAACGTCTTTTCAACTTGGAGCTTGGAGACAGACCCATCCTGGTCAGTCTTAACGCCTGTATATTAGCAGTGACATTTGCTGAGACATAGTTACTAGCGCCAAAGGGCTGCCGAAAAAAAAAGTTGGAACCGGACAGAGTGCTAGGATAGAACGCTAGCAGTGACATTTCCTAGGCAATGCACCTCTCCATCTTGCCCTCAATCCTTACTATCTCAGGCCTTTCCCTGTTCCCGAGCACTGTGACATGACCTACATTGTCAATGTCAGGAGTGAGCCCCACACTACTGCTCTCGAACGGCTGAAACCTGCCTTCAGCGAAGCACCGCTACAAGCCAGTGTCCCATTTGCTGTCTTAGACAAGACCTTAGTGCAGCACTCCCTCCTCCACCACGATGCCGCATGAACAGGACCGCACATTAATTAATTTGCTGCCTACACTGCTTTCTTGAGAAGGAGCCCTGTAGCAGAAGCGCCATCGGCACTGCCCTCAGCCGTGCTAAGCAGTGGTTCCAAGGCTAGCACAGCTGCCAACGCTAGCGCAGAGTGGTGTGCGTGCCAGACAGGACAGACTCGGGCATGAGCAAAGAATAAAAATTTCAGCGGAACCCATCTCACAATGACTGAAGACGGTAACGCATTTAGCATTGAATTAATATACACAATGTATATCCACTGATGAAACGAGTTATGTACGAAGTGTGTACTGCAGCGGGAGTCCTTTTTCGCACTTCTGTAAGAACACTCAGTGTCGCCTAGCAGCGCTGCTACAAAGCCTGCACATGGCCTCCAAAATTCATGGCACACTGGTGCCTGCGAATGCGAAGAAACCTGTCATGAGGCAGCCGGGCTCCTTTCTTGTGCTTCTTCCTGGACACGCCGTGTCATCCAGTGGCACTGCCAATAAGTCCACACGTGGCCTCCGAGGCGAGAAGCACGGCACGCCAGTGCACGCAAATGCTGAGAATTGTTCCCTCGTTTGCCACACACCTAGTGGTAGATACTCAGTGACCCAAGTTGGCGAGAGGTTCATTGAAGAGCGGCACATACCCAGTGCATTCATGATGCAATAATAATAATAATAATAATAATAATAATAATAATAATAATAATAATAATAATAATAATAATAATAATAATAATAAATTCTGGGGCTTTATGCGCCAAAACCACAATTTGATTATGAGGCACACCGTAGTAAGGGACTCCGGATTAATTTTGACTACCTGGGTTTCTTTAACATATACTCATTGCACGGTACACAGGCATTCTTACATTTCACCCCCATTGAAATGCGGCCGCCATGGTTGGGATTCAATCCCGTGCCAACGAGCTTAGTAGTGCAACTACGAGAGAGGAGCCCTGCTGCATCATGACGAGTTTCTCAGTATTCGCACGCACCGACGCACCATGGATTTCGAAGGCCATGTGCAAACTTCACGGTGGTGCTACTAGATGGCGTCGAGTGTTCTTAGGGAAGCACAAAAGAGGAGTCCCGCTGCAGTACATAACTCACACATAACTCATTTCGATGGTGGCAATATGTTGTGTCACTATGTCGATTCAATGCTAAAGGAATTACCGTCGACAGTCATCGTGAGATGGGTTCTGCAGAATTTTTTTCAGGTTTCCGTATCCTGAAATGCTCCATACAATTTCAGCCTGCATAATGAATACACCTGCCAATTTTGTGTAATTACTTTTGGGAGAAAATGAAGCCTCATCATGCAAGTTTAATACTTTAATGCTATAAGGTTATACCAACCATTTGCGAGGACACAACCCCACCCTGTTCTCTAGTCTTGGGATGATTCATCTGTTACACCATTCATCAGTCAATACATTTACTCATACACTGACTATGTCTATACTATTTTATAAATGATCCACATAGACTTGCATGTGATTCAAATTCTTAGAAAAAACATTCCAAAGGTAGACTGCCCGAGAGGAAAGAATATGACAGCAATAATTATCCTACACAGACATAAAGCGCGCACGGGGCTTAATAACTTTTGAACGTGGTTCTTATTACAGACTCGTAGGTTGTGAATACGAAAACACAATTTTTTCTTTAGATATACCAGTTACACGCTAGAGGCAGCATCTTCATGTAAATGGAGAAGGTAACCATCTCCTTATGATTCTTGTCACAAAAACAGTTTTTATTGGCCAAAAGATGTAGATGGAAATGTGGCATTGCGTTGTACATTGGCTTGTTCAAGCTGCATGCTCTATTTTTGTGTCAACTCACAGTAATCGAGAAGTACTTAATGGTTACCTTCTGTCGCATATGACGACAGAATAGCCTAGACCAAATTGTTGGAAATTTTCACCAAAGCTTACAGCAGTAATGTGCCTAAACCACTTTCACACAGTTCCGCATGGCTCAGATTTTAAATTGGGGTTGGACATTTTACAAACAAACAACTGAGCTAATCCTGAAAAGGAATAAAAGCAATGTAAGCGATTGGTTACTATGGAGCAGAAAAGGTTACAGCATGCAACAGCCTATTTTCAAAGCACACTTTCAAGGAATGTAGAGGTCCGTACAAATTTGGTGAAAGCCATGTGGAGAACTTGCCTTCATAATGAAAGGTGCAAGGTCCTTGCGGAATTCAACGCGGCACTTGAGGAACCACAACGCCACCAAGTGGTGGGCCAATGCCACCACTACTTCACTGAACCTGCATGAAGAGTGAGCAGCAGCTGTTTCACAGGCGGCAGGCAAAAATGAATGCAGTTCAAAGTTGCTGTATTTGCACAAATTTTTGCAGCTTGAAAGTGCCCCTTGTGCTTTACAATACACCTATGACACAACTACCCCCATCTCTCTCTCTCTCTCTCTCTCTCTCTATGATATATATATATATATATATATATATATATATATATATATATATATATTGTAAAGGCGTTTATTAGTCACTGCTGTTTGGGACCGACTGTTGCGCAATGCACGGACTCTCAGCATGAGCAGCATTCACCAGCAAAAGCACTGAAGAGAGCAACCCACTAGAAAGCGCTGAAATCCTTCTATACAATATATATATATATGCATGCAAAGTCACACCTCAGTATAACGAAGTTCTACTTGCAGCAAATTAAATTGTGACTTTTGTTAATTCAAGATTTTAAATTTACTGCAGCAAAAATAACTTTGCAAATTCCCAGAACATTCCTGGTGGATAGTATCTTGTCAGTAATCACTTAAACAAATCACAAGAAGAACGGGCCACAATAGCATGGTTACGAGTGCAAGTACACGCGATGCTGATAGCACCATGAGCAATGTGCACCGAGAGCAATGTTCAAGGCGTCCGAGCGATTCACGTTTTATGTCGCGCTTCACCGTAAATCTTTGATGCCATGGCTAACCATGCTTAGTGCCCACAGCCGTTATCAGATGGCACCCTCAAATTACAAAAAAAAATGCAGAAAGGTATACATATTCGTTCTGAGAAGAACAGAAAAAAAAACATGCTGCAGTTTCACCAGAAAGGTAGAGCATTGATGACAATAGCAAAGAGACAACTGCACAAAGTAAGGTTCATAGATTTATCGATGTTACGTGTGCTCAGGCAAAGATCACTCGATGACCAAGAACACTCACTGTTGCAATGCGAGCTAACCCTTCGCACCGTGCTTCGGAAACTTGAGATTACTAACCGCTAACACTAGACGCATGGGAACAAAATGTGCGTGAAGGCACCAACCATCTCGGCTCAGCCTTTGCACTTGCCAAGAATTACCTCCAAGGCGTGGCCCCCATATGGACAACCGTGTGCGGCTACAGCAAGGGTAGAAGAGCGGAGACGTGCATGCTAAGAGGAGAGGGCGAATAGGCGTGCATGCCCTGCCCCTCTGCCCCCTCTAGCGTGTGCTTGAACACGTTATCGTGCGTTTGCCACCCCCCTGCGCTGAAGGAATCTTCAGCGCTCATGTTACTCGGATTGCTCCGCTTCGTTCTGAAAAATGACACTTTATGTTAGTCCAATGATGTCGGTTGACAATGTTTCGTCCGACGAAGCAGACTACTGCAATAAACAATTCACTCATGCATCTGACGCAAATGCAAGTCATTTCCACTTTACGCTTCCTAAAGGAAATGTGGGTGATATCAGGCCAATGACATTGGGCCGGATGGAGGGCACTGCCCCATACTACTGCTGCAATCAGTCCGCTTCAGTCGCCAACGCAAACCTGCGACACTTCTGCCGTCTGCACCGACCACTGATCAAATGACGGCTCGCACAGCTGTAAATTCTTTACCCCTTCCTTACAAGCGCCAGCCACTCAATGCAAGAAAAGACCACACCTCTATGTCGCAAAGGTCACACGCTGGCAAAATGAGGCCCCTGGGATTGACACCTGCTTACACATGAAGATTCTTTTCTATTTGAAAAATTTGACATTTGACCATTTGAAAAAATTGACAGGACCCCATCCCCCATCTCTTGCTAATACGTCTCCCTAATACACCATGCAGTAACTTATTTAGATTTTGCCATTGTCGGTGGTGGGAGAAGTAAACAAGTTTCATGGCCATATGTATCCGTTGTGAGGCTGTGGCAGATATTGCCAACGGACGAATACAAGTCGCATTGTCGAAATGCTGGCTCTAGAGACATCACTCATTCGACTCCACTTGACCACTTCCCGTGAATTGAAGAAAGAGCAAGAAAGAGGTGTTCCGGGGGGGTGAAGACATAAGGCTCAGCGAATAAAGAAGTCACCATGCGCAACGCAACTGCAATGCAGCTAGACAAGGATGTGGGCCATAGACCTATTCTTTCATGTAGCAACATGCATTCATGATGTACCTTGCAAACGTCCTGAGTAAATTGCACTCACAGTCGCTACTGCACGCTCCTTGTTGGCCGCTGTTCCAGTGTCAGTTGTCGCAAGTGCGGCAATCAAAATTCTCCTCTTCCTTTCTTTCTTCCAACTATCACAAATACTAACTTTTTTTAGAATCAGACGCAATCAAGTTGATGCCAACGTGTAGGGTGTTCTTTTTTCGTGCATTTGTCTTTTTCTTGACAGAAAAAGAATTTTCCCTGATTAGGAGGGGGGGAGGAGCATGTGGAGGCACCCAAGGTTTCCCAGCGGGGCAATGCCATTTACATGGAATATTGTAATGGACAAGCAAGGCACATTCAGATGTTATTTGTGGTTCAGGTGCACCGGTGTAAGCATGGCGCAGTTTTGACACAAGCTGGTTTGCTGCCCTACTGTATCTGTTCTGTAATAAAATTCACAATAAGCATTCTGATGCACGTGAGGGGGCACCGCTGCATGTCAGATGTTGTGAACATTTAGGATTCACATTCCAATCAGTGTTTCAGCGCGAGTGAATTGTGACATTTTTTTGCAGAAAAATCAAATATTAATCCACTGGTCTATGTATTACTGTGAGTTCATCAAGAGCAATTGCCTTCAAGATTAAAGATAACATGCCAAACCGTAAATAATGGAAGGCACATGCAGATGCAGCGGCGGTGCTATACATTGGTTAGACAGATTTAGAGAGGATGAGGTCCCGCCTTCCCCACCTCCCCCAGAGGCATGCCGGCACTTCATTGTTTACAGTATTGAGTGTACAGTAAGATGCCCACTTTTCCCCTTTACGTTCTCTGTATACTCCAATAAGACCTTATAGTGAGTCTGTTTCAAAGGTTCTCCTTAGGACAAAAAGCGCCTCTGATTTACAAGCGGAATAAAACAAATAGCCTTTTGCACAGCCAAAAAGAACGATACTTTTATAACTTGTTTAATCACGAAGTATCTAGAAAACCGGAACTTGTCTGGAAAAGGCTAAATTCTTTCTTGGAAGGTTATTCTAAAGAAAGCACTGGCCCCACTGAGATCAAATTAGATAACGATACTTTCACTGGCTGTAAGCTAGCTGACCTTTTTAACAATTTTTTGCCTCTGTTGCAAGCAGTGTTCATAATACGTCCTGCATGGAATCTATGCCTTCGAGAACACGTGACTCTGCGTATTTGTTTCCCGTGTCCCAGCCAGAAGTTGTAGCAGTGTTCTCGTCCCTCGAAAATAGCTACTGCGCCGACCCTGATGATCTACAAATTCGACCGGTCAAGTACGTGCTTGGCATCATTGCCCCATCCCTAACACATGTGATCAATCTAATCTTTCCTTGTGGCGATTTCCCGAGACAGCTACAAGTTGCTAAAGTCACTGTTATTTTCAAAGGCGGCGACAAAAATAATGTATCAAACTACAGGCCTATTTCCATACTGCCCATTTTTTCCAAAGCTATTGAAAAGTTGATTCACATAAGAATGAACAGTTTTTTGAGTCGCCATAACATCATAACGCCATTTCAATTTGGTTTTAGTAAAAAAACGTTTCATGGAATCCGTGTTACTTCTTCAAAAAGAAATCATAATAGATGGTTTCAAGCATCAACTTTACATACTTGGAATATTTATAGACTATTCGAAAGCCTTTGATTGGATTAATCATACCATACTTTTAAAAAAGCTAGAGTATTACGGATTCCGTGGGGCATTTTACACACTTATGCAAAGCTACTTGAGTGATCGCCAGCAGCAGGTACAACTTAATAACTATAAATCAAGCTTTCGATCCCTAAACAGCGGAGTACCGCAGGGAAGCATCCTAGGGCCTCTACATTTTAATGTATATATTAATGACGTAGTAAGAATAGATGAAAATACCCAATTTATAGTTTATGCTGACAATACTACCTTATTCTTTTTAGGATCAGATTTATTGGAAATTCAATCCAGAGCAAATAACGTACTCGCGAAACTACACACCTGCAGTGTGAACAACTCGCTAACTATAAATATGTCAAAAACAAAAGCGATTTTATTTAGAGCTAAGAACAAGAAAGTCAACTTTGATTTAGCGCTTTCTCTTGGTACATCAAAAATTGAGGTGGTTCCTGCTGTGAAATGTCTTTGCGTACTCTTTAATGAAAACATGTCCTGGGATTCGCAGTCTGATTCTGTTTGTGCCAGCCTTTCTCGCTCGGTTGGTATATTATCGCGCACATGTTTTCTTTTGCCTGAGAAAGCAAAACTGTTGTTGTATAATTCACTTTTCCTTTCAAAACTGTGCTATTGCTACCTTGTCTGGGGAACCACCACAATTTCCAACATTCTGAGGCTTTCCAGATTACAGAAAAAGGCTGTCCGTTCGATTGTCAATGCTCCGTATAACGCACACACAGGGCCCATCTGTAAAAACCTAAACGTAATACCTGTTCTCGACTTGTATGATTCTTTACTAATGACACGCTACAAACAAGGCATTAAAACAAACAATCTGTGCTTGAAAGAACTTGCTAATTTGACTGAAAGAATGCATGTTTATGACATGCGCGAAATCACGTTTTGGTTTACACCACGGGCCCGTACCAACTATGGCCAACAAATGCCTAGTCTTTTAAACAACCAACATTGTTTCCTGTAATGCTGCTGCTGTTAAGTTTTGATTTTGTGCTGAAAAGTTTCTCCAAGTTTCATAAATTTAGATGTCATGCATAAAAGTAAAGCATTTCCATTTTAATGTTAATTTCAATGCCCTTAGTCTTTTTTTTTCTTTTCAAACATATAGTTTTGGCATTGTAAGCTTGTCGCATACGAACATTTCCTGTTGCCCCTGTGAAAGTGCAACTATCGGGTACAGACCCCGTCAAGCTTCTGGCTTTTAGTCTGTGCCCCCAGCATTTTTGTACATGCTGTAATGTACTGTAATGCCGAAATAAAATGAATGAAGGAATGAATGAGCACATCATTGGAAAGAGGGAGAGGGAAGGGGTTCCACGGCACTCTGGGAAAACTGGTGGGGTTCCTCAAGGCCAGAAAGTTTGAGAACCCCAGCATTACACAAACTGTTTCCTGCATGTCATGAGAGCAAAACATGACAAAGTGCAGCTCTGACTTCAAACAATGAAAACCAAGCTCAATATGTGAACAACTATTAAATCTGCAGCGCATACTCCATACCAAAAATGCCAGCTGAAATCAGTGGCAGCAGAAAGAGTGCCGCTCCCTAAAGGAGACGCAATGCTGCATAAAAAAGTCGTACAGAAACAAGACACAAACAAAAAGCATTATTTCTATGTTCTGACCAGCCAAAACTATAATCTGAATATGAGGCACGCCATAGTGGGGGACTCTGGATTCATTTTTAATGCTTGGCTTTCAGGGTTCTTTAACGTGCACCCAATGCACAGTACAAGGGCATCTTGCATCTGGTCCTCATCCCAATGTCGCTGCCGCAGCTGGGATTTGATGTTGTGACCTCGTTCTTACCAGTGCAACACCATGGCCACTAAACCACCACAGCGGGCAGAAACAAGACATCACTGTTGTGGGGTCCGCACACCCATGCTCTTGGGACAAAGGAATGACAACACAGTAGTGCAAACAATCACAAGGCATTTATTGCACCTTTCATAGATCAATGCCTGCTAGCCGAGTTGCTATCCACAAAACATGCCTATGGGCGCGCAACGAATCTAGAAGTTCGACTCACCGCGACCGGATAACGAGAGAATATGTTCGCCCTATGCTGGATCCCAACGCCTGGTCGTTCACGTGTACGGTCACGCGAACGGTGGCTCTTTCGCACGAGGCCTCACAAGACGGTTTCGCAGAAGCATGGATCGGCGCACGCGTGGCACGTCTGCGTTGCTTGCCGTCCCGAACCAAAGAGCAAGCGCCTTGTCTTTCCCACACCCAAGTAACCCCGCCGTGAGGCGGCGTTAGCAGTGCAACACATGCACCATCTCTCGCACTGCACTTCAACCACTGCGACCGCCGCGGGTGCCAGGACACGCGGCGAAGCCGCACTGCAGGAGACGGGAGCTATGCGGGAAAACAAGATATCAAGGGACGCATGAGAGTCGCGCATCCCCACACTGTGCAGTTGTATTTGCTCCTGTTTCTGCCCTTGTTGATTTTTTTTTTCACAGTTCTACCTCTTTTATCACAGAAGCTATTGTATAGTTTCATACACCTTTGGTTAGTCATGGCATAACTTTTAGGTCACCATGCTAAAGATACTAAGCAATAGACACGAACACAATTGGACAGGTTGGCAGCAAGAACCAAACTCCATTTGTACGGCTGTGTGGATTAAAAATGAAGCGCTGGAGTGTGTTAAAGGTGGCATCCAGAGAAAGAAAACTACACTGAAAGGAGGCTCTCTTTTTTGTAGCAAACTAACAGGCCCACAAAAAGGCAGTTGGCTCACCTTGCTGGATTGGTGTACGGCAGGGCGATGGCAAACACCTTCCGGTACTCAGCAGCCACAAAACTGGCATAGAGCTGGGGCACACGGATTAGGCAGGCAAGGAACTCGAGTACAGGCAGTGATACTGCCACAGTGGGCGACAGCTGAGCAAGCCGCTGCAGCAACTCAGGCAGTATCTTGGCCGTGGCTGGTCGCAGCTCCAGGGCTGCCAGGGCAAGTGCCCGCAGGCACAGTGCTGCTGCGGGCTTGCAGCCAAGCCCAGACTCTAAGACGTGCAGCAGCAAAAGCGGTGACTGAGCATCCAACTCTGCTCGGTATAACACCAGTGCACTGGCCACTGGATAGAGCAGAGCTTCTCCACCGGCAGTGCGCACCTTGTCCAGCAACTTGCGGTCGCCAGCTACCTGCAAGGCCAGTGACCTTAGTTCTGGCCTGGTTGATGTTTCACACACAGCACCTAATAAAAATTTTATTACCAGAGTGCATTCCGGAGCAGTAATTGCAGAATCACCACAAAGATCAGTGGCAGTACAGTTGAACCTACTTACAATATTCAAGAGCCAAGAAAATCCCACTGTTATAACTGATAATCGTACCATCAGGGTTGCATAAGAAAGGCAGAGGGGACAAACATTCAAGCATTTTAATTAGACCGAAAGTGCAGTCACTTATATCATTACTGGTTTTAACAACACTTGGAAAAGGAAGGTGAAAAGGAAAGAAATGTGAAATCCAGAAAAAGAAAAAAAATAATGTGAGTCACTTCATCAAACCCGCCACTCTGCCGCGCATGCTGCACAGCATGCCTTCATCAAACCTCTCCCTTCTCCTGTCCACCAAGCCCCCACCCTCCGATGTCAACAAGAGGGTGGAAGGGAGACAGGAGAGGGGTGCGCAAGGCTAGCAATGCGATGCGGGCGTACTGCATAGGGTGTGCGGCACAAAAGCGTGCGTGACAACACTGCCTGCACATTTTTTTCCATCTTTTTTCTGTTTCTTCAAGGCAATGCAACGAAGGCATGCTGTGCAGGGTGCGCGGCACTAAGGTGGGTGTGACGAAGCAGCTTGCATTTTTTTTTTCTGCACGGATTTTGCTTTCTTTTTTTGTTTCAGCTGACATACTCAGGAGCCAGAGCCAGATTTAATTGTTATAACTCATAATGCCGCATGAGAGCATCGTAGTATGCGGTTTATTTTACCATAGAACACGTGCAAAAATTGACAGTGCATCCACTGCTCATTGTTATATCCGATATATTGTTAAAACTGGTATCGTTATAAATGGGTATGCCTGCAATGCTTTCTTTATTTACTTCCTTTTTCCTTCTTTCACTTCTTGCATGTCACTTTTGAGCAGCCAGCCAGTGATCTTCCTTTTCCCCAGCACAGTCGTTCCATGCATGTATCCCAAAATTAAATAAAAGAACAAAACAACGACACGAAACCAGTTCTCAAGCGTGACACACAAGCAATCAGGTCATCATCACCATCATCATCATCATGAGCCTATTTTATGCCCACTGCAGGACGAAGGCCTCCCCCTGCGATCTCCAATTGCCCCTGTCCTGCGCCAACTGATTCCAACCAGCGGCCACGAATTTCCTAATTTCATCGCTCCACCTAGTCTTCTGCTGTCCTCGACTGCGTTTCCCTTCTCTTGGTACCCATTCTGTAACCCTAATGGTCCAACGGTTATCTAACCGGCGCATTACATGACCTGCCCAGCTCCATTTCTTTCTGTTAATGTCCATTAGAATATCAGTTATACCCGTTTAGCATGAATCTATTTACTAACTTAGCTGCTGGTAGGCAAAGTTTCTGCTTAGCATAGTGAACACATTGAAGTGACACGCACAGGCAGTGATAAGGGAGTCATTGCCTGTGCGTGTCAATTATATATGCCTCTACAACATCCTTGTGGTGGCCTTCATAACCTTCATGACCATAAGGTGGTGGCCTTCACAAGTAAACATTTTAGAACTCTTAAAAAGTGCTGCTGAAGGTGATCTGACCAGAGTTCTTCAATCATTAAACTCCTCATTAGCCCCATGCTTCATATTGCAGACCCAGCAACTGGCAAAAAGCATGGAAGTTTGCAGACTGTCACATCACTTATGGGCAATAAAACTACCTAATTATAAAATGTCTTCTTTCTGAGCATGACAAATACAAAAAAAAAGGGGGGGGGGGCAGTTTCACCAGCAATAGCAAGATTTAGCGTAACCATATTTAGAATTGTGTTTGAACTCCTTGTAGGTATTCTAACCATACGTGGATGTGACATGTTGGTGCAAAACCGCATGCAAGGCAACCTCTGCTAGGCAGAAGGAAGAGTGCCCAGGCAGCTACCAGGTGTCTCACAATGCTGGCGCGATGAGGTGCTTCGCCAGTGGTGTTGCAGGTGTCACACCTCGATGGTACGTGCGAAGAAGCTAACAGACACGGACGGTGTTATTCAGCACCGTACTAGATCACAGTATTAGATCAGCTTGATGTTCACTGCCTGTTCCACTCAGACCAGTGCATACAAACCAGTGCCAGTAGTCAGATGCCAGCAGGCAGTTGTTTCTTCAGCAGGTGAATGCCATGATGAGTGAGAACCCTGAAAGGCCAATTATGACCATTGCCGAACAGCTTGAAGGGGCAGAGCCAATAGCCAAGCTCTCTGCGCACGATGCCATTATGCACCGCTCTCAAGTAATAGATTTGCTTGCTCCCACAGTGCCTACATAACCTAAGAATGGCAGGCTGCAAACATCTGCAGCCACGTCACCCTCAATGTTGTTTCCATAGTTCATAAGTCCATAAGCCTGCTACACTGCCATATACGGGTAGCGTCAATGAGAGGGAGACAAACAAGTAGCCACACAATGTTAAAAACTCGCTAAAAAAGCTGCTATTGTCACATAGTAGTGACGATTAATAATACAGCAGCAAATCTGTGAATGATGAAACTAACTTTTATTGGGTGAACTTATGCCCACAAAAGCAAGTTACTCAAAGCACAGCAATAGTGGCAATTGCGGTCAGCGATCGGCGAAATTACACAAGAGATTTACACAAGAAATTGCACAAGTCCACATGTCACTGTTGTGGAAGAACTACCCAACATTAAAATGCACTATGTAATCCGAGCATGCAGCAGTTATCGAAGGCCGGAGACAGCTTTATTCAATAGACCTAGAAAACAACGGTAAAGGAAACAATGTAAAAAATTCAGAATGAATCCAATTAATCCTAGATATAACGAAGTAGGTAAACCTTGTTATATAAAAATTGAAATTTTTGTGCAAGTATGTATAATCACCAACATATATATATTTTTTTTTTTGCATGGAACACGTAAAATTTTCTGAGTTATCCGGCAATCAAAAAATGCGAATTTCAATGAGTTGTTTTGTTGAATTTTGTTGAGTCAGTGAATGAAGATGCGGTTTTATGCCTTGCCAACAATATCTTCACATCGGCAACACGAAGCCAAGTCTGCGAAGCTTTCACAATAGTGTCACCCACAGTGGGACACAGCTATCATGAAGAGGGCAGGCAGAAGAGAACGAATGCCTCATCTGCCTCTCGCTTCAACGAGTCTCCGACATTCGGGGTAACGCAATCTCCAGCACTAAACACACAGGAACACAGTGTGTGTGCCCTATTTCGCAGGTAATCTGTGGTGGATGCAAAAAATGGGTGAGTCGAGATGGCCATGGTTTCATGTGCGCTGTCTTCTCAGGCGTTTAGTGCTGGAAGTTTAGTAGACTTCAAGTTTCCGAGATGCATTGAAGCGAGCGGCAGACAAAGCACTTACTCCCTACTGTCTGCACTGTTCATGACTTAGCATCATCCCTGTGCAAGTGACATTATCGGCCGTGGTGGTGGAGTGGACGCAAAAGCTTTGCATGCTCCACTTCATGCAGTAGATGTGAAGATATTGTCTACAAGCTATGAAACTATATATTTGATTGCGAACTCTTGCATTAACAAACTTGTTTTTTCCAATTACCCGGTAATTTGAAAAATTTTACACCCCTTTTGTGTAACCAAAATCCTTCAGCAACTACTTATTTGAATAAAAAAGGTTGAGTTTCAATATCACGAAATTTCTATATAATGAAGTAAAGTGCCAAATTTACAAATTTTGTTATATCAAGGTCTAACTGTATTGAAATTGTGGTTACTGAGGTTCAAAATGTGCGGTGTTCTATGGGCGGAAATAAAAATTAAGATACTTTGTTATATAGGGCATTTCGTTATACTGAAGCTTGTTATGTCTAGATTTAATTGTATTTTGATTCATGACTGAAATATTGTTTCTATTCCTACAAGCACTATTATATTCTTAAATACGTTGCATACTTGGTAGAGTAACAATGCATCGGACAGGCAAATGGAAGAAAACGAACAAAGTGCGAACTGACAACCAAATTTTACTGCGCCCAGCGCGTAGACAAACCATATGAAGCTTTTTGCATCCTCAGGAAAGGAGACAGGTGCATGAATGTGCCACTGATGTCACTACACAACAAAGAAACCAAATTTCTTTCACATGTACATTTGGTGCCAATTTTTTCTGTGTATTTTACGTGCTTGTCTTTTTCTAGTCTCTTTTTCTCCTTATGCACAATATAGTGCCTTGTGTGCAATAAATTTTGTTGACAGTGAGCGCTTTCTCCGTATCCTTCCATTTGTCCTGTCCCATGGGCTGTTACCCTATTAGCTACATGTACCAACCCACCCAAGTTAGTCCTCTTTTGCTACTCACATGGCTGATGAGCCAACTGGAGAGACGGCGCAGGGAAAGCCGCCCACATAACACCACTGCCCGATCCCGCAGCAGGCCTGGAAGCCCTCGAAGCAGTGTGCTCAGCACGGACCCATCAGTCTCCTGCACAGCAAGAAAAGACGGCCACTGATACAGAGTACCTTGTGTTTCACCTCA
Organism: Dermacentor andersoni; assembly: GCF_023375885.2. NCBI lineage: Eukaryota > Metazoa > Arthropoda > Arachnida > Ixodida > Ixodidae > Dermacentor > Dermacentor andersoni. The sequence goes on from NC_092817.1 coordinate 12,164,931, forward strand.
CAATTTCTGTGCTGACATTAACGTTACAAACACGTAAATGTGCAGCATGTGGCAGTGGACATTCAGAGTTCTCTAGGTAAGGCTATAAATGCAGCTAGAATCTGGGGAGGTGGTCAAGTGTTAAGAAGCTAAGACCCTTGCACCTGATTAATAAGCCATAGCCGCACTCATTATCAAAGTTAACCAGATGAAGCACTTAAGCCAGAGCAACCATGCACAGTTTGTACAGACTTCCACACCCTTTAATGCCCTTTAAAAGAATTTTCAAGAATAATGTGGCCCACAACGTGCCACATTCTCATTGCATTTTTCACTTCTCTGCCAACATATGCATTACATTCACGGTACAGCGTCATATGGCTTATCCCTCATGACAAGGAGCATGAACTGGCCCCCAGAAAGCACACAGTGCCCAGCCAAAGCAAAGTGACCAGAGGGGAGGGGGGAGGGGGGGCTACAAAAGCAAATGAAGGGACAAAACAGTGAAGAAAGCAGAAGAGGGGAACCTGCACCTCTTTCTCACTCGTCCACTGTGGGGATTTTCAGCTTTGCGCTAGTCATATTAAGCATAACGCGTGTACTGTAGCACCAGCTTTAAATTTTAGAAGCACTGCAGTAATGTTACTGGCCCATGCTTTTCTGTAGCAGTTCTAGAAGCAGCCGAATGTGTTCTAGAGCAGTAAAAATGGGCTTCCAGAGCAGGTTTATGAAAGTGATTGCAAAGCATATATGGAGCTTTTCCAATGGGCAAGCCATGCAAAAGCAATAAGTTGCTGATTGTTTACAACCTCCATTGAAACATCAAAAATGAGACCACTGCTCCATCACAGTCTTCACAATGGACTGCAATGAAACAAGCAGTGGTGTCCAAACATGTGCTGAAAACACACTAAGGTGGCATATAAAAGCATGGAAGCACTTGGACAGGCTACCTGTGGACTTGGAAGACATTTTTCAGCACGATCTCACTGCTATAATGCATAAATGTGCCCTGTAAGATGGTGCAGTCTATAAAACAAAAAGCTATGTTGATAATACAGCAGAAGCTCATGTAATAAGCGCCCGTTCCCCCCTCACCGTCACTTATATAAAACTGAATTTTTTAATATTTTTATATAGTCACTGCTCCGTCATTAGTTATCTTCATATTGTACTCATTATTTAAAGATGAAGTTGTAAGTGTGATAAAAATGCTGTAAACTTTTTAAATTTCACGAGTTACAACATACTATGTTTATATTAGAGGGGCCCTGAAACACCTTTGTAATTAATCATAGAATGACATCACTATTAAATTATGTCAACTTGCAAATCTCCTGCCACATAAATTTTTCTAATCCTTCAAGCAGAAGCAATGTTAGATGCGGTTACTGGAACGATGAGAAACTTTTGCTCTCCTTCCATTTCGACTAGCGAACTAGATGCTACACAGCGGGGACAGCAAAGGGGTGCGAGGGAGCAATACCCCACTTGCCCCGCCCAAAGGCGGCAAGATGACTCGTGGCCGCCACGGCATCTATGCTACACTTGTCTTGGAGGCTACACACAGCAGATGCAGCAATGCACAACTGTCATGTATTGTGGGATTCTCACCCGTGCTCTTGGGTCAAAGGAACGACAACACAGTAGTGCAAACAATCACAAGGGCATTTATTGCACCTTTCATAGATCAATGCCTGCTAGCCAAGTTGCTATCCCCAAAATGTGCTGATGGGCGCACGACAAATCGCAGAAGTCCGACTCACCGCGACCGGATAGCGAGCAAATATGTTCGCCCCATGCTGGATTCGAACGCCTGGTCGTTCGCACGTACCGTCACGCGAACGGTGGCACGTTCGAACAAAAGCCTTCGCGAGACGGTCTCGCAGAAGCATGGATCGGCGCACGCGCGAAACCTCCACGCTGCTTGCCGATCTCGAGCCAAAGAGGAAGAGTTTTCTCATTTCAGCGTCCAAGTAACCCCGCCGTTAGCAGCGCAACACTCGCGCCATCTCTTGTACTGCGCTTCAACCAGACCGACTGCCGCGGGCATCACGCAGGCCACGCGGCGAAGCCGGATTGCAGGAGATGGGAGCTATGCGGAAAAACAACATATCAGGGGACACGTGAGAGTCGCGCATCCCCACAGTGTAGACTGGTAGAGAAAAGAAGAAACGGTGTTTCTGTCTTTTTGAGATCGCAGAAATAAATATTTTTTCATTTCTATAGCTCAAATAAGCAATAACTGTATTACTGAGGATGTTCTCACGATCACGAAATCAACCAATAGCTGTTGCGGACTCCACTGCTTGCGATGATACTGCACAAAGACGTTGCGAAGAAGAGAGCAAGAGATTTTTCACTGTTTTTGACACGACATTGTAAATTCCCTGCTGCATGCAGTGCATTAGTATTTGGTTCACAAGTTCACAGGAGCCTCGTTGACAGATTGGTAACGTTTTATTACCATGTTCAAGAAGTGTTTCAGGGCCCCTTAAGAACTTGTGCAATCATATTCGAAGACAACTCCGATTTGTTTTAATCTTGCAGAGTGCTTCTGTTGAGAGATATTGGTTATCAAAACTGACACTAAGTGGGCTAATTTCGCATTTATAGGCACGAGTCCTGACACAACCCAATCCAATGCTAGTAGTTTACTATGGAGGAAAGTGGAAAGTCTTGCTTTGCCAACTGAGAGAAGGGATGCAGGCAGTGGTAGGAATGGCAACTTCTGGGGTAAAATCAATTTCATTGCTTTTTACAATGCCAGCGATACGAAAAACCTAATTTTGCTCTGTGTAGTGCTTCAGTGATATATCTATTTGAAATACTACTGCGATGGTTGATAACATGGGGCATTTTCCGTTTGCTTTTTGCAAAGTACAGATATGCTGTCAAATTAAGCTGTGTTACAAGAATTCAGTTTGGAGATTTCTGCCTACATGCGAGCACAAGTTGCGCACAAGCATACTTGGTAGGTGCTCATGGAAGCTGATGGCAGATCGCTTGTGAACTCTATCTTGGCTCTACAACCACCAGTCTAGCGCATGAGTGTAATCTCACGACCAATCACCTACTGGTCTGAAGATACTGATGACAAGCTTGGTGCGATGGCAGATTTCCATCAAAGTAGCTAGGCAGGCTAAGCAGCTAAAGTCCTAACCAGTGTCGCTTTGTCAGTTGTGGTTTGGAGCGGAGTAGATGAAAATCTTAGTAGCAGCCGGACAATGTTCCTAAAGCCGTTAAATCGTATCGCCAACGAAAGTGCAGGTCTAGCTCAGCACCAGCACATGCGTTTGCTGCCACCTAAGAAGAAACCAGAAGCAACATTGCTCCATTGCCTAAGCAACTTGCACATGGCAGTTCAAGGTATTGAAAAAGAAAAATATTCGGATATCACGCACTGTGGGAATCTATGTAAGCGAAGCTTTCTATGCTGTTTGCTTTGACTGACTATAATTAGCGGAGATGTTGATGGCAAATATGTCATTTCCTCAGCGTTTAATTCAATAGGAGAGTGGTGAGTTGATAAATGTTACCTCATGTGCACCACTACTGTTTGTCCGCGTAGTACACAGAACACACAGGGAGAGGTGTTTGCTTGAGGCGTTGTGCGCCATTGTTCGTACTCTCCGAGAGGGTTGAGCAGTACCATTGCCTCACATTGCACATCACAACGTCGCAGAAGTGTTAAAAATTAAATTAATTATGAGGCTGTACATGCCAAAACCACAATTGGATTATGAGGTATGCCTGAGGCTGTGATTATGAGGATTATGATTAGTGGCGACTCCAGATTAATTTTGACACCCTTGTGTTCTTTAAAGTGCACCTAAATCTAAGTGCACAGCATTTTTTTATTTCATTCCCATCAAAATGCAGCTGCCATGGTTTAGGGTTGAAAGCGCAATCTCGAGCAATGCCATAGCCGTCAAGCTACCGCAGCAGGCACAAAAGTGTAGATTCGACGTGCAACTGCTTACGTAGCACTGCCTGACCCTACAGTGTTTTAATGCGGCTTTGTGTCTGCAATGCCCTACATCAGTTGTCCACTTGACAAATTTGCATGCCGTTTATTTTTCAGAAATAGCAGAAGCGTGTTGTACCGTACCTTCAGTTTGACCGCAACCGCTGTTTCCTTGCCTTTTAACGTCATCTTTTCCTTCTCCTGCTCTCTAACCATGTACGGAAACTGTGAGAGGGGCAAGGCTGTTATTCACTCATTTCGTGACTGCGTCAATTCTACCGATTTTCAGCGTCCTCTGCCCCCTCCTCTGTATGTTTCTATTTACGTCCCCTCTGGACTTGCATGTTAGTAGAAAGTTAAGTACTGCAGTTTCTGCAATGCTTTTGAAGGAGGTAACCAGATAATTACAGCTGTCAAGAGGCTAATGTCATGACACTCAGGGACCCCAGAGGGCATCGTGCACATGCCATGCAATGTAAAGATCCAAACAAGTTTCTCGTGTCGACTTTCCTCTCTGCTATGCTCCTGCCATGTACATACACGATCTGAACCCCCCCCCCCCATGCAGTGTGCAAGGAAACAACAGCAGCAGCACAAAAGTCGAAGGAAGAGGCAAAGAAAGCTCCGCTTTAAAAAATTCGACAATTACGATACTTCCTAATGCGAAATTTGAATGCAGCTCTATACTTGTTTTCATTTCGCAATATATTGAGGCAAAGAATTTGAGAGAGACATGTAGCAGAGTTGGCAATTGTCGAAAATCTGATCTGCGGGTCAAGTGCGTCGGCTTTTATACATGACTTGTCGAAGGTTCTAGTGTAATCATTGGTGCCGCGTGGCTTCCAGAACTACACAATTCGCATCGCGCATACAATCAGCCTACAAAACAATCGCAAACCATGACTATCGAAACAAGCACAAATGAGACCAAACCAAGCAAACCAAACAAGCGGAAGCGAGAGCTAACACGAGCAGACGATAGTACAAAATGAGCGGTGCAGCTGAGACCAGATAGGAGTACACATCCAGCGGCAGGGCAGTTGAAACCAGTTGCCTGTGCACACGTCACTGAAGGGGCCGCTCTCATTGGTCTCCGCCGTTCGCGGCTCGTGTTTTTCATCTGCCACTCCGCATTTGCTCTTCCAGCTTTCGCTGTTGTGGTCGTTTGCTCGGTTACGCCACTGCCGCTGCACACCGCAAGAATGGGCAATTAAATTGTGCTTTAAAAGCAGAACCTCTCTACACAATGGCCCACAGAAGCACGGAAGAAACAGCGGCACAATTCAGGCTTGGCTCGGTCCACTGCTCATCCAACGTAGCCACTGGCTCACACTACATCGCTTTCAGTGGTGCGGCAAAATGGCGTTTAAGGACTTTGTTCTGTTTTGTCCAAGTATCTCTTTCCGCCATGGTAGGAGCAGAGTTATCAGATTTAGCTAAAATGGAGCAGGACATAGCAGGATTCATCTCTGGGTGCAGTTCAGCGCAATTGGCACAGCAGTAACATCCCTGGCATTGTTTCGTTACAGTGCTTGCTGCGACCGCAGTCACCTACCATGAAAAATCAGTTGCATAATCGGACTTTATCTACATTACCCAAAGAAATCAAGGGTTTTCAAGGGGGTTAAATAATTGCTGTACATTTAAGGCCTCAAAATTTTAATTTTCTATTACAAGTGTTTTAAAGGGTTTCAGGGACCTGTGCACACTCTGACACACCATGATGTAAAAAAGCAAGAAAAAGTCACAGTTTTTCTCGAACGTGAAACATCGATTACGATAGCAAATCAGTAGACAACTATACGAAGTAAGCATAGTAGTTTTATCGGCTGTATTAACTTGTAAACATTCGCTTACTATCTGAATTAACAAGGATGGTGTCAACGCTCACAAACAAACATGAACACATCACACTCGATGAGTGCGGATACTCGCTGTCGAAACACTGGTGTGAGAATGTGCGGCAGCAGCAGGGAGCAAAGTGGCCTCCATACGGTCTATCGCTTCAATGCAAGAGTAGCGAGAAAACAGTGCGCACAAAGGTGTGAGAGCCATCTGCACATCCCTTTTAAGGTACGGTGTGCGTGACTGCACACGGCCATGCAAAGTGCGCACTTGTTGGCACAGTCGAAGCCTGCCCCCCTCCCTCCTGCACTGCCTCCCCGCTTTTCTCCATATATGGCGCACGAGATTGAGCCATAATTGTCAGTTCCCATTGCACCCGATCGCAAAATGCGCAGTTGCTGCCAGAGCACAGCACTGCCCACCCCTTCGTCCCTCCAACCCACGGCCTTTCGCGCGATGGAAGATGGCGCCTTTGCTCTCCACTTTCTTCCTTCGCACATGCCAGATTGAACCGCGATCGCCGGCTCACCCTCGCACGCTCTGATTCGCATATACACCATAGAGCACGAGGTGATGATTTTATCGCCCGTGGATTTTATACGGACCCTGAATGAATGTTTGATGTTTTATGGCGCAAGGGCCAAGTATGGCCAAAGAGCGCCATGTCCGTGGTAATGACTTCGCAGTGTAATCATGAGTTCGATGAAGTTGGTGTGACGTGGCTGTAGAGGGGCCTTAAAAATGGTCGCGTTAAAGTGCGTAAAATCTGTATAATAAGATTATGTCGATGACTTATGACGTGTACTATGAACACTAAGATGCACTTAAAAAGAATGATACGATGTGTAAAAATATATAAGGTTATAAGATATGCTAGAGCACTACTGCCTCCTTAGAGTCCTTGAAAAACAAGGGCCTGGAGGCATGTGCTATGCAAAACTGTTATCGCAGTGGCATCCTCTGGAGCGAGGATGCTCTATGAATTTAATGGGCATATAACGTGTAGTACGACATCATTTAAATAGTTGAGGACTGCCTTGGTGTCAAAAAGCGGTTCCTTACCAAGAAACATAGTCGGGTGCAGAGGGATGTAATGTTGGTAAGCAAGCGGAAAATGTTTCTTTCTCTCCGTTTCGGCTTCCCGACACTCCAGGAGCACGTGGAGGATGGTAAGCCTCTCACCGCATCTACCACAGATTGGAGGTTCACTTCCAGTAAGCAGATAATTATGGGTGCCAAATGTGTGTCCTATTCTGAGGCGACAGAATAGGACATCTGTTCGCCGAGATTTTGTTGGGGAGGGCCAAAAACCTAACTGTGGCTTTATACCGTGCAGTTTATTATTTATTTCTGCGTCCCACATGCGTTGCCAGTGGTTTCGCAGTTTCTTTCGTATGTAAGGTTTCAGATCTGTGTGAGGCATCAAAGCAGTATTATTAACAGCAGGGAGTGCAATTGACGTAGCCATCTGGTCTGCCAAAATGTTACCTTCGATTCCCCTGTGGCCGGGTACCCAGCATATGATGATTTGCTGGTTAGATAGATAAGCTTTGCACAGGTCAGAATAGACCTCAGTAAGTACAGGGTTTTTATGTTTGTAGGGTGACATTAAGGCCTTCACCACACTTAGGGAGTCTGTATATATAACAGCTTTTTGGAGTTTTGATTTCCGTATATGCTTTACAGCCGACCATATAGCATAGGCCTCTGCCGTAAAGATACTTGTTTCTGGATGTAGTACATCGGATTCTGAAAAAGATGGACCGACGGCTGCATAGGATACTCCGGCATGTGACTTGGAAGCGTCTGTGTAGAACTCTGTGCATGAGTGCTTGTACTGAAGTTCTAGGAAATGCATTCGTATTTCGAGTTCTGGTGCGTGTTTTGTAAGTCTTACAAAAGACATCACATTCTATCACTTGCCAGTGCCAAGGCGGTAGCTGCTTCGCTGGAGGCATGAAGCGGTATTCAAAGATTGGAACATCCATTTCCACGCTAAGCTCCCTCAAACGGAGTGAGAAAGGCTGTCTCACAGAGGGTCGATTACGGAAAAGTGCAGTACATGTAGAATCGTTAATAGTTTCACAACACGGATGTTCAGGATTAGAGTGTACTTTAAGGAAATATGTGAAGCTGGTGTAAGATCTCTGCAGATTGAGTGGCCACTCATTCGATTCTACATAGAAGCTTTGAATGGGGCTAGTTCTGAATGCGCCTGTGGCCAAACGGATACCAAGGTGGTGGATGGGATCCAGCATCTTTAGTGCACTCGGGGCGACAGAGTTGTACACTATGGCGCCATAGTCTAACCGTGATTGAATGAGGCTCTTTAAATATTCATTATACATTTCCTGTCGCTACCCCACATAGTGTGTGATAGCACCTTAAGTAAGTTCATAGTTTTTAGACATTTAGTTTTGAGATATTTTATGTGCGAGATGAAAGTAAGCTTAGAGTCAAGTATTACACCTAGAAATTTCTGTTCTTTGTTGACAGGTATTTGTTGTCCACCCAGTTCCATGCACGGGTCTGGAACCAGGCCTCTCTTTCTTGTAAAGAGAACACATGAACTTTTGTGGGGGTTGACTTTAAATCCATTTTCGTCTGCCCACTTAGATATCTTGTTCAAACTCTGCTGTACTTGTCTTTCGCACACTGCCTGGTTACAGGATTTAAAACCTATTTGTATGCCATCTACGTAAACGGAATAAAATATAGCTGGTGGTAATGAAGCACAGAGTGTGTTCATTTTAACTATAAAGAGCGTGCAGCTGAGCACACCTCCCTGGGGTACACCAGTCTCCTGTATAAATGGACGTGATAGTACATTCTCGACTTTCACGCGGAAGGTACGGTTGGACAGGTAACTTTCTATCAGTTTTAGCATATTGCCACGGATGCCCATTCTCGACAAGTCTCGCAAGATTTTGTACCGCCATGTTGTGTCGTACGCCTTCTCCATATCGAGAAATATCGATAGGAAAAACTGTTTGTGTACGAAAGCGTCGCGGATATATCCTTCAATACGTACAAGATGATCGGTTGTGGACCGCCCTTCTCTAAAGCCACACTGATAGGGATCCAGCATTTTGCTCAGTTCAAGGAAGTGAATTAGTCGCCGATTAATCATTTTTTCAAATACCTTACAAAGGCAGCTTGTGAGGGCTATCGGGCGGTAACTTGCCACTGAGGAAGGGTCTTTGCCATGTTTCAAAACAGGGACCACAATGGCTTGTTTCCATGCGGTTGGAAAGTATCCCACAGCCCAAATAGCATTAAAAAGTGCGAGTAGTGTAACTTGCATGTCATTGTGTAGGTTTTTGATCATTTCATACATTATTCTGTCCGATCCTGGTGCAGAGCTCTTGCATGCGCTCAAGGCAGCTCTCAACTCTGCAATACTAAAAGGACGGTTGTATGGTTCATTCTGATGACATTTTCTGATGAAAGGCTTACATTCTTCTATTTGTTTGTGTTTGAGAAAGGATTGTGAATAATTTGTTGAACTTGACACGTTCTCAAAATACTCCCCAAGTGAGTCTGCCTGGTCTTGCAGTGTATCGCCCTGTGTGTTTACCAGAGGTAGTGAAAGTGTTTGCCGCCCTCTAATCCTATTAACCCTGTTCCAGGCTTTGGCCTCATCTCTGAACGAGTTAATACTCGATAAAAACTTGTGCCAACTTTCTCTTTTGGCCTGTCGGCGGGTTCGCCTGCCTTGGGACTTTACTTTTTTAAAGTTGATAAGATTCTCTGCAGTAGGAGAAGCGCGTAGCAACACCCACGCCTTGTTCTGATTCTTACGTGCGATCCTACATTCACTGTTCCACCACGGTACACGTCGTTTGCATGCCAAACCACTTACTTCGGATATGCATTTTGATGCGGCATCTATTATGAATGATGTAAGATACTCCACAGCAGCATCAATTTCTAAAGAAGACATGTCAGCCCATGAGATGCTAGTGAGAGTTTGAAATTTCTCCCAGTTGGCTGTGTCTATCTTCCACCTAGGAGCTTGTGGAGGATATTCGTTTTCTTTAGATGTTCTTATCAGTATGGGGAAGTGGTCGCTCCCGTAAGGATTGTTCGTAACTGCCCATTCGAGTTCGGGCAGTATGGACGGGGAAACTATACTAAGATCTATTGAAGAAAAGGTTCTGTTTGCTAGGGAGTAATGCGTGGGTTCCTTCTTATTCAGCAAGCACGCACCTTAAGAAAAAAGGTACTGTTCAACAAGATGACCTCGCGCGTCTATACGAGAGTCGCCCCACAGGCAGCTGTGCGCATTGAAATCGCCAAGAACACCATAAGGTTCAGGCAATTCGTCTATAAATGACTGAAATTCATGTTTGTTTAATTTGTAGTGTGGGGGTACGTAAAGCGAGCAAATGGTGACGAGTTTATTTAGAAGAACAGCTCGAACCGCCACTGCTTCAAGGGGCGTTTGTAGCTGTAAACACTGACACGAAATACTTTTATGAATAAAAATGGCAACACTGCCTGATGATACGACAGCATCATCGCGATCTTTGCGAAACTTGACATAAGGTCGGAGAAAGTTAGTGTGTTGTGGTTTTAGGTGTGTTTCCTGTAGACACAGCACTTTTGGATTGTGTTTTTGGATAAGCTCTTGCACGTCATCAAGGTTCCTAAGAAGACCTCTGACATTCCATTGAATTATTTGTGTGTCCATATTGGAAGTAAATAGGTGCTGTGTATACGGAAACAGAAGTATTAATTACGGAGATTTCAGAGATTAGATTACAGAGCTCTTTCAAGGCCCTGTAACCGGGGTTTTTCCCTTTCTAGAGCGTTCGAGGGAGCCTCGCCGCTCCTTAGGCGCTTGGTGCGCCTTGAGGATAGGTGTAGTGTCCATTGCCTCTTGTGAGGCGCCGGACACGTGCTCTTGCGAGCGAGAAGTTTTCAGAGAGAGTCCCGCCTTGGAGGGCAAGACCCCTGCGCCCACTAGCCCGGAGGTCGATGGGGCTCCCTGAGGGATTTGGCTGCGCCGGCTGTTGCCAGCACTGAAAGAGGCCGGGGAGGTTGGGGCAGCCTCGGCTGCGCCCACCTTCGGGGTTGATGGTCCCTTCTGCTCGGTTGGTGGAGAAGCGCTAGCTGCGACCACCGTGGGGGCAGATGGCGTAACTGCCGACTCACTGCTTGTGGGTCGGACAGCCGCCGGAGGCCGTTGTGACGCTGCCCCCTGACGCGCCACTTCGGCAAAGCTTTTCTTTGGCAGGTATGCTACCCGCCTTCGTGCCTCTTTGAACGATATATTCTCTTTTACTTTTATCGTTACAATTTCTTTTTCCTTCTTCCAGGATGGGCACGACCGCGAGTATGCGGCGTGATCCCCGCCACAGTTTACACAGTGTAGAAAGTTCTTACATGCTTCAGTGGCGTGTTCAAGGGCACTGCATTTCGCACATGTTTGGCGGCCTCGGCAGCTCTGCGAGCTGTGGCCAAAACGTTGGCATTTGAAACATCTCAAGAGATTTGGCACATACGGTCTTACACGAAGCTTGATGTATTCGGCCTCGATTGACTCGGACAGGACACTTGAATTGAAGGTGAGTATTAGGTGTTTGGTCGCAATTTCTTCACTGAAGCCCTCCAAGAGTTCAGCCTCAGTGAGCTCCAGCAAATCATCGTCCGAGACAACGCCGTGGGTGGTATTCATCGTGCAGTGCGGGGTTATTACTACTTGGGTCTCCCCAAATGATACTAGTTTAGGCAGTTTCTCAAATTGTTTCAGATCGCGGAGCTCCAAGAGGAGGTCACCGCTAGCCAACCTCGACGCCTTATAACCTGGGCCAAAAACTTCGCTAAGGGACTTCGATACAAAAAATGGTGAAATTGTTCGCACTGGTTTAGCTGGTTTTTCAGAATGGATGACGTGGAAACGAGGGAAAGATTCTTTTTGCCGGCCAAAAAATTGGAATAGTTCATCGGTGCGCCCTCTTTTCTGAGGGCGATCAGGGAGTGGGGGAAGGAGCTAGCCATAAAGATATGTGAGATTTCGGCAGTAATGCCAGCCACCCACCGTGGAGTCCTACAAGGGGACGCTGCAGGACCTGTGAAACACGGCCTGCAAACACCAGCTGTACATTACCACTATAACCAAATATGAAATAACCTAGGTTGGCTATTCACACAAGGTTAACCCTTGCTGCCTGGAAAAATTGGAAGTAAAGGGAAGCCAGAAATAGACAGGAAAGGTGGAAAGTAAGGAAAAGACGAAGGTTGTAAGGAGCGAGAGACAGGAAAAGGCAACCACCGATTTCCCCCGGGTGGGTCAGTCCGGGGATGCCGTCTATGTGAAGCAGAGGCCAAAGAGGTGTGTTGCCTCTGCCGGGGGGCCTTAAAGGTCCAAACACCCGGCATCAGCTCAACCTCCAGGATCCCCCATTTCCCAGACACGGCTAAGCCGCGCACGGCTACACGCAGGAGGGTCCAACCCTCGTGTGCTCGGGTCCGTGGTGTCGCAACACACCAAACGCCTGCTGATGTAGACACCCCTGCGGGGTTTATACGGACCCTCACAGCGACACCGATGGCAGGAATGCGCCTGGAGTGTCCGTATAACTGAATAAAAAATATCTGCACCTGTCAGACTCCAGAATGTTACCGACTCTAGCCCTTACCTGCACGCCACATAAGTGTTAGCATAAGATAACCACCATGCACACCGTGACGAAGGCGCCCACCTCTCGTAAGCAGCACAGCAGGGCATCCAAGGGCTCTCGGAAACAGAGCTGCTGCACACTCGCTGGACTTCCCGAGCTGCAACATGGAAATCCTTCCCTGCAAAGGCACGCACACCCAGGATTGAGTTGGAAGACTACAGTACTAAGGAAACGGCCAGTGTATTCCCTTCAGTCATAAATTACAAATGAGTGTCAATCAATGCGTCAAATATGCGACCGCGTGCGCCTCATGCATTTTCTTGTTTACATGGGATCTAGCGGCCGCAAAACGTATCATACGATCGCAGTTTGGTGACGTACTGAATGATGGTGCCAAAAAATCGTGTTTTCCGAGAACATATGAACTGGTAAAAAGTTAGCGCAACTCTATTGGGTCATTTTTTGTGTTCTCAATTGTGAATTTTAGTGCCGGGAAAACGTATGTAACAGGAACGTATCAACAAGGTTCTACTGTATAGTCAAAAGCCCAGGTGGCCAAAGAAAGATGCATTGTTCGTCATGATCATATGTGGCCAAAGAAAACTGTTCAGAAGGCTGGCTACATTCCACAGCCATATGTTAGATGTTCTTTAATGAACACAGACAGAACACAGATGGAGTAAATAATAGAACTTGCTCCAATGAACATTATCAACCTCAGAACTATTGCAAAAATTGCTTTTTCAACCAGTCAAAGTGGTGAATTGGGCAAGTTGGTTATGCATTTCAACCAGCTGTAGCCAGCAATATACTACGCGCGCATGCTGAGTGACTGGGCAGCCGGCGGCCACCGTGCTCACCTGAAGCTGCAGGTGAGCTGTCGGCTGAAGGTCACCTGTCCCGTGGCAGGGTCACACAGGCCCACCTGATAGAGGGGGCTCGTGCGCAGTGCCACCAACGTCTGGACCAGCTGCAGCCGAAGCGGAGCCAGGTCGGCCGGTGGGCTCCCGTCCCAGCATTGCTGGTGCAGGTGCTGCGACAGCAGCTGCAGCACCGACACTGCCACTGTGGGCTGTCCATCACGCACATGTGCCTGCATCACAGAAAACAGCAGCTTTCTGAACAAAAAAAGTTGCAGTTCCGCCCAAGAGGTGAAGCATCGACTGCAATAGCAAATTAGTAGACAGCTCTACAAAGTAAGGATAGTAGTTTTATCGGCCATATAAACTTGGAAACATTCGCTTATTAACTCAATTAACAAGCATGGTGTCGGCGTGCGCAAGCAAACATGAACAGATCAGACTCTATGAGTGTGGACACTCGCTGTCAATGTGCTGGTGCGAGCAAACGCAACAGCAGCAGCGAGCAAAGTGACCTTCGTGCCGTATATCGTTTCAACAGAAGAGCGGCTAGAACGCAGTGCACACAAAGGTATTAGCCGTCTGCAGATGCCTTTCAAGATACAGTGCACGCGACCATGCACGACTGTGCAAAATACGCACTTGTAGGAGCAGTCAAATCCAGCCTCCCTCCCTTCCGTGCTGCCTCCCTGCTTTCCTCCATATATCGCACGCGAGATTGAGCCACAATCGTCAGTTCTCCTTGCCCCCGATTGCAAAATGCGCAGTTGCTGCCGGAGCACAACACCGGCCCCTCTCCCTCCCTACCATCCCCCCACGGCCTTTCGCACAGCGGACGACGGTACATTTGCTCCCCGCTTTCTCCTTCATGTGCGCCAGATTGAGCAGTGATCATCGGCTTCCCTCACATGCTTTCACTTGCACATATAGCATACAATGCATGGGGAGAGTGTTATTGCTCCTGGACTTTATATGGAACATCACGGCAACGGCACAAATGCACCTGGAGTGTCCCTATATTAATGCAATAAAAAAACTTTTTTAATGGCGAACTCCAACTCTTTGCAACTCTCCAGTCTTTACCAAGATGAGCACACAACATGAAGTTATTGCTTCTTCCACTTCACTCAGTCCTTCAGCATGGCTTTCAATTGTAACTCTGGCATTTGCAAATGCTCCAACTTGGTCCCACATCAATTATCACATAAAGTCAGATCAAGCTTTGTTTTCACACACCCTTAAATTGCTCCATCTTTGACACCTAATTATGCCAATTATGAATGTCTTGGTATTTGAATATTATATCTTTGTGTGTTCAACTCTTATCTTCCTCCAACATCCTATTCACCAATGATGACTACTTAAGGTTGGCAAAATGAGCATGTTGTTACCTTATACATGTTACTTGGATAAAGCAGTGTGGAAGGCTACAGCGCTTCCTTAGGATTTAGCTACTTATTGCAGCAAAAGATCTAAGCCTTGTGGCAATCCATAGTATAGCCACAGTGATAGCTGTAGTGCTCAATCAGGCCCTCATTTGTCCTCATCATTTTTGTAGCAAAGTGGTCTCCAGCTGACCTTGTGGTCAGCATGTGTGAACATTGTAATGCCCCTTCACCTGTCAATGTTGTTGCACAAAGTAGGTATTTTTCAAGTGTCTGGTGATACTGATGATGACTGCTACGAAAAGCACAATTATACTGAGTGGGAAAAAGTGCCCGTAATAACTATCACAGGATAAAAATTATATAACCAGAGAATTAATTTAAATTCTGGGGCATTACATGCCAAAACCACAATATGATTATGAGGCACACCATAGTGGGGGACTCTGGATTTAATCCAGAGAATGGTCTAGTCAGTTTATATCATCCCGAGATCTTAAGGCAGCTCTTAATATGTTCTTAATACTCTTAATGTTCTCAATGAATGAATATGTGTTGTTTAGTGGTGCAAGGGCCAGATATGGTCAAAGAGCGCCATTAATGTTCTTAATACTGACAGGGGTGGACAAATAGTAAATGTTAGGTTTGAATAAAATTTAATGCAAATAGTAATTTCGTCAAATAATTTCAAATCAAATTATTTGAATAGTAGCACTTTATATACCACATATTTTTGCTACGAAAAATGTGGCAGTATTTCAAATAATTCGGCTAATAAATATACAGATGTTTTGGCTCAATGTGAATAGTTGTGGTCTTTGCATAAAACCTTGACACAAGAGCCAAAAGCTGAAAAATTTGTTAAATAGAGAGGGGAGGGGCAGGGTGCGCTTTACTTGCGTAGATGGGAAGTTTATTTTCAGTGCTGTTATACGGATCTTTTCCCACAAAACGGCAAGTTCAACATTTCTTTACAACACCAGCAGTATGGCCAGCCAGCAGTATAGAAAATTGATTTGCACACTTATGCTCGGTATTGTGGTTCCGTACACTTGAATTTCTTGATAATGGTACATGTGGGGGCATTTCGCATTCGCCCAGATCAAGCCATGCATCGTCATGATTCCGTGAAGTACAGATGTCGCATGCGACCTTTAGTGCGACAACTGCATGGTGCAGGCAGTTTAGGCTCAGTGCTTTATACCTACGCACGAGCTTAACCCATTCTATCCAGTAAGTGCACAGACAAATTTAATGCACACTATACAGTAGAACCTCATTCATACTTTTTGGAAAATACTGCGAGAAAAAATGTACTACTAGGAAAACGTACAATCCGAAGTAACTAGAAAAATTTGACAGACTCAACTATTGCTGACATCTACGTAATGCGAAGTGTCACATAGATCGTTCTGGCACGAGAGATGCAAACGTGCATCAAGCTTGTGGTGCTCCAGTGGCCCAAGATGCATTTTGCTGTTTTCCTATTCCATGGTGATTTAAGAGGGCAACGGGAAACTGGAATGAAATCGAGCTAGTGGGCGACGCTGGATGCCGCCGAAGTGAAATGGGATGCCCACATTGCACCACCTGCAGCAGGGAACGGCGGCGCATTTGGATTATTGCCTACTAAAAGCATGCCGTACGCTACCAATGACACTACGCACCAAGCGCTGTAAAACAGATAGGTGAAGATGCTTATCGCAGTAGGTTGGGTGGCGATAGCTGTGAATGCGGCATGCGATGAACCAGGCGGAGATTTCCTGGTACTGGAATAAGAAACTGTGTGCATCGTTGTTTTCCTGTGAGACAGGCAGCTAGATGCTGTTCGTGATCGCGTGCGCCTCGCCACTTTTCTTGTTCACACGGGATTTAGCAGCCAGAAAACATATACGACCACAGTCTGCAGCAGGGAACGGCGGTGCGTTTCAGTTATCACGTATTAAAAGCGTGCGCTACACTTCCAACAGTACCACACACCGTGAAACAGAGAGGCGAAGGTGCTTATCGCAGTAGGATTGGCGGTGATAGCTGTGAATACAGTGTGCGACGACCCCGGAGAAGATGTGCTGCTGGTACCAAAATGAGAAACAGAGTACGCTGGCGTTTTCATGTGATACGGGCGGGGGAGTATTGCGGTGAAGCTGCCAGGGTGGGCAGCTATATACTGTTCTCGATCGCGCGCGCATTGCACATTTTCTTTTTTACATGGGATCTAGCAGCCGGAAAACGTATCATACGATCGCAGTTTGGCGACATGCTGAACCTTGGTGCCGAAAAATCGTGTTTTCTGGGAACGCACAAACCGGTGAAAAATGAGCGTAACTCTACTGGGTCATTTTTTGTGTTCTCAATTGCGAATGTTGGCACCAGGAAAATGTACGTGACGGGAACATATTAACGAGTTTCTACTCTAGTTTACCTAACTGCCAGCAATTGACCCCAGACCCACACACCACTTCTACGATCCTCAGTCTATACCATGCACTTAATCTCCGGGGGCAATCACTGTTGAGCCACTCAATGAGCGGCAAACTGCTGGGAACGGTTTCGTCAAATTTTTGTCACGGCGACACTACCTTGGTTGTTAGCCTTATCAACATGGTTTTGCCAGGTGTTGGCAACCGAAGTTACGGTTTGGTAGTCAAGAAACGACATGGCTAAGGAAGGGGGGGATACGGGGGACAACTTGAATTGCACTATTTTCCCGATTTTCTAACACTGCGTGCATAAGTGATGTAAGAAAAATTTAGCAAGATGCACTACAGAATCCGATAAGTTCGATAATTGAAAAATTGTTTGGCGACATAGCGGTCGAATGGTGCCTTTGTTTTTGGCTTGCAATATTGCAATTTGATCAGAAACGAATGCCGAATAGCCTAACATTCGATCGGATATTCACCCAACCCTAAATACTGAGTTACACATTATAAGTGCAAAAAGCAATTTTTTACTTAAATAGTACAGTTCTGCGGAAACCCGCAAGGTGAAGAGAAGTAATTATTAAAGGGAAAATCAGACATCCACCTGTTCGTAGCAATTGCTACAAAGGAAACCCATACGGGTTCCTCGAAAGAAAAGCCTCATAGTTGAAGAAAAATTCGTCCTGGTCTGGGACTCGAACCCGGGACCACCGCCTTTCCGGGGCAGCCGCTCTACCATCTGAGCTAACCAGGCGGCTAGCAGATGGCAGGGCGAAGTCGAATTTGTCGACAACATGAGGCTTTTCTTTCGAGGAACCCGTATGGGTTTCCTTTGTAGCAATTGCTACGAACAGGTGGATGTCTGATTTTCCCTTTAATAATTACTTCTCTCCACCTTGCGGGTTTCCGCAGAACTATACTACGTCAAACACTTGCCTTTGCTTCGTGTTGTCGACAAATTCGACTTCGCCCTGCCATCTGCTAGCCACCTGGTTAGCTCAGATGGTAGAGCGGCTGCCCCGGAAAGGCAGTGGTCCCGGGTTCGAGTCCCGGACCAGGACGAATTTTTCTTCAACTATGAGGCTTTTCTTTCGAGGAACCCGTATGGGTTTCCTTTGTAGCAATTGCTACGAACAGGTGGATGTCTGATTTTCCCTTTAATAATTAAATAGTACAGTTAGGCAAAAAAAATTCTGGTGTTTTACCTGCCAAACCCATGATATGCTTATGGAGCACACCATAGTGGGGGACTCTGAATTAATTTTTACCACCTAGGATTTTTTAATGTGCACCCTGTGCACAGTACAAGGGCATTTTTGTGCTTCCCCCCCATCGAAACGCAGCTGTCATGGTCAGGATTTCATCGCGTGCCCTCTGGCTTGGCAGCAAAACACCAAAGTATGTGGACAAGGTAACTGCCTCCTCATGTTTGTTATGGTAAAAACCACTTTTTGTTGCTGAAACAGAAAGATTGCAGAGATCACAAAGCTCTGTGTGCTGTGTTTTATTCCAACAATGCTTGTGCCACGTTTCACTTTAACAATGAGAGATGGTACCACTATTTCACTGTTACAATACATTTTTTTTTTTTCGTCATTGCTGTAGACAATGTATACCTTTGTTTATTCTAGATGAAACAGGCAAGTAATGCACCCAACTGCATGCATGGTAAAATTCCACCTAAGCGCAAAATTTGAGTGCGTTTGAGCCAGCGATGTAGCCATAAAAGTCATGTGTACTTAACACTCTTATTCATAACATTTAGTGCAAGCAGTGCCGAGTAACCACGCCCCGTTTCACACGGCAACATTGCAGGCTTGATGCTCACCTGGAAGAGGTGGCAGAGGCCCTCGACAGCTGCCACGAGCGCCAGCAGCTCTTCAGGCCGCCAACCTCGCACGAGCACCTGCACAGCAATATGTATCAGTGGTCACTTCTGGCTAGATTTGTACGGCCATTGCAAACAAACAAGAAAGCTGGGCTAGGTGGTCAATTTATTGTAATGCAGGAATTACCAGCACCAAATTCAGACAAGACAGAGTGTGAAATACATGCAAGATTTAAGACTAACGCTCAGCTTAAAACTAATTTCTACTGTGCAGTAATACTCATAACATGTGTATGAGGCAATTGTTGCGCAGTAAATGCACATTTTTATAGCATGCAGTAAATGCACGCTATGACAATACAAGATCACATCTTTTGCAAACGTACACAGCCACGGATTAGTTCATATAAAGCTCCTCTTTCTTACACAAGACTGTAAATGCAAACTACCACAAATATCACTTTATAATACAATAAACTTCGAATAGGACCTCCTATGTCTCTGACTTAATAACAATAACAACAATGATGATAATGACAACAACGACAGTGATGATGGTTTCACCTTGAAGTATACAAATCATTGTAGCAGATAGGCTCCAGTGAAAGAAGGAGACTTATCAGAACTTATACGGCAGTCAGCAGTAAAAGGCACAAGTACAGTTCCAAGAAAGGAAAGCATGATTATGTCATCGTATATAGAGCATGTTTCAGCAAACACTTTCAAAAATTCTTATAGGTTGCCTTTGGCAGATAGCACAATTCTAGTTCATAACGTGTTCTACTCGAAGTGGCGAACACTACTTGCACAAAAAATTGAAATGCATAATTTACTAACGAAATTTCACTAATTAAACTTTTAACTAACTTTAAATTACTAATTCCAGCTGTGGAGTTCACAAGGAGGATCCACTTGGAACGAATTCTTAGAATGACACCAGTTTTGAGATGTTAATTCCCAAACTTTGCGGAGAAATGCATTGCTGTTCCAGTTACTTTAGTGCTTGAATGCATAAAACTAAGTTTTATCAAGAAAGTAACTGGAATACCAATGCATTTCTCTACAAAATTTGGGAATTAACATCTTGAAACTAGTATTATTCTGAGAATTAGTTCCAAGTGGATCCACCTTGCAAACTTCATGGCTAGAATTTGTAAATTGCAATATGGGCCTTAAGGTAATTAGTTAAACATTTTATTTGTGAATTTTTGTAGATTAGTCAACTATGCATTTCAATTTTTTTTGCAAGCAATGTCCGCCTCTTTGACTAGACCAGCTCATAAATTAGAATTGTGCTATCTACCACAGCAGGCACGTACACAAGGGGGGGCCTCATTTTCATATAAAAGTTACCTTGGGTTGACCCCCCCCCCAAAAAAAAAATATCCTGGATACGTACCTGTACCACAGGGAACTATTAAAAAATTTTGAAATTGTTCGCTGAAACATCCAGTGTAGGTCTAAGTTTAAGATTTCTGAACAGAAAAACATCAAGACACCAAGCGAATCCTAGAGAAGACAGACCCCTCATACAGCGAATAATTTATGTGTGTCACGAGCGTAATTGGATTGTAATGACCAATTGAAGTTGAGTGTCCTGCATGTATGTTGCTGCTTGTCCTGCTCCTATTATGCAATTGCAGAGGGTGAGCCATAGCTGGACATTGGCTGGCACTGAGGCTTGTGCCTCAACCGTTGTGTCAACTCCAACAACGAATGCCTCAATGAACATATGAAGTAGTCTGTGCCTGTGTAGATGGTTATTTTTGCATTTTACACCAACAGGCCCACTACAGAGTTCAATCTTAATCATCTGACTCTCGTTAATTTGACCACATCCAGTGCTTGCTCACTCAAGACAGGTAAACCTGCTTACGGGGTCTTGTAAAATGGTTGCGGTCAGTGCACCCCTACAAGCATGCCTCATTCAGTGATGAGCCAAAGCTATTCACACCAAAGCTGCAAATGTAACAAAACATCCCAAAACCTTTTGGAGCACATCAAGCAGATCAGCTGTGTTCTGGCTCGACAGGTCATCCCGCAGCAGCACATCAGCTAGAAGGCGCACAGCACGGGCCGCCACGGCAGGGTCCTTCTCGAGTGGAGACACGTGTGGCAGCAGCACTTTCTCCACCAACTCATCTGCCTGCAACAGACACCGGCTATGGCATGGCCGAACACTGCACTAAGTGCTAACCAGACTGAGCTTGTCAACTCTCCTTTAGCCCATGTTAACCGAATTTGGAGGCAATGAACATATAGATTTAAAAATTAAATTATGGGGTTTTAGGTGCCAAAACCACTTTCTGGTTACGAGGCTCGCCATAGTGGGAGACTTTTGGACCACTTGGGATTCTTTAAAGTGCACCTAAATCTAAGTACCGCAAGTGTTTTCGCATTTTTCCCCTATTGAGATGCAGCCGCCACAGCCTGGACTCGATCTCCCGACCTTGTGCTCAGCAGCCCAACACCACAGCCACTAAGCAACCACGGCGGGTAACAAACACATTTGCATTATTTCTGTCAAATAAAACTCCAGCAATGAATGCCTGAAGAATGAACACACGAAGTTATTTGTGTGGAGGGGACAGAATATCAAATCGTACACGAAATGCCTCATATATAATGCAGGCATTCACATTCATCTTAGATACACACATTTTAGATAATTTAAAAGAAAGAAATCATGAAAAGTAAATATGAGAATTCTCCTTCCGTTGTCATCAGGACATCGAAATACTGAATTTTGTTGCTGGTGTCTGATCTTGTTTGAAGTGGATGTAAAAACAGTGCATTTTTCGGCAACAATAAGAAAGCAAAATATAACAAACTGTTCAAAAATACATTAATCAATTTGATTGACATGCACATTCCTCTTGCCAAAATAAGGTGTTTTAGCTTAACACCGTGGTTCGACGATTGGCTTCGATGTCTTAACAATAAGAAAGAAATGGCTGTATAGGAACGCTGACAAAACTTGTCTGTCGCAATCATGGAAACGCTATGAATTATATGAAAAAGCATACCAGTCGTTGCTAAAAACTACGAGACGTGCCTTTTTTGAAAATGACCTTTCTTTCCTCCTCAAAACTAACCCGTGACATTTTTTACGTGTTTTTAAACCACAACAGCCATCCTGAAATTGCACTTACTAATTTTAATTCTGACATTCTCTCTGACCTTGAAGGTGCTCAATTATTAAACAATGCTTTTCATCCATCTTTACACATGAAGGTTTAATGCTCAGCCCTCTCATTAGTATTTGCACCGACATAAAATTGCCTGAAATAACTATTACCGAAGAAGGACTTTGCTGATTATTAAA
The DNA here is from genome assembly GCF_023375885.2 of Dermacentor andersoni. Classification (NCBI taxonomy): domain Eukaryota; kingdom Metazoa; phylum Arthropoda; class Arachnida; order Ixodida; family Ixodidae; genus Dermacentor; species Dermacentor andersoni. The sequence goes on from NC_092817.1 coordinate 12,187,169, forward strand.
TAATCTTAAACTCTCTTCCGCATCTGACACTCTCGGGTCTAACAACAAAATACTTAAAAATATCTCAGCTAGCCTCTCACCCATTCTGTGTGCCCTTTTCTTGCAATTATTATCATCCTGTACCATTCCTTACGACTGGCGAGTGGACAAAGTCGTTCCCATATTCAAGTCAAGTGATCGCTCTTTGCCACTCAATTATCACCGCATCTATTTAACTGGGGCAAGGAAAGCGACCTATGCAGGCTCTGTTCACAAACAGGGACACTCACACACCTAATGTGGGAATGCACCTCAGTCCCGTTTTCTCATCTTCCAGTCAGCAGCGAGACTGACTGGACCACCTGGCTGAGGTCCGGGCATGTCGACCGCCAGCTTGTACTGGTGGACTGGGCAGGGAAGGCCAAGCAAGCCCAAGGCCTTACTTGAGCCCAATCCCTCAGCCACTTCCCCCCTTCCCCTCCCCCCTTTCAATAAAGTTTATCACCACCACCAGCTAACACAATTTGGAGACTATTAGAACACATCATTTACACTCAGGTCATCAACTACCTTGAGGAGCACAGCATCATCTGTAAGCAACAGCATGGTTTCTGTAAAGGATACATATTCATGCAACACTCAGCTCGCTGATTTTGTACATGACTTACACTCTGCACTCGATTTTGGTTTTCAAGTTGATGCTATCTTTCTCGATTATTCAAAAGCTTTCGATTGTGTTCCCCACAGCAGGCGTATACTAAAACTAACGCAGTCTAACATACACCCTAAAGTCGTCTTATGGATTAAAGAACTCCTTTTGCACAGAACACAGTTCACAATCATTAATAATTCTCATTCCTATGTGAACGTAACATCAGGTGTCCCTCAGAGTAGTGTTCTACATTCATAGCTTTTTCTAATGTATCTTGACCTGCCAAAGTGCGTGTCCACCCATAATAGACTTTTTGCCAATAATGGTATACTATACTGTACTATACTTCTATACTATACTATACTTCTATGAAGACGTGGAATCGGCGATGGGTAGAGTGAAAACAAAATACACTATACTGATGGGCGATTTCAATGCCAAGGTAGGCAAGAGGCAGGCTGGAGACAAGGCAGTGGGAGAATATGGCATAGGCACTAGGAATAGCAGGGGAGAGTTATTAGTAGAGTTTGCGGAACAGAATAATATGCGGATAATGAATACCTTCTTCCACAAGCAGGATAGCCGAAAGTGGACGTGGAGGAGCCGGAACGGCGAGACTAGAAATGAAATAGACTTCATACTCTGCACTAACCCTGGCATTGTACAAGATGTAGACGTGCTCGGCAAGGTGCGCTGCAGTGACCATAGGATGGTAAGAACTCAAATTAGCCTTGACTTGAGGAGGGAACGGAAGAAACTGGTACATAACAAGCCGATCAATGAGTTAGCGGTAAGAGGGAAAGTAGAGGAATTCCAGATCAAGCTACAGAACAGGTATTCGGCTTTAACTCAGGAAGAGGACCTTAGTGTTGAAGCAATGAGCGACAATCTTGTGAGCATCATTAAGGAGTGTGCAATAGAAGTCGGTGGTAACTCCGTTAGACAGGATACCAGTAAGCTATCGCAGGAGACGAAAGATCTGATCAAGAAACGCCAATGTATGAAAGCCTCTAACCCTACAGCTAGAATAGAACTGGCAGAACTTTCGAAGTTAATCAACAAGCGTAAGACAACTGACATAAGGAAGTATAATATGGATAGAATTGAACAAGCTCTCAGGAACGGAGGAAGCCTAAAAGCAGATAAGAAGAAACTAGGAATTGGCAAAAATCAGATGTATGCGTTAAGAGACAAAGCCGGCAATATCATTACTAATATGGATGAGATAGTTCAAGTGGCTGAGGAGTTCTATAGAGATTTATACAGTACGAGTGGCACCCACGATGATAATGGAAGAGAGAATAGTCTAGAAGAATTCGAAATCCCCCAAGTAACGCCGGAAGAAGTAAGGAAAGTCTTGGGAGCTATGCAAAAGGGGAAGGCAGCTGGGGAGGATCAGGTAACAACAGATTTGTTGAAAGACGGTGGGCAGATGGTTCTAGAAAAACTGGCCACCCTGTATACACAATGCCTCATGACCTCAAGCGTACCGGAATCTTGGAAGAACGCTAACATAATCCTAATCCATAAGAAAGGGGACGCCAAAGACTTGAAAAATTATAGACCGATCAGCTTACTGTCCGTTGCCTACAAAGTATTTACTAAGGTAATTACAAATAGAATCAGGAACACCTTAGACTTCTGTCAACCAAAGGACCAGGCAGGATTCCGTAAAGGCTACTCAACAATAGATCATATTCACACTATCAATCAGGTGATAAAGAAATGTGCGGAATATAACCAACCATTATATATAGCTTTCATTGATTACAAGAAAACGTTTGATTCAGTCGAAACCTCAGCAGTCATGGAGGCATTGCGGAATCAGGGTGTAGACGAGCCGTATGTAAAAATACTGAAATATATCTATAGCGGCTCCACAGCCACTGCAGTCCTCCATAAAGAAAGCAACAAAATCCCAATAAAGAAAGGCGTCAGGCAGGGAGATACGATCTCTCCAATGCTATTCACAGCGTGTTTACAGGAGGTATTCAGAGACCTGGATTGGGAAGAATTGGGGATAAGAGTAAATGGAGAATACCTTAGTAACTTGCATTTCGCTGATGATATTGCCTTGCTTAGTAACTCAGGGGACCAACTGCAATGCATGCTCACTGACCTGGAGAGGCAGAGCAGAAGGGTGGGACTAAAAATTAATCTGCAGAAAACTAAAGTAATGTTTAACAGACTCGGAAGGGAACAGCAGTTTACGATAGGTAGCGAGGCACTGGAAGTGGTAAGGGAATACATCTACTTAGGACAGGTAGTGACTGCTGATCCGGATCATGAGAGTGAAATAATCAGAAGAATAAGAATGATCTGGGGTGCGTTTGGCAAGCATTCGCAAATCATGAACAGCAGGTTGCCATTATCCCTCAAGAGAAAAGTGCATAACAGCTGTGTCTTACCAGTACTCACGTATGGTGCAGAAAACTGGAGGCTTACGAAAAGGGTTCTACTTAAATTGAGGACGACGCAACGAGCTATGGAAAGAAGAATGATAGGTGTAACGTTAAGGGATAAGAAAAGAGCAGATTGGGTGAGGGAACAAACGCGCGTTAATGACATCTTAGTTGAAATCAAGAAAAAGAAATGGGCATGGGCAGGACATGTAATGAGGAGGGAAGATAACCGATGGTCATTAAGGGTTACGGACTGGATTCTGAGGGAAGGGAAGCGTAGCAGGGGGTGACAGAAAGTTAGGTGGGCAGATGAGATCAGGAAGTTTGGAGGGTCAACGTGGCCACAATTAGTACATGACCGGGGCAGTTGGAGAAGTATGGGAGAGGCCTTTGCCCTGCAGTGGGCGTAACCAGGCTGATGATGATGATGATGATGATGATGATGATGATGATGATGATGATGATACTGTAACCTATCAAGTAATACTAATCATGATCTCCTCTAGCCTGACCTTGTCAATATTAATATTTGGTGTACAACATGGTTAATGATGCTGAATGAATCCAAAACAATGTTAATGTCATTTACTCAACATAATTCCCATAAACCAAGACCGTATGTTTTCAATAATGCTGAAATTCAACTAAGCACTACATATAAATACCTTGCATTTCACTTCCAATCCTATCTAACATGGTATTATGATATTGACGTCACCCTTGCTTCAGCTAGCCGTTCACTTGGCCTTTCCGAACATTCTCTAAACCATGCCCCTCCCCAGATATGTAACACCGCATACATTACGCTTGTTCATCCAAAAATTGAATAGACTTCTGCCATTTCGGATCCAGTTCAGGCATACCTTACTCATAAAATCAAATCCATGCAAAAACCATAAGAGATCGTGCTAAATTAGGAAGCTTACTACATTGCCAAGCAGCTCGCCTTCTGCTTTTTCATACTTTATCATCAATCAATTCTTTCTGACGATTTCCTTCAGTCCCCTGCTGTTATTTTTCCTCACCGCGATCACCAGTGCAAAGTTAAACGACCGATATGTCACTCTCATCGTTTTGCCAATTCATTCATACCATGCACTGTCATCGAACGGAACTACTTGCCATTGCACGTCGCTACTGAAAGAAATGCAGCAAAATTCCAGGCAGTGCTCTGAGCGCACTGCCGCACTGCCTAATTGATTTGTGTTTACTTTTCAAGCATTCGTGTTTTCAGTTTCTTATACATTAAGATGTATTGTACTATTAGCATCTTAATTTTTCTCCTGTTCCATTTCATAAGCATTTTTCAGCATGTTTTTTGTAAGTGTTGTGCATTTTGTAAGCACCTTTTTTTTCTGCACTGTATTTATTAGGCTTTCTTTATATTACGGATTGTCACTAGTGTCATAACTGCTGTATGCATTCTAGTCCGAAATAGGTTTTGCGTTTATTGCTTTTTTCCTATCCCTCTTCCCCCAATTTTAATTCCACACTGCTTATAATTGTGTTTTTTGTTCGTATTTCAGTCACACTATTACTGCGTAACTATTCCAGTTACCATGTTAACTACTGTCAATCCCCCCCCCTTACGTATTTGAGGGCCTTTACGGGTATTTTGAATAAATAAAGGAATTAAAAAGAAAACAAAACATCATCCCCTGTCAACCAGCAGTTTGTATATGAAGTCCTAAGCTGTCCTTACACCAAGAGAGAGAGAGAGATGCAAATGAGAGAAAAGCAGGGAGGTTAACCAGAGTTAAAGCCTCCAATTTGCTACCCTGCACTAGGGTAAAGTGACATATGCTAGGGACTCCCACACAAAATGACTTCACCACAGATGTATGCACAATGCAATCAGCTGTCAGAAATACACATGTGCTCAGTACATGGGTTCTTGAATATTTATCCTATTATACACTCTAGTGGTTGCTCATACAAAGCACTCTCGAATAATTTCTAAGCCCAAGGGCATCTAATCTGAAGTAGGACTGAAGGGTACAAATGACCCCAGAGAACAACAAGAGATGCAGTGAATTAAAAAAAAAACAGACAGAGTATCATGGAAAAAAAAAAGCTTTTCTAGTTTTCTTTCCCTTGGCATTAAAAAGCAGTAAAGAAGTAGCAAAGACTGGAATTACTCTTGAAAATAAGCACATTAAAATAGATAGTGTGAAACTTCAGTTAGTGCCACTTGTGAGTTAAGACATAAAACATTATTCTGTCCAGTTTGTGCATTATATTTTATGTTAGGGAATATAGCAAGTTTTGATGATGCTCTGACCACTGCTTTCAAGGCAAATGACAATGGCACTGCCTACACAAGTTTCTTGAGTATTGTAGCCACCACGGAAATGCGAAAAAGTGTAAATGTTATGTTTAACTTTGTCATGGCTTAGCCAAAAGCAAGGTATTGCTTCACAAATATATCTTTTTGGAATCACGTTTCCAATCACGTTTTCACAAAACTGACAATTTTTTGGATGGCAAAAGCAGCAGCAACCTTATTCTAATCTTCCCTTGCACTGGTTCCTTTTTTATTCAAACTGCACATCCAGCTATCCCAAACTGCCACTGAGTGCAGTACTTCTTGTCTTCCTTCCAAACTTATTGATCTCCTGGCTGCAGTTTTGACATCTGAAGGCACACTTATAAAAAATAAACTAAGCTTTTAATAACACCTCTATGAACAGAAATATTAAACAGTTCGCCTACTAAGAACAGGGACTCTGTACACCAAGAAATTGAAAAGAAAATTTAGTAGTCGTACTGTCTTTCTTGAACTTCCACATAAGCCCTGCCAAGGTCTTGGCCTCACACTGAAATGTTAGGCAATGATGTACGCCACCTGGCAGAGATGTCGATGGCTGGCGAGAAGGTCAAGAAGGCGCAGCTGCACAGCTGGTGTTGCCATCACAGGGTCCAAGAATCGCTCCAGGAGTTCTGCCATCTGGCTTGCCCAGCGCAGTGGGCACAGCTCCGCCTGTCGGATTCGAAACTCCACCAGGCGCAGCAGTGATGTTTCCTGCAGTGACAACCAGTGCCCATGTGCCAAAGCACAGTGTGGTTTTAAACCAATAATGTGGCAGCTCTGATGTGCAGCAAAATGGTTTCTCAAGTTCACTGAAGAATAAAAATAACTTTGTGCTGCACAGGTTGAAAGGGATAATGATGATCACACTAGTGAAGGTTATACAAACGGGACGAAGTTGTGCAGCCTGGTCAACCAGCTCGAAGAGGTGCGTGGCGCTGCCTTCGAATGTGCCCTGGTCATATGACAGCTCCACACGCGTCAGCAGCTCATGAGCCATTTGCTGCAGCTGCCGTCCACTAGGTTGGCCCTGCACAGAATAGGGAGAGGGGTGTCAATCTTCTGTAAGCACACAATGATTAATATGTACTAAACAATCATCCACCCTCTCTTCTATATCTACGGAACCTCACTTTTTCGTTTTCGTCTAATAGGCAAGTCTCTGTGTGATTAAACAATGTTCTGCAAGGGGTGGGCCAATGAATCATTAGTTAACACCATTTAGTGCAAGCGTCTCAAAATTTGAAAATTGCACCATGGAGACAGAGCCACAGTGACATGACACTTAACTAACCCTGCAGTCAACACAGTACATGGACCTCCTGCATGTGATTTTCCATGTGCCAAATTTTTTCCAGAATTGTAACACTGCCTAAACAAAAATGAAAGTATGTTCCTTCACATCATCAACCTAGTATATAAAATCTAAATTATTTTGACAGAGACAAAAAGCAGACTTTTCAAATACTAAAAACTTCAACTTGAGAAGCATATAAAAATCTAGCAGTTTTGCCCAAAAGGCAAAGCATCAATTGCGATAGCAAATTATTGAACAGCTATACAAAGTAAGGATAGTACCTTTATCAGCCGTATAAACTTGTAAACATTTCCTTACTAACTAAATTAACAAGCATGGTGTCAACCGTGCACAGGCAAACATGAACACATCTCACTCGATGACCTTGGGCACTCGCTGTCAAAATGCTGGCATGAGTAAGGAAGAGCTGCAGCAGCAGTGAGTGAATTGATCTTCGTGCTGCCTCTTGCTTTAATACAAACTTACTGGTGAGAACACAGCACACACAAAGCAACCAGTACTCGGCGAGCCTAGACTCTGTACCTATCACAGATCACTTTCAAGATAGGGCCTGCGTGGCCATGCTCAACCACACCATACGCAGCTGCCATTGGAGTGGCAAATGCACAGCGAAGTTCTTCATCCCTGTGTTCACTACGTCCAATGCCTGCATGGTTTGTCATGTGGCCATTAAGTTGTATGCCAAATCATATGAGCTATACCACATGGGAATTTGCTTTCTAGTGCCAGCTTCGCGAAATGTTTCAGTGGTCTGCCTGAACGGCCCGGGGCATCCAACGTTTATGCATAGTTGGTTGGCTCTTGAAGGGCACGGATAATCATGCATAGCCTCCTAAGCGGAGCTGTGCACAAGGAAGACAGATGCCTACTCAAAGCACAGCCAGCACTCAGACAGTGCAGCTGAAATCACTGCAGTAAAATTTCAAGAAGTAAATGCAAATAAGACAATATGCTCAATGTAGGCCAATTTTGCATTTTCGGCGATAAAAAGAAACCTTTTTTAACGAGAACCAACTTCTCCAACCAACAATGAACATGTGTGAACTGCACCAAAAGCAGAACAAAAGGGCAATCTCAATGCCATCTGTATGGGCATGATTTTTCAGGCTGTCTACCAAGTTGACACTTCCAAATTCCCCGAGTTTTCCAGGTTTTCCCCGAGTGCCTTTGCAAAATTTCCTGAGTGACACAGAACTTTGTTATATGTCAAGACGGGCTGACACCACGTCGCTCGGGGCTGTCTCTCCCTACTAAGCATGTTAAAAAAAACTACTTAATCCAGTTTGAATAGTAAGAAGTAGTGTTTATTTTATTCAAAAAGAAAACAGAAGCGAGAGGTTAGTAAAATGCACAGCAAATATCTTCAAAAAGAAAATGGTAAAACCCATTGCAAACCAAGCTCTTGCTATTATACTGCCTAATGTCCTACCTAGGTTAAACAATAAAAAAAAGAAGAAAAAAAACACTATGAACTACCACAACCACATTTTCTGATCCCCTATTGCGAACTGTGCTTTTGTACGTCTCCGTCTTTCGTCGTTTCCCTACTTTTCTTCCGCCAATCCTCCAATCGTCTCTTACTAATGCCTATTGCGGACATGTTTGCTTTACCACTGCTCCCGCTGAACCCAGGGTCTTCAAGGAGGCCAGTGGTGCCTAAATCGACCGCTGGGTAGACGTCTTCACATTCTAATAAAACATGCTCCATAGTTTCCCTAGATTTACTGCAGCAAGCACATGCTTCTTCTTCCTTCTTATATCTCGCTTTATAGATACGTGTTCTAAGGCATCCCGATCTCGCTTCGAAAAGTAATGAGCTTCCCTTTGAGTTATCATAAATGGTTTCTTTCCTGATTTCATTTTTTCCTCTTAAGTAGTTACTCATGGCAGGTTTCTTTTCCATTGCCACCACCCATGAGATTATTTCAGCCTCTCTGACTTTCCGCTTGACCTTCTTTGTTGCTGTGTTGCCCACCCTACAGGCCGCATACTTGCTGGTAAGCTTCCTAGTTTTTTTCCTCCACTGTGAATCAATGTTTTTCCTGTACAGATACCTGAACACTCTCCCAGCCCATTTACTTTCTTCTATATTCCTCAGCCGTCCTTCATACTCAATTTTACTGTGAGCTTCCCTCACTTCAAAACTAGTCCAGCCCATAACACCCTGCACAGCTTCAGTTGTAGTCTTCCCACGAGAGCCCAATTCGAGGCGACCCACTGACCTTTGGTTCCCGTCGAGTCCTGACTGTACCCCTGATTTAAAGCAAACAACCGCATTTCCAAAAGTAGCGAATGGCTCCGTTAGCGCCACTGTGTCAGTTCCATGAAACACCGAGGAAGCCGCTGTTATGGAGGCATGCTTTTGCTGCACTTGTTTGAAACGTAGAAGGATGGACATTTGGGCGAGTTGGTACTTGAACATCTTGAAGGGCAGCACAATATGACCAAGACAGAAGGCAGTGTCGGTCGTTCTAAATTGTGGTTTCAGGGCATTTGAAGACATCAAGGTCAATTTTGGACCGCCGACGCCTTTGCAGTCCAGAAAATTGGACTGCGAAGGGAATTTCAGACGTTCTTATACATTGACTCTTGGTGGTGCCGAGAAGCAGTCCGAATTATCGGGCGTCCGGAAAGTCGGTCGTTGACTGCACACCGGCAACTCCAGTCGACAACACGGCGTCAAAGACGATTCATTACGATTCCTCTTTGTTACTTGAGCCACCATTACCGCGACTTTGGTTCCCTTTTGATAAAATTGGATCATTTTCTCTGATAGAAGCGCAAATTCCCCGAGTTTTCCCTGAGTATTTCCAGACTATTCAAAATCCCTGAGAATTCTCGGTTTTCCCGGTTCGTTGACACCCTGTTTTTAGGACTTTGCTGAATCATTTAAGCCTTACTAGGCACTGCTAATCTAGCAACCAAGGCATTAGACACCCCGCAGCATCTTTCTTAACTTATTGGAAATCATCATCAGTGTGAGCAATGTTTAAAATATTGCAGCCCTTCAGTTCACCATCTGTAGTCTTCTAGGCATGGCAATTATCAGCTTTCTGAAAGCCATTTGGTAGCCACTAAGATAAAACACTGTGAGATGACTCTGCACTTTCAATTGCTTATGGCAGCAAGCCTATCAATGAAAAAGTGAAATAACCCAATGATGAAGGAGGTCATAAAAAGCTTCAATGGCAGCTGCCTATGATGTGATATGCAGGTCTGTGTGTGACTGGCCAGCAAGAAGCACAAGTGCTTACTCATTACCATTATTTCAGATTTGTCAATGACTTAATCAGGCAGATGAGAGATTGTATGCAAAAGCACATCTTGCAGCACCACGACAAGTCTAAAGTGAATGTCAAGAAAAATAAAATGAATGACTATCGCCAAATTTTGAACTGCACTGAAGGGTGAGATGTAGCAATGGCCTATCAGCAAGCTTTTCATGATTATTGACAGAATTGCAAAATGCAACCAAATTATTATTTGTAAAATTAATAGTTTGTGACTCTCCAATCATTAGGACATTTTCGCAGTCTGAAAAAGATTATTACTTTCATATTTTTCATGTTTGAGTGCCTTGTGAGAAGAGCAGCAAAGAGAAGCGTGCACCCTTAGGCATATAGCGCCAGTAGAATATTTCTGATAAAAGTATTTGTTGTCCCTTGAGGGGTTCCATTTAATGATATTTGCTCTATAGCATCAGCAATTGCTGCATGCTTTGTACTGCAGCTGGTGGAAACAGTCATCACCGTACAAAGATAAAGAAGCAGTGTGTTCACTCAGCGGTCAACAATGCTGTACAAGCTATTGCGCAACAAGATCCCTTAAATTTATCTGATGCTGAGCAGAATCGAACCCACCTCACAAGGGTTCCTCAAGGATAGCAACCAGATGCATTAGCAGGCTGTGCTACTTCAATGAACCTTTCACCAACTTGGCTCACTGAGTATGTGCCACTAAGGGTGTGGCAAGTGAGGGAACAATCCTCAGCATTCGCAGGCACCGGTGCGCCAGGCTTCTTGTCTCAGAGGACACACGCGAATTTCTCTGCAGTGCCACTAGATAGCGCAGTGTGTCCAGAAAGAAGCAACATAGAGAAGCCCAGTTGCCGCATGACACATTTCTCAGCATTCGTACACACCGGCACACCTTGCGTTTTGGAGGCCACATGCAGGCTTCGCAGAAGCCCAATAAACGGCACCAAGTGTTCTAGATAAGTGCGAAAGAGAAATTCCGCTGCAGTACACGCATCATATATAACTCATTTTGATGGTGGCAAAACGCTATGTTGCTATATTGATTCAATGCTAAGCGCATTATCATTGAAATGAAATTCATTCATTGAAATACAGCACATACCAAGTTCCACAAGCTGACCTCAAGGAGGTTCATTGAGGAAAAACACATACCTAGTGGCACATACCCAGCGACCCAAGTTGAAATGAAAGAGGTTCACTGAAAAGCAGCGGATTCCCAGTGTAACCAGGGTGTCTACCAAGTTGACATTTCCAAATTCCCTGAGTTTTCCAGGTTTTACCTGAGCACCATTGCAAAATTCCCTGAATGAGCCAGAACTTCGTTTTATGTCAAGACAGGCTGACACCATGTTGCTCAATGCTGTCACTCTCTAGTAAGCATGTTGAAACAAAAAAATGACTTAATCCAGTTTAGATAGTAAGGAGTAATATCTATGTTATTTAAAGAGAAAACAGAAGGAACAGCGAAAAAAAATGGTAAAGCTCATTCCAAATTGAGTCGAACATTTTCAAATACGAATGAAAAGGAGATGCATACATAAGTAAACATTTTTGAATATGAGCTATGTATATCATCTAATAGCAAGCTCATTGGTATGAGGCCTGAACTTTGTCACAACTAAGATTCTCTCTCAGCAGCTGGAAAGTCAATCTCAACTGTCCTGACATACTCTCAGCCCGTACACAACATCCCAGTGTTGGGTTTCACTGCTTTAAAGAGCTTATTTTGGTTTGAATGAGGGGCACTTGGGTCTCGGCGTCAGCAAACACTTTGTTTTTTGAGCTCAAGCTCCTTCAATGAGGTGGCGGCACGCTTCCTTACTCGTTAATTCCTCAGTGCATTGGTCCTTTCTGTTCTCATCTTCCTTCCGCCACGCGTTCACCCCATGGATCATTTGAAGCATCCTCTTGGTCAGTTGTACAGTCAACGTCCGATTTTTCTCACTCCCTAGGGGCCGCGAAAACATTCGAAAAATTGGCCAGTTGGAAAAAATAAATGCATGTCATTTACTGCCCTTAGGGGCTCAAACCGCCACAGGCACATTCGAAAACGCTTGAAGGCCTGTCGGTACACGTACTAGGCATATCGGTGCTCGTACTGTGACAGGCAATACCGGGTGCATGCGTGTATACTTAAGGAATACATACTGTGACCCGTGGCAATAGCCCCTTCTCATGTGTGTTATGCTTCACTGCAATACTTTTGCGTATGGTTCACCAAGCAACATTTCTGTACAAAGGCGAAGCTGGCTTTCGGGAACCGCCATTATGCAACGCACCGTGCTTTCCAAGCTTCTCAGTCAATCGCGAGGACCACATAGGCGGAGTCTATGCCATTGCTGACAGCAGCGAATTCTTTCAATAAAAAAATGAATGCATGTCTTTAACTGCCATTAAGGGCTAAGATTGCCACAGGCACGTCCGAAAAATTTATTAAGGCCTGCAGTATACTTATTAGACATATCGGTGCTCGTACTGTGACAGGAGACGGGGGTGCACGCCTGTATAATTAAGGAATGCATACTGTGTCCCGTGACAATTGCCCCTTCCTACGCTTGTTATTCTTTGCCGCGTAGCACTGCTGTATTAAGGCAAAGCCAACTTTCTGAGACTGGCATTGCGCAACGCACTGTGCTCTGCGAGCTTCGAAGCCAATTGCGAGGACTACAAAGGCGGAATCGGTGCCACTGCTGACAGCGGCGAATTCTTTCAGTGAAAAACACAGCACAGCACGGCAAGAAGCTTAATAGCGAACGTAGAAGCAGCTAGACCTAACGTTGCCGCGGTGGTGGCTACGGCTGCCAGCGGATCTGCGTGCGAGAGTGCCGGTTCGAGGCGGCGAGATAATCAAAATGGCGGCGATAGTGGCATGATTAATGCCATTTCAGATCGGCAGTCAGTGCAATATACATTGACTATATGGAGTACGTGGTGGTGCCGCAAAGTCGTGCGAATTATCGGGCATGTTCGAAAAATCGGGAGTCTGGAAAATCGGTTGTTAACTACTCTGGCAATACCCCGTGCCGATGCCACGGCGTCAATGACGATTCGTTGCAATTCCTCTGTTACTAGAGCCAGCATTAACACGACTTTCGTTCCCTTTCAATAAAGTTGCAGTTAATTTTCCCTGATAAAAGCACAAATTCCCTGAGTTTTCCCTGATATTTCCAGACTATTCGAATTCCCTGAGAATTCCCGGTTTTCCCGGTTGGTAGACACCCTGGTAACATAATCAGTGACCGAAGGTGGTCCAACGGTTGGTTCTGAACCTGGTTCTCTTAGCACAGCAGCTTGATGCTCTACCCATTAGACCATGGACTAGCCAATGACCCAACTTGGCGGTAAAACAGTTGGAGACAAATATAGAAACAGGGACAGGAACATCCAGGAAAGTATGTGAAGTATACTAAGGATGCTAATCAGATTAGTAATTCACTCTGTAAAAGTACAGCACTCCTGTTGTCTGCTTTCTTTGTCCCTTGTTGGATTAATTCTGTTTGTTTCCACTGACATTTGCTGCCTCAATGCTAGTGGTGGCAGCGTGTTTCATAATGCTCCCAGTCAGCATGCATTATGAAATGCAATGCATAAGCCAAACACCAAAAATATGCAGAGGGACCAAGCCACCTGTGGGAAGGTGAGAAGAGTGGCCAGCAGGTTCAGTATAGCGTCCCAGGCGACTGGTCCAAGTGGAGGCACGCCCTCGGCCAACAGCCACTGCAGGCACACAGCTGCCTCGTAGGCAACGGATGGATGAGCACTGCCACTGTCTAGGGCTCGCCCCAACGATGGGAGCACGCCGGCCGCAGTGTGCTGCAATGAGCCCACTGCCTTTGGGCTCCACAGGGCAGCGCCCACAAAGAACACCGCCCCCTTGAGCAGAGTCGTGTCGCACACATTGGACCTGCACACATGGGACCTGATATTGGCATGTGTGCAGCAGGATTTCTCAGAAGGGGTACTGTTGAAACCAAGATCAAGACGAGTTCTAAAGGAGCAGAGCCATCTGCACTTTGAGCAGCACTCGAGCCTATTTCTCAGGAGCCACCTCATCGCCATTTTTCGTGAATCGAAGGCAGCCCTCTGAAGTATACAAAGTTCAATGCACCGCGGTTCCTATGAACAACTCATGTCACAGATACAACATTGACACCATCAAGCCACTGAACAAGGACAGAATGAACTTTTTGTCAGTGGTTGCCAGCACACTGTGGTGTGAGCATAAATGACCACACTGACCAGTCTGCCCATTCTGCACACTACAGTGGCAGATATGGGTCAATTCCGCTCTCATGAACAGACACAGCAGCTGCACTTCACTCTATGGCACGTGACAGCACATTGATCGTGTGGAAGTCAATAAGTGCCACGAGCAGTGGTACATTCCCTGGCTCCTGATTTGAAGATCTGCCTACTCCCTGGGCTACCAAGGTGTGAAAAAATTTTGTCGTAGCAGCTGTGGCTCGGTGCTGCATTTACCAAGTCACACTCGTTCATAACTGGATGGGCCAACAACTCTACCTGTGAGACTTGCGGCTTTGAAGAAAATATTTCACATTTTCTGTGCATTGGTATGTCACTGTTGTCGATCGAAGACGTTCCATGAAAGAAATGCAACTGGTAGCTCTGTATGTATCGTTCACAACCTATAAAGAAGGCTGTAATATTGTTATGCTGACACATTTGTTTGCCTCTTAGGCCAAATGAGCAACAAGTGACGGCCCCCACAATAGAGCAGCCCACCTCACTCAGATGTGTATACAGCTGGTGTCGAGGTTTTCAAAGAGAGCTACGTGCTCTCTAACTGAGCGCTTATATGTGCAGAGTTTCCTTCAACAATACCTCATCAAACACACTGCATGCATGATGAAGAGTTCTAGAAGAAAAGTGAAAACCAGCTATCTATAACAGTTCCCGTCTCATTGCTGGTTTCAAAGGGGCTCCTACAGTCGCCAGTCGCTCATATCCTGCAGCTGATCTCAGTGTGATGCAACCGTGCTCATATTCGCAAATCAGCATGTATTGCAACACTTTGTCATTATTTCGTGCCAGCGCTGGTGCTTGAACATGGTGCAACACAGTGCTTGAAGTGAGAAACCAACTGTGGCCATAGCTACCAGTGTGATCAAATCTATCCCTTGGATAAATCAGTATTCAAGTGCAAAAAGTTGTGCGCGCTCTTACTGTTCCTGGCTGCAAATATGCTAAATGTTGTGTTGAGATTGAGTAAAACAATATAATAATAATAATAAGAAGAAGAAGAAGAAAGCGAGCAGCACGTGTAGAAATCAACGGCAAAAATACCATGACAGCTGCATAGACGTGAGGGTTGGTTGCGGCGCTGCAGTGAGGCAACAAAATCATCTGACTTGTCTGCCAACAACTCCACTCCTGGCGACATGGCCATCGGCACAACACGGGTGTCGCAGGAAGTCGGCAGACCAATATCGGTGTCCGGTTGCCCTAGTCTGATTGGGCCTAACCTATCTAAACCATTGTAAAGCAAGCTGTTGTATTGTACTGCAAAACAAGCCGTTGGCACTGGTGACCATAGGCTCCACACCTGCAGTGGTGCCCCTAGCGGCAGCTGTTATCTCTGTAGTAAACTTGGCCTGAAGTGTCGTGACCAGTAGAAAAGCATTAAAGGGCGCCGGAACCACTTTAGAGAGACTGGACAGCAAGCCACGGTAAGAGCAAAAGATGGTAGGACAGTGGTCACAACGAACATGCATGCTAAAGGCAGCCAGAGCGCTAGTTCACTTCCTGCGGTCTACGGGCCTGCGAGACAGACTATGATAGTAATGTGGACCACTTTAATTTTGTGTGCCAATTCCTGTTTCTGTAGTCGCCTTTCTCTCTTCCTATCTCTTAAGATATCCTTTCCCTTTTTCCCCATGCAGGGCAGCAAACAAGCCTTTTTCTGGTTAACCTCCCTGCCTCTTTTTTGTTTCTCTCTCTCAGGAGCAACGACAGTTCTCAAAGAAGGCAATTAGCAGCAATAAAGTGCTGCCTTCAACTGCGACTGCAGTCAAGCTGAGGCCAGAAGAGGTCCTCCAAGGTGCCTTTTGCCTAATCATTGGTCCCACACCATGGCAACAGCAAGTTGCTGTTCCCTGACGTTACTTCAACATAGCAACCAGATGATTCCAATATGGAAACTATGCAGGTGACACAAGTACTTATATTACTAAAGCAAACATAGATCATTCCGTCGAGCGTCCACCCATTAAAAGCACTGTAAACCACACAGATTTCTTTTTTTCACCTGGCAATAAATGATTCAATAAGCACATTGCACTCCCATATTGAGGGACCTGTCTGCCACAGATAACACCAAGGGCAGGAAGCTGCAGCAGCAAAGGAGGATGCACACCTGTCCTCGAGCAAGCGGCAGAGGTAGCCGATGGTGCGGTGTCCCAGGTGGGTGCCAAGCAGGTTGCGCATGAGTCGCCAGCTAGGCTCCGAGAAGGGTGCCACCACCACTGTACGGCAAGCTGTGGGCACCAGGTGGCCCAGCAGCTCTGCACTCACCATACCGTAGCCTACCACGCTGTCCAGCAGCTCTAAACCCAACTGCAAGGCCAATGCACACTCTTTCAGTGAGGCAATGTGGTGAGCGCGATGAATCAATTCGATTGGAATGGAGTGGTTGTGGTAAGTCAGCCAGACGAGTGAGAGACTAAGGTGGCTATCCTTGCAGCTTTGTGAATGCATTATGGGTCACTGCATGCACATCAATGTATACTTGGCAGCCACTGAGACTAATGATGACATAAAGCAAACATGCTCTAAAAATCTTGACACTCAGGTGGTGCAGCCTCATCAGAACACAAGTAGTCATTATTCCAGAATGTGCTACTTTTCAAAAGTGCAAAAAGTGACCCAGTAATTTTCAGAAATATTATAGGTCCACATATACTAAAAAAAATGTTGCTATGCGCACACTGCTTCTTAGTTAACCCTTTGAAGGTTTTTGCCATATATGTACGACGGCGGTTTTCTGTCCTGCAAGGCCTTTGCCGTACGCATACGGTTTCGACCCTCCGGTTGAAATTTTGCGCCATAATGAGGATGTGTGCTCACTGGGAGGTGCTGCCACCTCTTAGGACTTACAAGAAGCGTTTGAAATTTGTGCTACCTTCTTACGGAGATAAACAGAACTGATTTCTAGCTTCAGCGTGTCACGCAGACTGCGGCAACACCTCTTCTGCGGTTTCAGTTCCACCGCGTGATCACAACGGAGGCGCACAAAACGTGATTTTTCTTTGTCGACACTCCCTTGGAGGGGCGGCAGAAGTTGATTTCTACCTTTATTGGCGCTGCTCTTAGCTTGTTTATCACCACCGCTCGCGAGGTATTCTCACTCTCAGTGGTAATGCGCTTACGTGAGAGGGTGCCTCAGACCTCTGCCCAAGGCAGCCACATGCAGAGAAGATGTCATGTGTGTGCCAACACAACTTGTCGCTCCAAGAGGAGAACAGACACGCATTTTAGATGTGCAGACTGTGATAAGGCGCTGCGCGTAGACCTGTGTTTCAAGGAGTACCACACTCTGAAATACTATTGAACATTTTGCAGTTCTGAGTGATGCCGACACCAAAATACTGTTCCTAATTTTTTTTTACTATTTATTCCCGACTTTATACATTTTGTACATTCAAGATCCGCAATAAAGTAAGTTGACCACCTGGGAAAGTTTTTTTCAAAATAATTCGACCCTCGAAGAGTTAATAAATATAAAATTCAGTATGCTTACGTTTATTATTATATCAACTATGCAGTTAATTCATAACTAATTATTACAACAACATTAAAAGGTATAAACTGGACACAGATGAAAATGGTACAAACACACACTGTGCCTATGTGTGGATGTACATGTGCCTTTTTCGTCCTTGTCCAGTTCATGTCCAGTTTTCGTCTTTTTAATGTTCTTGTGGATTACCAACATGCCCAAACTGTCACTCTGGTGAATCTTATTAAACCGAAGCTTAAAGGGTCTAAGCTACCAACCGCTCCTTCATGTTGTCATACCGGCAATGGCTTACCTGAACATCAAGCTCCAAATTGGTGCGGCAGCACAGGATGCACGTGTTCCTGTAGAAGTAAGGAGGTACCATTGCTCCACCACAGAACCACAGATCTAGAGTGCTATTTGCACCCTAAAGAAGACAAAGCATTCTGCTACAGACAATGTGGACAGTTAAGCACTCACTGTACAAATCCCATGATGGTGGTACGGTCGAGGAAAGACGAGTTGAAACGCACCACGTTCACAAGCAGTGGCAGCAGCTCTTGCGCTCTACCAGCGCTCAGCACCTCAGGCATCCACTTGACCAGAAATGTGCCTGGCGGAAAGCAATGACTTGTCAGCGCAATCATGAGCACAAAGACATGGATTGTAGTACCACCAACTACAGATGGAACTGTGGCCCTTATGACAATGAAGCTTTCTTAAAGCGGTAGATGACCCAATACAATAATGACAACAGACTATGCTCAGCATATTATTTGAAATGCAACTCAAATTACTGTAAAGCTATTTCTAGACATTAAAACTGTTACATTTTGATACACCATATACAAATTCGTTTGGTAGAAGAGACGCAAGTTGCAAGCCTTTGCTCGTAAGCTCCATTTGCCTGCTCACATAATAATAACCACTGCCAATAGCAGCCCTATAGCACTAGATTGTGGAATTAAAAAGTACTGTAGAGTTGAAACACTTGTATAATTCTGAACAACATCATGAAAACAGTGTAAAGCTTCAAAGGTGCATTCCAATGGGAAACACACTGAACAGAATGTAGTTACTACATGAGCTAGAGAATTGAATTTTTACACTGTGTACAAGCACACGGAATGTCCAGCCCAAGCCTGTTATTCCCACAGCTGTTACATGACAGCAGCAACTAATTCTAGCAAATTTAAATCTATGAACTAAATAAACAAATATTACAAGCCCTGTAACCAGAGGACAGGCACCAGTCTATTACTAATGACAGCTAATGTGCAATATTCAGGATGTGATAACGGTAACTGGTTTCGAATGGTAGCTGCACAAATGATAAATCTTAGGGCTTTTGATTCCTATAAAAATATGACAACCAAATAAACTATATTCATGTGACGCAAGGACCAGGGAAGATTCAGTAGCATTGCATGGGAACAGAGTGAGTAGAAGAGGAATGCTGCAGCTTCAGCTGGGGCCTGCTGGCCATAGCATTGCAGCCTGGACTTCCTCACACATTGTCATAGGCTTTACAGTGCACATCACTTATGCTTCTCACAATGTGCTGAAGCATATGCCTTGTCTAGCTGTCCAATCAACAACAAAAACCACGTCGAGGGCATATGCCCCAAGTTCTATCAATCGCCTGTTTTCCAATTTGGAAATGCCAGGAAAAACCACTCATCATAACCTGATGTGGCATGAAACCTGATAGAATCAACAAGGGTAAGCAAGTGGCCCCCACACTTTTCACTGCAATTAATGTCAGTTCTTACCATTACGGCACCTTCCAAAAGCATAGCTCACAGCCAGGTAACCAAGATACGTTGGTAAAGTAGCAACATTGGTAAATTTCAATTTGATAAAAGGGCTTAAACTGGGGAGTGCAGTCCACTGTTAAAGGCAAAGCACTAATGTGTGGCTCTCCCTTTGCCGGTGCTCCAGCTACAAGTGCTGGCTGAAGCTATGTCAATACACTGCAAAGGTGCGTAACAAAGATGCCAGTGCCACCAACTGGAAGTCATCTGCTGAAAAGTCAGGCAACTGTACATTTTGCAGAAAAAAAAATTTGAAGGACGCTTAACCTTCCCCTCTACGAGTGGAACATGACAGCATTCAAAGATCCCCGACTGCTTCTCGCGCTTCCCGGCAACTGCAGCTTATGTAACCGTAATGTTTACCGGGAAACACTGGCAGCGAACACTATGCAAGAAGGCGAGTGGGCGAGCTTTTTGGTGGAAACCCCGCCTTTTGCGTGGACTGCGGAGGCGAGAGCCATCTGAATGGTGTTGTTGCAAGGAACCAAGCACAGCGCGCCCCTCTATGAATGGTAGAAACACTGGAAAAGGAGTTTATGTTTGAGTTTCTGCATAACAGAATGACGTTTTCTGGTATACTCAAATTACAATCCGACGCTTTCATGTCTGTCTGTTGTGTTTAGGTTGTACTTTACAATTTTTTGATGCATCTTACTTTGAGGAATTCAATTAGTTCAGTGACACCTCTGTGCCGCGTGAAGGGCCCGTGCGGTTGTGGTTCGAAATTATTTTTCGCTAAATGACGTCCGACACAACATGCCGACACCGGATTTTATGTGACACGGGGCTCTGAATGCTATCGTGTTAAAATTAGCACATAATCTATACCTATGTGTTCCCTTTAACAGTGAGCTGCACTGCACATCATGGCGGCAGCTTTTTTTCAGCTGTGATGTGGTTCAGCACTCCTAAATCTGGCTGTTCTGTGTGCTTTGTCAACCAAGGCACGGTAAGCTACAGCAACTTTCCTTGTGATGGAATACCACAGCACGTCCACTTAAGAAGTAAAAAAGTTGTCAGCAATGATGTCAGCAACCTGACAGCAACTATGAGTGTTGCTGTCTGGTTACAACAAGACAAGGAGAGCACAAACATTTCTTTGAATGCGCAAGTGCTCCAACAGCAAAGCAACTACACACTGCACAATTGCCCTGTTAAAATGCTCTCAGGCATTCTAGAACCCTTCTAGGTTTTCCACAGCTAGGAATATACATAATGTCATCTACTTATAACAATGCATCACGTGCAATGGTCAGCCACTTCAATGTTATGCATTTGTGTAGTTACTCTGCAAGAGAATCGAACATAACTGCCAATATTTAAAACAATAAAATCATGCTAGCGAGGAGGCTTTTTTTCTACAAAAAACAAGAACAAAGGTAAAATAAAGTTGAGTTTGCTTTAAAAAAGGTGATATAACATGTATTATCCTTTCTATTATTGCATATTTCAAGTGCTCCAATATTTCTTTTTCTTTTGTACTTACCTTTACTTGCAATCTTCCTGTTCTATGCTCTCTTTTGCTTATTGTATCACATGTTAAGTGAAGACTTTGTTTCAACACTCGATGTTGTGTTCATTGAGTTATGCATATATCAGCTATCTTGCTTCCTCTTCTTGTTCTTTGTTTTGTTTCTGAAATGCTTGTATATTACACATTTGTATGCCTCCCTTTTCTCATGCCCTACGGGCCGCCATTAAGGGACAATAAATGAAATGAAACAAGAAAGCAACTGAAGTAAATGATGCCAATATGAGCTAGAACTGTCACAGATGGATTGCTAAACCTGCTCGGAGTTTAAGAGCAGAATTTCATGCAGTCTAAAGAGTTGCTGTCAGCATGTGTACAACATTACAAGCAATACAATACACAATTAAGCGTCATGAAGTGCCATTTATATTGCGCCAATCAATTTTTCTTTCAGTCTAACTTCTAGAAGCTGGTTACTTATAATTGCCAGCATGTCAATTCACTCATACAGTCATAGCACTGAACTACTTCAATGGGCATGTTTTTTTTAAGCCGCACCCTTCAGGGCTATCTGTGCTGTGAAATTGCTAAAATCAGTCGCAATATGATGGCTAGTTATAATAAAGACTAAATTTCCTAGTTTTGTCATTGTAGGTGGATCGCACTGTGTAGTACTTGTGCACGCCTAGACAAATGAACTCACCGGCCTGCTCCTCGAAGAGGTTCAAGCACTTGCCATTGTCTGTCAGTGCCCGCACTAACTCCAGCCTGCAAAATGCAAAATGCAACATGCAAAATGGAGGAGGTTATGTCCTTGCACCTGTTCCCACCACGCGCGACACAGCACGCTCTAGAGGGGATGCCACTATTCGCGATAGGCTGGAAGACAACAGGAGTTAGGGGCGGTATGTCAAATCACACCACGTAATATCATGCAAGTGTGACCGGATCTCAAAAAGTGATTGTTCGAGAATACTGCCTAGGCTGGTTTCAGTTAAGATCAGCCAAACATGACTGATCGACATTTCTAAATTATGTGAAAAAAAATGAATTTTTTTTTACGAAAGAGAATCTGCACTTAGTTTCTTAACAACAAAAATATATTTTAGCGGGAAAGAATTCTCTATATTTCTTATGCCTCAGGCCACCATCTGTGAAAGGTGCGAATCATCAGCACTTTCCTGAAGCGTTACAGAAATAGCTTTAACACCATAAATGAAATATTCTTTCAAAACATAATTAAAAGTTACCTTGACCATAATAAATATAACTGTAATTGGGAGCTTCAGATATCGAACAATAGAATTACAGACATAGCACAAACTTCAATTTTGCTCACATTTTCACCCTTTCTGTTAAGATCAAACCTAGGATGCTGAAATATTTTGCACACATCAGATAAATTATTATCTGAATTCATGCCAATGTTTATCCTTCTATACGTTTTCTTTAATGTATGAAATTGGCATCCAATGTACCATGTTAGTCACTAAATATTTTGAATAAATAAATGGAAACCTTAAAAAATTGTGCAGAAGAAACTCCACTTTTTATTTATTTCAAAACACTCCTAATGAAACTAAAGCATAGCCCCCATCTATTCATGAAACAGTATTTTGCTTTTGTTGTAAGTGTACATGATATAGCAGAACAAATACGACCCATTTCGAGCTATTTCATTTGTGGGTTTTGGGGATGCGCGACGCATCCCCTGATATGTTGGTTTTCCCGCACGGCTCGCGTGGCCTGGCGCCCGCGGCGGTCGGAGTGGTTGAGGCGCAGTACGAGAGATGGCGCGAGTGTTGCGCTGCTAACGCCGCCGACAGGCGGGGTGACTGGGGCGCCGAAAGACAAGGCGCTCACTCTTTGGTTCGAGATCGTCAAGGCGTGAGGACGTCCCGCGCGGGCGCGGATCCAGGCTTCTGCGAGACCGTCTCGCATGGCCGCCTTCGAACGCGCCACCGTTGGCGTGACCGTACACGCGAACGACCAGGCGTTGGGATCCAGCATGGGGCGAACATATTCGCTCGCTATCCGGTTGCGGTGAGTCGGACTTCTAGATTTGTCGCGCGCCCATCGGCATGTTTTGTGGATAGCAACTCGGCTAGCAGGCATTGATCTATGAAAGGTGCAATAAATGGCCTTGTGATTGTTTGCACTACTGTGTTGTCGTTCCTTTGTCCCAAGAGCACGGAGGAGAACCCCACAGGGTGGAAGTATGCATTACGGCTTCCATGGCGTAAAATAAAATATGCAGCTCCAATACACATGTTGGAATTTGTGCGAAGCAAAGCTTTCATGAAGTGAGTAATGAATTGCTATAAATTTGCCCATTTCATTCCAGCGTCTTTGGCATAAAGGAACCTGGCAATGTGTATGTGCTCTCATACACCCATGCTAGGCAATGACCCAAATATTATACTGGCTTGTGTTTCTTAATTCCTTCTTATTTATTTTAAATGTACCGTCTACTTCTTGGCCAATCGCCCGTCGCGAACATGTGCCATTGTACTGCCCGCTTCTTGGTTGCGGGTATGTGCCATGGTATGGAAATCATAATCATGATCATAATGCAGCGATCATCTCAAAGAGTTTTGCACATCTCAGTGTTGGCCCAAAGAGAACTTTACATGTAACTGTGGCCTAATGGTCAGTGTGGTGCACTGGGAGGTCGAGGTTCGAATCCCACCACATGATGCGCTTTTCTTTTTAAGAGTGAGGAAGGATCTACTCGGTGATAACCCAACCAGTGACCGACTGACACACCAATCAAACCAGGCAAAACCATGGGACAGTAGGCAGAGAAAGTTTTGCTTAAAAACATTCTAGCCTTAAGTGAAAATGCTTCCCTTTCACATCAACAAAAGGCCGATAATGACTTGCACAACAGCAGAAGAGAGGCCAAGCAATAGCTTCCAAATATAAAAAAACACCACCGCGATAGTTCTTAGATTCTGCATGAAGGGAAGATTTGGTAGCCAAATAAATATCCTAATGTGAATCATAGCTTCCGGCTGAATTTTTTTTGTGTCTGTGGGCAAACAACTGAAAACAGAGTGAAAGCACTTCCTTTGTTTTCAAACTCACAGTTGGCCAGCAGTCCTGGTGTACTGTGGCAAAGGCAATGACAAAGAGACAGTAACAATGAAAGGTGCTAAATGTGTGCATGCAAAGACGGTTTTTTGCATTTGCATTGCATATTACTGCTGCTAAATTACAGTATTGAAGCTGCTGTTTGCCAGTCTTTTTCCTGCGAGAAAGCATGATATTCACTTCGCACAAGGGCCATTAATTTTGAAAAGCTAAGGAAACCACAGTGCATACTACCATCTACAAATGAAATCACACGAAATGGATATTTGTTTCCCTATATCGTGTACACTTACAGCAAAATACAATTGACAAGGTATACATCTTAGCTTCAGCAGGAGCAATTTGAAAAATCAAGTATTGCGGTCTTTCTATGTACAATCTTTGGAAATTTCCATTAAGTGACAAACATGGCACATCGGGCACTCATTTTGTTCATGAAAGAAAATGCATAGAAAGATAAACCATGGTATAAATTAACACAATAAACCACTTGATGTATGCAGGGAATTTCAGCCCTCTGGGTTTGGCATTTCATGTAAAAGAAAGGGAGAAAATGTGAACAAAACTGAACTTTGTGCTATGTTTGTAATCTATTTTTTCTATATCTGAAGCTCCCAACAATATTATATTTATTTATATTAAGAGAACCTTAAGTTAATATTATTTAGAAAAAGATATTTCACTTAGTGTGAAAGCTATTTCTATAATAATTAGGAAATTGCCGATAACTTGCAGTTCGCGGACAGCAGCCTGAGGCATAAGAATATTGCGACTTTTTATCAAGCTAAAATATATTTTTTTTTTGTTAAGAAACGAAGTGCAGATTCGCTTTTGCCATCACAAAAACTAGATTAAACAATTTTTTTTTCGTATCTTAAAATTGTCGGCCAGTCATGGTTAGCTGATCTTAACTGAAGCCAGCCCTCAGGAAAGCATGTCGCATACTTGTGAATTCTTGAATTCCTTTCATTCAAGCAAGTTCTACAGAAGTCCACAAAGTGCAGCAAGTTTAATGTAAAGAAATATTGCCATGCATCTGACCATAGCAGAATGCTTTAAGAGGACCTATTTCAGTGTCCTCAAATAACAAACTGCACTGATGCAGGAAAATTAATTTTGGTCCATGGATCAAATAAAGGATTAATACCTTGGTCCACCTTGCAGATTTGCACAGAATTTAACCAAATTATTCATTTCTAAAAGCTTTCAACACTTCTTCAAGTTGATTGCTTTAGCCCGAAAAACAGCGCTAACATGGGATAAAGACTAGAAATGGACAGTACAGGTGCCGACTTCCAACTAATGGTTATTATGCAGTGGTGAAGCAGAACTTGTGTGAAAAATCAAAATTACATTTATGACTCTTTCATATCGATTACACATAGATACTTTGCTAATGTGCAACAAGCATTAGTTAGAAGTCAGTACCAGAGTTGCAGAGTTGGGCCCTCCATCCAATTCCCCCTATGTTCCACAGGGCAGAGATCCCGGTAATTCCATTCTTCTTAACTCCTCGCAATGGTGAGAGTTGGACCATTCGCCCTCCTGGAGTGGCTGAGCTGGTCTATTCTATTCCTCTAATTCCAGTAAATGAAATGGCTTCTCTATTATTGTTTACTACTTGCGCTTGCGTGCCTAGCAAAACAACAACATACTTTTGAAGTCTTAAAAGTGTAACAAATAATGTTGCATACAACTTTTTTGCATAAGAATAAACATGCTTTGGTGTCTCTCATCTCCTCAGGGTGTGAAGGAAGAGTAAGAACAAAATAATCTTGCACCGTGTCCCCAATAAAGGGTGAGTGCAATTATTTGAGGAAATAGCAGGCAAGCAAAATTGTGATAGTGGTCTTCAAGGAGAACGCTGCTGCCGCAGTAAATGAGTTCAGAGCCTAAAGAATCACTCAAGCCTGCTGCCTTTGTTTTCATTGCATATTTACTTGCATATTAATAGGCACAATTTTCCAGAACACCGCTGTGAACATCTGTTATCGCACCTGGTTGGTCGACAGCGTGGAAGACATGGTGCACTTTCCAAATCATCGTAGACTCGCGCAAGGTGCAATTGTTTGAGACATGGCTGTAGTTAGCCTGAATACCTTAGTCGTAGGTCAAGCATGCTTTTGCTAAATCAGATGATTCTTGACAGCTTAACTTCTTAACAGTAAAACTAAGGAGATAACTAACTTAACTCATCAACTACAAGTTAATGAGTCAACTAAATTTGCTAACTAAAGTTAACTAAAACTTGCTCTTTTTAATGCACTTCAACACAGTACACAATAAAGGTTTGCACACGGAGGTCATTACCTATAGGCAGATACTGAAAGAGCCATATTAAGTAAAAGTGTAGACGTAATAAATTGGTCAAGTCTAGCTTTATCTAATTAGCAAATGTAATAGTTGTGCAATTTCACTTAAAACCAATGTTTAGCTCTCCGGGACTATGTGTCTATTCAGCGCCTCCTCTATTTTTTTCAATGCCAGCCAGATGTGACCGATCCGACCGTTCACAACCCTCTCCTATCGTCTTTTCATACTATTTCCCCGTTGGCTAGTGTTCACGCCTGCTTTACGGTCGTGGGGGAGAGTACCATCTAGGTGGCACCTCACGACGGAAGTCGGAGGAAGACTGAGAGATGCGTGATTACCTGAAAGACGTAGGGACAGAGCATCTATCACTTCTCCACCAGAATGGCCGCAGCACGCGCTCAGATGCACGCATGACGCAAGCAGTCGTACCATTTAGGTAGCATCGCATAGCGGCAACTCACTGAACTAAGGCACACCAACGGCTCCCCCATTGGGAAGTGAGCGATTGCACTGGCATTGAAAAAATAGAGGAGGCCGATGGTCCATTTCATTCCAATTCCATTCCGGAACCTCGGACTCCATACCCATTCAATCTTCCAGACTGGTGCCATCATTCTGTTCTCATTACGTTCTGGGTTTTTGAAAATGTGGAACGATTCCAGAATCTTCCAACTCTGGAGTTGTCACTCCACAACTCTGATCAGTACTAGTGTTGTCCATTTCTAGTCGGTCATGTGCTTGCACTCTTTAACGTGTTATGTCATCATACTAACAAGCCTGGCTATCAACCATTTTCATTTTCTTATTTTGGCCTCCAGTTACAGTTAGCAGACTAGATTGCAGCCTTCGTGTGAAATCTTAGTTGTAACTAGCGCTGGAATACTGATCTGACATTCCGCATTAGTGAAATTGTGCAAATGCAAGAGTGTGATCTGTGCAGTATGTCTCGCTTGTGCACTATGTACTTCCCAATTTTGAATCCATGAAGTTTGACACTGTAGAAGTACTGCTTTAAGCGCCACAATCCTCAAAAGCTCTCAGCTCCACTTGTACACTTAGTCCAGTTTCAGTTTGTTAAAAAAGTTTAAAGTTAATGTTGCATACACAACTCTCACTTTAGAATGTCTGAACATGGGCATGGCCAAACCTTACTAGAAAAAATACTGGAACAGTAAATTGTTTTATACTTCAAATTACTTAGCATTCCAAATAATCTCTCCAATGACCAAATAATGACGTATGTCTTGGTAAAATAGCCAGTTTCAAGAATAGGGAAGTCCACATGACTGACAATATTGTGAATTTCAATGGCACTGTGATTCAGCAAATTTGTGAAGTGACTATGGCTATTGGAAAGTGCCATTGTGGAACAATGCTTTATAACCGGCTGGACTTGTTTGCAAAAAGGAAGTACATTATGTCTTTGGAGGAGACAAGTACATCTTATTGGTAGCATCATAGATAGAAATAACCCAGGGAAATATTTTAATGACTCCTAGAATGCAATCAATTTTTTACTCAATTATCAAATCAAAAATAGTGCTTATTCTTGTGATTATAGAAATTTTCAAATGCATCGATAAGGTCAAAAGCATGGCAATTTTGGCGAGTTGCTATGTCATGGCTTTTTTAGGCTTGTAGCGCAGCTCAAAAAGAGCAAAAAAAGTGCTCACTCTGCTCTCCGTTCCTTTTTATTACCCCTTCCACCTTCCTTTTTGCTCTTTCTGAGTTGCGCTACAGGCCTAAAAAAGGCATAGATAAGGGGTTTAATATAGGCTACACTGAAAATATTTTTGTTGAAACAAGGATGAAGTGCAAGAGGCCAGTGAACCAAACCAGTGGCTTCATTAGAAAGGAGTGATAAACAATGGAAACCTCGGTCCATGCTAGAATCAACATTTCAACAAGGGGACTTGCCTTCATCAACGGCAGCTTTCCTTTGCAAAATGTTGACTCCAACCTGAGGCCCCTGTGTGTGCCCACTGCTGGCCACTTTGAGTGTCACTTTCTTTAGGACAGTTTGCCCCCCTCCCTTTTCTTTTAGCTTTTGGAAATAGCCATACCTCAAGGGCAAGTCCTCGGGCAGTGCCAGATCCAGCACGAGATTGAAGCAGTGGGCCCTTATGATGTCCAACGGGTCCCGCTGCATACGGTGAAAACCAGTAAGCACCACACTCAGCACAGCACAACTCTGACATCAAGAGAATAGGGTGCACGTCCTTGTAACCAACAAAACACTAAAGTACATTACACAGCCAAGGAATGCGCTCAATAATGCAACGTACACTGTGTACAAAACAGACACCAAGCTATGTTACATGCTGCAGAGTCTATAAAACTAATTCTTTTTTAAATATGGTGTGAGTGTCTGAATTTCTTGAGTGCCTCTTTAATCTCCTGCTTGGGCCAATTTGCAGTCTGTAATATTTTGAATAGGTAAATAATAATAAATAAACAAGGCAATGATGGAGAATACAAACATGACCTCAGTTTGACTGTTGGCTTGGCATGCCAAATGGCATAACGGTCTGAAAATTCCCCTAATAGCAATAAAATTGCGAGCATGTTACTGCACCATTCTACTTAATGGTCTCTGCATGCAATTTTCGCTGTATGTGTAAAACATGACACAAGCTTCCACAAAGTTTGAAGATTACAAGCTTTTGGCTGTAAACTTCACTGTACGTATGCACAATAACGGTCACTGCATATGACACTTCCCTAGTACTGTTATGAGATTGCAGCATGAAATGGTCTACAAAGACAAGACCACCTAGCAACTTCATGGCAACAGCTCAAAACAACCAAGGTACAAAAAAAGTTAGAAGTAGACTGTGCTGAAAAAAAAAACCCAAGGAGCTCTGGATAATTGAATCCAAAGCATAGCACATGAGTTAACTGATGCCAATCCAAAGCCCATCAAATCCATGCTGCTTCAACAATTGCATGGCCAGTTTTTCCTCTCGTAAGTTGGTCGCAAGCCTGCAATGCAGCAGGCACTGTAATCAAATACTGCATTTACTCATGCAAGGCCAGTCTTTGTCCTGTAGCAGAACATCTGCTTGAGTGAATTGGTCTGACATACTGGCAGAAGGATTAAGATGCAAGAAAGCAAGAAAAAAAGTTCGACAAAGAGTTTCACCAAAAGGTACTCGCACAAGTTCATCCATCCACCAGTGAAAGCCGAGTTCAACAGCAAAATCAATGAAGAATAATAAGTTTTCTTTTTAAGTAAGGGATCGGAGGTTGCATATACAGGGTGTCTACCAAGTTTACATTTCCAAATTCCCTGAGTTTTCCAGGTTTTCCCTGAGCACCTTTGCAAAATTCCCTGAATGAGCCAACTTTATGTCAAGGCAGGCTGACACCACGTTGCCCGATGCTGTCACTCTCTAGTAAGCATGCTGAAACAAAAAATGACTTAATGCAGTTTGAATAGTAAGGAGTAATATCTATTTTATTTAAAAAGAAAACAGAAGGAAGGTGTTAGTAAAATGCACAGCGAAAGAAATGGTAAAGCCCATTCCAAATTGAGTCGAACATTTTCAAATACGAATGAAAAGGAGATGCATACATGAGGAAATATTTTTGAATATGAGCTATTTCTATCAACTGATAGCAAGCACATCGGTATGAGGCCTGTACTTTGTCACAACTAAGATTCTCTCTCAGCAGCTGGGAAGTCAACCTCAACTGTCCTGACATACTCTCAGCCTGTACACAACATGTCAGTGTTGGGTTTCACTGCTTTAAAGAGTTTATTTTGGTTTGGGTGAGGGTGACCTGCATCTCGGCTTCAACCAACACTTTGGTTTTTTTTCCTTTTTTTTAAGCTCAAGCTGCTTCAAAGAGGCGGCGGCACAATTCCTTTCCTGTTAATTCCTCATATGTCGGTCCTTTCTGTTCTCATCCTCCTTCTGCCACGCGTTCACCCCATGGATCATTTGAAGAATCCTCTTGGTCGGTGGTCAACGTCTGATTTTTCGGACTCCCTAGCGGCTGCAAAAACATCTGAAAAATCGGGCAGTATGAAAAATATGAATGCATGTCTTTAACTGCCCTTAAGGGCTAAAATTGCCACAGGCACGTCCGAAAGAACTCTTAAGGCCTGCCAGTACACTTATTAGGCATGTCGGTGCTCGCACTGTGACAGGAGACGGGGGTGCACGCGTGCATAATTAAGGAATACATACTGTGTACCGTGACAATTGCCCCTTCTCATGCTTGTTATGCTTCATGTACTGAGACGACGCTAACTTTAGAAGACTGGCATTACGCAACGCGTTGCACCCTGCGAGCTTCGAAGCCAATCGCGAGGATTACAAAGGCGGAGTTGGTGCCATTGCTGACAGCGGCAAATTCTTTCAATGAAAAACATGGCACCGCATGGCAAGAAGCAGCTAGGCCTAACGTTGCCGCGGTGGTGGCTACGGCTGCCAGCGGACCGGCGTACGAGAGTGCAGGTACGAGGCGGCGAGATAATCAAAATGGCGGCGGTGATGGCTTTGATTAGTGCCATTTCAGACCTGCAGTCAGGGCAATATACATTGACTATATGGTGTACACGGTGGTGCCGCAAAGCCGTGCGAATTATCGGGCATGTCCGAATAATCGGTCGTTAACTACTCTGGCAATACGTCGTGCCGATGACACGGCGTCAATGACGATTTGTTGCGATTCCTCTGTTACTGGAGCCAGCATTAACACGACTTTCATTCCCTTTCAATAAAGTTACAGCTAATTTTCCCTGATAGAAGCACAAATTCCCTGAGTATTTCCAGAAAATTCCAGGTTTTCCCAGTTGGTAGACACCCTGATATAGTGTATAACAATCATGCCAGTGTTTGTGATGTCACCAGGTTGCTGCAGGTCAGTCCTGCTTAAGACCTTTGGCCAATCAAGATTTTAAGAAAAGACATTGTGCTTTACATGAGTCACTACTATAAAAGTCCCTACACATCGTTTTGTTAATGAAAACCAAATTTTTTGTCAGACATAAACATTGTATGACTAGGTGAAATTTCATGCTACAAGCACTTAACAATTACACTCTGTATTTTCTGGTACCTGTAAATTAACTACAGCTACTATTGTATAGTTGGGAGCTTTTTTGTCATGCATCAATATGTTGTCGTAATTGCTGCTTTTATTTTTGTAACTATACTCAGTAACCACTGCCATTGCTATGCTTGATAGCTTGAGGGTAACACATAAATACTGTATGTACTAGCATATATGAATATTAATAGAACTTCAGAAATTAGGCTCCGTCTTGCTTGGCTAGAATGTTCTTGCAAGCATTAGGAGAGCCTAGTACATTAACAAGCATACACATTAAGTTATACAAGTCAAGGTGGAGCTCGTACAAATGACAGGACAAGAATCATCAAAAGAACTTTGTCAGAACATCCCCGCCAAAACAGTAAATAAACAGCAGAACTAACAAATGTGGGGCAAGTAAAGAAGCACATCTGCAAAAAAAAAGTTGTACAAAAACATCAAGCACATAGAGATGGGCAGAAAAGTTTCAAGCAGCATCACCAGACATAATCAAAGAGTTTATTTTTCCCTCTCACTGTGGTATGGAAGTGGCTTAGGTGATGTTGATTTAGTCCCACTGAAAATTTATCGGCAATTTATTAATTTAATGCACTGATGAAGAGGACGCAAATCTGGCTAATGCAAGATGGAGCCCAGACTAGGCTAGCTAAAGGATTGAAGCAATTCTCACACTTTTATTATTTAGTCAATGATAAGTTGAGAATGAAGGAAAGGTTCCTCCCAACAAAGCGAGAAGCACTTGTATTTGGTCTCTCCAAGCTTCAAGAAATATTTCAAATAGAGGTCGCAATCACACAAAGAGGAAGTGCCCCAGTGTTTCATTAACAATGAGCCTGCCATGGTGCACAAACAGCCAATATCAGCAAGTGCAGGGAAGACAGCTCACAGAAAAGAGAAGTACACTCTCAAGAAAAATTGCACCTTTTGGGTCGTATCTTGCCACACAACAATAATCATCATCTGGCTTGTAACGGTATTTCCTTTCTTTAAAGGGACACTAAAGCAAAACAATAAATCAGTTTAGACTAATGAAGCATTGTTTGAGAGCCCTGCAGGCAGTCATTTCAAAAAAATTTTTTGATTATTAGATGAGAAAATGAAGGTCCAAGTATCAGTATTTGAATTTCGCGCCGAAACCCCAGCGCCAGTACGTCAGTGTGACGTCAGGGATTCCAAAGTATGTCTTCGCATTTGGGCCATGTTAGCTGAGTAAAGGTTCCCGAAACTTGCCATGTTTAATATTTGGTTCCTTTAGAGCACAACGTAATCAATTTGTACCGCTATATATAATTAGTAGGCCCTAGACGATGCCATCAAAATCCAAGACGTCACAGCCCCCAGGTGCGGAAACTTAAGTAGGCGTCGCCACCCGTATTTTGTTCTTGCGCTTTTTCTGGCTTACCAAACGTTGTAAGCCACTCTTATCGTTGTAAGAGTGGTGTTTTTGGTGTTGTAGAACGGTAATTTACTGATGCAGAAGAAATCATTTTTCACTTTAGTGTCCCTTTAACGGTGTGAGCCCGGTACTTCCAAGTCACGAACGGCATGCACGTTATCAGCACGACAGAGCATTCCCGATGGGAAAGTAGCAAGCGCAACGTTTGCAAGAAAAGAAATGCAAGCAAGACAGATGACGATTATTGTTGTGTGGCAAGATATGACCCAAAAGGTGTACATTTGTTTAAGAGTGTAGGCTGAAATGAATTAGGAAAGGGTTTTAAGGGATCTCCTGTTCAAGGAGTGTTGTCACACTACACCCCATCCCCAGTTCTAGTGCTTGCAGATTCTGAGGGGAATCTGTACCACAGAAGGCTAAGTGAATCACTTGTTCCCTTCCCATGAAGACGTGGGTCACACACAGTTCACGAACAAAAAGTTTCATTAGCATGGTGAAAGAGCTTCAAGACATTGTAGCACCCAAGCATGGTGAAAGCTGGGACATGGTTACCAAGGGGAAGGAGGAAGTATCTGATGTGGAATCAAAACGTTTCTCCCATACAGACATCCTGTACCTGCTCTTCGTAGTTCATACAGACATAAAACAAAGACACAACACTACAGAAGTTCAGCTTTAAACAACTGCCATGAAACAGTCCTGTTCACAGTAAGCATACACAGAAATGCAAAAGGCAGTTTGGAGGTGTATCAGAGAACAAATCATCCCGATACAACTTACAAAGAGCTTCCTCGGCAGGAGGGTTGAAATCTGGGCCAGTTGGTACATACTTGGAACGAAAAAACCAGTCAAAAACACAAAGGACAAGAGGAGAGGACAAGAGGAGAAGATTTTACATAGGCCAAACCGGTCGATGTATTAATGACCACCTGCGTGAGCACCACTCCTCCCTGGGGTCAGATAACGGTGCAAACTTGCCTCACCATTGCAATGAGTGTGGTTGTTACCCTTTGTTTAGCAATGTGACGATTCTTGGTAGGGGCAAGGGCAAAGAAGAGCGAGAAATCTTGGAAGCGTACTACATCAGTTTATTAGGTGATGACTGCGTTAGTACAAGCTCGGTGCGCTTACTTGAAAAAGAATTTGAATTTATAGGTCGGTCACGATAGAAGCGTTTCTTGTCTTTTCATGCTATGTGATTAGCGATGATGCAGTTGCGCATGCACTGCTGGCCTTGCTGGGACTACACCGATTCTAATAAACCTCAGTTGATAGTTTTCCAGTCGTTGTTGTGTGAACCTCTCCTCTTGTCCTTTGTGTTTTTGACTGGTTTTTTCGTTCCAAGCTTCCTCGGTTTCTATTGCAAACATCAAGGTTGTGTGCCACCAAGAAGGTCAACCATAGAAGGCAGTTCCCCTAACCTTCCAAGATTATCCGTTGCACATCTCATACAGAAACCCTCCATCCCCAACAGTAAGACATTGTCTTACAAAGGATAAAGTGGGGACATGGAATGCAAGGAGCAGAAGGAAGAGGAGGCAATAGTAAATGGCATGTGCATACACATTGTCCTGAAGTGCATCTGCCTCTGCGTTCATAGGTAGTCGGCAGCTACAGGTAAAAACCAGGATGCAGCATAAGTTCTCTATGCATTTTTCATGCTGAAGCTCCTCCCAAGACATTTCAGAGTATACATGGAGGTACATTTTTATCTAATATGCTGCCAAAGAGCAAGCAACACCTACACCTTCTCAAGCCCTGACCATCAGTGTGCATTGATTGGCTTATCCAGAGAAATTGGCAAAGGATAACTGTGCACGAGAGTACACTTCAGTTCATGTTGAATAGATGCCCCATGTAATGACAGAATAGACAGCAGATATCAGCACATAAATTAATGAATGTCATTATACATAATGAAGTCAACAGATAATAAACCCAAGGGAAGCTTGGGGAAATTATTTGCTGTTTCTTAATTGAAGTGCAGAAATGATAAGGCACAGGGAAATCGAAGTGCACGAAAAAACAACTTGCCGCCGATGGGTTCCGAACCCACACCCTCCGCATGATACATGCGTCGCTATACCTATTGAGCTACATCGACAACTGTTCCCACGTCCACATTCTTGGTATTTATGTATGTGTATAAGAGCTAAGCCTGGGAGTGTTAGCCAGTGCCACTCATGGCCATTATGGCGGATGTAGCACATCTTTTTGACGACTGGCGTGGCATAGATGTGAATTTTTTATAGAAGTAGGCTGCTGACCAATAAACCCTTGTATGCTACCTGAAGGCATCAAATCTTCCGGGGTCGAGACCCTCGCTATGCAATGAATGACAAGAAGAGGAACCGAGGGTGTCAATTTTTTTTTTTTTTTTTTGTCGCAACCATATGAAGCCAAGAGATAATGAAGCCAGGAAAAGCATAGGGGAAATTATTTTCCCCAATGCTTTCCTTGGATTTATTATCTGTTCGCTTTATATGGTTGTCAATAACAGAAATCGGGCCTCTCTGTGCCTCTTCCAATTGTTCATTATACATAATGGATGCTACCTCCACGCAAAAGTGAAAAAACTAACGTAAGTCAATCAATAGTCAAAATAATCAGTGCTACAGCAGGAATCTTTTTTTTCTTGAGAGCAACCCCTACCTGTTCTATTTAGCAATATACTGTAGAGCAGAGGGTGCCCTCATCCAAAGCAAGGTCACATGCAGCCATGAAGAAGATGCACTATCAAGGGCTTCGGCATCAAGCAAGAGTTCATCATTCTACAGCTGTGGCAATTGTTAGTGCCTCTGAAGTGGTTCTACCTCTACTGACACAAGCCCAAGCTACTGCCTGACAAAGGCATGATATTGTCGTTACATGGTTTTCTCTCCTTGCAATCGGGAGGCAATTACTGTCACATTAAAAACATAACATGTCAGAAATATGTGGAGTAAACCACTGTAATGTTTTAAAATACTTGCCTGGGCTCGAACCAAGGTGCAGTAGAAGTTGAGCACTGCATGGCGCACCTCAGTGCCGTGAGCTGGGTGCAGCAGGTCACAAGTCAGGCTATACAGGCTCTCTGCCCCTCCCTGTCAAAACATGAAACAAGTCATGCATAAGGATCGAATTGCCTAAAGCCTTCGGAGTACTTCGCCAGTCACAAAAACAGGCATGACATAGGGGCACTCATGGCCTCACATTGCCAGGTTACCTACTATATCAAACGCAGGTATGTGAGATGTAAAACAACATAAATACAACTACGGCAAATAATGAACTGGGCAATTCTATCGTCAGTCTTCCTACGAGATCGTCAGTCTTCCTACGAGAAAAGAGGTGTGTATTCCTTAATACAATGACAGCAAGAAAAGTGCCTAGCGCATGTGAGTTGGCTTTTAATTCTAAAAAAAATTTATGGGGTTTTACGTGCCAAAACCACTTTCTGATTATGAAACACACCGTAGTGGAGGACTCCGGAAATTTCGACCACCTGGGGTTCTTTAACGTGCACCTAAATCTAAGTACACAGGTGTTTTCGCATTTCGCCCCCATCGAAATGTGGCCGCCGTGGCCGGGGTTCGATCCCGCGACCTCGTGCTCAGCAGCCCAACACCATAGCCACTGAGCAACCACGGCGGGTAGCTTTTAATTCTGTGGATTGCGTTTGAAACAAGAGACATTGCCTTAAACTTAAACATCCATTGTGGTCACTTGTGTGCCTGACAGTATTTCTTTCTGCTGTTGCGTCTGCACACAGATGTAGGCCCTTTCCACCATACAATATATACAAAAGTCAGCACCAAAGCTACTGTTTTGCAAGTGTGCCCAGCCCACACAGCACATTTACCATTTTTGTACGTGACACAAAATGTCACGTGTTTAAGGGGTTTTGTGACGAAATAAGTTTCACTGCAGCCTATAGCTCCAACAGCAACGTCATATATATTATTAGTATATTACTATCGTCGGAAAGCCTCGAAAAGCCCGCACGCACCAAGTACATACATTTAGAATGCAGCGCCAGTATCCCAAGAATGTTTGTAATAAGCATGACAAAACGATGCTCACATATTTTCATGCAACAATTAGCCCCAGTATAACACAGATAGTTCGTAAGTTCGTGAAGTCTGTATTCCAGGAACACAGCACGAACAGCCCGACTGGTTTTAGCCGCTAGTTACCTGGGCTAGTCTCCGGGTGCGCACCACTTCCGTGAGATCCCTGATGACCTTTAGGCGTTGAGCCACGGGACAGTCCTTGCCCAGTTCCTGCGCATGCAAGCCATGAACTCCGAGCTACCGGAGACTACGCGCAGTCGGCCCACCTTTAATACTTCGAGGTCGATGGCGTGCTCTTCCAGCCGCGGCACCGCTGGCAAAGACGCTTTGCCAAGTCCGAACAACGACTTGAACCTCTCTAGGGGCTTCTCCTTATCCTTAGCATTTTTTGACATTGCTGCCACTTATGCTGCAGCAAAAACGTGAGTTGCATCAGGATGTTTACGCTTTACAGCAGCAGGCAGCCAGCCGTG
The DNA here is from genome assembly GCF_023375885.2 of Dermacentor andersoni. Lineage (NCBI taxonomy): Eukaryota > Metazoa > Arthropoda > Arachnida > Ixodida > Ixodidae > Dermacentor > Dermacentor andersoni. The sequence continues at coordinate 12,224,493 of NC_092817.1, forward strand.
CGCGCGCTGTTGTGCAGACGACGGCGGCACACTCTCAGCACTCGACTGACAGGGATAACCACAGTCAGCTATCGCGGACCCGTGTCCGCTACAGTTAATCCAATTCAAATTTGTCGCAAGCAGAGCCAACCATCTCGACATTCGTAGTGCACAACCGCAGACCTGCAGACAGCAGAGGGCGGCTCGCCGTACTTGCTACGCTCACTTCAGCACCTCCTCCATACTGCTCGCGATTAAAACCGATGATGATGATGATAATAATGATAGGTCATGGAGGAAGGAAACTGAGGAGGCCCTACTAGGGTAGCCTACCCCCTCCGCGCGCTAGGAGAATAGTGTGGGGGAAGTGACGTAGTACGCCCTCCTCTTTTTTTGCTGATTTTTTGTTTTTTTTGCCGTAGCGGTCACGCTTTTCGGACCACAATGGCGGCTTTGTTTTGGTTCTGTGCGCTCACACGTGTTGCTCCGTAGGTTTCGTACCGTGGCAAAGGCGTCGTGCGGGCAGGTTTGCGTTGGTCTTCGTGTTTTGTTGCGCCGCGTTATCTGGACCGTGCTCTCCCAGATGTTGCTGTGGCCAGGTGGGACAGGAGGAACCAAAATTCGTGAAATGAACGCGCATGCAACGCTGTACGCAATGTACCGCGCCAAAGCAATGGCTACGGACGAAGGAATACCCGCGGTAAATTTTGCCCTTTTTCGCGGAATCATGCTAACGTGCTAACGATTGTTTAGTATTGCTGCGGAGCGCGCGGGTCCGAGCAGCACGGTTGCGCGCAGTCGCAGCGCGGCGTGCTTTCGCGAGAAAAGTAAACAAGAGAGGAGAGCTGGCCCGATAGGCGGAGCAACGCCATGAGCAACGCCAACTTCCGGCTTCACTTTATCTTCACAAAGAGTGACGTCAGGGCCTCTCCTTAGTTTCCTTCCTCCGTGGCTGGCCCGATAGGCGGAGCAACGCCATGAGCAACGCGAACTGAAGCGAAAGTGAAGCCGGAAGTTGGCGTTGCTCATGGCGTTGCTCCGCCTATCGGGCCAGCTCTCCTCTCTTGTTTACATTTCTCGCGAAAGCACGCCGCGCTGCGACCGCGCGCAACCGTGCTGCTCGGACCTGCGCGTTCCGCAGCAACACTAAACAATCGTTAGCACGTTAGCATGATTCCGCCAAAGAGGGCAACATTTCCCGCGGATATTCTTCCAAGGAGATAGATCAATTAGACGTACTTCTTCGGAAAGCCTACAAGCAAGCGCTCGGCCTACCCCCGGCAACAGCGCCACTCAAGCTTGAAGCCCTAGGAGTCCATAATACTATAAGAGAAATTATAGACGCCCACCTCACAAGCCAACGAGAACGAGTAGCCCTCACACCAACAGGAAGAACAGTCCTAGCGCGCCTAGGCTACCCCACACACAGCAAAGGCCATGCACGAACAAGCAATCCATCTGGCCCCCAACTTCTGAGAGCACATCAAGGTAGCCCCTATTCCCAGAAGCATGCACCCGGAACATCATGCCGATCGTCGCCAAGCTCGCGCAAAAGCTCTACAGACAAGATATGGCAGTCTCCCCACCACACTATACACAGATGCCGCGCAGTACCCCCAAAAAGCAGCCATGACGGCCAGCGTTGTCGACTATAACCTACAAGAGGTGGTCTCGATGACTGTCCGCACTGCCAGCGCCCTCGTAGCGGAGGAGACAGCCATCGCCTTGGCCATCACCTCTAGTCTGACCAACGAGTACATCACAATTATTACCGACTCCCAGGCAGCTTGCCGTAGCTACGCGAGAGGTTGAATATCTTCAATCGCCCACCGACTCCTCAAACAGGCCTCCGCATTCCCGGACGTTGAAATAGTGTGGACTCCGGGACACGAGTCCCTCCGTGGAAATCAGCGTGCGCACGCTGTAGCCCGAGCTCATGCCTCCCGGGCGCCACAAGAGAGGGATACGGACGCATCCATGGAGCCCGTACCGTTACAATACAACGCCATACTACAACACCACAGATTGAACAGACGACAATACCCACCTCCACACAAGACCCTCTCACGTGAAGACGCCGTAACATGGAGACAACTACAAACCAATACATACCCACATTTAAGCAGACTACACGCAATCCACCCTACACTCATCATCATCATCATCAGCCTAGTTACGCCCACTGCAGGGCAAAGGCCTCTCCCATACTTCTCCAACTACCCCGGTCATGTACTAATTGTGGCCATATTGTCCCTGCAAACGTCTTAATGTCATCCGCCCACCTAACTTTCTGCCGCCCCCTACTACGCTTTCCTTCCCTTGGAATCCAGTCCGTAACCCTTAATGACCATCGGTTATCTTCCCTCCTCATTACATGTCCGGCCCATGCCCATTTCTTTTTCTTGATTTCAACTAAGATGTCATTTACCCGCGTTTGTTCCCTCACCCAATCTGCTCTTTTCTTATCCCTTAACGTTACACCTATCATTCTTCTTTCCATGGCTCGTTGCGTCGTCCTCAATTTCAGCAGAACCCTTTTCGTAAGCCTCCAGGTTTCTGCCCCGTAGGTGAGTACTGGTAAGACACAGCTGTTATACACTTTCCTCTTGAGGGATAGTGGCAACCTGCTGTTCATGATTTGAGAATGCCTGCCAAACGCACCCCAGCCCATTCTTATTCTTCTGGTTATTTCAGTCTCATGATCCGGATCCGTGGTCACTACCTGCCCTAAGTAGATGTATTCCCTTACCACTTCCAGTGCCTCGCTACCTATCGTAAACTGCTGCTCTCTTCCGAGACTGTTAAACATTACTTTAGTTTTCTGTAGATTAATTTTCAGACCCACCCTTCTGCTTTGCCTCTCCAGATCAGTGAGCATGCATTGCAATTGGTCTCCTGAGTTACTAAGCAAGGCAATATCATCAGCAAATCGCAAGTTGCTAAGGTATTCTCCATCAACTTTTATCCCCAATTCTTCCCACTCCAGGTCTCTCAATACCTCCTGTAAACACGCTGTGAATAGCATTGGAGATATCGTATCTCCCTGTCTGACGCCTTTCTTTATTGGGATTTTGTTGCTTTCTTTGTGGAGGATTACGGTGGCTGTGGAACCGCTATAGATAGCTTCCAGTATCTTTACATATGGCTCATCTACACCCTGATTCCGTAGTGCTTCCATGACTGCTGAGGTTTCGACTGAATCAAATGCTTTTTCGTAATCAATGAAGGCTATATATAAGGGTTGGTTATATTCCGCACATTTCTCTATCACCTGATTGATAGTGTGAATATGGTCTATTGTTGGGTAGCCTTTACGGAATCCTGCCTGGTCCTTTGGTTGACAGAAGTCTAAGGTATTCCTGATTCTATTTGCGATTACCTTAGTAAATACTTTGTAGGCAACGGACAGTAAGCTGATCGGTCTATAATTTTTCAAGTCTTTGGCGTCCCCTTTCTTATGGATTAGGATTATGTTAGCGTTCTTCCAAGATTCCGGTACGTTCGAGGTCATGAGGCATTGTGTATATAGGGCGGCCAACCTTTCTAGGACAGTGTTCCCACCATCCTTCAACAAATCTGCTGTTACCTGATCCTCCCCAGCTGCCTTCCCCCTTTGCATAGCTCCCAAGGCGTTCTTTACCTCTTCCGGTGTTACTTGGGGGTTTCAAGTTTCTCTAGACTATTCTATCTCACCTTATCGTCGTGGGTGTTACTGGTACTGTATAAATCTCTATAAAACTCTTCAGCCACTTGAACTATCTCATCCATATTAGTAACGATATTGCCGGCTTTGTCTCTTAACGCACACATCTGATTCTTGCCTATTCCTAGTTTCTTCTTTACTGCTTTTAGGCTTCCTCCGTTCCTGAGAGCCTGTTCAATTCTATCCATATTATAGTTCCTTATGTCCGCTGTCTTACGCCTGTTGATTAACTTAGAAAGTTCTGCCAGTTCTATTCTAGCTGTAGGGTTAGAGGCTTTCATACATTGGCGTTTCTTGATCAGATCTTTCGTCTCCTGCGATAGCTTACTGGTTTCCTGTTTAACGGCGTTACCACCGACTTCTATTGCGCACTCCTTAATGATGCCCATAAGATTGTCGTTCATTGCTTCAACACTATGGTCCTCTTCCTGGGTTAAAGCCGAATACCTGTTCTGTAGCTTGATCCGGAATTCCTCTAGTTTCCCTCTTACCGCTAACTCATTGATTGGTTTCTTATGTACCAGTTTCTTCCGTTGCCTCCTCAAGTCAAGGCTAATTTGAGTTCTTACCATCCTATGGTCACTGCAGCGCACCTTGCCGAGCACGTCTACATCTTGTATGATGCCAGAGTTCGCGCAGAGTATAAAGTCGATTTCATTTCTAGTCTCACCATTCGGGCTCCTCCACGTCCACTTTCGGCTAACCCGCTTGCGGAAAAAGGTATTCATTATCCGCATATTATTCTGTTCTGCAAACTCTACTAATAACTCTCCTCTGCTATTCCTAGAGCCTATGCCATATTCCCCCACTGACTTGTCTCCGGCCTGCTTCTTGCCTACTCTGGCATTGAAATCGCCCATCAGTATACTGTATTTTGTTTTGACTTTACCCATCGCCGATTCCACGTCTTCATAGAAGCTTTCGACTTCCTGGTCATCATGACTAGATGTAGGGGCGTAGACCTGTACAACCTTCATTTTGTACCTCTTATTAAGTTTCACAACAAGACATGCCACCCTCTCGTTAATGCTATAGAATTCCTGTATGTTACCAGCTATGTTCTTATTAATCGGGAATCCGACTCCTAGTTCTCGTCTCTCTGCTAAGCCCCGGTAGCACAGGACGTGCCCGCTTTTTAGCACTGTATATGCTTCTTTTGGCCTCCTAACTTCACTGAGCCCTATTATATCCCATTTACTGCCCTCTAATTCCTCCAATAGCACTGCTAGACTCGCCTCACTAGATAACGTTCTAGCGTTAAACGTTGCCAGGTTCATATTCCAATGGCGGCCTGTCCGGAGCCAGGCATTCTTAGCACCCTCTGCAGCGTCGTAGGTCTGACCGCCGCCGTGGTCAGTTGCTTCGCAGCTGCAGGGGACTAAGGGCCGGGGTTTGATTGTTGTGTTCATATAGGAGGTTGTGGCCAAGTACTGCACCAGGGTGGCCAATCCTGCTCTGGTGAGAGAGAGCGTTACCGGTTCTGGTCACCGGGATCAGGCCGCACTCCAGGCCTGTTTGTGCAATTTTCTCAACACACGGTTGTTGTTTTTTTTTTTTTTTTTCTGGGATTTTCCGGTGGTCCACCCCTACACTATATTCATACAAATGTCCCCTTTGTAATGATTACGCCTCCCTATATCACACCACATGGGCGTGCCCCAACGTGAAGGCGGCCCCGCAAGTACCCAACCCCACACCCAAGCAGTGGGAAGCCGTGCTGACTAGTTCGGACCCTCGTAACCAGCACCAACTGGTGCGACGGGCCCGGGAGACAGCAAGAGCCGCAGGAGCCCTGGACTAAGGGCGCCTCCCGCACAAGCAGAAAGACACCTGCTTATCCTTTCTTTTTTTTAAAAATAAATGTTTCTCCTTCTCCTCCTCCTCCTTCGTCCGTTGCCATTGCCGTGGCGCGGTACATTGCGTACAGCGTTGCATGCGCGTTCCTTTCACGAACTTTAGTTCCTCCTGTCCCACCTGGCCACAGCAACATCCGGTAGAGCACGGTCCAGATAACGCAGAGCAACAAAACACTGAGACCAACGCAAACCTGCCCGCACGGCGCCTTTGCCACGGTACGAAACCTACGGAGCAACACGTGTGAGCGCACAGAACAATAACAAAGCCGCCATTGTGGCCCGAAAGGCGGGGCCACTACAGCAAAGAAATAAAAAACAGCAAAACAAAGGAGAACCTACTACGTCATTTCCTCCACATTTTTCTCCTAGCGCGCGGAGGGGGTAGGGCCTCTCCTCAGTTTCCTTCCTCCATGTTTTCGGTTGTTGCAGTCATTTCTGGCACCAAGAACCATGGTCTTCGTGATTCAAGGTAACTGTTACTGGGGGTGATATCTGGACACCATCTACTGCTTCCGTTGCACAAAGGGTGCAAAAGCATTTCCTTTAAGATTCGGTAATTACTATTACTCAGAAGGAGCTTCAGAAGGAGCTGCTTGGGGCTGTTGAATGATCCATCCATGACAGTCCCTGACTGCCCGAAACGTTGATTTCAGCCGAGCGTTGTATATGAAACATCTTGGACCACTCCTGGACAACCTAAGATAAGTCAAATAGGCCCACTGGTCATATGGCGGCTCTGACATACATTCAGCTCCTGAATTTGCTTCTAGAGCTTGCAAGACACAAAAGCATGGCCTTCAAGATCTGGCGTTTGGGGCTGTTACTTCGAGGGGAGGTCGGGGGCCAGTGTGATTTGGACTCTACCTATACCAATTCATCATCAGCCTATTTTATGTCCACTGCAGGATGAAGGCCTCTCCATGCAATCTCCAATTAACCCTGTCCTGTGACAACTGATTCCAACTAGCGCCTGCGAATTTATTAATTTCATCACCCCAACTAGTCTTCTGCAGGCCTCGACTGCGCTTCCCTTCTCTTGGAACCCATTCTGACACCTTAATGGTTCACCGGTTATCTAACCTACGCATTACATGACCTGCTCAGCTCTATTTTTTTTCTCTTAATATCGATTAGAATATCGGCTATCCTTGTTTTCTCTGATCCATACCGCTCTCTTTCTGTCTCTTAACATTACGCCCAACATTCTTTGTTCCATTGTTCTTTGCGTGGTCCTTAACTTGTTCTCAAGCTTCTTTGTCAGTCTCGCAAGTCTCTGCCCCATACGTCAGCACCGGTAAAATGAACTGAATGTATACCTTCCTTTTGAATGATAATGGTAAGCTTCCAGTCAGGAGCTCACAATGTCTGCCGTATGTGATCCAACCCATTTTTATTCTGTGAATTTCCTTCTCATGGTCAGGGTTCCCCGAGATTAGTTGACCTAGGTAAACATACTCCTTCACAGACTTGACAGGCTGACTTGTGATCCTGAACTCTTGTTCCCTTACCCAGTTATTTATCATTATCTTTGTCTTCTGCATATTAATCTTCAAACCCACTCTTACGCTCTCCCTGTTAAGGTCCTCAATCATTTGTTGTAACTCGTCTGCAGTGTTGCTGAATAGAACAATGTCATCGGCAAACCGAAGGTTGCCAAGGTATTCGCTGTCAATCCTTACTCCTAAACCATCCCAGTTTAATAGCGTGAATACTTCTTCCAAGCATGCAGTGAATAGCATGGGAGAGATTGTGTCTCCTTGTGTTGTTGCCATGTATTGCAGTGTTGCCCTTATTCTATTGGAGACTATCTTGGTGCATATTTTATAGAATACTGGAAGTAATCTAATGGGCCTATATCAATTTGTTAACATCTCTTTTTGTCGATTAGTATAATGTTGGTATTCTTACAGTTCTCTGGGACCCTTGAAGTCTGTAGACAGTTCGTATTAAGGGCTGCCAGTTTTCCAAGCATTATGTCTCCTCCATCTTCGATTAAATAGACTGTTATTCCATCTTTTCCTGCCATGTTTCCCCAATTTCATGTCTTGCAAGGCCATTCTAACTTCATCACTAGTTATAGAAGGATCTGTAACCTGTTCATTACTCCTTCGAATGAAGGTATCGTGGCTGCTCTGGGTACTGTACAAGTCAGTATAGAATTCTTCGGCTGCTTTTACTATATCTTCGAGATTTCTGATACCCTGCTTATTTTTCAGTGCGTACATATTGGTTTGTCCTATGCCAAGTTTCCTTCTCACTGATTTTATGCTGTGTCCATGTTTTACTGCTTTCTCAGTCTTTCTCACATTATAATTTCGAATATCCTGTATCCTCTCCTTGTTGATCAGTTTTGACAGTTTCGTGAATTCAATCTCATCTTTTGAGTTGGACACTTTCATTCCTTGTCATTTTATTAGGTCCTTTGTTACTTGGGAGAGCTTACCTACTGGTTGCCTTCGCGCCTTACCTCCCACTTCAATTGTTGCTTCTGAAGCCAGCCTAGTAGTCACGGTTTCATTCATTACCTCTATGTCATCTTCATCTCTCTGTTCTAAGGCTGCATATTTGTTTGCAAGTGCCAACCTGAATTGGTCTGCTTTTACCCTTACTGTGTCTAGCTTGACCTGCTTCCGCCTGATCAATTTTACTCTTTCTCTCTTCAAATTGAGGTGAATCGTATCCCTCACTAACCTATGATCACTGCACTTTACCCTATACATCCTGAACTATGCTGGGATCGGCCGAAAGTATGAAATCAATTTCATTTCTTGTTTCATCATTAGGGCTTTTCCACATCCACTTTTTGTTCCTAAGCTTCCTGAAGAAGGGGTTCATTATTCGCAGCTCATTCCTTTCTGTGAATTCTACCAACATCTCTCCTTGATTGTTTATAGAATCCATGCCGTAGTTGCCAATTGCTTGTTCACCAGCCTGCTTTTTCCCCACTTCTGCACTGAAGTCGCCCATTACTACAGTATACCGAGTTTGTACTTTTCTCATCGCTAATTCAACATCTTCATAAAACTGATCTATTTCATCATCATCATCGTGACTGGAGGTTGGAGCGTAGACTTGTACTACCTTTATTCTATACCTCCTATTTTGTTTTATTACGTCTACTGCTATCCTCTCATTAATGCTGTAGAATTTGTCAATGTTGCCCGCTATGTCCTTATGGATTAGGAATCCTACTTCATACTGCTTTTTATCCGGAAGTCCTCTAAAGCAGAGATGTGGCCACTTGTAAGCACTGTATAAGCTTAACCAGTCCTTCTGACCTCACTACTGCCAATGATATCCATTACCACCGCCAAAAGTAGCCAGAAAGTACCCAAGTCGCTAAGCCCGATTTTTGGTCGCCAGGAGCCTCTAAAGGTAGCCAGTTTGGTGACAAAGCGTCAAAGCTGGCAACTCTGACCCAGGGTGTGAAAGAGCGTGCGCTGGCAGAACACCTGCTCCTATACACCTATACCCCTCTCCTCACCTCTCACCCGGCTCGCGCTCTGATTTGTTCGCTCCCAACCCGGCGAGGCCCTGCTCCTTAGTGTTCCTGTATATGTTCCCACAGGGAGCAGAGTTGCGATAACTTTTCCAGGGGCACTAGCACCGCTATTCGCTGAGCGCTATCATGTGGTGTAAAATGTTGTAAAATGTTCAACTTTGCCACTGCAAAGCCATCTTTACGGGCACGACGCTGACTTGTCATTTCCGCCAGTGTCATTGACGTTACAATCAGCGGGTTATTGCACGTTGAGCGTGCGTTACATTCATCGGCTGTAGGTTGCAGCTACGGTATTCGACAATATTAAGTAAGGGACCTTGGTGAAGTGACACAAAACACATCATATTGACACTTGTATTTCAGTATGACGGGGTGCAGCACACCAAACCGCACAAACTGCATGGTAGGTAGCAAAGCTTTTTACGCGGCGCCGTGCAGACGGACAGATGTGTGTTGGCGACTGGTATGGCTACTGAGTATAGGCCGAGACTGGCTGGCTCCAAAAGGGACCAGAATATGCGAGGTGCATTCGCCTGAAAGCAACTTTTATCTCGAGTAACACCCCTGTTAACGCTGAGATGCCTACGCCTGGCATGAGAGGTTGTTCACTTGTACGATTTTTGGCGTATATGTGCAGCGCGACAGAGACGCGAGACAAAGAATGAATGACATGTCCGTGTTGCACTGCACATGTATGCCAAGAATGTTACCTTACAAACTCGCCCAATTAGCCATGTTGCTTGTACGATTGTTCTGAATACGCAGGTCTAGAACAGTGCATTCAAAACAGAGTAAATACTAGCAGATACAATTTGCCCGTTGCACCCTGGTTTTTCTCTCCTCTGTTTCTTATTTGATTTTTTGGTGGGGCAGTAATTTTCTTGTAACATTGATTGATGTGCTAGTGTTCATTTTATTGCAGTAAGCAGAAACCTCGCGCACTCCCGCTTATGAGACAGCTGTGACATATTCAGCATTTACTGCCTGCGTTATCTTGCTTGTTAGATCGGCCTTGGTCCACATGAGCAATGTAAAATTCTGCCTGTATGTTTAACAAGCGCTGTGTTATAGCAAATTGACCTGAGTAGTATTAAGAGATCAAGATAAACGTGTTCTCATATTACAGTCTGCAATGTGCCAATAATTACTTTGCAAGTTTGCCATCTTGATGTGATTAGTGCAATAAGATAACCTGTTGTTATTGCTAATAGCTTGTTGCCTTTTCAGTTGCTCTGAATTCTGCCCCCCCCCTCCCCACCTTAAGGCTGCAAGAACCAGCACTCTTGCCCTGCTGCCAGCAGACATTGATCTATTCCCTTGTATCAAATAAATTTGATCTAGAAGCTCCTGCATTTTGAACCTTTTCCAATTGCAGATTTACTGCTACGAAGCAGCTGTTTAGTCTGCTGTATGAATGAATCGCAAAAATAAGCTTTGCATAAAATTCACGCCTGTGAACATTTCAAATGTGTTTAAATGTATGTGTCTGCAGTGCATATATCGAAAACATGCAGCTGCTCTGCATGACGGTTAGTGATAAATGACACTCTGTTAAGGGTCACCAACAGAACTGCAAGCACGATAGTTCGCTTGGCGACAATCATTAATCAGCTGGCTTCGGCAGTCAAAATGCGCACACATAATTGTCCACCTTATGTGTATGAAGTTTTCTTTAAACATCCCTTAAAACATTTCTTCTTGCCTTCCGGCCTCTATGAGAAAACTTCATATGCATGCTGAAGAACATTGCAGCACTTTTTGTTGCAAGGTGATTCGTGTTTGCACACAAGCTTTTGAGCTATTCAAGCCACGAGCGTAGTCAGGATTTTATATTGGAGGTTCAACGGGGATCGTACTCCCTATATGCTCTTTAGAGGCTGTGTTTGTGTGTGTGTATATATATATATATATATATATATATATATATATACACATACACTAGACATTTTGGGGGTTGGAACCCTACTCCCCTCCTCCGGCTACTCCGATGGTTCGAGCGTACCCTGCATTAAAAAGTGCTATCTTGCTCAGCTCTTGCAAACAATTGCCGCATGTAGCTCGCAATCAAAAATGCAAATGGAACACCATGCAACATTTGCCTCCTGCACGCATGAGGAGTGGCTTCGCTGCATAGTTGGAACATAATGCCAGATCTATGTGCAACTCTGCTCCCTGTGGGAGCACATACAGGAACACTATGCAGAGTGAGATAGCAGCACCGTGGTGTGGCCCCGCAGTCACTCCGGCCACCTAAGCCGTGGTCCATTTACCTCTTTGGCCGAAAGTACAGTATGTATGTACAGTATGTATGTACCACATGAATGTGCAGCTACTCCGACTTAACCCGAACAATGAAAACACATCTACAACAGTTTAACTTTAACAAATGTGGGCTTTAAAGGGGCCCTGAGACACCTTTTAACCATAGTAAGAAAATGGTGCCGATCTGTGATAGAGGTTGCTGTGAACACATGAGCCAAATATATTACTGCACTACATGCAGCAGGAAATTTACAATCTCGTGTCAAACATGGCAAAAAATCGTTCGCTCTACTTCTGCAATGCCATTATCAGAGCAGCTGGCCCACTCATACTATTGGCTGATTTTGTGATCGTGAAAGCATTCTCAGTAATACATAATTGGTAATTTTTAGTTAAATAGATGAAAAATAACTATGTCTGCGATCAAGGGCAGGAAAATCATTTCATCATTGCATTGTGGCCACCACGAAGTGCTGTGACGAGCCCTTTCGCAGCCGCAACACTCAACTTTTGGCCAGGGCTTTGCTCTCTTGGCTTCTCTGCTGTGTAGTTTCCAGTGCACTAGTGGAGACGAAAAGAGAGGGAAAGCCAGGTGCTGGCGCAATAACTCCTTATAGTTGAAGGATTCAAAAAATGTTTGCGGCGTGATATCTGCAAAACAACATCCTTTGATACTGAGGAACATTCTAGAGTCAGAAAAGCGCTTCAGGGCCCCTTTTGAGAAGCAAACAAAATGCTCTGGAAGGAAGACGCATTAGGCTCGCACCCATACAAGGCACCCCAACTAGATATCTCCAGCACGCTCTGTAGAAGCATAAAGGTGCTTAATTCGTGTTTGGGTTAGACATGATGGCGGCTGTAAATTTTTTCCCACTGCCAGCATATAAAAGGCACCATAAATTTTCCTGCCCATGCTTGTGTCACCCTTTCGCAAGAACAAAGCGAGACCACATGAATAGTGCATGAAGACAGCTAGTGATATGCATGACGTGTATGTTAAACAGTACATGAGGAGGGTGATGAGTTTCCCAAGAGATAACACAACAACCTATAATAACACATAAGTGCAAGAGTTGTAAGATCACTGCAGAACACCTGATGGAAGCCATCTTTTTTGTTATGTGTAAGATACACACAACATTTTGCCACTAATTATGTCTGGTTCCTGCCATTGCATCTCATTGCCTGGTGAACTGATACCAAACAGTGTAATGGCTCTTGACTTGCCATGCCTTTGACAGTGCAGTAAAATGAACACCAGTTTTGCCATGTACTTCAGCTTGAGCCGGTCTGATGGCAAGTGGCAACAATTGTAGTGTACCAAAACCATCGCCTCCAAGCTTGCAGTGCTGTTCGCTTTAGCAACAGAGGACCACCACAAACTTGGAAGCCATCCAAAACTGTAGCACATGCAGAGCTTGACAGTAGTCTATCAAAGTTGAACTGTGCCTTATATAAACAATATATAGTACTTGCATCTTATTTCCTGACCTATTTCATGGAAGGCATTGTTATGCACAGCCTTTTGATGCAGCGCTATTTGCTTTCATTACTCCAGAGGAGCCAATGCACTGAGGCTGCAATTTGAATGCAACCTGTTTAGTATGCAACTAGTGGTGCGTTTCCATTTTGTCAACGGCACAGACATTTATTTGTTTATTTATTTGTACATACTGCAGTCTATACAGACCAAGCAGGTGGGCGTATTTCTGCAAACAGTCATTTATGACAAGAATAATATGTGCTCTTGTGCTAGACATATGGAAGAGGAAAAGGAAGAGGGGAAAAAAAAAAAAGAACAAGTTCGCCTTTTTGTATCGTAACGGACGATATTCACACCATCAGAAAAATGCACGTGGATAGTCAATGTTATATCAAAATACAAATTGGAGTTTCTGCTGACTTCACACCAGAACAAAATGCACTTGCATAGGCAATAGTAAAAATAACATGAAAAAAAAAGAGGGAAAAAACAACATTCCATATTACCGTGCTAAATGCATGAGTAGTGCCTGCTCAAAATTATCAGCAGAGAAAATTTCTGAGGGTAGATCATTCCACTGAACAACAGTACGAGGAAAGAATGAATTTTTAAACAGGTTAGTGCGTGCACGGAAAGGGAGCAAGTTGTGAGCGTGACGGCATCAAGACGCGCGTGACAGGTAAGGTTGAATGTATGTTCGTCCATTAAATTCAAGCGACTTGTCGTACATCGTGAAAAGAAATTTTAGTTGTGCCATAGTTCTTCGTGCTTCTAAGGTAGGGATATGGTTTTCGGTCATTAGTTGTAACGGCGAATCAGTGGACCTAAACTTGTTGAAACATGAGGGAGATATGCCGGATTTTCTTGAGTGCTATTTGCTTTCATTACTCTAGAGGAGCGAATGCTCTGAGGGTGCAATTTGAACACAACCTGTTGTTTTGAATGCAACCAATGGTGTGTTTCCATTTTGTCAGTGGCGTAGACACGAGGGGGATATGACGCATTTTCCTAACATGCGTGCGCATGTGTGACTTACAAGAGAAAAATGTGGGGACTGTGCCTAGGTACTACAGGCACCGACATGCTTTTGTCCATTTGTCCCTAGCCAAGCTGCACTATGCAACCGCAGATAAGCACAGTCGAACCCACTTATAACAATATTCAATTGCGACGAAAATTCCATTGTTATAACAGATAATTGTTATAACCGGGTTGCATGAAAAGAAAATCAAAATGGGGGATGGCATAGCTGTTTGAGAAAACTATAATGGAGGGGACGCCAGTTCTCCTCTCCACCTCCCTCCATCCGGCTTCTGATTGTGTTGACTCATTTAACTCTAACTCTGCTTCCTGTGTGCTCCGATCGCATGTTGTTAACAAGCCGTGGCTGTCGGCATTCAAGAATGGCACTGCTATAACTGCAAAGAGGGGTCACGGGCAGCAAGTGACATAGGAGCTCTGCCAAGGCATCACTTTGGTGGCCCCAAAAGGCACCTTTTAAATAATGCGGGAAGGTTGCCTCAGCAGCATCTCAGCTTGAGAAATCCAGAAGAAACACTGCAATGTGATCGCCACGAGCATCTCACCACTAACTTCCCACTGGCTTGCATGAGAAAACCGCATGTCCGTTAGCGTTGCTTGCTTTACACGAAGCTTGTCGACATCGTTCTCCAAGGCATCCAGGTTCTCCACGCAGTGAAGCGGACGGTCCCTCACGAAAACAAGCCCTTGAGGGACTGAATCATCTACAGGACCTCTCGCAGGGACAATGTTGAGGCTGCCTGCCCTACAGTGTCAGCGCTGCCATCGTGGTCGTCACTGTCGCTATCCGAGGCAAGCATGTCCGGGACGATCGTCTCATTGGTTAGAAGCACTTCGTCTCCAATCTATAGCAATGCACATTCTTTTTACCGGCAACGTTGTGCATTGCCAATTATCGGCGGGTGGATCAGCCATCTTCCATTTTGGCAGCAAGTGAAACGAGGCTGAGAAACAACGCGGCCAGGAACGACTTCGGTGCAACAAAGTTGATGCAACAAAGACAAACACGAGCGACTTAATCAGTTAGCAGAATTGCGCAGAATGAGCCCAACGAGCTATCTAGGAGCAGCGCCATGCAGCGCCGGCAATGTTGTCAGCGCAGTAGGCACGGTCCACTCGTGTTTCGGAGGGTGTTGCGGCACAGAGCTATGAGCGCAGCCCGTTTGTGTTCGGAGGGTGGAAGGGCGACGGGAGAGATGCGCACAAGGCTGGCATGCATCTCTCAAGGAGAGAAGCGCACGGCGGCAGTTGGGGTGGCGGGCGATCGTGCAGCGACTCACATTTCACTTTTTCTTTTTTCTTTTCAAGGATTTCACATTCCATTACCTTTCGGCATGGACACCCAGCAGCCAGACCTCATCGTTGTAACTGATAATGTGGCATGGAGACATTGTAGTAAGCCGGTCATTTCCCCATAGAAAGCATACAAAAGTTGACGGTGCAGCAGCTTTTCATTCTTATAACCGATATATCATTAAAACTGGTATCATTATAAGTGGGTTCGACTGCACAACAGAATAAGCTCTCCTTCTGTTCATCTTTCGTGGCATAGTGGTTATAGCATCGGCTCATGATTTGGAGGTCAGTTGTTCGAATGCGTGCCAAAATGCTCTTAGAGTGCAGCTCTTAGGCGCCCATTCTTGCGGCAAGCATCAGCGTAACCTAGCGAATGAGCACAGCAAAGGATGAAAGAGCGAACGTGGAGTGCAGTGGGGGATGAAAGATCTGAGGAGGACGGTATGCCGAAACCACGAGAAGAAAAGCACAGTGCAGCGACAATGGCTACGAGATGGCACCAGAGTGCCGCATGTCATCTGGGAGGTCTGTCCACGATAGCTGCTGTGAATTGCATACACGCGTCACCCACGTGCCTCTTCTCGCAATCTCCAGATTAGCAAAGCAGTCGTACCACACTTCGCTCAGTTTTCAACACACCGCATAGGACAGATTGTCCGCACCAGCCAATATATCGCAGAATGAAAACATGTATACAGCTGTGCTCAAGTTTTGCATTTTTTTCCCCCTGGTTTTTCTTTAATGTGCATTGTTATATCATTTCTCCCTTTCACTTTTACCTACACTTCACCACCACGCCTGAAATGGAGGGTTCCTGCCAAGGGGAGCGAAGTGACCCGGTGCAAAGCGTGGGGGGTGATGGTTTAGGTAGATGCCACTTTAGTGGCTGCAGACCAATGACTAATGACACATTGTTACAGTTGTTTCCTATGCTTCAGCAGCAGGCCTGATGCATAGGGTTCCTGCCAAGGGAAGCGAAGTGACCCGGCGTGAAGCACGGTGAGGTTTATGTAGATGCCGTATTAGTGGCTACACACCAATGAATAATGGTACATTGGAAGGGTGAAAATGTTTGCTTTGTACGCTTCCCCATTATGGACTCTGTATTGGCTGATATGATCCCATTTGAACAGAAGTTAAGCGTTTGTTCTCGCATAGTTCACGTTGCCATTGGATAGGGGTGAACAAAGCAAAGCGTTTGATCCTTCGTAGTACCTAGGCGCAGTTCCCAGATTTCTCTCTTGCAACTAACAGATGCGCACAATCGTCTGGTAAAGGTGAAGCAGCTCTCCAGGTCTGTGCCGTTGAAGAAACGGAAGTGCACTAACCAGTGACTGCACTGCGATTCCTTTTTCCTCATTGGCGACAAATACTTAAATGATGACATACAGCTGCAATACATCGCCTTGCTAGAAAAGCCAATTCTTGTAAACTTTTAAAAACTTGTAAAAGTAGTACAAGAAACATGCCTACTGCAACGTAAATAAATTTCCTAGAAGCTTTCAGCTGCAGCATGATCGGAAAACTTGCAACCCCCATGTTCTATCGTAAACAACTATGCTTAAAGCACGCACAAAATTTTATCTAAAAAATGCTTTAAGTGCTACAAAATACATAAGCAATGTTTCCAACATAACGCAACATTTTATTTGTGCAGTACTGCATAAGACAATACAACTTGAGTCAAATTTAGCACGCTGGAAATGTCCTGAAAGAGAGAACATTAAATTTTGAGCCACTGTCACTTGAAAGAGAGGACAAAATTGCAAACTTCATTGAATAATGCTGTGCTTACAATTAATATAGTAGCACTATACAAACTACTAGGCTTAAATGAAAATACAACTGCATGTTTTGTTATTTTTATTACTGTTCATGATGCTGATGACTACAAGAGCACACCATTTGAACTAACTTGGAAGTAACTTGGAGAAGTGACTTTTCTTTTCATTTGAAAATTATTACATTGAGTAATCTTTCACACTAAACTAAAACAGTACATTAACTTAAAACCTCACTCAGAATGAAATTTTGTCTGGAACTGACCATGTTAGGAAGAGTTGCACATACAAAAGGACAAACACAGGAAAAAACGAAGTGGACGGAAAGAGCGCAAAATTCGTCCTTTTGTATGCGCAACTCTTCCTAACATAGACATGCATCAACTCGCCCAGTGAGTTCTTCTACACTGTTGGAACTGAACCCTAACTGATATCTTTTTAACATGCTTGAACCTGAACCAAAAAGAAAATAATAATTATCAGCTCAGAACAACACGATAGAAGTAAACAAATGCACTAATGCAAATGAAACTAACTAAATTATTCATTTATACTGCAGGCCATTCTTAACCCCAACTTAGAGTTGATTACAAAAACTGAAACAGCAACAGTGTGGGGAAAAAAAAGGTATATAATGTTAGGCACTTAGATATAATACTGTTATAATTCTACATTATAATGCTGTAATGCAGAAATACTGATAGCAAGAAGAACAAACCAGAATGAAAGAATTGTTAAGAGCTGCAAAACTGCTGAAGAGAGTGAAGAGAGTTCCAATTATACATGGAAAAAAGGAGTGATTGCAAGAACTTGACAAGGGCTACACATAGCTGCTAGGATTGTATTTCACACTACCATTTGGCAAGTTATCCTGAAATTTCATTCTAGCTAGTTCTTTGCACACCTGTGTACTTACTACTCAACAATTGCCTTTTTTCTGGAATGCACCTATCCAACAGCTTGATATCACTTGCAAGACAAACTGAGAGGTTGAGTCCAAACAGATGCCACAAACACCTCAGCAACTATAATGCTTATTTCTGCCAGAGAGTTTCCTACAATAATTAAATGAAATTCTGGGGTTTTACGTGCCCTGCAATAATTACTAGAGGGAACTGTGGCGCTGCACTAGTTGGAAATGGTGGGAAGTAGATGTATTTGTCTGATCTTCGTGCTTATGGCTTCAGACTTTCTTGAAACTTCGTTTATTACATTTTATCTGTCTTCATTGTTCTAAATGTGCAGAAGACTCTGCAAGCACACACAATCACTACTAATTGCAGCAGTGCAGCCTGCAGAGCTGGCCAAATCGAAGCACACCAAGCGTCTCAATGCGCTAACTAGCCTGCGAGAAATTCATAAGGGCATTCTATGGCTCTTGTCGGCGCATGTGTCCGTGGCGTAATGGTTTTAATATTGTGAATCTGTGCTAGAAGAGGTCTGGTGTTCAAATCCTCCCGTCAACCAACTTTAATAATGTTACCACACAGCACTTTGTTGAAAATTATAAGCTTACAAAGTCACGAAGCCGTTTGAAGCCAGAAGAACGAAGTTTAGGCAAATCCGTGTACTTCCCATAATTCCCATGCTAGCTGAACCGCCCAATTGCAGCTCCTGTATACACTAGCGGCAGAGTTCCTTCTTGTAATTACTGTATGAAACTCTACAACTCCTACCACAGTAGAAGGCGTCAACTGCAGCAAAAGTGAGACACTGATGGAGTGCTGGGCTGCAATGAGCAGCTCAAGCCAGTCAGTGATGCAGTCTTGGCTTCTGCTGCCATGATAAATGCCAGCGAGCAACATATCCACATAATTTAGGACTTTCTTTGTTGTCGCAAACATTGATAGACTTCATTTTTTTATTTATTTGTTACATTATCAGTTTCTATGCATGATACTATGCAAGATAAGTCTGTTCCTTTCGGGCCCCAACGTGGACTTTGTGGTGATCACTTAAGACATGCCATCTTCTCCCTGATAAAGTTTAACATATTGACAAGTTGCTGAGAGCTGTGCAGCAGCCGCCACCCAACAACCTACCTGGAAGGCTAAACATCAAGGGCATTGGACTAAACCATTTCAACGTTGTAACTAGCCATGATAGATTTGTACAGTTGATCTTATTACAATGAAGCAGCACCCAACATGGAAATACTAGCTTTTTTATTATATTCATTACAAGAATATACTCTTTACATGCTGACAACAGCAAAAAAACAGATTTACTTCGTTATATCCAAATTCATTATATCTGTTATCATTAAACTGGGGTTTGACTTTCTCTGAACCAAAACATAGATTAAATGAAAGTGCCTTTAACTTTATTGTGCTTTTTGTATCTTTCCCCACTTGGCACCCATTAAGAAAAAGGGTGCTATAACTTACTGTTGAAAATTCGCCGTAGGCTCGGCAAACTTGTTGCGCACAAGAAACGTTGCCACAGCCTCAGCTACCTGGAAACAAAGAGAGCAAAAGTGACAATTATCAACAATACTGCAGAGTTTCCAGTTCAAATCAAAGTTATCAATACATCAGAGCCCAGCGCACTACTCATTAAGAAATGAAGGATGTTTTGCTTGCCTTTCCTGGAACATCTTCATGGACAGCGTGCCCACACTGAGGAAGTACTTGCATTTGAAATTTGCCTGTTTTGTGGAATAGAGCAGAAATTGGGATGGGTTACAGCAAGATGGAAAAAAGAAATAACGGGCAGTTAGTGTGTCTGTCGCATACAACTGCCATTGAAAAATTATAAACCACAGATGCTGTGCAATAACATTTATGACACAATGTAGGCAAGCAGCCTGAAATCTAGCATTACAAAGCAAGCATGCATGCTCAACCAATGCCCAATACATGTTCTAAATTCATGCTGTTCAGGCTGCATGGCCATGCCAAAAGAACTGAAATTTTTTTGTGGCTGCCAAAGGAACACAGAGAGAATTCAACGGTGTCTCATTATTTTAGGGCAGCTCTAGCCACTGTGTGAATAGTGGCACCTCCAAAGTGAATGCAATACCAGGCACTGGCCACAATGATCAAATTCGAATTATTAAAAAACAATAGAACCATAGATGACCATTGCTGTAGTCTGCATTTGCTTATAGAACCCTTTTACACAAGCCTTTATCTAGGACAGCATAACCAGCATGTGCAGGGGAATACTAATAATCAAATGTCTCTATAATGAAGTACCTGGGACCTCCAAAATCCTTTGGTATAGAGCTCACCCTGTTGTAAATATATCACTATGCCACCTGCAACAATGCAGGCTAAGCATCTTCAGCAAAAGATTTATTTAATGAGAATTCAAGAAAAACCTATTGAAAGGAGCTGTTGATTTTCTTCTGCACACCTCATCAGATGGAATGTGTGACTGCAGCAGAAGTTATGGCATCGGGGTTCACAACATGCTATACTCTCGAACAACTTGCTGTGGCAACGAAGGGAAGGCTACGGAGGCTGGGCATCTGCACAGGCATTACTATGCCAAGCACAGCTTTACAGCACTTTTGATTTCTTGGAACAAACACTGAATCAGCATAGCTTCCATGCGCGACCACTTCACGTTTGCTCATGTGTGGAAGAGAAGAGCAGGAGAATAAAAGCCAAATTTAACACTCAATGGTGTATTTTGCTTTATTTTGCTGTTCCAAATAAGATGCTTAAGTTTTCTTTTATCCAGATTAAAATACCGATGAGAATGTGGGACTCTTACTAATATACGCTTCGCCTCCAAAGCTTTCCCTTCATTGACACAAGAAGTTGTCTACTAGTATAGTGCTATTTGTGACACTGTTCACTTATTTGACCCACTGGACTTTTTTTTTTTTTATGTCAAGGGTAGTGGACAGGGCAATGCAGTTGCAGAGTCCAGAGCCGCCCACATTGTCTGTCTTGTAGTTAACTGGGACTACTTGCACAACAGCTCAGTAGTAGGAGAGTAGGAGAGCTGTGGTGACACCATGATGCGCATTCACTGTAAAGCAACAAATGAGCTTTTGGGGGTGCCTATTTTTGTTGTAAGGCAAGCTTGTTGTGCTTTTTGCTACAGAGGCATTCACAATGTATACAAAAGACACAAATTCGGCCAGGACATATGGAATTCTTCGTTATAAAGGTCATTTCATTGCGGAGCATTTGACTGCAATAAAAAGAAAGGCCAACCTTGCATCTGACCAATGGTGAGGTCCTTGTCTAGTCGGTCCACCCCTGCAATTTGGCATCGTCAAAAACAGCAACATTCAAAGCAACAAAAAACATGTAATGTGCCACAACAGAATATTCAAAGGTACGTTGTCACCTGCCAGAAGCAGCAGCTTTGGAGCCGGAACAGAGAGAAACAAGGAAGAGAGGCCTGCAAACCAGCCTGTATTGAAAGAGAGAGAGGAAACGCATAGCTGTTTATGAAGAGACCCTAAAGAAAAACGCTAAACCAGTTTCTATTATCACTTTGTGTTATCAAGAGACTAAAATCAGTGTCTACCTTTCTTTCAAATTTCTTCCCATAACTGCAGTAAACATCAGTCTGGCATTATAATGATTTTATTGTATCTTCACATATGTCAGCTGTTGACATTGTTACCAAAAGAAACCATAAGAAAATGTAACCAAAAGATGCCAAGCTCAGCCTTTGATTACTTTTGTATGCAATGCAACTTTTTTTTTCCCCCTTTAATTGATAACAGATTAGTAGGTATGCTCAAAATGATATTGCAAAAATTAATTACATTATAAGGAGCAATCTTTTCTGGCTTAGCTTTTGCTTTGGTGAGAATGACCTATTTGGTATTTAGGAAAAATAATGTAGTACTAGTCTAGCTCAAGGAGGATATATAGGACTTGATGGAGTGGAGGGGGCGCTCGTCAAGTGAAGCCGGCCACCGCCATCTTGTCAGTGGCAGAAAGCGTGCTCGAAGCCGGCTCGCGCTGGTGCTTTCGTGCATTGTTTTGGCGTGCAAGTTGACGCTATAGGCATGTAAACACCATCGGTTTTATAGTGGTTGCCTCTTGTGTCACCTATGGATGTACAAACAGGCTGAAGAAGGGCTGCGGCCTCACATTCTATCTGTAAGTACGCAAAAACGTCTCAGTTCAGGCTTGAGCCATTACGAGCACATTTCTGAGGGGTGCTAACTGATGGCTATGAGCGTGCAACAAATATATATGAGTCCTGAAATGTTCGACAGCTTTCCAAAAGATCCCGAATGGCAGTCTGTGGGAGCGGGCTGTTTGCCGTGAAAGGTGGCATGCTAAAGATGGAGATAGCCTGTGCTCCGTGCACGTCTGCCAGAGTGCTTTGACTGCACCGGGCAAACAACCAGACTACGGGCGGGAAGTGTGCCTTCTGTGTTTCTTGCGTTTCCGCAGCATCTACAGAAGCCTGTGAGTATTACTGCAGAATGCCATACCATGACACGCGCTCAGAAAAATGATTTGCCTCACATGATATGTATTCGTGGTATCAATATGGCACCGAAATTGAGAGTCGACGAAGGCCCTTGTCGGATAGGTACATTGAAGTAAAGGAAACAAAACGTCTTGATGTCGACAGTGTCCTCGTTAAAATTTTTTTTTTTTCAATATGATGCTGCATGATTGTGTTCGTGGAAAAAGGTATGCCGTGGGCGCTGTTTTTCTGCTTCGTTTTGTTGAAAGGAAGTGTTCGTGACTGTGTGATAACAGTCAAGCAGGATATAAAGATGCAATTAATGCCCTGCCCATCTTTAAAAACGAAAACAGTCTGCACCGTGTCCCCTCTGCTCGTGTACGACAGCTCCCTCACACTGGAAGTTCCTTCGTCAGGAGAAAGCTTTAGGTGCTCAGACATCCCAGCACTAAGTTTGTGGTATAGCCAATAAACTACGTTTGGTTTATTAGCCAATGTATTATCTAACTTGAAACTTAACAAAAATATATGGTGTCCATTTCAGGTAAAGAGGAAGCATCCAGAACGCAAGCACCAAGACTGCCTAGCCAGTGGCACTGCCCATCTGAGCGAAGTGCCTGAAGTTTGCCTGAAGTGCCTGTGTCTTCGCCGACCAAACAATGATACAGAAAAGTCAGTGCCTCTGAAGAAGAGATAACACAACTGAAGAAAAAAACTAGGACTTTGCAGCAAACGAAGCAAAGGCTTGCGAAGAGGAATGAGACAGCACAAGAAGTCATCAAAGAAATCAGAGAACGAAAACTCCTCTCAGAAGAAGGCTTGCACGTGTTTACATGCGCCTTTTCAAGTGACATTCAGCAGCTTCTCTGCATGGCGGGCAATGAACAGAAGGGCAAGTGCCCACCTGAGCTCTGTGCATTCGCACTGACATTACATTTTTATTGTCCGGCCGCCTATGAGTACGTCCGATCCAAATTCAACGGTGCCCTTCCGTCACAGCGTACACTTTGGGATTGGTATCGATCAATCGACAGAGCTCCTGGTTTCACTGCTGAAGTATTTTCTTTTCTCGAAAAGCTTGTGCAAGCACGGCGTGAACCATTTTACTGTGCTCTGGTCATGGATGACATGGCCATAAGAAAACATGTAGAACTTGTTGGAGACAAGATAGTTGGGTATGTAGACTTTGAAACGGGGCTAGATGATGACAGTCTCCCCGAAGGCAAAAATGTGTGTGTCTTCATGATTGTTGGCATAAACATCAGAATCAAGATGCCAGTGGCATATTTTTTAATTGACGCACTCACTGGCGCAGAGAGAGTGAAGCTGACCAAGCAGTGTATTGAGAAACTTGCATCAGTGCAGACTGAAGTTGTCTCTCTTACATTTGACGGTGCATCGTCGAACTTCACAATGGCTAAGTGTTTAAGTGCTCAGCTTAGATCGGACACTCGTCAGTTTATCACAAGTTTTGCCAACCCAACTGATAGCACTAAAAATGTTTACGTTATCTTAGATGCCTGCCATATGATTAAGCTCATCCGTAACTCGCTAGCGACCGTAAGTCACCTCATTGAGATGGAAGGAAGGCGTGTGAAATGGTCTTATGTAGTGGCATTGGAGGCACTGAAACGTGAAGAAGGGTTGCGGCTTGGCAACAAGCTTACGAAGGTCCACGTCCAGTGGGAAAAGCAAAAAATGAAGATGCGATATGCTGTACAAGCATTGAGTGCCTCAGTTGCCGACGCTTTGGACTTCTATGAACAGACGCTCAAGCTGGCTCAATTCAAGGATGCCAGCGCAACATCAAAGTACATTAGAACTTTCGATCACTTGTTCGACATCTTGAACTCCAGGAACCCATTAGCAAAGTCGTATAAAGCACCCCTTCAGAAGCAGAACGAAGCCTGCTGGAAGCCGTTTCTTTCTGAGACCCAAGCATACATAAACGGGCTGATAGATCCGGCAGGGTGTGCAATTACAGAAGGTCTGAAAAAAAACTGGGTTCGTTGGCTTTTTGATATGCATGGCAAGCACCGAAAGAATGTTCGTCGAGCTTGTTGGCAAGGATCAGCTGAAGTACTTACTGACGCAGAAACTCAGTCAAGATCACGCCGAGAACTTCTTTGGATGCATACCTACAAGGACGAGGCGCACATAACAACAATCCAACAGCCGCGCAATTTATGGCTGCATACAAGCGCCTGTGGGTTCAGACGGAAGTAACGTCTTCCAGTTCTGGAAACTGCTCCCAAGATATGGTCTCTATCTTGCATGCAACTACTAAAGTAGCCATGGTAGATGCAAAAAGCACGCTCACTAACATGTGCAGGTCATTAATCCTACAGCCCGATGACCACAATTATATGCATTGCGTTGACTGGCCCGAAAGCCTTTCTGCATTTGTCGATGTTGTATTACCATACATAGCAGGCTTCATTGTTTGGAAAGTTCGCACAACAACAACAACATGTGAGCAGCGTATCACCGCCCTGCATTCAGACAAGCTGACGCCTTTAATTACCCTATTTAATCGAATCTAGGCCGACCCTGATTTTAAGCTGACCCCCTAAAGTCCAAGGCCAAAAAAATATATATATTGTTACGAAGAGTTGCGAAGAAATGGCTTTATTTACAGGAGATGGACGATGATCGTAGCGTGATCGTAGCGCAGCCCGGCCTCTCAAACTCCTCGTGCTCTTTGTCTTCCCTTCTCTCTTCTTGTCCGCGCCTTTCGTATCCGTTACATTTTCCCACAAGCAGACGAAGCCCGTGGGGCGAGTCAGGATGGACAAGCAGGTTAGAAAGGCTTCAGGCGAGCAATATGAATCAGCTGAGTTTTGCTTGATCGCCAACCATTGCACAGGAAGCGAGCTATGACATAAGTTAGTTCGCTCAGGCGGTCCACAACTACAAATGGGCCTGAATATTGTGACAAGAACTTTTGGCACAATCCACGCTTGTGTTGCGGTGTCCAAAGAAGGACCAAGTCACCTTTTTCCAACGGTACTTGTACGTGACGGTCATCGTATCGCTCTTTCGAACGACTTTGCGAGGCCAGAGTACGAAGACGAGCTATTCGACGGGCTTCTTTGGCAAGACACAATGTCTTCGATACAGAATTGTCAGTGTGCAGTACGAAGGGTAAGAAACTGTCCAGAGGGCTTCGCGGTAACCTTGCATACAGGAGATGAAATGGGCTATAGTTCGTGGTTCGCCGTGTTGCATGCATAAGTGATGAATGGAAGCACGTCGTCCCAGTTCTTATGATTGGAGGAGACGTACATGGAAAGCATGTTGGTCAGCGTTCTGTTCGTCCTTTCAATGAGGCCATTGGTCTGTGGATGATACGGCGTGGAATGACGGAACTGTCAAGTGCACAAACGAAGTAACTCTTCAATGGCATCACCAGTGAACTGGCAACCACGGTCGCTGACGATGACACGTGGTGGGCCATGACAAAGGACCACGGAACGTAGCAGAAGACCGCCACGCAAGCAGCGGTGGAAGACGGTATGGCTGCAGTTTCTGAATACTGCGTAAGATGGTCTACGCAGACAATTATCCAACGGTTCTTGTTAGATAACGGGAATGGACCCAAAAGGTCAATGCCTACTTGCTTGAATGGCGTACTGCGCAGTGTCAATGGCCGAAGGGGACCTGGAGCTGCAGTGGTCGGTTGCTTGTGACGTTGGCAGGTTTCACAACTAGCGACATAGCACTTGGTCGTTTTGTACATCTTGGGCCAGTAAAAGCGCTCCTGCGTGTGGTGGAGCGTTCGTACGAAGCCAAAATGGCCGGATGTCACATCGGCATGCATGGCATGTAGAACGCCGGAGCGGAGACTCTTGGGGACAACAAGCAGAAAACGCGCTCCATGCCCAGAGTAATTAGTTTTGTAGAGCAATTTATCATGGACAGTAAAGCGAGCGCTGCCTTAAGAAGTATGGGCGGCGACAAAAAGCGGATCGAGGGTAACATCATTCCGTTCTCGCTGAAAGTCTGCCGCGTCAGGGAACGTAGAAGTAACAGCAGCGAGACAGTCGTCAAAATTCTCAGCATCGCAGTCGGTAGTCGCAAGAGGAATCCGAGAGAGGCAGTCTGCATCAGCGTGACAATGGCCATTCTTGTACGATACCACTAAGTCGTATTCCTGGAGGCACAGCGCCCAACGTGCGAGGCGACCAGAGGGATCACACAAACCGACCAGCCAGCATAAAGAATGATTGTCGGTGACAATCTTGAATGGTCTATCGTAAAGATAACACCGAAACTTTTGTATGGCGAAAACGGCTGCCAGGCATTCCTGTTCCATAACCGTATAATTGCATTCAGATTTGCTCAGGCAACGGCTGGCATATGCGACAACATGTTTTGTGCCACTGTGACGTTGTACAAGCACCGCTCCTATCCCGATTCCACTAGCATCAGTGTGAACTTCAGTCGGGCAAAATGGATCGAAGTGAAGGAAGAGGGGTGCTGACGTTAGTACAAACTTCAATTGAGAGAATGATGCGTCACACTCTGGTGTCCAATCGAAGGATACATTTTGTCACAGAATACTTGTCAACGGGTAAACGATGTCGGCAAACCGGGGAATAAAACGACGAAAATATGAACATAGGCCAATGAATGAGCGGAGTTCTCATGCTGACTGCGGTGGCTTAAAGGAGCTCACCGCTTCAATCTTACGAGGATCGGGTCTGACGCCATCGTCGACTAGATGTCCCAGGACCAGTGTTTGATGTTCGCCGAACCGACACTTTTTTGAGTTTAGAACCAGTCCAGCTTTCTCAATGCAGTCGAGAACGAGGCTGAGGCGTTCGTTATGCTCTTCAAACGTGCGGCCAAAGATTACAACATCATCGAGGTAACACATGCATATCTCTCACTTTAGACCACGTAGTACTGTGTCCATGAATCTTTCAAAGGTGGCAGGAGCATTGCAAAGGCCAAAAGGCATAACAATAAATTTAAATAGGCCATCTGGAGTCACGAAAGCAGTCCTTTTCTTGTCGGCAGGGCCCATAGGTATTTGCCAATACCCCAATCGCAAATCAAGTGTTGAGAAGTAAGAAGCAGCGTGTAAGCAATCAATGACGTAATCGATTCGCGGTAGTGGACAGACATCCTTCTTCGTCACTGCGTTTAGATGTCTGTAATCCACGCAGAATCTCCAGGAGCCATCTTTTTTTCGAACCAGGATTACTGGGGCTGCCTATGGACTAGACGACTCTTGAACGACACCTTTGTTCATCATCTCCTTGACTTGCTCTGCAATAACTTTGCGCTCGGACGATGACACTCGGTAGGGCTTCTGGCGGATGGGGTGTGCTGAGCCGGTATCTATTCTGTGACGAGCGTGGGACGACGGTAAATGAAGGGGTGCATCTCCATGCGTGAAGTCGAATGCAGCCTCATGCCTGGCAAGGACCTGTACCAGTGCTTGCCGTTCCGTTGTACCGAGAGCCTTGCTGATCATGCCAAACATTAGCTCTTCAGAATAGCGATTATCACAAGGTGAGTAAGCTGTAGAGACGTCCGTAGTTAGTGCTGCTATTGAGCTACATGCGGCTTTATCGAAGAGAGCGATTTTCATACTGCGAGGAAGGACAACTGGCATGGCGGAACAGTTCAGCGCCCACAATGTGGCGACTCCTTTCATCATGCACACGACAGAGCAGGGCACAAGTTTATCTTTTTTTTTTTTGCACAGTTTATGCGTACAGGCCTAACTACAAGGTCAACACAATCAGCATCAACAGCAGTTGCATAAACACGAACAGGCGTCAGGCACCACGATGGTGCAATCATTTCATCAAGAACACTGAGTGTGTTTATGTCCCTGTCTTCACCACTCGAGCTTTGTTCGGAATGTGCTGATATAAATAACTTGTCCAATGACATTTTGCCACAACCCAGTCCACGGAAGCGCCACACTGTTCAAGAAAATCGATACCAAGAATAACATCGTGCGAACAACGAGAAAGAACAAGGAATTCCGACACAAACACTTTCCCAGCCAACAAAACACTCACAGCACAAACACCAAGGGGATGAAGGTACTCGCCACCTACTCCACGAAAGGTAATGCCGTTGTTCCAAGAAAACATAACTTTGTGGCATAGATGGTTTTTGAAAGCGAGGCTCATCACAGACACAGTCGCCCCAGTATCAACTAACGCCATGGTCAGTATTCCGTCAATTGAGACATTCACTTTGTTTTTGAGCATCACAACAGGCAGAGGTATTTCTTGCAAAGACCGTCCGGCGACCACACCTCCACTGGCTGCGGATGCTAGTTTAACGGCGGCAGTGAGGAAGAACGCCGCCAAGGGGACGGAGAGTGACGGGGACGGTTATTTGGTGGCGTCAAACTCCGCTCAGATTCTGGCGAATCGCTGCGTCTGGTCTCGTGTGAGAAGTGGTCCATTGGAAGCAAATCGGTCGTCCACAAGTCATATGAAGTACGGGTTCTGGGTGGCGAGAACATCGGTGGTGTCCTACGTGATTGACGGCCTTGGCGACAATACCGAGCTATGTGGCCTGTGGAACCGTGGTTGTAGCACACGGGAGGGCTGCGGTTCACAGCGTCTTCCTCGAAACGAATGGTAGGCGGCTGCGGGCGGCGAGAAACTTCGTTGTCATGTGGATAACATGTTTCTGCTGCTTGCTGAAATCCGTTATATCGTTCATAAGTCACGTCGTGGTAGTAGGGTCGGTGCTGTTCTTGTCGCAGCCTGACAGTAGTCACAGGGCCTCGGGGGCAAAAACGCAGCTGCTCTCGTTGGGGCCGAGCATCATAAGTAGGGCCTCTGTCGTAGAGACGTGGCTGCTGTCGGGGCGCGAGTTCATAATCCTCAGTGCCCCTTGCCACAGGATACGGGGAGAAGGATGCCACGTTTGGCTCGAAATCTGGTGGTAGGCGGAAGCTATGAGTGCCTGGATGTGTCACTTGCGCGTGCAGGCTGAGCTCTTCCCGAACTATTTGTCAGATCATTGATGCGAGACCAAGGGGCTGGTTGCAGTCCACGCTTGCAACTGTCGTCACATTGGCTAGCCTGCCAAACTTCGGCGTGATGCGCCTCGTCTTTAGTTGCTCGAAAGTGCCGAATGATGTCAGCGACGGAAGCCAGGCTGTCTTTTGCAATGAGGAAATTGTAAACAACCTCGGCAATTCCTTTTAGGATGTGCCCGACTTAGTCTTCCTCGAACATTCTAGAGTCCACCATCCTACACAGTTTTATTACTGCCTCAATTTAGGTCATGCAGGTTTCGCCTGGCACTTGCACACATTGCAGTAGCGTCTGTTCTGCCCTTTTCTCTTTCATCGCGGAGTCGCCGAATCGCTCTTTGATTTCCGAAACAAATCTTCCCCATGTTGCGAACGTTTCCTCGTGATTGTCGAACCACAACAACGCAGTATTCGTTAGAAAGAACACGACGTTCGAAAGCTGAGAAGCGCTGTTCCACTTGTTGGCGGCACTCAACCGGTGATAATGGATGAGCCATTCCTCGACGTCTTCGTCCGATCTTCCGGCGAAGGGACGCGCATCTCGCAGTTGCAGAACAGAACTTGTCGGCGCAGCTGTTGGAATGGGCCGTTGTTCGTCTGCGTCGTGGGACATATTCAACTCCGGTGGATTCGGTGGGAGTCCAGCAAGGCAACGGCTCCGTCGAAGAATTTGTGGTTCAGCCTCCGTCTTCGGGTGTCGATTACCCCGCACCTCCACCACAACTGTTGCGAAGAGTTGCAAAGAAATGGTTTTATCTACAGGAGATGGACGATGATCATAGCGTGATCGTAGGGCAGCCCGGCCTCTAAAACTCCTCGTTCTCTTCGTCTTCTCTTCTCTCTTCTTGTCCGCGCCTTTCGTATCCGTTACAATATATTACCTCGAATGTAGGCCAAACAAAAAAAGCGAGGACAGCATTCACAAAATGCAAACAGCATTTATTGAATCTGAACGTGCAGAGCTCATTCAACGTCATCGTCGCTGCTAGACTTGCCACTGTGTTCCTTGTCACTGTCACCTTCAAACAGTGCACTATCTTCGGTACCATCAAGCGCATAAGATATGTTACACTTTTTAAAGGCGTGCACGATCAAAGTACCTGGGATGTCGTCCCACGCTGCAACTACCCAGCCCACCAGCTGCAATAGCAATGCACGTTTGATGTGGCCCGTTGCCATTAGCATGTGGTCTTCGTCAGTCAACCAGTTCGTGTAATATTTCCGCAGACGATCCTTGAAAGGTTTGTTGATGCAGACATCAAGTGGCTGCAACTGGCCTGTCATGCCGCCCGGTATGACAGCGAGGTCCGTGTTCACTTGGGCGAGCGCAGCCTTCACGTTGTCGGTCAAATGCCCACGGTAAGAGTCGACGACAAGGAGCGAGTTCTTTGTCAAAAGGGCTCCTGGATGCCGTCGCCACACAATCTTAACCCACTTTTCCACCATCGCACCCGTCATCCACCCGTTCTCATTTGCCCGCACAATGACATTTCTTGGGAAAGTTTCTCGAGCAGGCAGTGCCTTCCTTCTTTAAATATCATATAAGGAGGGAGTTTATGTCCATCAGCTGTGCAGCACAGCATCATAGTTGCGCGCTGCTTCTCGTAGCCCACAGAGCGCACCTTCACCTCTTTGGCACCCTTTTTGTTCATGGTGTACGCCACTGGCATATCAAAATACACAGCCGTCTGGTCGGCATTGCCGATTTGCTCAAGGTTGTAGCCTGCCGCTTCTCTCTGTCGCAGCACGTAGTGTTGAAAAGCTATCAGCTTTTCTTCGAAATCGCTTGGCAGTTTCTGGGTGATTGAAGTGCAACATCGGAGGCTGAAGGCGTAGCGCTTCATGAATTTCTGAAGCCAGCCCCGGCTGGCTTTGAAATCCTTTGGCGTTAGATGTTGCTCCCTCGAAAGTTTTATAGCTTTCGCTTGGAGCACTTCTGTTGTCACTTGAAGGGCAGCTGCTCTTTGCGTCCGAACAAAGTCGGCCAAAACTGTCTCCACTTCGTGGTGACGGCCTTTCTTTGGTCTGCTAAATGCCATCCTCGTTGCGGTGCACGCAAAAAGCTGCTGTCGTTGTCCCCTCCAACGACGGACATTTTTCTCGTTGACGGCGAAGTCCCGTCCGGCTTGAAGGTTCGACAATGCCTCTGCGGCTGTCACAACTTTTCGCTTGAAAGCGGCACTGTAGTGGCATCTCCTGCTTGGTGCCATCGCGATAACACCACGCCGCACACTGATACGGCCGACATGACACAGGTCAGAATGGCGACCTTGCTTGTGTACAGTTGGCTACTGGCACGGCTAGTAGCGCTACGGCTGCGATATTGACTTTTCTAGATGGCGCTAGCTATGCACCATATTTAGCAGTGTCAATGAAAAACTGGCACATTTTTTAAAATCCTCGAATCTAAGCCAACCCTAGAGTTTGGAATATGATTATTTGAAAAAAACTATCGGCCTAGATTCGAATAAATACGGTAAGTAAAAGAGCCGAGGTGGACTTATTTCACAGTCACAAGACGTCATTGGCCTGTGTGAAGCAGTTGAAAAGGGACTGCGACGACTACCGGCTGAATGTGATACCATTGCAACGGTGAAGTCAAGGGCAAAGCATCTCATCTTGGAAGTCCTGGGTGCTTCCTTAGAGAACAAGTGGTTTCATAAATTGGAGTAGCACATTCTTGACTTCGATGCACTTGATAATCACACCTACAATTTGTGCAGAAAAATAGCAGAAGAATACATAAAAGTGAGGATACACCACATGACGAAGGAACGAAACCGAGAACTGATCAAGAATAAAGTGAGGCCACTTTTGTCAAGGGTGATTATCTTCAGTCACCTGTAGAGCACCTGTCACCATGTTTATGCGCTTTAATTAAGCTTCTTTCCTTAATATTCGTGCAGGTGAATTGCTTTCTACACGCCAATTGGCAGCTGACAGATGTAAAATAAACATTTACAGCCAGAACTGCGTGTTTTCATTGCTTTGTAAACGCGAGCAACTTCACCGGCAGCGCGAAGTATGAATGCGGCTGCGCTTGGCTCCTTTTTGCCACTGACAAGATGGCCGTCGCGGGCTCAGCGCGGCTTCACTGTCCCCAATAGGCGCGTATAGGCGGCTTCCACTCCAGCAAATTGTATATATCCTTCTTAGTCTAGCTTAACTTGATCATCCTCATCATCATCATCATTTATTGACCCTTTAACCCTTTGAAGGTTTTTGCCGTACATGAACGGCGGCGGTTTTCTGTCCCACAAGGTCTTTGCCGTATGGGTATGGTTTCGACCCTCCGTTTGAAATTTCGCGCCATAATGACGATGCGTGCTCACTGAGAGGTGCTGCCACCTCTTAGGACTTATAAGAAGCGTTTGAAATATGTGCTACCTTCTTGGGGAGATAAACGGAACTGATTTCTAGCTTCAGCGCGTCGTGCAGACTGCGGCAACGCCCCTTTTGCGGTTTCGGTTTCGCCGCGTGATCGCAACGGAGGCGCGCGAAATGTCATTTTTCTTTTGTCGGCACTCTATTGCAGAGGCGGTAGAAGTTGATTTCTGTCTTGATTGGCGCTGCTCTTAGCTTGTTTATAACCGCCGCTCGCGAGGTATACTCGCTTTCAGCGGCAACGCGGTTTCGGTTCCTCCGCGTGATCGCAACGGAGCCGCGCGAAACGTGATTTTTCTCATTGTCGTCACGCTATCGCATGGGCGGTGGAAGTTGATTTCTATCTTGATTGGTGCTGCTCTTCGCTTGTTTATCACTGCCGCTCATGAGGTATTCTCGCTCTCTGCGGCAACGCGCTTACGCGAGAGGGTGCCTCAGACCTCTGCCCAAAGCAGCCGCACGCACGCAGAGATGTCATGTGTGCGCCAACACAACTCGTCGCTCCAAGAGAAGAACAAACACGCATTTTAGGTCTGCAGACTGCGATAAGGCGCTGTGCGGAGACCCGTTTTTCAAGGAGTACCACACTCTGAAATACTATTGAACATTTTGCAGTTCTGAGTGATGCCGACACCAAAATACTCTTCCCAATTTTTTTTTACTATTTATTCCCGACTTTATACATCTTGTACATTCACGATCCGCAATAAAGTAATTTGACCACCTGGGAAAGTTTTTTTCAATATAATTCGACCCTCAAAGGGTTAAAGGCCCCGGTTGAGGTATTACATAAGGGGGGAGCACACATAAGAAGAAGAAATGTTGAAACAGTCATGACTGATGTAAAAAACAATAACAATAACATTCAGAAGGGTAAAGAAGGAGTAATGAAATGAAAGTCAAACACAAGAAGTAATTACCGATGTACTCAAAAAAGTGCAATGCAGTAAAAATATGTCAAACATGTTAAGAATCAATACTCAGAAAGTTTGTTAGTATGTTTCAAAACTCGGTAAGGTTGCGTTCGATTACTACGCGATCAGGCAAACTATTCCATTCTGCAATAGCTACCGGCAAGAAAGAGGTCTTGAAGTATTTAGTAGAGCCGTGAAGACGTTGAAGACTGAGGTTGTTTGAGAGACGGCGTGTAGTATGGTTGGGTGGCAAAAGAAGCGTGTCGCGTAAATGTGGGAAATCGTAATAGAGTTTTTGAAAGAGGCATAAGCATGAGATTTTTCGGCGATGTGCTAATGATTAGGTGAGGAGGGATGATTTGATGTTTCTAACACTTAGTTGATAGTCGTACTGGGATGTAATAAACCGGGCTGCGCGGTGTTGGATGGCTTCCAGTAGCTCAACAAGGTACGCTTGATGGGGATTCCATATTGCCGACACAAATTCCAGTTTAGTACGGATAAATGTCTCACATGCTAGTTGACGGATCACAGGGGGTGATGATGATGATAGTGACCGTCTCATGAATCCCAGGGATCGATTAGTGGCAGAAAACAGATTTTGGATATGTTCTCACCATGTAAACTTCCTAGTGAAGATGATATCAAGGTACCTGTATGACTGAACCAGCTCAATAGGAAGGGAATGAAAAGAGTAAGAGTATGACATGTTTGATGTTTCTCTTAAGTGACGCTATAGTAAATAAGAGTGTGCATCTGTAAATTTAGCCATCCCAAGCAATTTAATGGTCCAACAATGTACATGAAGTAATGTCAGGTGTTTGAAATTTCTTAATTACCTGATAATGTTAAATGTAGTAGTGTTAAATACAAAAGGTAACAATGCTAAACGTGCTCAGGGCTTTATGTTGTCCACAAATCCTTGTCAAGTAGGTCAAACCATGCTTGTCTTAACACAACACTGCAGTGAAAATTAGGAAAATAATGAAGCAGCAGCTGCAGAAAATTTTACCTTTCCAATATTCTTCAGTCCCAGACAAGTCTATCCGCCAAACAAATTTAGGAGCATCATCCTGCAGAATAGACGATCACAAATATCAGTGCACTGTTTAAACATACATGAAACAAATAAGAAGAATCTGCAGCGAAGACGATTATATCCCCCACCTTAATGACCTTAAAGCAACACTAGCAAAAAGAAACTATCCACACATTGCTCTCGACAGAGCTTATGATGTTGCGTCAAGATTGGAGAGTCAGTCAGAATTAGCTAAGGAACAGCCTACACCAGTATCTGACAGACCGCCAGCCTTTATAACAAACCATTCTAATGCCCTCCCAAACATAAACAACATCCTACGAAAATACCACCCAATATTATCAAGTAACGAGCATCTGAGAAAAGCGTTCCCAGATGTACCAAAGGTTACCCATCGCTGCAACAGAAACTTTAACGACATGTTAGTGCACACAAAAGTCAGCCAACGTTATTCCCCCGTAATAAAAGCATGTTGTCGCCCCGGGTGCGAAACCTGCAGGCACCTTCAAAGTGAGATTGAAATTAAGAGCACCGCAAATAGTTTTACACACGAAGTGAAAACTAGTGTTACTTATACAAGTTCGGATGTGATTTATATGCTTAGATGTTTCTTCTGTACGAAACAATATATTGGTGAAACGAGACAATCAATGAACGTCAGATTAAATGGACATCATGTGGACACAGCTAAAAAAGCTTCCCAAAGCCATCACCGAGCATTTCAACCAATGTCATAACTTTGATGAACTTAAACTCTACATCTTACAGTAAGTTTCCATTCTGAACGAGAAAGAAAATACAGAGAACCATACCTTAGCCATAACTTCAAGCTTTGCAACCAGTAGGCATAATCGTTTCAAAGGGAGCTTTAGAATCTAATTGCTATGCTAAATTTCAAGCTATAGGCAACAACACTTTATTTGGTTGCTTGCTGTTGTTTCCCCTTCTTTCTTTCCTTTGTTTCCTTTTATTTATATATTTATTTCATTTCAGTTTTTTTTTTAGGAGCACCGTTTTCTGCCACTCCTTTTATTATCTCTTCCAGAGACACGATAGCCCACGACCTCCAGCGAAGTAGGTCATAGAGGGGTGCTGTGCACAGGCCATTGACATGCTGGCTGACACACGACAGTGTCACTGGCCTTGTACACGGCACTTCTCTATTCCCATTTGTACACACTCGCTGCTAACACACCTTTGGTCGTTGCCGCACCCACCCGCCTTACCCCATCTCACCGTTAGAAGAACCCTACCATAATACTGTGCCAAGGAAAGCATATGTCGCCTTGAAAAAGACAAATCCACTTGTCGAAACGTTGGCTCCCGCTTTTACCTTGTTCGCATTTTGTTCATTGTCTTGAATTTCCATCTCCCGCCATCCCCGTGTTATACATAGCCGACATTTGCTTTATAAGCTCTCTCCCTTACACAAGAAGGAAATGTAGACGTGGAGCTATAAAATCTTCAGGTTAGTTAACATACTCAATAAGATGTTCAATGTACTCATCACAAAACTTGCAAATCCTTTGAACCCATCTGAATAAACTGAATGCTGGTCACAAGCATACTGCTGTCCTGTAGCCATGCCTTCAATGCTGTATTAAAAATTGATGACTTGTTGCTGTTTCTTCTAATTGGGCAATAAGGACACAACCAGAGTGGCAAGGTCTGGCTGTAAAGCAGTCAATGCTATGAAGTTCTTTGGAAAAATTACTGGTTTAACTGTATCATTAGCCAGAGCACTGGCCTACATATAAAGACTGCCTCTGAACTTTTTTCCTTCAGCACAGCCTTTTAGCAAAAGCCAGATGCCTAAAAAAAGCTATATACATGCTCATTGCATCACATTTGTGAAGAATGTTCTACAATATGGCAACTTTCATGTTAAAAGAAATCCTTTCCCACTGACTTTGGAGATATGGTGTTTTCCATTTGCAGGGAGATCATACAGTAGTGGCATAATTATTTCTCACAGACAGTCGTAAGTAAATGAAAAAAGATTATGAATCCAACTGAAATGTCCTCAAATTTAAAAAGCTATGTTTAGGGCTGTAACATCTGAGCAACCATTTGGTTGAAATCTGTACCTAAAATCACTTAAGAATTTTTTTAATATGAATTTTCTTGATAAATTTGTCATCTCGGCATACAATTCAGCCAAAACTTGTCAGG
Source organism: Dermacentor andersoni (assembly GCF_023375885.2). Taxonomy (NCBI): domain Eukaryota; kingdom Metazoa; phylum Arthropoda; class Arachnida; order Ixodida; family Ixodidae; genus Dermacentor; species Dermacentor andersoni. The sequence goes on from NC_092817.1 coordinate 12,261,311, forward strand.
ATGCTGACATTTATAAATTTTGGTCAATTTCCAAATTGCACCTTGGAATGTCACAAAAATGTGATCCCTCTCTGTTGCCTGCTGCACCTTCATGACAAGATCAATCAGGAAACAAAACACACAATTGAACTGACATGGCACATTGTTCTCTCATTTTCTGCCATTTGCCTTCACCCCTACATGCCACCTGCCAAAGATGATCTCACCTCTATGATTGATCGCCATGAATGGAAAAGTAAAATCTATGTGCAATACCATTTTGATGAAATTACATGGCATTGTTTTCCACCAGACGGATAGGACACAAAAAAGAAAAAAAAAAACTGATGGCACTAAAATTAATTCTAAGTTTACAGTATGGTGTACTTTTAAAGGAAACACTAGATTGGTATTCAAACCAACATAACTTCAATGAATCATCAATTTCATTTTTAAAAGATGCTTCACATGATGCATTAGGTAGACCTGTAGTGGTGAAAAACAAATGACTTGTTATCCCGGCCCTGCGAAAGTGGGTGTCCAGTGAAGCTGTCGAAAAGCTCCCCTATAACTGCTAAGGCGGGTATGCAATGCTTTATTGCTTTAAAGTAATGGAAGTAATGGTAATTTTGACAGCATGCCGCTGGTCGTATTGCCATTTCTTTTTCCCTTTGTCGCTCCTTGCATTCATGCTTCTCCTCGGGAGTGCTAACTATGCATTGCCTACCCATAGCAGTGCTGCAACAAAAAATTAAATTAGTTGCTAGGCTGGTTCTTTTTATACGTCTACGAAAGGCTAGAGACGTCACGCCCCACATCGCAAGCTGCTGTCGCCTTGGCAGTTTGCACAACAGTAATCTTTACTGGGAAACATATGTGGGGAGCGCTACGTGCTTTGGATTGTCATCAGGAGCGCCTTATCAACAATCATGTGGTTCAGATGCTTCTTCTTTATTGAAATGAATGCTGTTTTGTATGTTGTACGCTAGATTAAAAAAAATGTATGCACTTTTTACTTCGCTTTGCTGAGTGCAGCCTGCTTCACTTCCACCACAGGTCGGCCCGGTATTGCATTACCTCCGGGATCGGCCCAAATTTGTGCCCACGGACATGGACACCAAAAGTGCCGACCAACGAGAGGCTAACAGCTTCACTGTAAAAACTATTGCCGAGGCCTTCAGTGTCAAAACTGAGCTGTAACGGTCCCAAAATATAACCTTTGTGTTCAATTAAACAGTCGACAGTATTGTACACTGTGGGGATGCGCGACTCTCGCGCGTCCCCTGATGTTTTCCCGCATAGCGCATCCCCTGATATGCTGTTTTCCCGCACGACTCGCGTGGCCTGGCGGTCGGAGTGGTACAAGCGCGGTGCGAGAGATGGCGCGACTGTCGCGCTGCTGCGGGGTTACTTGGGCGCCGAAAGGGAAGGCGCTTGGTCTCTTTGGGTTCGGGAAGGAAGCGGGACGGACGTGCCGTGCCGCGCCGACCCATGCTTCTGCGAGACCGTCTCGCGTGGCCGCCTTGGACACCATTCGCGTGACCGTACACGCGAACGACCAGGGGTTGGGATCCAGCATGGGGCGAACATATTCGCTCGCAATGCGGTCGCGGTAAGTCGGACTTCTAGATTTGTCGCGCGCCCATCGGCGTGTTTTGGGGATAGCAACTCGGCTAGCAGGCATTGATCTATGAAAGGTGCAATAAATGCCCTTGTGATTGTTTGCACTACAGTGTTGTCGTTCCTTTGTCCCAAGAGTACGGAGGAGAACCCCGTATCTCCCACAACACGCATTAGCTGCAAGTGCACTTTGATGCTAGCCTGACAGCAGTGCAGTGTTGTGGCAGCCATTAACTCCACCAATGCCATTTGAAATGAATGCTGAGTCAGAGCAGTACTTAAGTCTCTTCATTTGGCTCAAAATTAGTGAAATGCTTGAATGTATCAAAACTCGAACCAACAGCCTTTAGTCTGAAATTTGTGTAGCATAAGCCTGTCGTACACAGTACTTCTAGCTTCTGCAAGGTGTCTCTATCAGTGTGTTGACAAAAATTGGGAAGACATCCAAATGCCCGAAGTGGAGTGAGATGAGCTGCAAAAGTATGTAGAATTAACTTGTGAATCAAGAACAACAACGGACAGACTTTGATGACTCACTGAAGAGACTCGTGATGGCTGCCGAAATTCAGTGAATGAGCTTTGAGAAGGCATGCTTTCTTCTGTAGGGCTTTCCTCTGGAATTTCAACAATCTGGTCTGCTCTTGGAATGGAGCGAGGCACAGCATCATTCGCAGGCAGACTCGATGTTGAGTCCAATGACACAGGACTGGTTGACGTTGCAGGCAAGCACTTGGTCGCTGGCTCTCCAGTCTTGGCACTAATAGGAGAGAACGGAAGTGACAGGCGAAGTTTGAAAAATGCTGCAGATGCATCAGTAGATTGGGGAAGCAAGGAATATAAAAAAAAAAGGTGTGTATATGAAAGAATGGTAGCTCGAGTTTGAGCTAAAAACGTGTCATTCTGGTTTTAAACCATTGTTACTGTGTTAATAGCAACTTGTACTTCTGAATCATGTTTACACAGAGTTTATAAATACAGTATGCCTCGCTTTTTATGTCAATCCATGTCTGCGTCTATCCTTGTCCTGTGGCATCTGCAAACAATGCAAGTGATGCAAGAAACAGTCTTTTAGATTAAATTGGGTATAAAGAAAAAGTAAGTTAAAGATCACCTAAACCTTGTTGCGCATGTGACAACCAGGCACAGGTATTCTGAGTGTTTAATTTAGGGTCATGCACTTGGTATTTATTTGCTATACGGAAAACAGCGAGTCTTGGTTGTGACATGATCCTTTTTAAATAATAAAAAAAATGAAGTGGTGGAAACACAGCCACAGAAATCATAAATACAAAACATAGGGCCAAACTGTAGGACACTGTTGCTGTGGCTCTCACTGCAGTGGCCGTAACAGGGCGTAGACATCATCAGTGCATGCTGGGCAAGGGTTGTGCTAAAAGACAAAAAATGAGTGAGGCATGCAAAGATGCATGCCTCACCGACTCCTCACCCAATTGGAAAAACGACACAGCGCAAAAAGCCAGGAACACGAGAGAGCGACACGCACACAGTGCTGGCCTACAACAGTTTATTCATGAAGCCACGAAGGAATAAATATATAGGGTGCTACCATGCGCAGTATGTGAATTATCGGTCATTCGCATATTGGACAGTTGATCACTCACATATCATTCACACGTTGCACATGGTAGCAACCTATATATTTATTCCTTCATGGCTTCATAATAATACCATCGAGGAATTGCACTTTCATCTTGGAAAATGGCATATCTTGACAAGGTTTGAATGGCAAACATCCAGTGTGCACTGTCAGCATGTGGCTATCATTATCAGCATTGCTAATGATGTTCCAGGCTTTTTGCCGATCATTCACATATTGCGAATGGTAGCACCCTGTATATTTATTCCTTTATGGCTTCATGAATAAACTGCTGCAAGTCAGCGCTGTGTGCATGTCGCTCTCTCGTGTCCCAGCCTTTTTGCGCTGTGTCCTTTTTCCAATGAATCACCTACAAGCCCAAGCTTCCACACTAAGTCCTCACCAAAGAAGCAGCAATCATCAGTGCAACAGCAACACGTCAGCGCCACTTATTGCCTGAAATTTGTTCACTATACAATCACAGGATGAGAGCACCAAGTGCACAGTTTGATCAGTGCCAGCATTTGCTGGTGCCCCAGTTGTATGTTGACATTCTTAATTAATATGTAACACACCAGTGCATATATGGTAACTTTGACTGTCATTACCCACACCTGGCCTTCTGATAAATGTTTAAAGGGGTCCTGAACCACCCCTTGGGCGTGGTAAAAAAACACAGTTCGTGGATAGCATACGCTGCTATGAACATCACAGCCAAATTTTGCAGTCGTGCACGGCGCATGGCACTTGCAGGCAGATTTCAAGGACATCTTTTTCTCAAACACTCTCTTTTCAACAGAATCCATGTTCTCACTCTTTTTGGGCTGCCATATTTCATAATATTGCAGATTCCCATACATAGCTACTATTGGCCAATAGCTGATATCAATCAAGAAGGGTGTTTGGATCAGTGCGCTTTTTCCTACAGTTACTGTGTATATTTGTTGATGTAGTTTCACAAACACAATGAAGTAACAATGTGCATTTAGAATTTCTATAAGAATTATGTACTTCCGGAAGTACAGCTACTGTACTACTGCCGACTATCGTTTGCTAACTCTCAGCCACGCCGCTCATGTAGGAAAGGAACTTTGGCCACACTACTTATCAATGTCGCAGTCATTGAGTCTTGCTAATTTCTATTAGTTTTGAACACTCTACTAGCCTCGAATCATGTGAAACTTAAGGTCAGACCAGATGTATGCTTGCCAGCGTGCATGCAATCCTGGCTGCTCCTGGCTAGAGGCCTTTGCAGACTTCACTTTGTGTTGAGCTGTTGGGCATCATGCACAATTTGGATGTGGCTACTATTTTTTGGTCAAGCTGATGCAGAAAGCTGGTCCGCACCACATAGTGTGGTGAGACTGGAGCACATGAGCGCGAGCATGCACTCCAGCTCTGCTGTGCACATTGTTAGCTATTACAGTTGCATGTAGCAATGTCTGCAGCATAGTGTAGATACCATGGCTGTTGTGGGGTGCTGCAATGAGCGTGCTTGCTGAGTTCACTGGGAGAAACAACATGCTCTGATTAGTACCTGGGGGTGACGTGACTCCAGGCCCGAGCACCAACATCAGACGATCGTCTGCTTTCCGAGTTGTACACCCTCGAGGTGCATCGTCATCATGGTCAAAGCTCGTTACATTAGGAATTCAGTGCGGGTCCGGAGTGCGGCACCCATCACTTAACTGATGTGCGCGCTACTGCCGTACTCGCAGGAGCAAACATAAAGATGCAATTTGTTCGACCCTTGGAAATTGTGTGATTGACATAGAGATAAGGCGCGAAAGGAAACATTATTCATGTCACTTGGTGCGACAATAGCCACACGTAGCTATCTTGTACACTGTAGCACAGCAAATAGATGAGACACTGCAAACTCAACCGCAAAATTAGAAATGGCGTCCGAGTTTGGCACGTCATAGGCACCAAAATTGGAAGTAGTGGTGCCCATGTGAAAATTCAAAACGAAATTTGAACTGCGGGCCGTGGTGACATTCAGTAGGCGGAGTGCTGTAGGTATCACCCTGCTCTGCCATAGCCTTCGCATTGCAAGGCATTGAAGAAGCAGTGGGAGCACCGCAAAGAGGATCCCAGGCTTTCTCTCAGAATGCCAATGACTCCGCTTCTGCTGAACGCGTTGAAAGAATTTTTCCTACAAAGTATTTCTGAAATAGTCTGTTTTAACGTCAAATGCATATTTTAACTTCAATAAAAAGTAGTTCAGGACCCCTTCAAAAATCCCAAATATTCAGTATCCAATTTGAAATTTAAAGCCAGTTAATTTCAAATATTCCTGTTCAATTTAAACAGAAAATCTCTCTATTTGTATACATCAACTAAACAGTCAACGTCCAACAATGCATACTGCACTTGCCATTTGTGGTTACCTTTTTGTTTCGTGCTGTGACTTGCAATGTACCTATGTGCCACAGATATTAAAGTTCATTATCAAGCTACTTATTATAGATTTTAGTCTGTGGTCCCACCCGTACTTGGGTAAATGATTGACTCTTCGATTGAGATGCTAATTTTTGTACACTGCATTACTAGCATCCCGGCCTCCTCTCGGGCCCTATAACACAGTTGGACACTTCTGTCAATTGGACCACATTATACTACGCATATAAATTGGTAGAATTATGTGGCAGACTAAAGAAATTCAGAAAGAAAGCTTGAACTGTTTATCAATTTATCTGTCAAAATAATTTGAAAAATAAATCAAGACAGCCTTATTTTCCAGACTACCAAAAGAGTCCACCAGGATCTGTATAAACATCTACTGTTACCAACAAACATTACCAGAATATTCAGCAAGTCACCTAGTTCACAATCTCTGACCTTCCAAGGTTTTCTGTTACAGTTTCATTTTAGATGGCTGTCCATTGCATGGCGCCATTTGTGCTACCCTGTAAAGGCAGAGAAAATAAAGAACACGGGAGCAGTTGCAAGCACAATCCTGAGTGTACGGTCGTGCTGCAGTACATGTCGTTGGTTTCTGTTCATGGGGCGTAACCGTTGATGGCGACCACAGAGTCAGTCCACCTCTCAGAACTGCTCGGCTACACTCGTAACAAGCAACGACAACGGAAAAAGCATTAAAGTTTCTTCAAGTGCGTCGTCCTTCCACGCCCACTTCTACGCACGTGAGTACCTCGTTCATCTAGTGAATTCAACGCAACAGAGCTTCATCATGCCAATGTTCGGCAACCTCGAAGCATCTGATGGAGGAGATGGAGATGCGTGGCCCTGCTACGTTGAATGCTTTGAAGCTTTCTTCATCACCAATGACAGTGCAGCAGAAAAAAAGAAGTCAGTTGGGATCTCGTTAAGCCCGCCCAGCGACAAGACAAGACCTTGCAAGAAATTATTTCCATTCTGGGTGACCATTACTGCCCCAAACCATGTGCTGTTGTTCAGCATTCTAGGTTCAACACGCGTATTTGCATGGAGGGCGAGTCAGTCAGTAACTTCGTGGCATCGCTCAAAAGTCTCACAAAATACTGCAACTTTGGAACTGAGCTTGGCAATATGTTGCGGGACCGTATTATGTGCGGCATGAATGCCACAGCTGTGCAGATGAGACTGCTCGAAAAAGCAGACCTCGCGTACAAAGACGCTGTGAAAACTGCACTTGCCATGGAAGCTGCGAAGAAAGATGCCGGCTAGATAGCAAGTTCCAGCAGATGTTCATTTCCTACGCGTAAGATTGTGGCATCAAAGGGGCATGTCTCATGCTACTGCTGCAGGGAGGAACACCTCGCGACCGAGTGCAAGCACATCAGCACTACGTGCAACTACTGCTGAAAGCAGGGACAGATTACTTGAGTGTGCAGCTCAAAGAGAAAACATGCATCATCGAGGAAGGGCAAGTCTACAAAACTACATGGCTTTCCACCTCCAGCTGATAAAACTTCAAGTGGAAAACGACAAGCCAACCCTGTTGAAAACAATGCACCTGCCGAGGTGTATGACATGTGGCCAGTCGACACTTTCGTGTCTTCGCCACCCTTCACTGTGACTGTCAGCGTTTGCAGCAAGCCACTCCGTATGGAGCTGGACACCAGTTTGAGCAATTCTGTCATTGCAAAAAAACATCTGCAGGAGCTACTACCGTCGGTGACTGTCATGCCATCGGATGTGTTTCTACGGATCTACTTGGGTGAGCTCACACAAATTGAAGGCAAAGCAGATGTCGCAGTGCAGTTCCGTGATGGAAAAGCTGTCCTACCTTTATTCCTTACTAGGGAAGGTTCACCAACACTGCTAGGTCGCAATTGGATTCAAGAACTGGGCATTGACATTGCTGTCCGAGAAGCAGATGTTCATGCTGCTTCTGATGTTAAGGGCGTTATTCAAGCATTTCCTAAGGCATTTGAACAGAGCCTTGGAACTTTCAAGGACCCAAAAGCCACAATTCATGTTCTGCAAGATGCAGTACCCAAGTTTTTCAAGCCACATCCCCTGCCTTTTGCCCTGAAGGATGGGGTGTCACAAGAGCTTCAGCACCTACATAGAGAGGGCATTTTTAAGCCAGTTGCCGCATCAGAATGGGCTATGCCTATTGTTCCAGTGGCTAAGAAAGATGGCCATGTCAGAATTTGTAGAGACTTCAAGATTACTGTTAATTAATTCTGTTGCCACGTTGGAAAAGAACCCAATTCTGAGAATTGAGGACCTATGGGCCATGCTGTCAAGGGGTGAAAAGTTCACCAAACTGGATTCGAGGGATGCCTAGCGGCAAATAGCTCTTGATGAAGACTCTAGGAAGTATGTTACTATTTCCCCACATATGGGGCTATTTCAGTATACACATCTTCCTCTTGGCGTTTCATCTGCACCAGCCTTGTTCCAAAGAGAAATGGAGAATCTTCTTCAAGGACTGCCGCATGTTGCAGTATATTTTGATGACATTCTTGTCACTGGCCTGAATGATTCGGAGCACCTTCGCAACCTCAATGCTGTTCTGTCTCGACTTTGTGATGTTGGACTCAAGCTGAAGTTTGACAAGTGTCACTTTTTTTGTGTTACAGGTGGAGTACCCAGGGCACATCATAAGCAAAGAAGGGCCATCTCCAAGCTTGAGCGTGGTACCTGCAGTCCTTCACGCACCTGCACCCCATGACGTCAAGGAACTCCAAAGCTTTTTGGGGCTTGTGAATTTCTACAGGCGCTTCCTTCCTAACATTTCTGGACACCTCTACCCTCTGCATTTGCTTCTCATGAATGAGAAAAAAATGAGTGCAGGGAAAAGAGCAAGAAGATGCATTCACTACAGTGAAGCAGTTTGTGACTTCAGCTCCTTTCCTAGTAGATTTTGATCCAGAGAAACCACTGTGTCTCAGTTGTGATACATCTCCGTATGGGATTGGCGCAGTTTTGCCTCGTCGAGAAGCTGATGGTTGAGAAGTGCCCATTGCCTTTGCATCCAGAAGTTTGTCTCGTGCAGAGAAAAACTACAGCCAAATTGACAAAGAGGCACTAGCCATCGTGTTCGGCATTGAAAAGTTCCACCAGTACCTGTGGGGCATTCCTTTCACTGCTTATACGGATCATAAACCATTACTGGGATTGTTGAGTGCTGATAAGCCCGTTCCTGTGCAAGCTTCACCACGACTAGTCAGATGGGCATTGAAACTTTCTGCTTACAAGCACAAGCTCGTGTACAAGCCTGGTCTGGACTTGGGTCATGCTGATGCCCTCAGTAGGTTACCGTTGCCAACAAACAGCATTGACCTGCCAGCACCTGCTCAAATCTTCATGCTTCAACAAGCATAGCTGGGACTCTTGCCACCAGCTGTTGTAGTATAGGCTACAAGAAATGATCCACTCCTCAGGCACATAGTTCTTGTTCTCCAGCGAGAAGGGCTTCCAGTTGGACCAGAGGGCAATCCATTCACAGCAAGGAGCTGTGAACTCAGCCTCCATGAAGGTTGCTTGCTGTGGGGTTCCAGAGTTGTCATCCCAATATCTCTGCAAGGCGAAGACCTCACTCTTCTTCATGCTGGGCATCCTGGCATTGAGAAAAGAAAGTCGATTGCCAGAAGCCATGTCTGGTGTCTGGGAATTGATGGTGACATCGTCAAGAGTGTAGAGGGTTGTGCTACATGCCAAGCTGACCGCTGTACACCTCAATGCATTCAGCACACACCCTGGCCATTTCCACAGAGGCCTTGGTCAAGGATTCACGTTGACTTTGGGGGCCTGTTCTTGGGACATACATTTCTCATCATTGTTGACGCCTATTCAAAATGGGTCAAAGTCTGTCCAGTGGCATCAACATCAGCAGATGCGTCATCACAGCATTGTGGATAGCATTTGCGCAGCATGGACTGCCAGATGTCATCGTGTCTGATAATGGACCCACCTTTGCAAGTGAGCAATACTTGGAATTCCTGACACGGAATGGGATACATCGCATGCTTGTACTGCCCTACCATCCAGCTTCCAATGGTGCGGCAGAGCATGTTGTACAGACTGTCAAGAACAAGATTGAGAAGAGTGGTTGTGGATCCTTTCAAACCCAAATTTCAAGGTTCTTATTTCACTATAAAACCATACCACATGAGGTTACTGGCAGAGCACCACGTGAAGTGCTCATGGAAAGGATGTTCAAGACACCTTTAGATGTTCTTCGCCCAAGTTTACACACTTTAGTCCTGCTGAGACAGCAGAAGCTGCATGCCAACAGAGGGTGCCGTTCTTCTCCAACGCCGAATGTGGGAGACAATGTACTTGCAAAGAACTTCGTGGGCACCTGCATGTGTCGTCAGCACTACAGGTCAGTCAGCAGCTATTGTCTGCAGGGTGTATGCCAAGTTGACCTTTCCAAATTCCCTGAGCTTTCCAGGTTTTCCCCAAGTGCTTTTGCAAAATTCCCTGAGTGAAACAGAACTTTGTTTTATATTGACACGGGCTCACACCATGTTTCCCAATGCTATGACTCTCTAGTAAGCATGTTAAAAAATAAAAATGACTTAATCCAGTTTGAATAGTAAGGAGTAGCGCTTATTTTATTCAAAAAAGAAAACAGAAGGAAGGGGGTTCGTAAACTGCACAGCCAATAAAATACCTTCGAAAAGAATGGTAAAACCCACTGCAAATCGAGTTGAACATTCTCAAATACGAATAAGAAGGAGATGCATACCGAATGAAATATTTTCGAATATGAACTATTTCTATCAACTGATAGCAAGTTCATTGGTATGAGGCCCGAACTTTGTCACAAATGAGATTTTAAGTTCTGCCTGTTTTCCACATTTCTAGGCACCTGAACAACAGTGGAAAACCACTTGAACTTAATCTGCCCACAGCAAAACTAGAGCTCAACCCTACTTAAAGTACACCAGCATAACAGGCTCAAAAGGCCATAAGCAGAAAGAACTAATGTGATCAAGGAATGAGTGGACAAGGAACCCATACATGGTTCCAAAATGTCGATCTTTCCTAAAGGGACTGACAACCGATTTTCAAGACCTAGTTTTTTATGCTGCAACGCAAAGCTCACCATTGGTGAAGTTTATATCTGCAGTGGTTATTTCCAAAAGCGCACGGATATTTAGTAAGCAGAATTTTTCAATCTGAGCAACCTCTAAAAAAGTAAGAGTCCCTCTTCCAGCAATGCTGAGAAGTGAGAGTGATGCCGATAGCCCGCCTCGCAAATTGTGAAAGCCACCCATTGTTCTGCTTTCACAGAAGTGAGTGTAACTGCGGTTAACCAACTACAATTTGACCTCTTCAACCATTTTTGAAAATAAAAAGCTGGTGCAATAAGTTCGCATTGTTCTACAGACATGTCTTATATTTGTACCACATTTTTCCCCCAAGTACATGCCTAAGTCATGGCTTGCTGACCTCCATCGTCGTCATTCTCTCGGTAGACAAGCCGAGTCAACTCATCCAAAACGAAGGCGAAGGCAGCGCCACTTTTCTGCTCACTACAAACGAAGGCTTATCCGCACATTGTAAGTCAGAAAAAACTTATAATAATAAAATGTATACTGTATTTCAATACTAATAGACCAAAAACCGCGCACACTAGAAGGTCACGTGGTGGACCTCTTATGCTGTGTCATGTTTTTGCCGCATGGGGCACCAAGCACCTTCTCGATGAAAGCGGCTCGAAGTCAAATCAAAGGCATATGTTGGCCCGGGCCCTTCACGAAGCCATCAGGTCTAACACGGTTGATGAACTCGTCGCAAAACTCATACAGAAGTACCTGCATGTCCGTCGCGACAGAGATCCGTCGACCCAACTCCCGGATTACCGAGGCCCTCCACGCCCCGAGCTGGATGAAGACTTCTCCATTGCCGAGGTCAGACAGGTCACCTTCGCGCTCAACCACAAGTCTGCGCCGGGCCCGGACGGAGTCACCAACAGAATGTTGAGAAACCTCGACGACACGTCGATTGTCTTTCTGACCGACAAGATAAACGAGTCCTGGAAGAACGGCATTGTACCTGCAGAATGGAAGACGGCCTGCACAGTGCTCATTCCCAAGCCCGGCAAGGCCCCGAACATCGAAAACTTGAGGCTGATTTCTCTGACCTCCTGCGTCGGCTAGGTCATGGAGTGCGTCGTCCTCAACAGGCTTAACGGGTACCTCGAAGACAACGAGGTTTACACGTACAACATGATCGGCTTCCGCGCCGGACTCTCAACGCAGGATGCCATGAAACTAATCAAGCATCAGATTGTGGATGGCCGTTCCAGAGACGTCAAGGCTCTGCTCGGTCTGGACCTCGAGAAGGCTTTCGACAACGTGCTCCACACCTTCATCGTCAAGACCATTTCAGACCTGGGTCTCGGTTCCAGATTCCACAACTACGTCAGCTCTTTTCTAACTGACAGGAAGGCCAAGCTTCACATTGGAGACTTCCGCTCCGAAGATGTGCCCCTCGGAGGGCGGGGCACTCCTCAGGGCGCCGTCATCTCCCCAACACTGTTTAACATCTGTATGATTGGTCTTTCCGAGAGGTTGGCGCGCGTCGATGACGTCAAGCACACCATTTACGCCGATGACATCACTATATGGTGCTCCCGCGGCTGCGAGGGCAGAGTCGAAGAAGCCATGCAGGAGGCGATCGACGTGATCGAGGAGTATCTCCGCCCCACTGGACTTCGATGCTCCCCTGCCAAGTCGGAGCTCCTACTTTACAGAACAGAGAAGGGAGGCAGACCCACAGATTGGAAGCCAGTCTCTGAAAGCAGCATCAGACTTCGCACGGGGGAGTGATACCCAGGGTCGACGTTATTCGGGTCCTGGGCATGTTTGTCGAATTCAACGCCGGGAACGGAACTGCTCTCCGCAAGATCATCGCAAAGACGGACAACGCTTTCCGTCTCGTTCGCAGAATCGCAAACCGGCATCGAGGCATGAAGGAAAACAATCTTCTCAGGCTGATCAATGCCTTCATACTCTGCCACCTCACGTACACGATTTCTATGCACAAATGGCTCAGAGCGGAGCGAGACAAGCTCAACGTTCTTATCCGCAAAATAGTGAAGAGGGCTCTCGGGCTATCCATCAGGACCCATACCGAGAATCTCTTGAAGCTGGGGGTACATAACACCGCCGAGGAGATTGCCGAAGCCCAAGAACGCGCGCAACTCAGTCGCCTGGCCACCACAGCGGCAGGTAAACGCATCCTTGAAGAGCTGGGTTACCACCCTGCGGAATTCTCGATGGTCAGTACCCCGACCCCTAGGTGCATTGGAGACAAGTTCGTAATGGCCCCTGTGCCCCGAAACATCCATCCCGTCCACAACGAGGGCAGACGCAAGGCCAGAGCAGCAGCCATCCTCAAACAGATCAAGCGACACGACATTAGCGCAAGCTTCGTCGACGCTGCGGAGTACAGTGACGGGAAGACCTTTGCCGTCGTTGTGGTCTACTCGAGCGGAAACATTTCCAATAGCGCCTCGATTCGCACTTCAGACCCCGGAGTCGCCAAGCAAGTCGCCATTGCCCTCGCCCTGCTAGATGGTCATGGGTACGAAATCTATAGCGATTCCAAAACGGCAGTTAGGGCTTTTCAGAAGGGTTGCACTGCCAAGGAAGCTGTTCGTCTTCTTAGTGGCTAGAGTCCACATGCTCTCACAAACCATTCGATTCACTGGTTTCCCGCTCACATAGGATCGGCCGAGGGTGCTCCCCTGAACCTCAATGAGTCTGCCCATGAGGCTGCGCGTGACCTCACCGACTGCGCTTCCTCTATAAGGAGCACTGACTCCCCTCCTCTCTACGGTCACAGGGACGCTCCCGCTACTCACAACGAGATTATTAAATATTTCTACATGTCCAGAAGGGTCTTTCCACCCCCTCACCCCAAGTTGAATAGGGCGCAAGCCGTTTCGCTTAGGCTCCTACAGACCAGCACATATCCGTGTCTGTCCGCTCTCCATGAGGCTTACCCCGACGTGTATCGCGACGACGCCTGCCCGTCCTGCGGCCAGACCTCCACTCTACCTCACATGCTCTGGGAGTGCGGGTCGACATACCCCAAGTTCATCAAGGAAGAGTGGGACTCGCTTCTGCGTAGCCCCGCTCTAGAAAAGGAAATCCTCGCCGTGCGGCGTGCCTGCGACCGGGCCGGTGGGCTAGACCTGCCGGTTCCGACGTGGGACTAGCCGGGTGCGCGACGAGTTCGCGTCCTCGCCGGACCTACAATAAAGTTTATTCACTCACTCAAGGGTCATTTTCGTGACTTTGAGTGATGAATTAAAGATATACATCCATGTTTATTGAGAAAAACATGGCTCATTTCAGCCACTACAATATGGAATCATTCCATCAACGAGTTTATTTTGATTCATGTTCTGAGTGGTTGTCTGTCCCTTTCATTTCATTTCATTTATTATACTCTCAAGACCACAAGGTATTACACAGGGGAATGTGGCAAAAGATTTAAAAAAAAGGTACGAAACAAAGAAAACAAAGAAGGCAGCAAGTGACGTAGTCATAGACATGTGAAGCCCGAAGCGATGGTGTAGATTGGGCAGTGATTGCGATTCACTTCAGCTAATGATAAAGGAACGCATAATTGTAACATGCTAAAAACTGCAAAATAGCTGCAGTGGTGCTTTTTTTAATTGGATTGTCACCCAGAACTGTGGTTAGTTAAATAAAGATGATCCAGTGACATTGTGATGGCAAGATTACTTACTAGATATTTATGCTGTTTTTAAATAACCTTATTTGACATCTATATTCAATTTATTTATCAGTGTCTTTCTCACATGATGTGACAGACCACAAAGAGAAGCATTATGCAATAACTCACTCTTTTAGTTGACTTGGCATGGAGACTCGGGCAGACTCCAAGTTGCGCACTTGGCCACTACGAACACTGAATAAAACATTAATGACTTGGTGAACTGAAAAACAAACCTTGTTCATTTACAGAAAATAAGGGAAGGATGCTGGCTCCAGCTTGTTCTAAACATGGAAAAATCACATAAAGCGACATTCTAATTTGCCTATACTTTCAGAGCATGGTGTAGCGAATCATGGCATGAGAAAAAGCAAGAAACAGCATTCAATTAGTTCATGCCACTTAGTAACAAACAGAGACAATATGTTATCCTCAATACAGTGACTGAAAGGGCATTTATAATGATGTACTCAGGCCTAAATGTAGTCCTGTAGCAGAAAAGCTAAGCCAGATGAACCTTGCTAACATAACCAGTAATGTCCTGTGACAAGTGTTGCAGTTTTTAGCAGTCATGTGTAGTAAAGCTGAGTGCTGCCTGGCTAATGGATTTCTGACCAAGTTTTACAATAGCTTTACACTGCCACAGTAAGAGCTTCGTGCCTACCTTACAACCTTAGAACGCAGTGGAGCCGCTTCAACCATGCATATATGTGCAGCAATCACTATTAAAGTGAAAATGTTTTTCCCCTTTCAAAGCACTGACTACAGCAGACTACAACTGTTAACACTACCAGCCTCAGTTTTGAGATCTGAGAGATGCCTTACCACCATTCTATCGCATATTCCAGGGACTTGAATGAAGAAGGCCTTCCCCGTAGAAATGATTGCATGTTTTGAAGTGCTTCCAAGGCAGTGCCTGCAAAGAATATAAGAGGTGAGCGTGAATACTAGAATTAAAAGACACTTTTTATCAATGGCTAAGCCATAATATTGAACATAAGGTAACTTTATAAAAGTTACGTTTGTAACTGTATAAATTCATAAATAAGGTAAAAAGTAACATTCACACATTGAGTTCACCCTGAATAGTGATCACAATGTCATTATTGCAAACATGTAGTCACCATGTGTAACAACAATGGTTAGGAAAAGAAACCGCACATGCCACACTAGTGGCATGTCCAACTACTTCACGGGCTAGCAGTGAGGCACTGACCTTCTACAACATCAATGACGATGAGGCCGATCAAGTTGGGGATGACACCCTTGTAGGTAGCATGAACAGCTACTGCTCCACCCATGCTGCACAACATAACGCAACCCACAAGCATGTTTACTGTGTCATGATCACTGATGATTCACATTAGTTGAACAAGAACGCTTCACTGCTCCTTTGGCTGTGTGCTTCAGCATGTGTGCTGAAGAACCAGCACACATGCGGCTAGCTCAACACAATCTATCAATGAGAATAAGTGTGTTCCTGCCAACTGAACACGTAAATAACTATGACAAAATTTTGGACAATAGATGACCAAGCTTCACCAAAAAGAAGCACAATTTCTACACAGATGCACAAACACTCAATCTTGTCTTTAAAGACCAATGTTACCATGCACCAAAGAGATGAGCAAAACGTGAACAAGGTGAATGCAGGAGCCAACGTTTCGACAAGTGGACTTGTCTTCTTCAAGGCGACATATGCTTTCCTCGCCACAGTATATATAGGTGGGGTTATTCTAAAGGGGAGGGGGTGTGAGGCGAGAGGGCGCGGAAACGAGGGAAAGTGTGTTAGCGTGTCGAATTATAAAGGATCGCTGTGTACAAGGTCAAAGCCAGGACCCCCCTTCCCCTCACCCTAGTCTGTCAACCCACGCGCGTTAGCCGGCGTGTCAAGGGCGTCTGACACGCCAGCTGACGAAAAAAAAAAAAAAAGAAAGAAAGAAAGAAAAAGAAAAAGAAGGGAAGAAAAAGGAAAAGGGGGGGGATACGCCAAGAAATCAAACTAAGTGTTGTTGCCTATAGCTTGAGGTTTAGCATAGCGAATAGATTCTAAAGCTCCCTTTGAAACGTTTATGCCTATTGGTTGCAATGTCTTGAACTTATGGATAAGGTATGATTCTCTGTATTTTCTTTCTCGTTCAGAACGGAAATTCGACTGTAAGATGTAGAGTTTAAGTTCATCAAAGTTATGACCTGGTTGGTTGAAATGCTCGGCGACGGCTTTGGGAAGCTTTTTAGCTGTGTCCGCGCGATGTCCGTTTAATCTGACGTTCATTGATTGTCCTGTTTCACCGATATATTGTTTCTTACAGAAGGAACATTCAAGCATATAAATCACATCCGAACTTGTGCAAGTGAAGCTGGATTTGACTTCATGTGTATAATTATTTGCGGTGCTTTTAATTTTAATGTCACTTTGAAGGTGCCTGCAGGTTTTGCATCTAGGGCGACAACATGCTTTTATTACGGGGGAATGCTGCTGGCTGACTTTTACGTGCACTAACATGTCTTTAAAGTTCTTGTTTCGGCGATAGGTAACCCTGGGTACATCCGGGAACGCTTTTCGCAGACGCTCGTTACTTGATAATATTGGGTGGTATTTTCTTAGGATGTTGTTTATGTTTGGGAGTGCATTAGAATATTTTGTTATAAAGGCCGGCGGTCTGTCAGATTCTAATGTGGGCTGTCTCTTCGCCAATTCCGACTGTCTCTCCAATCTTGACGCGGTATCATAAGCTCTATCGAGAGCAACTTGGGGATAGTTCCTTTCTGCTAGCGTTGATCTAAGGTCATTTAGGTGGTGGATATAATCGTGGTCTTCACTGCAGATTCTTCTTATACGTTTCGCTTGTCCGACAAAAATTCCTTGCTTGCAATGTCGTGGGTGATGACTGTTGTAGTCTAAATATTGCTGGCTGTCTGTAGGCTTCCGGTAAAGTGTCGTTCTCAGTTTTCCGTTTTCTATGTAGACCGTCGTGTCCAGGAAGTTGACCTGACTAGGAGAGTGGTGAGCAGTAAATTTAATACTCGGGTGAAAGCGATTGAAATGGCTAATTAAGTCGGTTAAGGCGCTTGTGCCGTGTTCCCATATTATGAATATGTCGTCAATGTAACGAAGATAGGTGTGGGGTTTTAAAGGGTAGGATTTCAGCAGGTCTGCTTCAAGCTGTCCCATGAAAATGTTCGCATACGTGGGAGCGAATGGCGTACCCATGCTAGTGCCGAAAATTTGCAGGTAGTGTGTAGAATCGAATTCGAAGTAGTTGAGCGTGAGAACTAACCTAAGGAGCGATAAGTAAACTTCAGGAGCGTGCGCTTGGGGATTGATTGCGAGGGATCTAGAAACGGCTTCAATTCCTTCACTCATGGGAATGTTGGTGTAAAGGGCAGAAACATCCAAAGTGACTAGAATAGCGCGGTCGGAAAGGATTTGGTTGGCGTTGATGCCGTCGATAATTCGAAGGAAGTGCGGCGTGTCTTGAACGAAAGATGGGAGGGTAGTGGGTATGTTTGACAGGTGGTGATTTAAGAATTTAGATAGTGACTCAGTAGGTGTGTTGTTATTAGACACAATAGGCCGACCTGGGATTTCTGCTGTAAATATTTCTTCGACCGGAACTTTATGTATTTTAGGAAGAAGATAAAAACGGCCTGCTGTTTTGTTTTTGGGCATCATGAAGCGATATTCGGATTGCGTGATTAGTTCCCTGGACCGGAGCTCCGCTATTGTGCCTAACACAATATTGCTGTAATCTGAGGTTGGGTTAGAGTCAAGTTTTCTGTAATGGGTGTGGTTGTTCAGTTGTTTAGAGGCCTCATTCTTGTACTTTTCTATAGGCCAGATTACGATACTGCCGCCTTTGTCTGCTGGTTTTATTACAATATCATTCCTTTTCGCAAGTTCTTTAAGGACTTGGTGTTGAGCGGGGGTCAAATTTTTGCGTTTCCGGCAATGCCGCGTTGACTCTAGAATTTCCTTTGATATCAGTTTTAAGTATAAATCGAGGTCTGGGCACTGTTCGCTTTCCGGTGTCCACGTGCTAGGTGGTCTAAGAGAGTCTCTATCTTCTTTTCCTACATCTGGTCTACCGAAAAAGAATTCCTTGATGCGCATGCGTCGTGAAAACTCTGTTATATCTTTGTGGAGTTCGTATTCGTTTACTGCGTTGTTCGTCGGACAAAACGTTAGACCACGTTTCAGGAGATCAACTTCTTCGGGGCTTAGACTCTGGGATATGTCTACTACATTGCTGCAGTGCTCTGGATGCTCGCCTGTAGGACTGTCGGTGGAGCTACGTGCTGCAGGGATTACATTAGTTTCTTTGGGTGGATCTGCAGCTCTAATATCTTTTCGCTGGTATTTATCTATTAATTTTTCCTCCTTAGTTTGGACGAATTGATTAAGTTCTCTTCTTTCCGTTTCAGTTAACTTTATGCTGTCGAGTTGATCAGAGATTATCCTAAGTTGTTCTTTGCAGTGTTCTTCGAGAATGTCGATAAGGGAGAGCGATGCATTTTCTAGGACAGCATTCCACTTTAATAATAGCCTGGAGGGTAAAGAACCAAGGGCGCATCTAACCTTAATTCTGAGACCTTTTGGTATTTTCCTCTGTTTAATGCAGCTAGTGTAAGTTTTTAGGTGAAATCTGTAATTTGTTTGTTTGGCGACGAGTTTGCGGGATTGGAGGAAAGGGCGAGATTTGTTGTTGCGTGTGCTATCCCTAGTGCGTGGTAGTCATTTCTGTTTGGTTCGGGCAGACCTCCGGGGCGAAAAATCTTCAGGTGGTGTCTTTTTACGCTTAATTTTCTTGTCGAGGCCTGCACCGATGTCTGCCTGCGTATCGGTTTGCTTGTTAGTGTATGTAGCTGTTTGCGTGAAGGCTTCGCGGGTGGTTGTGGGCTTCCGTATGCGCGGATGTTGTAAGGGTGGTGTTGGTTCCGCGTCCACCGTTTGTGTAGATGCTTCTTGGGTTCTAGCTTCGGTGGAACGTGCGTGCGAGCTGGTGTTGAAAATTTCAGGCGCGTGTTCCTGTGTTGAAGCTAACTGGGACGCGGGATCTATTGGTGTTGTAGGTTGCGTCGATTTAAAAGAGTTCCTCAGCCTGTACTTGATGTTGTTAGCCATTACCTTGACGCCAAAAAAATTGGGGTGAAGTCCGTCCCGGGCGAGCAGAATGTCGAGGTCCTGGTGTATTTCAGCGTGGTGGATGACATCGACGTTTTCGTGTTGGTTTCCAACGTCAAGAAGAAAATCATTGAGCTTACGTGTCCCTAGTGCGTGAGCTAGGAGTGTCGCTGATTGTTGAATAAGTGGCCTGTGTTTGTTTGCGATCCTGGGAAGTACTGTTGTCAAGGTTATTTCTGCGTTTGGTCTGTTGGTGTGCAAATCGTTTATGAGCGTTTTCATGGCCTCAACTGTGTTGTCACCGGTGTTGTGGTTAAGGTCATTAGTCCCGCAGTGAATGAAGAAATGTGTGATGTGCTGTGGTGCTGCAGCAATGAGGTCTCGGATGGTGTGTGTTGTGGCGCCGCTCTTAAAGCTAATGTATGGTGAGTGTTGGCTTGGTGGGAAGTGTTCGTGTATGTACTTGTAGTGACTGTCTCCAATTAGTGCTACGTGTGAAAAGGAAAGCAAAGGGCGCTCACCTTGTTCCTTCATCTTCCGTCGGTAGAAATCCTAAGTCCTTAAACACCAAGTCCTTAAAGAACTTGCGAAAAGGAATGATATTGTAATAAAACCAGCAGACAAAGGCGGCAGTATCGTAATCTGGCCTATAGAAAAGTACAAGAATGAGGCCTCTAAACAACTGAACAACCACACCCATTACAGAAAACTTGACTCTAACCCAACCTCAGATTACAGCAATATTGTGTTAGGCACAATAGCGGAGCTCCGGTCCAGGGAACTAATCACGCAATCCGAATATCGCTTCATGATGCCCAAAAACAAAACAGCAGGCCGTTTTTATCTTCTTCCTAAAATACATAAAGTTCCGGTCGAAGAAATATTTACAGCAGAAATCCCAGGTCGGCCTATTGTGTCTAATAACAACACACCTACTGAGTCACTATCTAAATTCTTAAATCACCACCTGTCAAACATACCCACTACCCTCCCATCTTTCGTTCAAGACACGCCGCACTTCCTTCGAATTATTGACGGCATCAACGCCAACCAAATCCTTTCCGACCGCGCTATTCTAGTCACTTTGGATGTTTCTGCCCTTTACACCAACATTCCCATGAGTGAAGGAATTGAAGCCGTTTCTAGATCCCTCGCAATCAATCCCCAAGCGCACGCTCCTGAAGTTTACTTATCGCTCCTTAGGTTAGTTCTCACGCTCAACTACTTCGAATTCGATTCTACACACTACCTGCAAATTTTCGGCACTAGCATGGGTACGCCATTCGCTCCCACGTATGCGAACATTTTCATGGGACAGCTTGAAGCAGACCTGCTGAAATCCTACCCTTTAAAACCCCACACCTATCTTCGTTACATTGACGACATATTCATAATATGGGAACACGGCACAAGCGCCTTAACCGACTTAATTAGCCATTTCAATCGCTTTCACCCGAGTATTAAATTTACTGCTCACCACTCTCCTAGTCAGGTCAACTTTCTGGACACGACGGTCTACATAGAAAACGGAAAACTGAGAACGACACTTTACCGGAAGCCTACAGACAGCCAGCAATATTTAAACAGTCATCACCCACGACATTGCAAGCAAGGAATTTTTGTCGGACAAGCGAAACGTATAAGAAGAATCTGCAGTGAAGACCACGATTATATCCACCACCTAAATGACCTTAGATCAACGCTAGCAGAAAGGAACTATCCCCAAGTTGCTCTCGATAGAGCTTATGATACCGCGTCAAGATTGGAGAGACAGTCGGAATTGGCGAAGAGACAGCCCACATTAGAATCTGACAGACCGCCGGCCTTTATAACAAAATATTCTAATGCACTCCCAAACATAAACAACATCCTAAGAAAATACCACCCAATATTATCAAGTAACGAGCGTCTGCGAAAAGCGTTCCCGGATGTACCCAGGGTTACCTATCGCCGAAACAAGAACTTTAAAGACATGTTAGTGCACGCAAAAGTCAGCCAGCAGCATTCCCCCGTAATAAAAGCATGTTGTCGCCCTAGATGCAAAACCTGCAGGCACCTTCAAAGTGACATTAAAATTAAAAGCACCGCAAATAATTATACACATGAAGTCAAATCCAGCTTCACTTGCACAAGTTCGGATGTGATTTATATGCTTGAATGTTCCTTCTGTTAAAAACAATATATCGGTGAAACAGGACAATCAATGAACGTCAGATTAAACGGACATCGCGCGGACACAGCTAAAAAGCTTCCCAAAGCCGTCGCCGAGCATTTCAACCAACCAGGTCATAACTTTGATGAACTTAAACTCTACATCTTACAGTCGAATTTCCGTTCTGAACGAGAAAGAAAATACAGAGAATCATACCTTATCCATAAGTTCAAGACATTGCAACCAATAGGCATAAACGTTTCAAAGGGAGCTTTAGAATCTATTCGCTATGCTAAACCTCAAGCTATAGGCAACAACACTTAGTTTGATTTCTTGGCGTATCCCCCCCCTTTTCCTTTTTCTTCCCTTCTTTTTCTTTTTCTTTCTTTCTTTCTTTTTTTTTTTTTTTCGTCAGCTGGCGTGTCAGACGCCCTTGACACGCCGGCTAACGCGCGTGGGTTGACAGACTAGGGTGAGGGGAAGGGGGGTCCTGGCTTTGACCTTGTACACAGCGATCCTTTATAATTCGACACGCTAACACACTTTCCCTCGTTTCCGCACCCTCTCGCCTCACACCCCCTCCCCTTTAGAATAACCCCACCTATATATACTGTGGCGAGGAAAGCATATGTCGCCTTGAAGAAGACAAGTCCACTTGTCGAAACGTTGGCTCCTGCATTCACCTTGTTCACGTTTTGCTCATCGCCTTGAATTGCCATCTCCCGGATTCCCCGTCTTTTCCATGCACCAAAGAGCTACACGTAACCTGCCCATGCTGCCACCTACTTTTACAACACCTTCACCTTTTGCTCTTTTTAAGCATAAAAATAGTGTAGAACCCCTCAAAATTACCGTAACGAATAACTATTTTGTAAAATAAGATCTCAAGCTCATTCTGCCATGAAGAGCAGAATGTTTAGTGTAAATAGTAAGGTAAAAAAATATGAAAAAAAGACACCTATACTAAACAAACAGCCACAGCACTATTTGTAGTCATACTATAATCATTTTAAAAAAGCAGTAATTTCATTTCCCCTTTCAGACTCTGGAAGCCTGTGCTGCTCAGTTAAGATGACTTGACATTTTTAAAAAGTAGCACATCTAATAGACTAAGGTATTTGTCCGTTCATTGAAATGAAACGTTAAGCAGTTTTATAAGTGGGAGAAATGTCAGAAAGGCAATACTACATAGGGCCCGAGTCCAAACTTCACATGTCAGCCATCTACATGATAAAGCAAGGTATATATTAACAATGTTTTTTCCAGCACAAATTCCATAAATGAGCAACATTTATCATTCATCTGTCAGTTTGGCAATCTTAAAAGCAAGGTTAACATAATGAGAGGAGAGCATGAAAAATACTGCATTACCTGTGTCCGATAAGAACCACCGGAGGTTGACGAGACTCATCTGGGTACATTGCATTGTAAACATTGCCTACATCACTGCAAAAGTACAGAATTCTTGCATAAGCACTATATTCCAAAAAGACCATTCCTACTGAAGTGCACCATGTACAGCTCCAACAACAAACAAAATGCTACAGAGAAGCAACCTACTTGGAAAGTGTATCTGCAGACAAGTCCATGTCATTGGATGTTACTGTTTCCCCTGGAAATAATTGTTTCAGTTTTAGTAGCTTAAGGAGGCCTATAACCCAAACACTGGTATTGGTAGTGGTTACTACAAAAGCAGCTCAAATTTTTCTAAACTTGCTGTTGTGGCCTACTACTTCTCCACAGGTTTTGATTCCTACACTCTACTAGATATCTATGTGATGACATTGCCTGGAAACTACAAGATGTGCCAATGATGCTTGAACTTGTCTTTTTTTTTTTGCTGGCATCAACATACACAAGCTTTGTGTCAGCTACACTCTGGAAGCTTTATGATTTACTCCAAAGAAAGCAGTTCTTGTTCTGTTTGCTTTCTCACAATATCATGAACGTGTTTACAACAGTGTCATCACACATAGGTCTTTACAACTGTAGCATTAAACTATGCTTGCAGAGCTGTACAAAATGTGAGCATGTGATTTACCGTGGCCTCTAATGTCGAGAGCAGCTATCTGGCATTCCACAATGTGACAAATTTCATTCTGAAACAAACAAGAATGAGTTTTGTTGTTCTTGTACAGTTGTGAGCAGCAGCCACAGTTTTACCAATATATTCGACACAGCTAAATGAGTACAAAGCCAACTGACCGAGAATAGAGCCCACGTGAGGCCACTGTAGCCACCTCCGTGGAGGAGAAGCAGGAGAGGTCCTTGGGATCCCTTTGTATAGACCCTGAAAGTCTTCATTAGATCATGTGAAGGAACACATGTTACTGCTTAGTCACATCCTGCATCAGCCTTATATAGGCATGTAGCAGTGCCCTAGTATACAAAGCATTTTGCACTCAAGGTAATTGAGTATTTGTGATTATCAGAGGCAGTCAAAACATCTTGTTCCTCTTTCTTCGTTGTCTTTAACTAAGACTATGTTTCCTCAGCACAGGAAGTTACAAAATTGGGTCATACAAATGGCACAACTTCTTCAAATGAGATGTTATAACTCAGACAAACAGACACATTCTAACGGGGATTCAAGCCCATAAAGTCGTCACCTTACCAGCACATGGTCTGTGCTGTCTTCAAGGAGGCTTCACAAGCCAGGTGGGAGCACTCAGAAGGCTGGTGTTCTTGGAGATTTATATCACCTGAGTGATTCCTGTATAGATTGCTATATAGATATATACAGAATGCAGTTGGGTACAACTGATTCACCTTTGTTTGTTTGTTTGTTTTTGAAGAAGAGCAAGTGAGTTTTTTTTTTCACACATACTATACTATTCACTATATCACGAAATGCTGCCGCCGTGTAATGGACCAAGGGAAGCGCCTGTGACAGCTTCTTGCCCAAAATTCACTCCAGTTCACTCCTGTTCTGGAAAATAAAATTGAATTGACCTCTGCTCTAGTATGTTAAAAGGTGGCTTAATTGTCTGTAAAAATGTGATTATTTTCCAGGAAATGGCCCCCTCACTTCTTCCTCATCAGTATAAACACTGTCCCTGAATCAACCCAAAGAAAAATGTGGCACCTGTGAATGCAACAACTGATAAGAGGAGGTCTAGTGACACTCGAGGAGAGTGACTGATGGGGTTTAATGCCTTAAAGCAACACAGGAGCTATGAAACGTGTCATAGTGGAGGGCTCTGGATTAACCTTGGACACTTCAGAGACAAGGTGACTAGATGAATCTGGGCCAACATGTGAAACACCCCTCCAAATGAGCCAAAGTGGGTGGCACAGCCTTTACAAAAGTAATCCATAATAAGCACAATATTGCAACCAAAGAATCTTTCCAAATTTAGCTCGTTTGAATTGAACACACAGATTGTGTGCTACATTTATGTACGAGGGTTGATCCAGAAAAGAGGTTCCCAAAAAGCTCCAGCTGCACAGGAAAGTGCGAGGCAAAATCCGGCAACACTGCTGCGTGCAGCTGTTTCCTCACTCTTGATTCCCCCCAGCCACGCTTCGCTGCGCCGCTAATTCTTGGCTCAGCAGCCGTCCGATATGGTGGTTCCCATTGTTGATCCCACCAAGTGCGAGATTCGTTCCGTAATTCACTTTTTGCACGCCAAAGGGTCTCCACCCGTGGATATTCATCGTCAGTTGACAGAGGTGTATGGCGACAAGTGTATGTCCGTTCAACACGTCCGAAAGTCCGTGAACTTGTGGCTCAGATTCCTGGGAGTTCTTACGGTACAGTGGAAAGAGCTTTGACTGAAAAATTGGGGTATCACAAGTGTTGTGCTCGATGGGTATCATGACTATTGACATCAGACCACAAGGAGAAACACCTCGACTGTTCTCGCCAGTTTCTTCAAGAGTGTCAAGAAGATAAGGAAGGGTTGTTGGACTCCACTGTTACAAGAGACGAAACAAAAATCCGAACAGTGGCGTCACCCAGAGTCACCAGTCGCAAAGAAGTTCAAACTCCTTCTGCTGGCAAAGTCATGGCCAGTGTTTTTGGGGATCGTAAGGGGATACTGCTGATCGATTCCATGGAACGTGGGACAACAATCAGACAGTTATTGCGCAACACTAAAAAAACTCAGACGAGCTATCCAGAACCGCCGGCGAGGACTACTGGCAGCCGGTGTAACGCTGCTTCATGACAATACCCGACCTCACGTCTCTCATCAAACCCAGGAACTTTTGGCAAACTTTGGGTGGACTGTCATGCCCCACCCACCGTACAGTCCAGACCTCGCCCCTAGTGATTATCACTTGTTCCCCAAGTTAAAGGAACATTTGAGAGGCCAATGCTTCCGGAGCGACGATGAAGTCAAAGAAGAGGTGAAGCACTTCCTCAACGAGTTCGTGGCGGAGTTCTACGACATTGGGATACAGAAATTGCAGCACCGTCTACAAAAATGCGTAGAAAAAGATGGCGATTATGTAGAAGAATAGAGCAAAGTTTCATCTTTCCAAGGATGTAAATTTCTATGAGAATAAACAATGTTGTCTATTTCTAAAATTGATGGGAACCTTATTTCTGGATCAACCTTTGTACATATTCAGAAAGCAGCTAAATATGATAAAAACAACAAAGACACTATGGTAAAAACCAGTCGCTGTCAATGCAGCATTTCCTTGCTCTGAGGAATGATAATAAATTTTGGGTTGCCCTCCTCGTCCAAGCCACCTATAAAATCATTTATGCAACTTGACTTAATGGCGGAACATCGATCGAATTCTGAGTTTATATATTGGAACAGATCGAATGTTAACAAGAGTTAACCGAGCCCATGGTTTAGAGGTTCTTTCGTGCTTCCTTTTTTTTTTCTTTAGCATGCGGCATTTGTTGCTCTTCCTGGGCACATTGTGATAGGTAGGTTCCTGTCTCGCCTCATTGGAGGCTTCTTCAATAAAAATTTAGTGTGTGCAGTTATTCTGACTAATAAATAGTGTAACTGAAATTACTGTGCTTATTCATGATACAACAACAGGAACCATCAAAATAACATACGGAGACAAAATAAGTCAGTTATGCGAAATTGAGTAAAAGCAAAGTGAACCATTCCAATACACATGGATGTCTGTAAATCAGTCCCAACGGGTCATTTACAGCTTGTTTGTTTGAAATAAGAGATAACGTTCTAATGCACTAAATGTCAGCTCAAGTAACAGGTTAGAGATGGGAAAAGGTGCAACAGATGTCACTGCAGTTCTTATTCTGCTGGCTTGGTACGCGGCTACTAACTACAAACTTACTACATACGTTGTCCTAAAGTTCCATGTGGCTTGAGAAAATTAACATGCGCTCGTTGGTTTAAGATTGATCACTACTACCCCGAACGTAGTGCAATTTACCTCTTTAGGGATACAACGGATACAGCCGCCTTATTGTTTAGCTAAACAAAATTTGGGGGCGAACGCTTGCGCAAAACCCGATCAGGCTCGCATCACCCCTCCCCGTTGTATTCGAAAAAAAAAAAAAAACATCAAAAAGGATACATCGCTGTCTGATGTTTTTACCCACCGCCCTTCGGAAAAATAGTCACGCCAGGGTAACGGCGTGTAGTCCCTCCGAAGCATTCCAGACTTTCCTCTTTCCCTAGACAAAACGAATAATAAAACGCTGACCGTCTGTGTTTTCCTGCAAAGCACCAATCCTTCATTCGAGCAGAACACCTATTGGCCTTACCTCTTTAGCATTTACGCGCGTGCAGTAGCATGATCTAGTAAACAATAAGGCTGAGGAACTCACATGGACCTAGAAAACGGCTTCGGGCGCATGGGAGGCAGCCTGTTCTTCAGCATTTGCTTTTGCAGGGACGACATCAGTACGTCGGCTCTACAGCACGAAGCCCTGAAATTCCCACGTCTCAAATATTTGCCATGGCAAGCAGGAGCTAGCCACAGATTGAACTAAGCAGCATAAAACACTGAACGACTTCGAATACAATTTAGGTACTCAATTCGTTAGCCGTACACTAATGATTACAGGTAAACTATAAGCTACTGCAAGTTTCCAGCCATCCATACGCGCACCGGCAGTTGCCATTAGCAATGCCATTAGTAGCAAAGATGCAGCCGCAGCACAGCAGCCGTAGTTTCGGTACAGTAGTTTCGGCGTGGTTTCGATTCGCGCATAGAGTTACTCACTATAACACCTAGAGGGTAATCTGGCGCCACCGTCTATGGGAGTTTCTTAAGAGGAAGCTTTAGCTCGAGTGCTCCTATCTAATAGCGTCCTCGATCACCTTGCCCCGGGGTTGCCCCGAAACCAGAATGGTGCGCTTTGCCCCGCCGTGGTGCCGCACTGCGGAGGGTCAACATCGAGGACAAAACTGCACCCTGTGCAGGGTGCTTGCATGCAGCGCTACTTTGCCCCTGGCGCGCAAAACGTGCGCACGCATATTTTATTGTTTGCAGATGCTGAGCATCTGCGGCAAGCGCTCGAACCTTGTCAAACTGCGTGCTCCGACATACCTGGTTGCAAGCAAACACCAATGGATTTTATAATTAATCCTGACGACCCGTTCAATGAACCTGTCCACTTTCGGGCGCTCTTCACCACACTGTTTTTGGACAAGGTCGAGCAGCATGTCGTCTTCGCTGTCAGACGAACTTGAAGAATGCTCATCGATTGCGGCAACTAGCAGCGCTTCCTTTCTCATTGCCGACAAATCCACTAGCTAACTCCGTCAACTCCGTTGCAACGTACCGCAGCTATCGGGCCAGAGCGTCCGCGGTTCTGCAGTCGGCATTACGCGCGCACGTCGCGCGTCCCGCAGTGCTTGCTGGGATTGCACTCCGGCGCACCGCCGATTTTCTCGGTGCGAGACGGGGCAACGGAAAACCGCTCCAACAGGGTGCGCTTCCGGTGATCGAGGATGGTCAGTGCGCACCGGTGCGGTTGATCGAGGATGAAAGTGCGCACCAAGGCGCCCCGGTGCGCACCGGTGCGGGTGATCGAGGACGCTATAAATACATGTAAAAGGAGAATTCGTTTTTCTCGGCAACCACTGCACCAAATTTGACGAGGTTTGTTGCATTTAAAAGACAAACTTAAAATCTAGTGACTGTTGGTTTCAAATTTTTGAGTTAGGTCGTTAATTTTTTATTAAAGATTGGCAAAAATAAAAAATTTTCAAAAAACGAAACTATCAAGTTTACAACTCTGTAACTCAACCACTAAAAATGATAATACAATTCTCTGAATTGCATCTAATAGTACATCTAAAGCGGACAAAATTGATATGTTACACATGAATATAAAGAAAAATTTAATTATAGAGAAATACAACTTTCGCAAAACCGTTGTAACCAACGTAACAAATTCACGTAAGATGTAAAATGACATAATGAATTTGTCCGCTTTGAATGATCTAATGGATGCCGTTTACAGAACCGCGATATCTGTTCTTGATGCAGAGCTATTAGTTTGTAAACTTCGTGCTTCTATTTTTTTCAAACTTCTGAAATTTTGTAAATCTCTCTAACAAAATTCAAGCCCTAAATCAAAATTCCGCTTCCAACAGTCACTAGAATTTAACTTTCTCGAGCTCTCAAAAGCAACAAATTTCAATAAAATCGGTCCAGGGGTTAACTCAGAAAAACGTTCTTGCGTTTTTACATGTATTTGAATAGGCGGCGTCGGAGTTGGGCCCGAGCTAAAGCTTCCTCTTTCTGATCCCATATTGCGAACTGTGCTTTTGTACGTCTTCGTCTTTTGCCGTTTCCCTACTTTTCTTCCACCATACCATGGCGCTGCTGCGCTGCATACCACTAAATTTTTTCCAGTGACTCTAGCATACCACAGCGCAACAGCGCCAGATTTCCCTCTAGGTAATGTGGTGAGAAACTCTATGGTGGATGGAGCCATAGAGTTTCCTACAAAAATTACTAGAGGGAACTCTGGCGCTAGTGTCTACGGGAGCTGCAATGCGCTGCAATGGGAGCGGTTGTCCCAGCCATAGAGTTTCTTGGTCCCAGCACGGCCGCCTCGATCACGCGCGCACGGCGGGGCCCCGCCGTGCGCGCGTGATCGAGGCGGCCGTGGTCCCAGCCATAGAGTTTCCTACAAAATTGCTAGAGGGAACTCTGGCGCTGCAGTCGTTGTCCTACCATGGGAATGATGGGAAGTACATGGATTTGTCTGATCTTCGTGCTTGTAGATTCAGACGTTCTTGTGGCTTTGTATATTACGCTATATAAATATTATTGTCGTAAATTTCGGCGCAATCTATATTCTTCGAACCAGTCGTAGGAACCGGCGAAGGGATAGTCCGCTTTGGGTTCCGTTGCTGTGGCTTGCTTGTGACCCTGGCCGCGCGCGCCGGTCGCGCGTCCCCGGAGACACGCGGGCGTCGCGCGCGCGTGCGTTGGTTGCTTCGGAGGCTATTACTTGCCTCCGTCGTCTGCTTGGCGTTGCTCTTTCGGTGTCGACCACGGCTGGAAATGCGATACGCTTTCGAAGAAGTGACGGATAATTAGTTGCACCGCCCTTGCTGGCTTTCTAAGTAGACCTTTTGCAGGCTACGCTATCAAATGGAGGAGACTCGGGTGCAAGCGTACGAGTGGCCATTCCACGCAGAGGAAGGAATATTGCGCGCTGCGGTTCATCGCCACCGGCCTGCAGCTCCCAGAGCTCAGTCGGACGCGAAGCATTCATCGGAATTGCCTAGATCTCGGCTTCCGGCATTGTCCACAAAGTTGCTCTCGCAGTTACTGGGTTGGCCGGTTGAAGGGCTGGGTCAGCTTTGCCGTGACCTCAGCTCCAAAGTCAATGCCAAGGAGATATTTGCATGGTGAGATCGAATTCCCAGTGCTATCGCCAGTGTGAATAGCTCGCAGATCGCCGTTCAGCAGTCAGAAGGGTTCAACCTAGGCTGGTTCAGCGCTTCCTTCGTTCGGCTGATAAAACTATATACAGTCAGGACGGGAAGGTATTGTGGAGCTCTGTTATTTGGCTGCCCTTTTTTCTCTAGTTCGGGAGTGCCATATATACTTTGTTTCTCAATTTCACGGCACAGTGCGCACCTTCAGCACCACACTCTTCGATTTAACTTCGCGCAGGCAATGCAGGGCCCGTATACCGTAACGTTCGATTTAAGTTCCACTGCTTCTATCACGCGACGTCCGTGGGGCAGATCGCAGGGATAGCGGCAGCGCGGCGGCGAGCGAGTCATGTCCGAGCCGATGACGAAGGGCGAAAAAAGAAGGAAAATTGATATAGTCGGCTAGTAAAGGTGTCCCTAAGAACCAGTTCACGGTTTTGTCGCGCTATCTACTTGAGAAGTGCTGGCAGTGCGTTCCTGTTGCATGCATCGTGCGAGCTCCTGGTAGCAGACGACATATAGCGCTGCGCTCTGCCAACACCGTGGCCAACTCATCTGCGCTTACGATACCACCTGTGGGCTGAGAATGAAAAAGAATGACATTAATAAATTACTTCTGCATTGCGTAAACGCCCGGCACCACAAGTGTATACTTCAAAACTTGGCGTATAATATTTATGTTTTACATTTGTTTAGCAAGCAGAAACATTCTGCAATTCCTCGATTAGCCTGTCATATAATGACGGACACTTCAGAGGTGGCACCCTCGAGGTGGCACCCTTTCATCTATTGGTCGCGTACTTCCCTTCTTCCACCGCCGGCTTGGGAGGGGCACACCTAATGACGTAAGCGGCGAACCGTTACAAGATTCGGCCCCAGTAGCACGTCACTAAAGTATATCCCATCCCAGCTGCCTACTATTGGCTAGTCGCTCATAGCACTTCCGGGCGACGAAGTCACATTTGCAGAACCAAGCGATGTGCTCAAGCAACGGCCCGCTCAGTCACGTGCGAAATCGCACTCGTGGGCTTTTTAGCCTTTATGTTGTCCCGTGGATCTCGACGTAAACTTCGCCGGACACTCAATTGTATCTACCTCACTTGACCAGACATCCCATTCACATCCGATGTATTGGAGTAATCGAGCTTAATGCTGCAGCAACGTGCGATGTTGGGCGCACAGCCTTCCCTAGCTGGTCTTCGAAGACTACCTCGGCAAGCTACTTCGCCGTATGCACACACCTACATCACCATTATCGAGAAATTCTAACTCCACTGGGCCCAGTCACTCTAGCGCGCCTAATAATGGTTCATACGCCTCATTTTAAACTGAACACACAGCCCTTGAACTCTCGTTTTACAGCACGGTAGGTGTACTAGCACCGTGCATCTTATGTGAAATTTGAACATGATTGCGGAACAGGCCTCCACAGATGGGTGGCGAAAAAAATTAGACGCAGAGAAACTTTTTTTCTTTTATTGACCGCAAAATCGATGCACCTCCCTGGACTCACCTGCAATATAAGAGGAGGAGTAAATTTGGCAGTAATGGAATGCACTGCAGTGCTCATTATGCATACAGATCAGCAGAAATACTTATCCAGCAAAAAACAATTAGGACAAGAGGTGTCAAGTTTCATCACAAACAAAGATGGTCGTGAGGCAAAAAAGGAGAACACACCTGCTTTTGCTGCCACAGATACCTGAAAAAAAAAAAAAAAAAAAAAAGACATCGCTAACATTTACAAACTGCTCTGCACAACAGTTGCAGCAGGTTGCAAAAAAAAAAAAATTCAGAATAATGAATTCTGTCAAGAAGAATTCAGAAGAGGTGTCAGAATTTCTCATCACATGAAAACAAGCACAAACATGCATTATCCGCATTCGTGAAACTATGCAAAGTGGATGAAGTCCCATAATGTGCAATTTATACCAGTGTCACAAGAGCACCTTATATATGAAGGTCAACCCAGACTGGGATTGCTGTGTGCAGTTGCAACTGGCTCCACAAAACTCACTGAAGAAACAAATTGCAGTGGCCTTACACAAATTTCAAGCACAGTGAAAGCAATTGTATCAAAGTAAGATCATGAACTACCTGCACTGCTGGGCTCTGTACTAGACCATCTGAAAGGAAACCACCAGAACTGGCAATTAATGTGCGGACACAAATAATTTACATAATTCAGACTGCTGATGCCATCAGATTTATGTGAATTGCTGTCATCAATGTCAGCACTCTAGCCATGAAAATCATCATACAACACACCTTACGAGATGTCTCCAGCTCAGAAAGGCATAAAAAAAAGAACACAAGGCAACCAAGCTGAAGCACTACTACATACTGTACAAGCTTTTGCTTTTTATAAGCATGTATCAGAAAACCACTGTCTTTCAGCTTAAGGTTCAGAGACTCCAGCCTGTGTCATCCTAAACAAAGTCACTAGTAAAGAATACTGACGAGGCCTACCTGATGAAGTGGGCACCCAAGGTGTAGCTCGAATATAATAATCCGCTGGGGGAAAAAAAAAAGTACAGAATTAGATGCAGCACAGAACTCAACGTAAAAATATGTAGGCAAATTAATCAGATATCTGAATTTTCTGCACAGCCTTCATAAGTCTGGATAACTTTGATAAGTCATCAGGTTAGGTTAGCACAGGACTGCACGAAAGAAAGTTTACCTCAAATTGAGAGATGCTGAACCCCAACAGAAGGTTTCACTGCAGGAAGGAAGCAAGTGTCACCAAAAAACTAGGGAGACTAGTAGCATTTAATGGTAAACACTTCACTCAGTATATTTGTATGATGCATCACATGTCAGAAACACAGACCAATAGGAACATCACAGAAAATCACACAAAAGGCATGCAAAATGCTATGGGAGCATGTGGTACCACGTACAGCCACTTGAGCAATAACCTGCAAGCAGCAATTTATAGATGTGCACAACAGCAGTTTTTGTACACAAAGCCTTACCAATGACTGCTGGGCACCATTTTGGCAACTCCCCTATAAGAAAAATAAAAAAATATATATATATATATGTAAGAAGCACTTTAATTAGTTATTTAATATTTACCTAGGAATTATCAGGAAAGAACACGCATCACATATCAGAAACACGGACTCAAGATTCTTTATCATCACAGGAACAATGACAAATTACTTGGAAGACTGCCTACCCGTTAAGTGGGCAAGTAGGGGACCAAGCTGCCATCTCTCTGCACTGAAATAGAATGAAAAAATATTGTTACAAAAGAAGGATCATGAGAGTTTACTAAGCCGCAAGACACTCGTAGCTGTCAGTCTTTTATGATAACCTCACAATCATTCAGAGACTCTAGTCTGAAAAAGCTTCATCACCAGTGAGTTGCTGCCTACAGGAATAAACCCCAAGCTGTCCCTACATAAAAACAGGCCATAATGAAGTCAAACTAGTACTAGTATCTTTAACAGTAAACCTAAATTTTCAAATTGGTACCTCTAGGCCCACCCACTAACAGCAACTGCCATTGTGTCATGGTATGTGTGCTATATGCTCAGTTTTTTTTTTTACTGCTGCTATTTTGGAATTGCATTCTATAAATTTGGTATGCTGGAAAGATCTATCAGAGCACCAATTAAGCAGACTTCTTAGGAGTTGACTTTGACAGCACGTTTTCATGGTGCCTTAAAAGGATAACCGTTCTGAACGTGACTGATAAGTGCTGGTGAAGATTTTTCTCTTGAGACTTTGAAGGTGCCTATGTAGAGTTCATCCAACAAATTTACCACCGTTGAACTATTCATCATACAGTACAGTGTCCTTTGCCAATCAAAACATAAAAGTGACATTTTCAGCTTTTTTTTCTTGAAGCTGTCAGCAGCACTGCAAATTTTCTGGGGCTCCATCACCGAGCTGGCCCAGATAATTGAACCCTTATGTAGACACTATGTTACTATAAGCAACAATAGGAAAGGTTCATTCTAGAGGTGTGCAGTCTGCAGTACAAAACCCAGACCTTCAAGGACAACATGCATGTGTGACACATGCAAAGTCCTGGTGCCTGCTTACAGGACATTTTGCTGGCCTCGTAGCAATGGCTGGTAGGCCCTTCATGCATGGTGGCAAGCCCAGGTGACTGCCTCATCCTCTTTAAGTAAAAATTTTGCGCAGTGAGAACACTATTTTCTTCCATGCATACAATTTCTTAAATTCAGTTTTACGCGCAAAATAAATTCGCAATAGCCTGCAAGCAGCAATTCACAAACGTGCACAATGGCACATTTACATTTTTATGCAAATGAAGCCTTACCAATGACGCACATTACTGGTGGCCACCATTTCAGCAACTCCACTAAAAAAAAGAAAGAGAAAGAATACTCATTAAACAATACAAATGATGACTATTACTGAACCTTTACCAAGGAGTTTTCAGTAAAGAATACACATCACACGTCAGAAACACGGACTCAAAATTTTTGTCATCACAGGAGCACTGACAAATTACTTGAAAGGCAGCCTACCTGTCATGTAGGTAGGGGAGCAAGCTGAAATCTCTCAGCACTGGAATACAATAAAAACCAATTAGTACAAAAATTATCACGCAGTTCACAATACTGTGGGACACTAGCATCAGCTTTTCGAGATACCTCACAATCATTCAGAGACTCTAGTCTGAAAAAGCCTCATCACTGTTGACAAAGTTGCTGTGTATAGAAATAAAACTGCTGCTCACGGTATGGAATGCATCACGATGTCTTGACACGCGGCCATCACGGTCCTGCACAAATAGCAAAAAACTAAATTGTCAACTTGCTCGAACTCAAGCACGAGGGTGCAGTACAGAAGAATCAGAGAGTTAATGTGTCTGCACATTGGCTAAGATCTGGATAACTTTATTTTCTTTAAATCATCAGGTCGACCAACAGACGGCCGAGCACAATGGGCCACTTACCTACGGCAGGTCCGTACAAAGCACGTGGCACTCGACCCGATCTGTGTAAACAAAGAGAAAAGAAAGCGTATGCATAGAAAGTAAATTAGTCAGCCAAATCTTTCACATTCCGCGACGTTAAGGCAGTGCGTGGCACCTCAGACAAATGCCTCATTTGTCTTCAAAAGCAGACCGACAGCGAAGCACGCCGCAGAACGCAGCTAATGCGTTCACCGCCGAAAATGCTCGGTCTCGTCATCTATTGTCATCACTGGTGCATGGCAAATATTAGCTGCAAGGATATGTATAGTTTCCGCGAGGTATCTGCACACGAGTGCTAGTACATAACTTTGTTGGATTAGCCACAACGTGGAAACTGCACGACCATTTATAAAGAAAAATGAAAACCATCGATAACAGAAATAACTTGCACAGTAATAACAAAAAGGCAGCTGGAAAGGTTGAGCAAAAAAAGAGGCATCTCAAGCGCTATTAAAGAATGGATGCACGTAGATTGAACTTGCCATTCTCCGTCTCTCCGAGAGTGCCGAACTCAAGCGCCGCCCGGCCAACACGAGCGCCTTGGAAAAACAGAAAAATGACTGGTCTGACGAACTACTTATCATTATATACCGAGAGCTGAAAAATAGTTCTCTAGATGTTTTCTGTGTGTTATTCCGCACTTGATGACGATAGTAACAGGACTGCTGCGCATCTATGATGTATATGGTAGCGCCATCTCAATTTAAAATACGGCTCTTAGAGGCTATGCTTTTGCTGGCTGAAGACTCCATAATTATATATATATATATATATATATATATATATATATATATATATATATATATATTTGTGTCGCCATCTGCCGCCATCTGCAGAAAGCAGTGTTTCAGGGTGGGCAGTTGCCTGTTCCAGGAACGGGCAACACGCAGCAGCCCTCCCTGAAACGCCTGCTTTCTGCATATGACTACAGCCACTGTAATTTATTTATTTATTTATTTATATATTTATTTATTTATTTATTTATTTATTTATTTATTTATTGAGTACCTGCTTCGCCATTCAGGCATTACAGCAGGAGGGTACAACTCATATAATCAAACACTCAAAATTACATTCATAAAGCATGGAAGAAATCATCATTTGAACAAATACAGACAGTGTCAGGTGGTAGAGTATTCCAACCCACGGAGGAAGGAAACTAAGGAGAGGCCCTGACGTCACTCTTTGTGAAGCAAAAGTGAAGCCGGAATTTGGCGTTGCTCATGGCGATGCTCCGCCTTTTGGGCCACCCTCCTCGCTTGTTTACATCTTTCGCGAAACCACGCCGCGCTGCGCGTGGTGTCGCGCGCGCTCGCGCACCATCTGGCAGAGCACGGTGCAGGTAACACAGCGCAACAAGACACGGTGACTAACGCAAACCCGCCCACTGAGCGCCTTTGCCACGGCCCGAAACCTACCAGAGCAACACGTGTGAGCGCTCAAAACCATAACAACGCCGCCATTGTTACAAGAAGGCTCAAGAGATGGCGCCACCATCCCGCACGTGCTGGCCACGTGCCCCTTCTGAAGCCTCCGCTCCCACCGTCGCGGCAGCCCTCCTCCTCTATGAACTCTGAGCAGACGACATATCAGGTTGCGTCTGGCCCTCCCGCTCCTCTCCTGCTGGTCGGCCGCCGCCCGTCTCAAGACACTCCACTCTCTGTACCTCCATGTAACCACACCCATTCCTGTGTACTCCATGCTTAATAAACCCAGTTAACCTCAGTTAACAAAAGTCCAGTGTTCTATCGTCCACTATACGAGACATAACGAAACAGCCATTGTGGCCCAAAAGGCGTGGCCATACAACAAAAAAAAATAAAAAAGCAGCAAAAAAATGAGAACCTACTACGTCATTTCCGCCACACTTTTCTCCTAGCGCGCGGAGGGGGTAGGGCCTCTCCTTAGTTTCCTTCCTCCGTGATTCCAACCTCTTATAGTACGAACAAAGAAAGAGTAGCGGAAAACGTCGCTTTTAAAAGGAACCTCACGTATTTTTTATTTGTGATCTCGCCTTTTAGAAACATATGTGGGCGGCTGAAAATACATTTCCCTAGCTATCCCCGTTTTAGAGTTAGAAGAGTTATGTTAGAGTTAGAGTTATGAAGAAATATTAATCTGAGATATGACGGCAACTGGTGAAACAAGTCTATGCCAGGGCCGGCTTTTCAGACGCAATTTTTCCCATAGAAGAAAAGTTTTTTTCATTTTTGTCTTAAAGGGACACTAAAGGCAAATATTAAGTCAAGCTGAAGTAATAATTACTGCGAGCAAGCCTCTCCGCTTGAGGTATAGCCGCAGAAATGTTCGCAGGAGCATCATTGAGCGCGCTGGTTCGGGCACCTTGCATGGGTTTCTGAACGGCTGCTCTCAGCGTGTAACGGCGCAGGTTCGAACACTGCATATGCTGCGTCAACGCGCGTACTCATACATTGAATGCACCCCAAGAGAGAAGTCTTCCATCGCTGATGGTATGCAGGAAGCATGCACTACGGTAACTCGAACCGCGCCGTTTTGTGGTCAACGAAAGTCGGCTACTACAGCCCATTTCCCTTTTGCTTCGATGGCTTCGGAAAGCACATCCAGCGACGCAAGCGGAGCCTGTCGAGCCGACGTCGGCAGGCTTGTGTATGCGTACTCGTCTCAAAGGCCATGCTTTGGTTGGGATAGTTTTGTTCATTACCGTGAGAGGGTGCTGCCAAAATTATCGTTCAATGTTAAAAAATTTAGTTTTGTTGTTTTCCTCCACGTTATGGTTCACTCTTTCTTGCATTACATAGCAACGGAAGCAAGTATTAAGCAGCAGTATAAATAATATAAACATCAACGCATGAGGTATTAAAAAGAAGGAGAAAAACACTACTCCTTGCTGACATTCTAACACCGGACTTTTGCGTAGGAAGCATATAGCCTACGCTAAGCAGCGCACGTTTTCTACAATTTTAGTTGGCCGGCGATATCTTTAAATCTCAGAGGCCATATGCCGTCGTTGCGGCTATTTCGCGCCTGTAGAGATAGGTGGCGCTGACATCGCGAAGAGGGTACCAAGTAGCACATCGGCAGGCCCCGATGGTATTCCAATTACGTTAATAAAGAAATTGGGCCCGAAATCTAAGAAAGCATTGAGGGAGGTGGTGAGCAAAATGCTAGTGGATGGTAGAGTACCTGACGAATGGAGGCTAAGTAGGATGAGAATGATATATAAAGGAAAGGGGGACAAAGCTGACATAAATAACTACCGGCCTATAACAGTGACGTCAGTGGTTTACAGGGTGGTTATGCAGGACAGACTGCAGGCATGGGTAGAGAACGAGGGGGTACTTGGAGAGCTACAAAATGGGTTCCGGAAGCATAGGAGGCTATAAGACAATCTGTTCTCGCTAACACAGTGCATTGAAATACCTGAAAAGGAACACAGACCCCTATGGCTGGCTTTTTTGGACATCAAGGGAGCCTATGACAGTGTACTTCAAGAGGGCTTGTGGGGCATTCTGGAAACTTTAGGAGTACAAGATGGAGTAACCAATTTCTTAAAAGATATCTATAAAGGTAACCGGGTGATTATACAATGGGAAAAGCAGGTTTCGGAGCCTGTAATGATTCGGCGGGGGCTAAGGCAGGGGTGACCATTGTCACCTCTGATGTTTATGCGGTACCTACAAGGTTTAGAGGCCAAAATACAGCAAAGCGGACTCGGCTTCAACCTATCATTTTTCAAAGAAGGAAAATTGATTGAACAGTCATTACCAGGACTGATGTACGAGGATGATATTGTATTAATGGCTGACAATGCAGATCTGCAGGAATTAATGGACATATGTGGTACAGAAGGAGAGAGATTAGGCTTGAAGTTTAGCAAAGAAAAATCAGCAGTCATGATTTTTAATAACATTTGCGGCGAGCATAAGATACAGGAGGCCACGCTGGAGATAGTCGATAAATACAAGTACCTTGGGGTGTGGTTAAATAATGGCATTGAGTATCTGACAGAGTACGAAAAATATCTAACGACTAAAGGTAACAGAAGTGCAGCGATTATGAAGAGTAGGGCACTGTGGAACTACAATAGGTACGAGGTAGTACGAGGGATATGGAAGGGGGTAATGGTTCCAGGCCTGACTTTTGCCAATGCAGTTCTATGTATTAGAGCAGAGACCCGGCGACAGTTGGAAATTAGGCAACGTGGCGTGGGTAGGCTCGCTCTGGGAGCACATGGCAAGACACCAAATCTTGGAGTGCAGGGGGATCTGGGATGGTCTTCTTTCGAGGGCAGAGAGGTTAGTAGCAAGATAGCATTTGAGGAGCGATTGAGAAAAATGGGGGAAATTCGGTGGGCTAGGAAGGTTTTCAGTTACTTATACACGAGGAATGTTGACACGAGGTGGTGGAAGCGAACTAGAAAATTGACAAGCAAATACTTGGGCAGTAGCGGGGGGACAAGTAAGGAATCATCTGTAAAGAAAAAGGTTAAGGAGACAGAGAGGGGTATATGGAGTACAGAGATGCAAACCAAATCGGCATTGGAGACATACAGGACGTTTAAGCAAGAAATAGCCAAAGAAAATATTTACGATAACTCTAAGGGAAGCTCATTGTTGTTTGAAGCCAGGACAGGTGTACTGCGGACTAAAACGTACCGAGCCAGATACCAGGAGATAGATTTGGTGTGCGAGGCGTGTGGAGAGGAGGAGGAAACGGCTGAACACCTGATACTTGCTTGTAAACAACTTCACCCTGCAGTTGAATCTAACGGGGAACTATTCAAAGCTTTGGGTTTTAAAGACAGTGAAAGTAGAATAGACTTTGAACTGGTAGAAATAACTAAACGGAGACTATCTGATTGGTGGATAATATCAACGCATTAAAGGCTAGGCGGCGGCGCGCGCCACCTAGCCTTTAATGGTAATATATGCATGCATACCTATGTATTTACTCCTTTACTTTTGCGTTTGGCCTCTAAACCTTGTAGGTACCGCATAAACATCAGAGGTGACAATGGGCACCCCTGCCTAAGCCCCCGCCGAATCATTACAGGCTCCGAAACCTGCTTTTCCCGTTGTATAATCGCCCGGTTACCTTTATAGATATCTTTTAAGAAATTGGTTACTCCATCTTGCAGTCCTAAAGTTTCCAGAATGCTCCACAAGCCCTCTTGAAGTACACTGTCATAGGCTCCCTTGATGTCTAAAAAAGCCAGCCATAGGGGTCTGTGTTTCTTTTCAGCTATTTCAATGCACTGTGTTAGTGAGAACAGATTGTCTTCTAGCCTCCTATGCTTCCGGAACCCATTTTGTAGCTCTCCAAGTACCCCCTCATTCTCTACCCACGCCTGCAGTCTGTCCTTTATAATCTGCATAACCACCCTGTAAACCACTGACGTCACTGTTATAGGCCGGTAGTTATTTATGTCAGCTTTGTCCCCCTTTCCCTTATATATCATTCTCATCCTACTTAGCCTCCATTCGTCAAGTACTTTACCATCCACTAGCATTTTGCTCACCACCTCCCTCAATGCTTTCTTAGATATCGGGCACAATTTCTTTATTAACATAATTGGAATACCATCGGGGCCTGCCGATGTGGTACTTGGTACCCTCTTCTCAGCCCTTTCCCACTCTTTTTGTCCAAGCG
Source organism: Dermacentor andersoni (assembly GCF_023375885.2). Taxonomy (NCBI): domain Eukaryota; kingdom Metazoa; phylum Arthropoda; class Arachnida; order Ixodida; family Ixodidae; genus Dermacentor; species Dermacentor andersoni. Next base: position 12,302,369 of record NC_092817.1, read on the forward strand.
AAAGCAGTGGGTTGACCGGGCTATCCCTCTCCGACGTACTGCATGTACCATTTCTCTGTTTTGTAAATTGTTCCCTCATCATGGTTCCTATATGCTCCATTGGATCCTCTCCTTCTAACCGATTACCTTGAGCTGTTACTATATACCTCTGCTCTAGGCTTGTCCTATTACCCAAGGAGTTCAGATGTTGCCAGAATTTCCTAGCTGCCTGTTTATCTTTTTTATTGCTTATTTTTGACAGCCATTGGGACCCTTTTGTCTTGATTTTCTCGTTGATCAAATAGGATGCTCCCCTTTTGCATTTTATGTAGTTTACCCATTTCCTCTCTACTTCTGCTTCAGGTTCTCCCTTACTTTGGAATACCTGTGTTCCCTGGAGGCTTCCTGACGTTTCTTTATGGCCTTCTTAAGCTCTTCATCCCACCAGGAGGAGGAGGAGGAATAAACTTTATTTGTGCACAGCAGATTTGAGACCTAGGCCTCTACCTAAATGACGGCCTCGAGCCCTTGGGCCCTGGCGGCATCTTCGGCCTGCTGGATTGCCTTGAGTTGGTCTTCCGGTGCACAGCTGAGCAACGCGGTCTCCCACTGCTCTCTGGTCTTAATTATTTTATTCTGTATGGGTGTACGAGGACAAGCCCAAACAATATGTTGTAGGTCCGCCCTTTCTTCACAGAATCTACATCTATCCGTGTAAAGGTCCGGGTAGTAGCGGTGGTAGGCCACCGGGTTCGGATAAGTATCTGTTTGTAAGAGGCGCCATGCCGTCGCTTGCCGTCTATTTAACGAGGAGTGTGCCGGGGGGAAATGGGCCCTTCCCAATTTATAGTGTTTGGTGATCTCGTTAAAGCTGGTCATCCGGTCTCTCTCCGTTCCCAGTATCCCACCAGCTCTTGAGTTTTCGTATCCCTTGCCATGTTTTCCTGACTCGCGCCTTACCTAGCTCACGCTCAAATAGTCTCATTAACTTTGGGTAAGTCCAATCAGTTTCAGTACCCTCTGATATTTCCTCTTCAATTTGTTTGGCCGCTATTTCCACTTGGTCTTCTGAGTAAAAAATCACATCTGTCATTTCCTCGTGCCTCGTTCGTGCTTTAGTTTCCCTCTTAAAACTCAACTTGATACGTTTGTGGTCGCTACCTATACTTCTGGAACCTTGTTCATCTATAATCATGGCTCCTAATCTATCGTACATCCTATGTGACATTAACGCATAATCTATTGTCGAGTGTCGACCCCCTACCTCCCATGTTATGATCCCGTCACACTTTTCAGTAGAGTTACAGACAACTAAGTTAAGCCTCTCACACATATCCAGCAGCATGATACCTGTGGAGTCTGTGTACCCATCCATATCTTCAACGTGCGCATTCATGTCTCCTAATACAATTACTCCACATCCTTTTCCTAGCTCATTGATGTCCGCTGCTATACAGTCCAACATTTTTTTGTTTTCCTCTTTAGCATTTGATCCTGTCCAAAGGTCTACAAATCCTAGAAGTGTTTTCGCCCCTGCTACTTTTCCTTTTAGCCATAAATGCTCCTTGCATTCCTGTTTGACCCTTTGCCAATTTGTATGTTTATGAATGAGTGTTCCAATTCTCCCGCCCTTTCTGCTACCCTGCACTCTGTTGCAGTATTCACATGCATAATCAGGGTTACAGGGTGGTTCTTCCATGTCCCTAAGATGTGCCTCTACAAACCCATAAACCATTAAGTTCTCCTGCCTTAGTTGTTCTTCGATTTCCTCCCATTTTAGCCTATTTCTGCCACCTTGCATGTTAATGAACCCTATGTCTGACTTAATTTGGCTCTTGCGCTTATTCCTGTCGCCTCTCCTACTGTACCGATGTTTGCGTGTTTGTGGCTCCTGCCTCGAATCGTCCACGCCTACACTGCTTCTTTCAGAGCCCCATATCATTTTGCCAGTGGCACCACTGTAGTGAATGCCATCCTGCACAAAAGGCCGGAAGCCGGTTCCGTACACGTCCCTGTTGACCTCCATCACGCTGTACCCGAGTCGTCCGCTCAGACTCCTAATGACCCGATTGGCCTCAACCACCCTCCTTTATACCTGGTAAGCCTGGCCCTGGACCTCTGGGGTAGTGCATATGGTCACATGCACCCTCCCGGAGGCCTCTCTAAGCTTACTCAGCCCAGTCTCAATGTGCCTCTCAAGGTCCTGGCTTCTCCCCTTAAGCACGTCATTGAGCCCAGAATGCATAATGACCAAGCTGTCGCTCTCCGTGCTGACCCCCACCACTTCCCGCGCCTTGGTCGTTGCTTCCGTCATGCCCTTGCCCGCTTGCGCCTCCACCTGTACTCGCCCGTCCGCCTTCACTCTCGCCATCACGCCTTGTTCGGCCCTCCTCACGTTGGAGTCCCCTATCACCAGCACCCTTCTGCGTGCAAACCGTTTACCTCTAGCCTGTGTCCGCTGCCCCTCCCTTTGCGCCCGCTGGCGCCCCTGTGGCTGCAGCGTCGCCTCACTCGGGGCGCGTTGCGCAGCTTCACTATAACTACGCCGATTCACCGGCGGCGAGCTGACGACCGCTTGCTCTGGCTCCCTGCCTCCCAATTCGCCTGTAGGGTCAACCCTACTTTCTGAGTTTTTGCCAACACTTTGATGTCCTGACCCGACATTCTCCGCTGCCCGCGTCTCAAGCGCGTCGAGCCGTCTTTCCAGTTTGGCGCTCCTTTCTTTCTCTTCCTCAAGCTCGGCCACGGTCCTTACTAACTGCGCGGCCTGGGCCGCCTCCACCTTGACGAAATTGTCAACTTTCGCCTGCAGTGCTACCCGCTTCTCCTGCTCCTCCCTCAGGTCTGCCTTAAGCTCTTCGAACTTAGCCGCCCAATTCCCTTCCAGTCTTTGGACGTCTTCCCTGACGCCCTCGCACGACCTGCACGTGAAGCTAGACCCCTCCGCGTCTGCTAAATTCTGGAATTTAGTCTCGTCCAGGAAGCACCATCGCAGGCACTCGTCGCACTGCACTTGCTCCCCGTCCCCCGCGGCCTTCGCGTTCTTCGATTTCATCGCTAGGCCTACGTCCCTAGGTCCAACGAGCAAGTTCGCCAAATCACTCAAGCAAAGCCGACCTCGACCGCTATACCAAACCAAAATAAAGAATTATCACTCCCTACCCCATGTAAGAATCCGAAGAGCTAGCTGAAAGAATTCACTAAGCCTATCAAATAGGTCCCTCCTACCAACTAGGCCTAACGGGGGAGCCGCCAGACCTAGACAAAGCCGGTACGTTTACTACTCTTACCAAGAATTCAAAATTTGCGCCCCTATACTCCATGCAAAAGAAAACACTTCAAAACCCTATAGCTAATAAAGATAAAAGAGTACTTAGCTACGAACGAAGTGGCTGAAGCCTCGACACAGGAGCGTCCGCGAGCCGCCACGATATATATATATATATATATATAGTGGAGGACTCCGGAAATTTCGACCACCTGGGGTTCTTTAATGTGCACCTAAATCTAAGCACACGGGTGTTCACGCATTTCGCCCCCGTCGTAATGCGGCCGCCGCGGCCGGGATTCGATCCCGCGACCTCGTGCTCAGCAGCCCAACACCAAAGCCACTGAGCAGCCACGGCGGGTCATACATATATATATATATATATATATATATATATATATATGACGAATTTAAATTAAATTAACATTAAATGATGAATTTGAAGACAGTCACATATTAATACAATCTTGAAAACCGCACTTAAGTGGTGATATTCATCACTAAAGTGCGGTTTTCAAGATTCGAAAAAATGGGGGTGCATTAAAACGTGACTGTCTCCAAATTCGTCATTTAACGAACTGCCCCCAAGGCACTAATAAAAAAAAGTTAATGAATATTTTTTTTGTCAGTTAGCCTTCTGAAGCTCACAACATTAGCGAGCGGTAAAGTATATCGACCTCTAGGAACTCCTCTGCAAGAACGCCACGTTGACCGTGTCTATGAGTTCTGTATATATATATATATATATATATATATATATATATATAACGTAAACGAATGATACTTAATGTTACATCGAATTACATGGAGCGCACCTATATCGTTCGTTCATATATGTGACACTACTTTTGATCGCGAATTCGAGCAGCATGAGAAGTCTCTCTTGCATACGAAGCGTTACCTGTTATGTATGAAACGGAGTCGGCGTCAACAGAGTCGTTAGCTCGAGTCACTTTGTCCTATTCCCCTCTCCTCCCCTTCGCCCCACACACTCGGGTCTCTTTCACTGTAGATGTAACAACTTGAACAGGCACTTGAGAATACTAAGATGAGTTCTATTAAAAAGTTAAATTGTTCTAATAGCGAAACTGCGACTCTTGTCGTGAGAGCAGGCTTTGCTAAACCAGAAAACACCTGACAGCGAAAGACGTGTGACCATGCGATTCCGGCGTTTAAAAGATACAAAGCTTTTGCTGTACGAAACAGTATGCATACACGCACATAATTTAAGTACATTTCCACGCAAATATTCCCGAAGCAACGACAGAAAAAAGATAAACGCCAGAATTCGCAAGATATATATAAAAAAAAAAAAACCTTGAACCATGGTGTATAGAAGTTCTAACAATATGCTCGAGTACTTCTTTTTTAAACGTTGAGATGTTAAAAACAAGAGAAGGAAGTGCTTCGCGAGAAAAGATCTAAGAGAAAGACAAATACCAATTGTGTCGATGCAAGAATGAAGCTAAAGATGTCAATTTATTGTTCCTCAGGCAGTTACTGCTGTCTCAGCGACGGTGTAATTGAGAACTTTGTCGATGTCCGGCTCCCACAGCTTCATTTGAAAACGAAATGCTCGTTCGTAAAGCTGTTCTGGTGCTTGGCTAACGTATGCCTGTAAATAGAGCGTGCGCATATAGCGTGGCTGTCAATCACGCGTGATACCAGGAAGAAAATTAAACCGCGGACAGAATAAGTGCCATTTCGAGCACACATTTTCACGTAAAGTCCGCAAAAGCTCAAGAGACAGTAATGGCTGAGATAGAAAGGAAATACTAAAAGCAGCGTGTTTGAAGGGGGCACGGAAAAACGTAGAAAGGAAGGAAGAAAGATAAGGACAATGAGAAGGTGTCTGAGATTACAGCAAAATATACAGAGTAGGAAGCCGATTATGGACTGGGGCATAAGTTTGTCCTACGTTACGGACATAGAAGTTCAATACTACAACATCGAGCTGAACTACATGTACGCACCTGCATCCAAACGAGTACGGCCAGCCTGACGGCGCTGCCATGGCTTGTTTCGGGGAGGCCGCACAAGACAAGCCCCAACATGTTGTCCAGGACTAGGAAGCTTCCTAGGCAGCACCAGTACTTGAGCCAGAAGGCCTCCTTTTGCCCGTTCTTGGCCTCAATTGAGTTGAACGTGTCCCAGATTGGCCACAAAAGGCCCACGACCAGCACGATTTGACAGCACGTACTGAGACGCATGGCCGTTGATGATAAAGACGATGATTCCTTACTATGGGTGTGAACCCTTTACAGGGGATATGCCCAGGATTGGGTAAGTTTAGGCATAAGCTTGCAGAGGACCATGTCGCTTCGCGAGATTACACCTCTTACGTTTCGATCCCATCCACATTCACAAAACACCTCCGTGGGTCTTTCATAAACCTTCAGCCAGACTTTAAATCCCTGGAATTTCTAAGAAGACAATGCCAGCCCATATTTCAAGTAGGGTTACGAGACCATTTTTTGTGTGACACAAAGAGCATTCCAAGGTAATTTTCTGAATTAATAGTTGGGTCTTTCACAAAGTGCCAGCAGTACTCTGAATCATTCCATATCCTCACATTCACTGTCCTTTTCTGATCCATAACTTTCCTAAAGAAGAAAAGAAAAACGAAAAAGCCAGCACACTCTGACACCACTTAATTTTAATATTAATTGTACAATTTCCACCTTACCGCTCCTTAATTTTCCTTCCCTCCTATGTTTAACCTCCGATTCAGTAATGGTCGAAACCCTGTAGTGGGCAAAAAGCAAGTAAGCGAGCTTATTTGGGTCGCTTTCGTGCATGTTTTGCGTCTGTCCCACACGCGCGTGCGCACCACAGACGCTGGCCTCTGTACATGCGATCGCAACAGGAGGGTTTTACTCTGGATCCTAAATTGGCTTCACTGAAACTGTGCGTTGGTTGTAGAGTGACTGTTTCAAGCGTTTTACGAGACACAAAAGAGAACGCGCATCTTAGGCAACGTCGCGTCATATTGTGGCTGTACAGCTGGTATGTATACACACACTGTACTGAGGGGCTGCATTGGCGTATCCAGGCATAGAGTTACTATACTGACTCTAGAGGACAAGCTACCCATAGGGCCCATGCATTGAAATCGGGAACCGCAAGAGCGCCGCCATGTTGCTACGCGCCGAGGTTGCCAGCTCCTGAGACGCTTGCTAGACTTGGTGACAGTAGTCAGTTTTAATCCGGCAACCGTAGCAGCGTAGCAGCATGGCGCCTCGCTAGCAGTGTTGTGATGTGTGCGTGCAGCCGTGTGTTTGGGCTTTATAAGTTGGTTCTTTATTCTATGTTGCGGGACGGTGTGGGTGTGGTCCATGTTGGCCGTACAGGTGGCAGTTATGCAACCGAGGGATGATCCTGTTGAAGTTTCCGGCGGTATGCGGTTTTCAGCGGTCATGCCTGTTGCAGGAGTGTCACGTACTCGACGAGGTTACGAGCTCGAAGCTGTGGTCAGATTCTTCGTTGGCGTTCCGTAATTCTCTTCGCACGGGCGCGGTATGTTGCAAAAGCCGCTTTCGCGATCTATCGTAGCGACGATAGATCGGGTTTCTTTATTATTATAAGTACTGATCCAGCTGTAGGGCACATGTAGCCGACAAACGGAAGTCTCAGGAGAGCACCTGAGATTATAATAAAGCAGGCGGCACAGGAACTCCAGGGCACCCAAGGGACAATGGGGGGATCAAAGCTCGAATCAGAACGGTACGTAGGTTGGGGCCGCCGAGGCAGGTGTGTGCCAGGAAGTGTTCGCACGGACAGCTCCCCTGGCACGCGCAGCAGTGCCTCGCAAGGTCGAGATACTTTAAAGGCACCTGCGCCCATGATCTTTCTTTTGCCTCGGTGCAGTTAGCACGATTAATGAGAATAATATGGAGGGCATCCGGTGCAGTCGCGAATGCGTCATGGCAAATTTAGCTCGCGTCGCCTGGCGTGTGTAGTAATATCAGAGTTGGTTGTATGAACTTCATCATATTAATGCGCTTTGTTACGGTACCTTAACGGAATGGGTCTAGAAGACGGTGTTGGTACATTTTTTTCGTACCGCCCTAATCCTGTTATACCCCCACTACAAACACACACACATACCCCCCCCCCCCCCTTTTTATGTATACATACAATTCCTTGCCATGATGGATCATAGACTCCTTTATTTTTGAAAAATAGCGGAGGCTATGGACGGATTGACCAGTTCAAGTTGTCAACTTGTCAGTAACTGTCATAGGAATGACTGTAATAAACACAATTCCACGATCGGATTGTTTACTTTCATTTTTTGTTGTAACACTGAGGACTACATAGAACTTTATTTTGTATATGTGAGAGAAGTATGTGGATATCACGAGCTTAAGCCAATGTGCGATACACAGACAAAACATCTGCTACAACATGAACTGAATTGAGGGCCACACAACACATACGTAATTAAAGGTGCAAAATATAGGGGAAAGCTTCAAAATACGCTCTGTAGCACTGCAAAGTATAACATATATTGTATGTGTACAATAAATGTTCAAAAAAACAATGCATCAATGTCCCATTTGCCTTCAAGTTTATTATCAAGTTCAAGTTTACTGAAGTTTATTATGAGCATATGTACAACAGGAATCTACTAACACACCTGCAGTTAAGGTGGCTGTTCGAGGTGTGCTGGCTGCCTCAGTGTAAGAAAAAGAAATTGGGCGAATGTCGACACCAGTGCCACTGCTTCTTGCCTCTGACCTGCACGTGCCTCCGCGGCATCTTTGTGCACAAGTGTGCTGGCGTGGCAAACGTAGGAGTCATCCGAGAGAAAGAGTATCGTTTACATGGAGAAGTGGCTGTTCACATTGCCTGTCGCTTTCCCTCAAATGTTTCCTTGGCGACTAGGGTGACACACCCGCAGTCAAGGTGGCTGTTCGAGGTGTGCTGGCTGTCTAAACGAAAGAAAAAGAAAGAAATTAGATGAATGTCGATACCAGTGCTATTGCTTCTTGCCTCTTACCTGCATTTGCCTCCACGGCCTCTTGGCTTGCGGAGTCTGTATGAGGGAGCTGCTGTGGCTAGGCGAAGGCATTGTCGAAGGAAAAAGAAAAGGCCATTCAAATGGGGAATTATAGAAATAAATGCAGTTCTTATGTCTGTTTCTTGCACTGTTCTTGCCTAAAAGTTTTCAAAGACAGTGTCCAGAATACACCAGCACTTTGACTGCTTTTGCTGTTTACCTGCAAGTGTTGCTGTGAGATCCTTAGTATGGCTGCGTGCAGCATTGTAACACTTAGTGGAGGCATTTGAAGTGGTAGCCAAAAATATAAAGAATCATCCTTGTCTGCATGAATGCTTTAAATTTCTAGATGCAGTGGTAACTATTACTATTGGTGGAAGGCCCCCCGCATCTATGCGGCAAGTGCCATAGCTCGAAACTGAATTTTTCCTTTAGTGTTTCACAAGGTGTCTGATATGTCCACATTAGACGTGATCCGTTTCTTATTATTTATCCCAGTGTGGAGAGAGCATCAATAAATAGTTTTTTTTAATTTTTGCATGGCTTGCTTTTTGGTTTGTTTCTGAATTTATCAAACAGCAGTCTCATGATGCTAAAGTGACTCATGATATGACAGTCATCAGCTTTAGTTTTTCAGAAAAACAACGCATTTCCTGACCCATTGTGTGCTATCCCATTACTCGCATAATTTCTCAGAGTATTCTACCTATACTGACTTGCTTGATTTCCACTAAAGAATCTTGCATCTTCAAATACCATTCTTTCCTTAAAATCATTCGACAGTTCTCATAATTTCTGTACCTTGGGCTTCTGATACTCTGCATTCACCATTTTTGCTTGTTTCTGACTAGAAATGTCTTCTTTAATTTCGAGCTTAAATTTTACCTTTGGAACACACGGAAGGGCTTGCCATTGCATATCTGCATAAAAGGGAAACATGTTTCATGCGAAATCCAATTGAAGATTGATGAATGCAGCTTGCAGTGTGATATGACTGAATTATCCATAAAAGTAACTCATCTCACTTGGTAAATTAAAGCACTTATTAGTGTGATGTACAAGATATGTTACACTAACGTGGTGGGTTCTCTTGCTTATACAGCAAAAGAATCGGTGCGCGAGAAAAAAATTATTTTTGCATACCCCTTGTACACACTGATTTAAGGAAAATGAGCTGGAGCTGTCCACATAATCTACTTATTTTACCTGCGAGTATGGTCAACAAAAATGTGTCCCAGCTGCTTAGTGGTATTTGAGATTATGTCAGTATTGCATATGTGCCTGTTGTCTAAAATAACTGAATTTTGAAAATGCTCGCAGGGATCTGATGTGCATATCTGCAGTTTATGGATACATGTAAAAGACTCAGCATCAAGTGCAAGTGAACGGACCTACAGGCCCGAAGTCGACCATGCAAATAGATTCGCTGCACAAATTTGTGACCAAAATAGATATACCACATGAAATGGCATGCAAGGAAGTGTTGAAAATATTGCACAGTTAATAAAACGCCTACGCTATTTATATGTGGGTTGATACACTCGTTATGCAAAACGGAGGTGAGGCGTGCAGACAGGACACAAGAATACAGTATTTACAAGCAAACGTGCAACACGAGCGCCGCCCACTTCTCTACTCTTGTGTCCTGTCTACACGCCTCACCTCTGTTTTGCATAATGAATCCTTACCAACTAGCTCAGCTTTCTGTCGTTCTAAGTCTCGATGCACTCGATTTCATCCGCATTAGGCACTCGCCTCTTGATTACTTCGTGGCACAGAAATACTCGGCATCAGGCTGTTTTTCTGCTGTGGCCTTTGTAGAAGCATGATTGTTCAAAGTGCGACAATTAAACAGATTCTTTGAGTTGCTTGTGGCTTCGCCAGCACAATTCCGGTGCGCTGGTCCGCCTGTCCAGCAATTTCCTACTGAAGGGAAACCTGCAAATAAAAACGCCGCTCCGCATGTAGAAAAATGCTGTACTGTGACGCTTCTCAAACGATTGTGATGCCCCACAAGAGCTGCCTATTCGCGTGATATTCTCAACAAGGAGATACATTCGTTTACTTACATGTGAAGGTATATGCCTGGGCACTTCGGGGCTTCGGTGGCACAGAAGGCACGAGTGTGCCATAGCGTCCGATGTCGACGCGCGATCGCATGTCAAACCTAAACTGTACGAAACTACTACGCCTCCAAAAAACAAATTCGAAACCGAAATTCGCGTCATCCTTTATTAAATGAATGCGTAGTTCGTGATTTACATAAGTCACGGACTTAGTGATCGCTTTCTGTAAACTTAATATTAACCCACCACCTTCATAAAACCTCAGGTATGCGTTTTTAGATGACAAAGCATACGGTGACCTGTACTTGTTTTCAGCTCTTTCAATAGTGATTGCGCTGGCCACATTGACCAGTAGCAACAGGGCGGCGCCCTAGAGGTTCCCACTTTTCCGGCCCAGCTTTTCCTCTAGAGTTGTTCAACTAACTCTATGTATCCAGGGGAGGATGCCCCCCCCCCCTTCCCCCCTTTCCTACAGAACAGAAAGTTTCAGGAGGTGGGCTCAGAAAGAGCGACGTGGATGAAAGGGAACCCTTGAATGTGAACGCAAGACGAAGGCTAGTGGTGGTCCGAAGGGGGGGTTGGGGTGGAGGGGAGGGATTTTTTATGGGGGCGATGCCTTCTCCCATGCACAGAAGATTGCGGCCCCACTCATGGCGCGCCTCTACCTCATTCCGTATCGCGAGGACGTATATACGGTATGCCGTGCATTGTGATATATACTCCACGTCGGCGTTGAGGCACAATTCTCGTTGCCCAAGCAGGGGATACGCAATAAAGAAAAGCATTATCTAAGTGGCCACTCTATTCAAAATGAAACTTTGACCTCCGCGCTTGTTTTGTTGCATTTGCCAGTGTGCAGCCGGGAGGTGAGGGGGGGGGGCAGATGATGTACTCTTCGCACATCGGCTGCCCGAAAGCACATGACCTTTGCATCGGCGGTGAAAGAGTCAAGAGAGCTATTCGCTTTAAGAAAAAGAGTGCCCTATAACACGACAAGGAACAGGGACTGAAGTATGGTATTGAAGGCGACAAATAGCGGAAACAATTTTAACTAATAAAACGCGGAATATATTGAAACTGTCACCAAGGGGCGTGTGCCTTCAAGCTATTGTGCATGCCTGTTTCTCTTGAGACTACATAGGCTACTCACAAGTGCTATCACAGAATTCAGATTGTATTTAAAACATGCAATGAGCTTTTATCGTTTAAAGGGACACTAAAGACAAATGCTAAGTCAAGCTAGAGTGATAGATTAGTGCTCGAGAATCTCTAAGGCGTCAATATTATCGCGAACAGAGCCTTAATAATCGAGAAATCGAGCTAAATGCAGGACATGACTAGAGATTCTCCTGGGACATTCAAGCACTTGCCCGATGACGAAAGCACTCCTCAGTAAAATTGTGTCACTAGTACTCAGCTACTCGTTGCAAAAAACATCCTCCTATTATGAAATAGATGAAATAAAATGCTACTTGTCCAGTTCCATTTCATGTTTAGAACAAGAACTCATTGAAATTACCGTTGACAAGGACGCGGGCGGTTGAAAGGTTTCGTTTTCATTCGCCTCTGCGCTGCCCACGCTTTCAAGCGTTTCAGTACTTTCCTGATCACGTAGTGCTGCGCTGGTTTTGCTGGCTCGCGAAACTCGCTCAAACTACAAGTAGCAGAGAATTCAACTTCCATGTAATGTCGCGGGATGCCCAAACGGTCTACGCCACTTGACCAAAAAGCAGTTGCAGCGGAGAATCCACCGCTTTGTCTTGGCTCGGTGATGCCGTCGGTCGGGCACCGTTTTAGTCACCGACGGCAACTAAGGGCGGTGATGGCGTATGCAACGTCACCACTCCCCTGGTTGGGTGGTGGGAGATTTGAATTTCGAAAAAGGTATTCGGAACGGGAACGTCACCCCAAACCCCGCCTAAGACCTCTTCTTTATTAATAAAGTTTACCTCCTCCTCCCTTCAGATACAATTTTCTCGTAAACTAAATATTTTTCTTGAGACGAAAGAAGCGTCGCGAGGTTTCTAGAAAGGTATTTAAACACTCAACGTTGACTTAGTATTTGCGTTTAGTGTCCCTTTAAGGTTCAGAATTTTCGCTAAGTATGGACAGATGGGCTAGTTGGTTGTGATTAGCATTATGAAACATCGTTCCAGCGCACAATTGAACACGGACGAGAAGAGAAAGACAACACGAACTCCGGCGTTCGTGTGAACGCCCCGGCGTTCGTGTTGCCTTTCTCTTCTCGTCCGTGTTCAACTGTGGGCTGGAACGATGTTTCAAAATGCTCAGCATTTTCGCCTAGGAAGGAAGGAAGGAAAAATTTTATTGCTCTATTTACAGCTTTCAGCGGCTAACAGAGGTCTTCACATTTTACTGAAGTCTCTGTTGTCTTGAGTGGTCGGCGCCCCTATTCCAGAGCACCGCTGAGCCTGGCCACTTTGAGAGCGTGTTGCACCAATCCTTTTTGGACTGTGAGCACGCCGCTGGTGAGCAGGCCCTCCCCCTGTTCCGCACTGGGTTTTTTTTCTTTGTGGAAAGAGAAGTTATTTCTGCACTCCCATGTGATGTGATATAGTGTTGGAATGGCCCTACACCTTGGGCACGTGTCCCTGTATTGACTGGGAAACATTTTATGTAGGATGTGTAGATTGGAGAATGTTCCTATCTGCAGCCTTCGCCAGCCGACTGCTTCGTGTTGTGTTAAAGATGGGTGGGGTGGTGGATATATTATCCTTTTGCCTCTGTGATGGTTTAGTATTTCCGCGTACGTTGGTTCCACCGTCATAGTGGTATCCGGGTCCATTGACTGGCCCACTCGGTATGTGAGCTCGCGAGCTAGACTGTCGGCCCTCTTGTTACCCTCTATTCCGGTGTGACCCGGCACCCAGAAAATCGTATGCAGTATCTTTTCGTTCGGAAGCCCTGCCTCGAGGAGGATTCACAGCGCCCCTTTGTTGATTCTACCTGCCGTGTAGTTCCGGCATGCTTCTTTGGAGTCTGTGAGTATTATCATGGATCTGTTTCTACGGTAACCTTCCGCCGCTGCTAGAGCCACAGCTGCTTCTTCCCCTTCTGTTAACAGTATGCTATACGTGTGCTCAATTAAGATACCAACGAGTGGCTATGATGAAAGCGCCGCTTCACATGTTTGCATAATCTTCAGATAATTTTTCCTTTTTGTACCCCCGAAAAGCCTCTTGCGCTCGGTCTTTGGTTTCTGGACACGTGGTGCTTGCTTTGCTTGAGCGTTCATTTAAGTTCATTATTAAAACTACTACACCATTCATAACTGGGAGGTATCAGCCGCTATTACTGAATCCTTTCTTGCTTGCATTTTAACTTTTAGTCGAAAACGACGTGCTACATTGAATTCATATATACATCGTAGCTAACAATGTCAGGGATGTTGGAAAGGTGTCGAAATTTGGGTTTTCAGATATCACATCTGAGGACTAATTTCTATAAGTGGATAACACTGAGGATTTTAATTTATAATAGTGTGGTGAACTGCGCGTTGCATCTCGGTCAAGCGAATGATACGCGAATCACTTCAATTTTTTTTGCGGGGTTATCCATGTGAGCACAAATAAACACACAGGCATTGTGCGCACAGTTGATTAAGCCTTTCATATCATCACCGTCGGTGCTATCGCTGCTTATGTTTCTGATGAAATCGTTCCAGTCCTCGGAAACCGTGGACGAAGGGGTGTACAGCTCAGCGGGAGGTTCCTACAACAGAATACAAATGCAGCAGGGCATAAGACTGAATTGCGGGTGCCATAAGTATGTAGAACGTGCCACAAAGCTTAGCAAAACGTTTGCTTGGGCGATTTGGTAAAAAAATCCAGGGTATTGGTAGATACCAACTACGGAACGCAAACGTAGCGCTCTTGGCTACCATGGTTATAAAATGATTTTATGAATAAAATTGATATTCTGTCTTGTTCTCCTGATATCGCTTGTTTATCAAGTATGTGAATTAATTGTATACTATTATTTAGGATTGTGCAGTGGTTTGAAACGTATTTCTCTTTTTATATTTATTTTGCTTCGTTTTTATTTCTCACCTTTGATCTATACGATATTTGGTAGTGTTTTAATTGTATGCTATTAGAAAAACCTGTGCATCCGCTCTGCTGCTGCTTTTGTGTATACAGCTATTGGGGCTGTAACTAGCAGCTTTTCCCCTCCTGTTTGTGCAGTATTTTATATCTTGTTTTGTGGAAATAAAGCGTACCATACCATATGATATTCATACGAATAAGGAAATAAATATCATAATGCAATAAATACAAGGGCGAAAACACTGTACTGGACAGGCGCTGGATTTACAACTAAGTATTATTGAAGAAACGTCACACCTTTAATCCAGACACATGACCCGCATTGGGCGTGATCGTTGATATAAGAACAAGGTGACCAAGGGAAAACGCACAATAATCCGAGACATTATCTGTACTGAACGTCATGGCAAAAACGCTCGAACTAACGTAACGGCTGTGATCGATAGCACGTCATAACGTACTGTCAAGCCACAGTTGATATTCCGCGTTCAACGTGCGAAGGTTTATGGTTCTCGTAGTTTCAAGAAATCTGCGTTCTCGCGAGCTTGCCGAATACGGAAGGCGGGCAGTAACGTGCGCAATCAAAACCCGAGGGACAGATCACCGCTGTGTGCCGTCGAATCGTCTTGTATTTCGCGTCCCAAGACACGAGAGACGCCGCCACGAACGGCTCCCGGTGGCGACAGACGAGCGTCCTGCGCGCGAACGGATCGCGTGCTTTGAACGGGCTTCGCGTGGCTGCCCGGCTGCTGTTGGGTGGGTCGCGATCTCGGCAGGCGTGTTTGCGGATACACAGAGAAGGTTATATGTCACCGAAGTGGCTCACACAACTCTTGTGTGCTGACCAGCTGTGCAGGCAATGATTAAATTAATTAATAAATATATGTTCCTACCTAAGATATATGCCACAGGAAGCCAACAAACACTGACACCGAGGACAACATAGGGAAAATTACTTGCGCTTAATAAATGAAATAAAGAAACGATAAATTAATGGAAATGAAAGTGGATGAAAAAAACAACTTGCCGCAGGTGGGGAACGATCCCACAACCTTCTATTACGCGTGCGATGCTCTACCAATTGAGCTACCGTGGCGCCTATTTGCCATCCACTTTCTTGGGTATTTATGTTTTCTGATAGAACCAGGGAGTGTTAGCCAGCGCCACCACTCACAAACTTTGGCCGCGGATGTGGGACCTCCTTTCTGCCGCAGGCGTCACCAGTATGTGATCTTCTTTTTTGGTGAAGGCAACCGGTCAATAACCCTACTCATGCTATCTGAAGACATCAATGTTGCCGGATTAGAGAACCTCGTTATGTGATAAACGAGAAGAAAGGGGGTTAACCAAGGGACCCTATTTTTATTAGTCATATCATAAGAAGCCAACACTGACACCGAAGACAACCTAGGGGAAATTACTTGTGCCTAATAAATGAAATAAAGATTTCTTTATTCATTTGCTCATGTATATATATTTAGATCTTTATACAAAACTCATAGACAGGTGGTCAACGTGGCGTTTTTGCAGAGGAGTTCCTAGACGAGGTCGATATACTTTGCCGCTAATTTTGTGAGCTTCAGAAGGCTAACTAACAAAATATATTTAATACATATTTTATTAGTGCCTTGGGGGCAGTTCTTTAGATGACGAATTTGGAGGCAGTCACATTTTACTACACCCCCATTTTTTGAATCCTGAAAACCGCACTAAACTCGTGATATTCATAACTGAATTTCAAACCTCACTCGAGGCAATATCGAAACCGAGCGCGTTCAACTGCTTATTGCCTCGTAAAGAAGTGTGGGGCGAGGTTTGAATGATGATGTGTCGCGGCAAATCCTGACACGCCACTCAGCCGCACATGCTTGCGAGGCGAAGCAAGCATTCGCGGGCTCCTAGGGCTGCCGCGACTGGCCGAGACATTTCGTCACGGGGCGTTTTCTTTTGATGCGATAGCGGGTTCGCTCGGTTTCAATATTATCTGGATTCACCGTTGAAATTTCATGATGAATATCTCGAATTAGATTCAAGTTTCAAGATTTTTTTTTTCAATAATTGAGGGTGGCACTAAAATGTGACTACCTCCAAATTTGCCATTTAAACAACTGACCCCGAGGTACTAATAAAACATTTATTTGTGATTTCTTGTTAATTAGTCTTCTGAAGCTCACATTATTATTTTGGGTATTAGCGGTAAAGTATGTCGACCTCGGCTTCGCTGCGCTTATAGCCTTTTTTATAAATACCTGTGCAGTCTAAAAACAAACCTTATATGTTTCAAGCAGTCGCCGATTTGAAGCCTCTGCAATACATGCAAGTGCTGTTTTCTTAAATGAAACCTTTGCGAGCAGTAAAACTGGCTCAGCAGGCAAGAACAAGCAACTAAGACCACTTGGACATATTGTTTCTTATATCGTCATCTTAGGCCACTTCACTTGAGAGACAGCACCTATTGTTCGACGAAGAATAACAATAGGAACGCCAAGCGGCATCTTTCATTTACATAGAAAGAAGGCCAAGTTCTTACATCCGAAGGCGCACGAAGTGTACCTTTAGCATCGTCAGTTAGCCATATACGTAATTTTAGGGCCAGATTTTGAAACGATATTTTTTTCCCTACGTCATTGGATCCCACCAACACCCACGCACTGCACTGTCATTATCACCAAATTTGAATGTTCACTTTTGCAGATGTTAAGTAAAGAATAATATAGAAGGCATAAAATCGTTAGAAAATTGGAAAGCAAGATGAGTTTTTACTATTTTTTTTATAGTTGTGTGTTTGGTCCGAAAAAGCAGACATGGAGCCAAGCGCAGGCAAGCCGCAGGCGTGAGTACGCGTATTAGCGTTCTTAAGGTACGCAAAGGCGTATGTGTATGGCGTCAAGTACACTTCTTGCTTAGAGCAAGCAAAAGTAACAAAGAAAAGTAAAAAAAAATTAAGTGTTCTAGAATCGTACTGTAACATTTTTTTTTTAATTCTTCATTTTTTATTCAGGCATACGTTCGAGTTTTCTTCAAATAGCTGATATCACATAGACCAGACCTATTCGGACTGATAAGTGGGTATTCCGCTGACAAATCCAACAAAGTAAAGCTTTTTCAAACGTATAGCCTTGGACAAGCGGAATATTTAATAAAAAATGTATCTGTAGAGAAAGAACATGTTTTATAACACACTGATCGCTCTATATTTCTATAAATGCCTTGGAAAATGGTTGATTTTGCTAACGTTATTGAAGAAAAAACTACTTATAAAGCCCATTGTCATTACTGACTGCAACACGACCTTGTGCTGAGCAATGATGTAGATATCGATAGGTTATTCCTATCGTTTGGGCCAAGAGTCGCGGATATAAACCATAGTCCCTTGAACCGAGTAGTGAGACAGCCAATAGATGCTGGAGAGAGCATATGGATTTCTTCGAATCGGTTTTGGACCAACCGAACGAGTGAAACGTCGGCACTTAAGTATAAAGTAAAAAGGGGGTCCATATATCGAGCCAAACCCTGGGCCTAGATTACACGTTCCGACATTTCGACGTTAGCACATTCGCTCCCTGTATGAATTGCGTCAGTTTCCCATAGATCGACCAAACATTCCGAATGAGTGACGTGTGAATAAACCAAGACATAAGCAATTGACTGTACGTCGCAATGTCGCCAAATTGAAACGTTTATTTAGTAAAAGCCCCAGTTACTTATCGATTTCTGCGCGTTCTTTAAAAAAAGGAACACGTGTAGAAGCGGTCTCTGGCCTGTGAGGAATTTCAAGGCGTCCGTGATGGCCGAAAGTATCACAACCATTGATCTGAACTATCTCTTAGTCGAGATAACTGAAAATTTCACAACGCGTAGGGATCATGCATGAGAGAACATAAGTGAAATAACCATTTTTTTATACGTCTGGAACGCTAACCAACCTAAAGCTTCACGACAAGTGACTGAAGAATTTTGTAAAAAATTATGTGAAGTTTACAAGCCTAGACCTGCCTACAATAATCGGGTTTGCTCATTACGGGTGATACACTTCTCTCGCATACGGATGAGTTGCATCCGCTCGTGTCTCTCGCTCCTTTTCTTGCGCAGTGCATACACAAAGGAATCGTCATGAGGTATAGCCCCTCGAACCTCCCTGCGCACTAGAAAGGTATGCCAAACGATACGATGTTCCTTGTGCTATCGCAATCTGATCTTTCTTTCTTTTTTGCTTGGACCCAGGTTTTCTAAATTGTTCTTCGGCGACCTCCTCACCCCTATTGTATATGCTTGAAACAGCGCGCTGCGACTTGCATACGCTATTGTCGTGTATAAATCTATACACCTACATGAGCCCCTCTGTATACGCCTGTCTATATGTGCAGGCACAAGCAAGAATAAGTAGACAAACTTATATATATATATATATATATATATATATATATATATATATATATATATATATATATATAGACACCTTCTTTATTTGTATTTTCTTCGTAACCGAGAACGTCAGCACGAAAGCAGCAGACTACGCAAGTCTTTCAGACATGCATTTGCCCCTCAGGTGTTAAAACGTTGCCTTGAGCTTTGGCCACGTATCACACGTGCGGTCCAAGGGGCAGCCACGTGTCCGATGGGAACGGAAGGTGGGGTGGCAGTGAAGGGTAGGAACAGTGGCCCGGCCAGCCACCGATAACGCAATCTGCAGTGCACCTGCTGTTTTGTCTTCCCCGGCTACCGCGAATGAAAGGAACCTCGTTCTGCTTCGTGACCAGGGTGGATAGTCTCTATTTAGAATGGCGGCACCTACCACCTACGTTCTGCTCGCACTGGCGTTCCTGGCTCGTACAGTGATGTCCAATAAAGTGAGTACTAAATATACAGCTTCAATATGACCAAGGTTATGCGCCACTGTTTTCACACCGACATGACCTCAGGAAAATGGCGGGGCCTCGGCTACCCTGAGTCAATGGCGCCTTATGATAGCGACGTTTAGCTATTTTTTCTATGGATGTGCCCGGGCGCCAACTTATGAACCCTCACGGCCTGTTACACAGGATTAAATGTGCTTGCAGATGCTTTCCTGAGATTCTATAGATATAGAGGAGAAAGAAAGAAGAAAGGCAGAGATATTAACCGGAACGGGAAATCCGGTTTGCTTGCGTACACAAGGGAATGGCGAGAGGGAGGTAGACAGAGAAGGACAAAGAGAGAGAGGGAGAGAGCGCTGACACACGACCACAGCCGGTCACAATCACTGTACACCATCACAGCACAGGACCACGTACAGTAAAATGATGATGATGAGGATTGAAGTTTATTGGCGCAAGGGTCATAAGTGGCCAAAGAGCACCAAGGCTATGATAACAGACTGCCATTGGTAAATGTATAATGAATATTGACACATGGCTGAAACACGGCTGTATGGAGGCCTAAAAAATATTCTATGGAAAGTGCGTAAATATATTCGTAATAGAGCCAGGCAATGATACACAGCATATGCTATGGAAAAACGATGTACTACGAAGAGGTGGTGTACTAAAATATGTCGCTACAGGTAGCACTACTGCCTCATCAAGGCCCTTAAGCACAAGGGCCCGGAAGCATGTGCCATACAGGTCGCTGCTACAGCAGCATCAGCCTCTCGTGAGAGGATGTGCTACGAATATCGGAGGTTAATAAAGCGCAATAAATTAACATCTTGTAAAAAATTTAAAAATAATTTATTATCAAAAATTGAGTCTACTCCAAAAAAACAATACCGGGTGAAGGGAAATGTGGCATCGGTACGCTAGAGGAAAGTGCTTTTTTCGTTCAGTTTCTGCTTCCCGACACTCCACCAAGACGTGGATAACGGTAAGCCTCTCACCACATTTACCACAGAGGGTAGGTTCACTACCAGTCAGCAGGTAAGAATAAGTACCGTATGCATGTCCTATTTTCAGTCGACAGAACATGACATCAGTTTGTCATGCTTTTGTTACCGGCGGCAATTTCGTATGGGCGGCTTAAATAAATGAAATTTATTAGAGGTTTCACGGTTCCAGATGGATTGCCAAAAGTTTATCAGCGCTCTGAGCGAGAAAGGCTTCAAGTCTGTTGGAAGGATAGCTATGGCTGTGTTACAAGATGGACTTAACAAGTTTGTCTGCAGCCATATTACCAACAATACCTTTATGCCCGGGTACCCAGCATAAAACGACACGCTGGTTAGATGCATACATCGCGCACAGCAACGAGAATAGATTATTTACTACAGAATTATTATGTCTTCGCAGAGACATTAAACCTTTGACAACGCTTAGGGAGTATGCAAATATAATTGCCTTTTGTATTTCTATTTGCTTGATGTACTTAACCGCCGACAATAGTGCATAGGGCTAAGCCGTATAGATACTTGTTTCTGGATTCAGAACATCAGACTCCGAGAAGGATGGCCCTACTGCTGCGTAAGACACGCCGGCATGTGATCTTGATGCGCCAGTTTTGATACTCGGGGCACGAATTTTTGCCTGAAGTTCAAGAAAGTGCATTTTAATATGTTCCTCTGGGGCGTACTTAGTGATCTCAATAAATGATGTGTCACGTTCTATGAGCTGTCACTGCCACGGTGGTAACAGCTTTGCTGGGGGCATCAGACGATGTTCAACGAGTGGTACCCCCCCTTCAGCGCTGAGACTCCGCACACACAAGAAAGGCTCTCTCGCTGCAGGTCGATTACGAAAAAGTGTGGCACATGTCACATCATTTATACTTGAGTGAGAAAGATGATCAGCGCTTGAGTGTACCTTCAAAAAGTACGTGAAACTAGTGTACAGCTTTGCTGTTGGATTCTACATAGAGGCTTTGCACAGGACTTGTTCTGAAGGCTCCTGTGACAAATTGGATGTCTAGATGGTGCACAAGATTGAGCATTTTTAGGGCACTCGGTGTAGCGGAGTGGTAAACTAGGGCACCGTAGTCCAAACGTGAACATACGAGGCTTTCGTATACATTAAAGAGGAACTTCTTATTACTGCCCCATGTTGTGCGTGCTAGAATTTTGAGCAGGTTCATTGTCTTTAGGCATTTGACCTTGAGGTGCTTTATGTGGGAAGCAAAGGTTAGTTTTACGTACGAGTGGGTTACATTCTTCTATTTGTTTGTATTTGAGAAAGGATTGTGAATAATGGGTTCAGCTTGACACATGCTCAAAGTGCTCCCCAAGTGAGGCTGCTTGGTTTATAAATTGTTTATAACATCTTGTGGTAAATAAGTTGATTTTTTAAAAGGCTCCAAATCAGCCGATGTTAATTTCTATCGAGGAACATCGGGAGGGTTGTCATGCTGCATTATTAAGTTTAAAGTTGCAGGAAAGTGGTCACTTCCAAAGGATTATTGATGGCTTTCCATTTCAGATGAGGCAGAGAGAAGCGGAGCCAATTGCTATATCTGTCAATTAATACGAGTTGTGTTGGATGCTATAATAGGTTGGCTCGTTCTTATTAATCAGGCAGGCACAAGAGGTAAGAACAAAATTTTCAATAAGTGGGCCTCTTGCGTTGCATCGCGAGTCTCCCTACAACGCGATGTGCGCGTTAGAATCACCCACGAGTATGTCGAGTTCCGGAAGTTCATATATGAGGTTATAGTAGTAGTAGTAAACGACTTTATTGGGGTCCTGAGGAGCTAGGCAGGGGGCCCGCTAGGTAGGTCCCTACCCAGCCGATAGGCAATTACCATGTCGGAACAGAGAGGCCATGCCTCTCCGCTCGTTCACGGGCCCTCTGGACAGCCAGGAGCTGGACGTATTGTTTCGGGTCTGTGATGGCCTTCGTCCCGTCTTTTTCTCGGTTAAAATCCTGTAACACAGGGCACTGCCAGACCATGTGACTTAATGAGCAAAATTCAGTGCCACAATCTGGGCAGAGCGGATCAATGTATGTCCGGGTGGAGCATGTTCAGAAAGCCCCTAGAGGGGTAGAACCCCGTCTGGAGCATGCGGAGCGTGCTAGCATGTTGTCTGTTGAGCTTATGATGGGGGAAGGGAAAACTCTGCCTATTCCCTCTGTAATGAGATGTGATTTCGTGAAAAGTAACGAGAGGATCATTGTGTACAAGCTCTCCCGAACTCACCCGAGACACCATCCCGTCGCGGCATATGAAACCTCGCGCACAGTCATGGGCTATCTCATTGGGGTTCAGGTGACTCGGTAATACGTCTGGTCCCAGGTGAGCTGGGAACCAGACTATGTGGTGAACAATGTTAGAGGGGGGCTTGCCGTTCAGAATCCTGGCTGCTTTTTTGGCTATCAATCCCGATGCGAACGCTCTAACGGCTGCTCGGGAGTCCGTGTACTGCGTTTTGTGTCAAGTAATGCGAGAGCTATAGCAGCCTGTTCCGCCACGTCGACTCAGGAGGTCTTCAGCCAGGCTAACGGGAGGAGTTCTCCCCTGTCATTGACTATTGCTACGGAAACCTTGTTGGCGCTGGCGGGTCGCGCCGCGTCAGCAAAGGTCTCCGTTCCGGATATGTTCTTTAAGAAAGATCTAGCCCTCGCTAACCTTCGACCTTTATTGTGTTGGGTGTGGACATTTCTTGGAAAAGGGTCTACAATTAAGGAGTTCCTTGTTTGAATATCAAGTTGCGTGGTATCTCCCCGATTGAAGCTAGGACGGAGGCGTGCCGCATCCAGCAGTCTTCTGCCTGCTTTGGAGTTTGATAATCTAATAATTTGTGCTGATCTTTGAGCTTCTATTGACTCTGAAGTTGTGTTGTGTAACCCCAGCATCATGAGTTTCTTTGTGCTAGCCGTGATTGGCACGCCGAACACCCTTTTGACACTTTTGCGAATGAGCGTGTCTAATTTATCTATTTCTGTTTTGGTCCAATTGAGGGCCGCGACTGTGTAAATGACATGGCTCATTCGGAAAGCATGGTGAGCCCTAAGGATTATATCCTCGCCTAAGCCGCCTTTCTTGTTGGACACTCTCATAATTAATCTAAGAATGTTTTCCGTTTTCGTGGTGAGATGGGCTATAGTCGTAGCGTTGCACCCCTTTGAGTCTATTGAAAGCCCTAGGATTTTGATAGAGTCTACTCTAGGGATGGTGTGCCCATCTCTGGTGTGAACGCTAATGGGCACCTGATCGAGTGGGGTGAGTTCCCTAGCACCTCGTCTAACCTGTCTGTACAGCAGGAGTTCCGACTTTCCAGGTGAGAGTGCCAGTCCCGTGCCTTCCAGAGCTTGTTCGACCGTCGCCTCTGATCCTCCGGGACATCAGATTGTAATACCGTCAGCATATAATGCATGACCTACGTAAGAAATTGCTGCAAGGCTTTCCGACAACTTGCGCATTGCTATATTAAACAGAAGGGGGAGATAACTGCCCCTTGAGGAGTACCCCTTCTTCCGAGTGTGAAAGATTCCGAGACTTATTGCCTGAACTTTAAGGCCGCTGTCCTGCTCTTGAGGAAGGATGCAACGAAGGAGAAGAATTTAACTCCTAAGTTCAAGGCCGATGTCTCCTTAAGGATATAGTCATGTGTAATTGTATCGAAGGCCCTGGATGATCTAGTGCGAGGACCCCGTTTACATCTTTGCTTTGATAGTCGATTATCTGTGTTTAGAGGGCAGCATGACATCCTGCGTTGAAAGCAAGGGCCTGAAACCAACGGTATTATACGGGAATAGCTCGTTCCGCTCGATATGTCTCGATATCCTGTTATGCACTGCATGTTCCGCTACTTTGCTAATGCAAAAAGTAAGGGAGATAGGACGGATGTTCTCCAAACTGGGTGATTTACCTGGCTTGGGAATTAGGACCACTGTGGCCTTCTTCCAACTCTCCGGTACAACGCCCTCCTTCCATTCCTCATTTATCTCCTTCACTAAGGCTTGAATGACTTTGTCGTCCAAATTTCTTAAGAGCCGGTTTGTAACTCCGTCGGGGCCTGGGGCAGACCTTCCGTTTTGATTGTGCAGCACTTCCCTGATCTCAGCTTCGGAGAAGGCCGGGGGCGTCCAGCTCTGGGGCAGGCGCGCCCGCATACTGGGGGGGGGGGGGAAACCGACCTTTGGCCAACTGGAAGGTATTTATTGGCTAGTTTCCTAAATATGGAGGCTTCCGAGGTGCCTTCCATTTTTCCCTTATTAATTAATCAATCTATAGAAATCTATTTTTGTGAGGTGATAGTTTGGGGGCATATATATCAAACAAACAGCTACCAACTTATTGAAAAGAACCCCCCTAACTGACACTGCCTCAAAGGGTGTCTGTAAGGCTACATAATGACAAGCTACAGACTTGTCTGCAAGGATTGCTACACCGGCGCACGAAGCATTAGCCTCGTCACGGTCTTTTCGGAAGATGGTGTACTGACGAAGAAAGTTTGTTTGTGTGCGTTTTAGATGTATCTCTTGAACACATAGCAACTTTGAACTATATTTACCTAGGAGTCGAGATTGTGGAGACGTCCCCTAACATTACAATATAATATTTGGGTACCCATAGTGAAACTGCTTTGTGCTGTGTGTCTAAGAGAAAAACTATGTTAGCCCACCAGGGCCTTTGCAGGCCCCGTGATGCGGCGTTTGTCTTTTTTGGCGTGCTCCTGAGGGCTACGCTGCTCCTTCGGCGTCTGGGACGCCGGTGGACTTGACGATGTATCCATCACCTCCGCAGAGGCGCTGGATGCCCGCTCACAGCGTACACTCGCCGGTGTTTCAGGCTCCTCTGCCTGAGCAGAGGCGCTAGATGTCATAGAGCCCGCAGGCACGGAGGACTGCTGGTTCATCTTGTTGGGTGGCGGAGCGGTGCTGGTTGCTACCACCGAGATGGCTGACGGCATGACTGTCGGCACACTTGGTGTGACCCAGACGGTCGTCGAAGAATGTGACTCTGCCTCCCGCTGCGTCACATCAACATAGGATGGACTGGATTAATTGGGAGTCATGGAAAAACGTCTGCGTGCTTCTTGGAAGGAGATGTTCAATTTGACCTTCAGTTCGATGACTTCCTTCTATTTTTTCCATTACGGACACGGTCGCGAGTGAGCGGGGTGATCTCCGTCACAGTTGACACAATGGGTAGCGGAAGTGTAGATGTCAGAGGCGTGGTCATTAGGAGGCACATTTTGCACTAGTAGAGGGCCCTCGGCAGCTTTGAGACCCATGCCCGAACCATTGGCACTTGAAGCATCAGCTCGGTGTTGGGATGTACAGTCGTGCACGTATCTTACAGTATCCTGTTTCGATGTATTCAGGCAGGTTGATAGTTCTAAAGGTGATAATCAAATGCCCATTTGGGATTTCCTTATTGTCGAGCCTTGGTTTAATTCATTGTACATCTACAACGTTCTGATCTTTCCACCCTTCGAGCAGTTAAGTTTCAGTCAGTTCGAGCAGGTCATTTTCCGAAACGACACCACGCGCAGTATTCATGGACTTATGTGGACTTACGCAGATGGAATGTCCCCGAATGCAGCAAGGTTGGTCAGTTTCGCGTGTTACAGCTTGTCACGAACTCCAGCAGGAGGTCGCCGCTTGCCATCTTCGTTACTTTATAGCCAGGGCCTATGGTGTTTGTCAAGCATTTAGATACTACGAAAGGGGATATCATTCGGACAGTCTTTGTTCGTGCTCATTATGGATCACATGATATCTGCCAAATGTTTCTTTCTGTTGGATAAATAACTTTAAAGTTTCATAAACTCCCTCTTGAGGGAGTGCGGGAATATTGCTAGCCATAAGATAACATGGTATTCGGCATTCATGCCAGTCGCCCACCACGGAACCCGACTAGGGGACGCGACGGGACTTGAAATATTCAGTTCTGACCACGCCAGCGGCGCATGCCCGCTATAACCCAATATGAATAAGCTAGGTTGATTATGTCACACAAGGTTAACTCTTGCTGCCTCGAAAATCAATAGTGATACAAAAGTAGAAGGCAGGAAAGCGAGAAAGTGAGAGAAAAAGACGATGATCGAATGGAAGTACAGGAAAAGTAAACTACTGATTTCCCCCGAGTGGGTCAGCTCAGAGGTGTCACCTAGAGGCCACAGAAGTGTGTTGCCACCACCGGAGCCTTAAAGGTCTGCATTAGCTCAATCCCCAGGATCCCGCTTTCCCCAGACACGGCTAAGCCGCGCACGGTTAGACGGGAGAGGGTCCAACCCTCGCGCGCTCGGGTGCGTGGTGTCGTAATACACCAAACGCCTGCTGACGCAGACGCCCCTGCGGTGACGTACAGCCCAATGATTCCCAATTTAGGCTACTGCTGCTTATGCAGGTCTGTTGCCTTTGAGAACTGTAGCAGGGCCTTCGTAGCCTTCGGCTGCGATGGCTTATAGTATGGTCGGTATTCCAAAATAGTTTGCTATGATAATGATCTGTGATCAAAGCGAGCTGGCGCAGTTGATAGCGATCGTCTCTCTACACGGCAGTGGGGGCAGTAGCACAGAATGTGTTGAAGAGTCTCCTCGCGGCCGCAGTCATCACCCGTGGCGTTGTCGGCCATTCCGATGCGAAAGTCAAAGACTTCGTGAAGGTCATTGCTGGCCATAGCCGACAAAGCAGGGTGATCTCGCGTCGGCAGAGTCCAGTTGGGATGCGAAAGCGGAGAGAAGAATCTAGTACGCACAGCCGGTTGTTTTGAAAACTTTCAGTGTTCTGCATCGATAATGTTACATGTAGTGCAAGCACGATTGTGGCGTTTCTAGCGGCGCATTGCCTTAATAGCAGCACCGATTCCTCTTCGCCCACCGTGGTAGCTCTGTGACAATAGCGTTGCGCTGCCGAGTTTGATGTCACGGGTTTGATCCCGGCCGCGTTTCTATCGGTGAGATCACGATGGACCAGTACGGTACCCATGCACGATGACCTTTAATGCTAGCTTTGTTTGCGTTTGTTTGTTCGCTTGTTTGTTCTTCGGTCATCCAGATAAATGCAGTAACAGCAGAGAACAGGCATTATCAGAAAATAGTAACGTTGCCTAAATATTCAATAAAGCAGGAATGACATTGTACGCATACATCACGATGTACCACAGTACAGTTCCCAATACGGTGTACTGTAAAAATATGCAGAATGGTATGGTATGGTAAAACTTTAATGAAGTCCTGCAGGTCGTGAGTATTCACGAAGCGGGCCGCTCCCACGTGAGAACCGGAAGGCCGAGCCCCTCGGCCGCATCATGGGCCTGCTGGACAGGCCAGAGTTGGTCAGCCAGAAGAGGGCTGCGGAGAATCGCCTCCCATCTGGCCGAGCTGTTATCGATGATAGAGCGTGACCGAGCACACCGCCAAAGCATGTGGTCTAACGTGGCTATTTCTCCACAACAGAATGGTAATGTAAAAATAGCACTGAATTGAGCAAGACATTCAGAACAAACATACTGAGGTGCACGAGAAGAAAATAGGGCCGCAATATTTGGCGAGTAAATCTGAACCTTGCTGCTTCAGAAGTCATTTTATCAGCAAAACAAAAAGCGCGGCCCTACCATGTGAACAGATAAGGAAGTTTGTTAGCGTAGCTTCCCTGTCATCTGCAAAAAATCTGCTTTCGCTTGAATGAAGTTGCTGGTTTGGGAGTCAAGCCGGCCATTCCAGTCACATATGAGACACGTTGGCAAGAGAAGACACGTGCCAATTCAATACACAGAATATCAGCTAGGGGATTTCTTGAAAGACTTTGGTACGACATTTGTCCGTCGTCATGCAGGCTCGATTTAATCAGCAAGAGGACGGTGAAGTTGAATTCCGTGCGCTAAGGATGGCGATCCTTCCCTTGAGAGAAGACCGACCGATGCAGTCCACTTGGGCTTTGCCCGCCGTCCTGTCGCAGAATATCTTGGACCGGCATTGCGCTGTTACAACTGCGAGATGTTTGGCCACATGGCTAAAAACTGTCGTAGTCCGCCTCTATGCTGAGTATATTCAGATGACTACGGCCACAAGCAGTGCAAGTTTGTGCGCCATGGCCAAAGTGTACAAAACTGCAGCGGAAATTGTACAGCTTCCTTCTCGGGGTGTCCACAAAAAAAGGCCGCGTCTAAGCTGCGACGACATGAATATATACGGAAGGTTACCCTCTCCGTGATGCGCCTCCACCTTATAACTATGAACCGGCGGAAACACACAAGATTATGCATTCTTTGGCTTCGAAAAAATCGAGCCGACAATCTCCCAAGAGTGACCGTGAAGACGATCCTTCTGAAAATGCTACACGCCTTGTCCCAGCTTCGCGTCAAGAGCGTCGAGCCCCTCAGCGTCAGTCCCAACCATCGTCACAGCATTCATCTCAAGCAGCTTTACAGTGACCTGCTCCGGTACCAGTTGGTGTTTCAGCAGCGGCCAGACACAGCGCCCCTCCCTCAGTGTCACAGATGATTTTGCCGATACTATTCGCAGTTACACGGACAATTCTCGCGGCCCATCCACAAGCAAACAACCTGCCAGAGGTGAATGTGCTGCTATCTATGGAGCCACTGGTTTTTCAACAAAGTACAGTGGCCTCGCGGTATGCTTGCTATGAATAGCCATGCATGAATAGCTATGCGGAGCGCAGGAGACAGGCGTTACTCCAAATTTACGAATTGACAGACTTTCCGTCACTGCATAACTATCGACAGTTTTCATTAAAAAATCGCTAAAGACGAAGACGAAGTCGAAGGAACACATACGGCAGGACTGGTGCTAAACTGACAGAACTGACGACAGGACCGGCGCTATGTGTTCCTTCGTCTTCGTCTTTAGCGCTTTTTTATGAAAACTGTCTAGATGAACCAACTCACCCAAATCAACATTTTGTTATAACTATCGAGGTAGGCAAAAATCCGGATACAGACAGTTTTACAGAGATATCGAGCGTCATTTCAAAGGTTTGTACGAAGGAGGTTCCTATTCCAAATGATTATGTGGCACTTGACGGTGAATATGAGGGCTTAAGGACAATTAGAATGCGAGCAGAACGTGGATCACGCCGCAGCGCAAGGCTCGAGGCGTACAAAAAGATGTACAAAAAGGGCATTCAGCTGTTCAACAAGGGCAACATTCAGCAAGGGCAGGCGCCTACAGAAGTTAGGTAGGAGACGCTGGCATGAATTTTGCGTAGCGCTGTCTTCTCTCACACCTTTACCGCGAATATGGTCGATTGCCCACTCTCTGAGTGGCCCAGTAACTTAGAGCCATCCTTTCGTTGCCTTTGCTGTATCTCGCAGCACGCTAGAAGTAATCTTTGCTGACGAATTATGTTAGCTGATAACCAGACTTGGCGTACCAATCACATGTAATATCAATTTGTTAGTTCTGTAGCCTTCGCAGACCAGAAATTTGGAACATGTATTTTCTTGTCAGAACATCCAAAACTTGACTTTAATTTACATTATATGAGTTGAAATGTGCAAATGCATCATGCCGCACAAAGACAGCTGCCGGGCGAGATGGCGGTACGTATATAATGTTAAAGAACTCCGGACATGAAGGTAGAATGACAATATTAGAATTATTTGACGACCTCTGGATAAAGTTGTACGTGTAATCCCAATCCTTAAAACATTATGACCCCTCTTTGTCTCGACTCCTTCCGGCCTGTAAGACTCACAAGCTGTGCTAACACAAAAGTGCTATCCGATTATATGACACGATTTTGAAGGCGGCGTTGCGTTATAGATACAGTGCTGAACCTTGTCGCAAGCGTCGAACACGAACGTAGCTGTGGAAGTACGACGATCGCGGTCACTCTAGACATTATTATTTTTTTTAATTATTTTATTGTACCCTCAAGACCGAAGTATTACACAGGGAAGTGGGTAAAAAACATACGCAAGTATATAACAAAGCAGCAAGAAATGGTTGGTTATTACAGCAATTGATTAGTTAATTGTATCCGGGAGTGATGATGTCTGATAAGGCCGAACGAAACTTTGAGTTGTTTTTGATTGCGACAACTGCGCCGGGAAGGTGGTTCCATTCCTGAGAGGTCCTAGGAATAAATGATTTGTTACAGGTTCTGGTGTGGCATTGAATGATTCCAACCTTATGGCTATGATCAATGCGAGAGGAAATGTAGGTAGGAGATGATATAAGATTATCGCGCAGGTAGAAATTGTGGAAATATAGTTTATGAAATAGAGCAAGGCGAAAGTACTTACGCCAGGCTGAGAGAGGAGCAAGCAGCAAAGAGTTTTTCATGGCGGTTACGCTTGATGTGCGGCTGTAATTGCTGTGAATGAAACGTGCGGCATTGTTTTGGATTAGTTCAAGTGATTGAATAAGGGTTTCGAGGTGCGGGTCCCAGATGGATGAGGCGTACTCCATTTTACTCCTAATAAACGTTTTGTATAGGATTAATTTTAATGATGTAGGAGCAGAAGAAAAATTTCGGCGAAGATAACCTAGCATGCGATTAGTATTGTTAATTACGTTGTCGATGTGCAATGACCAGGAAATTTGACGAGGTTATGTGGACGCCTAGGTATTTATAGGAGGTTATGACCTCTAGGGGAGTATCATTAACGTAATAGTCCGGCGGAGGAATATTGTTGCGAGTTACACGCATACATTTACATTTAGTTACGTTCAGTTGCATTAACCATACTTCACACCAGTTAGAGATAGCGTTTATATCATCTTGTAGGAATTTGTTATCAGATTTGTCCGAGATTTCACGGTGGATAACACAGTCATCTGAGAAAAGGTAAATATTAAAACACACGTCATTGGGTAAATCGTTAATGTAAATTAAGAAAAGAAGAGGGCCTATAACTGATCCTTGGGGCACGCTAGAGTCTACAGGATTACACGGAGACATATGATTGTTTTACACAACAAACTGTGACCGATTAAGGAGAAAATTCTCAAGCTATGCAAACAGGTTAGGATCAAGATTAGTTTACTAAGTTTAAATAGAAGCAATTTATGACACACTTTGTCGAAGGCCTTGGCGAAATCAAAGAAAACACAGGCTGCGAATGAACCTTTGTCTAGAATAAAATGAAGGCTGTGAGTAAAAGAAAGAAGCTGAGTTTCACAAGACAAGTTTTTTTCGGAAACCATGTTGTGCTTTCGCGAAAAATGAATTATTTCCTAAGTGCTTTGCTAAATGTGAGTACAAAATGTGTTCAAGAACCTTGTAAGGGATGCTGGTGATGGAAATGGGGCGGTAGTTGAGGGGCGAATGTTTGCTACCGGAATTATGAAGTGGAACCACCTTCCCGACCTTCCAATCTGTAGGCAGCTGATGGGCATCTAAGGATTGCTGAAAAATGTTCGAAAGCAGAACAGATGAATAAACAACAGTATTTTTCAGACATTTCGCGTTAACCAAATCAGCACCAGGACTTGATGATAACTTCAGATCTTTAATTACATTTTCGACCCCAAGAGGCTCAATGATAATAAAGTCCATAGGTGGTTAATTGCAACACTCGAGAGTTGGAAGCACGCAGTTAATACATACGACAAAGTTGTTACAGAAGACAAAATTAAGGATATGGGGACATACATCTTCAGGTACCCGTGAACCACTGGAATCAATCAACGTGACTGAATTATCTTTGGAAGGGTAAGTAATACGCCAAAACTTTTTAGGGTAATTCGCAAGCATTGAGGGCAAAGTGTGTACTTAGAATGCCTTTTTGGCAAGTTTTATAGCTTCTGTGTAAGCTGTTCGCCTCCTTATAAGCGTCATATTTCGATGCAAGTGAACTTTTATTCGCTATTCGATACAGTAGTTCCTTTTTCGATTGGAAAGCCTTTTTAACTTGGAATTGAACCAACGTTTCTTAACATTGCAGGGTATTACACTTGACGGAATAAACTTGTCCGTGAGCTCATGTATATTATTTTTGAAAACGGTCCAGTTCTCATCAACCATGCGATCATCAAATTGGCTTAGCAAAGGATCAAGAAAATTAGCTAGTTTAACATTAAAAGCGTCAAAGTTTGCCCTAGCGTAGTGGTAATTTTTTTTCAACAATTGGTTTTATCACAGGAGATAATATGTTGAAAGAAAGACCCAGGTGATCGCTTAAGCCCGGTAAGCATGAAACATTGGTAACTATGTCATGATGAGAGCATATGATTAAGTCAAGGGGTTTAGCAACGCTTTCCGAGATCCTAGTTGGTTCTAATACTAATTGTGTTAGGGAAAACAAATAGCAGAGATCAAGAAAGTCGTTACTTTGAGAAGAAAATGGATAAAAGTGCGGAGGTTCAGTAATCCAGCATATGTTGGGGAAGTTGAAATCCCCCTATAATATAATGGGGTTCGAAGGATGCCGCAAATTAAGGGTGTTAAGCATATCGTGAAGCTCAGCGGTGAAAGTGGATGGGTAGGATAGGGCGCGGTAGCAAACAACAATCGTAATTTTACGGTAACGGATATCAACGCACGCGCACACTATTTCCAGGTTACAGTGAATGCGGACTTGATGACATTGCAGGGATTTTGAAATAGCGAGTAGTACGCCTCCGCCTTTGCGATCAGTGCGATCGCAACGGAAGATACGAAATCGAGACAAGTCTAAGATTCCACAATCTTGCACATGGGGCTGTAGCCACGCTTCCGTTAATGCAATAATACCAGCATTACAGCTATCGAGGAGCGATTCAAGTTCCTCGCGTTTGCGAAACACACTTCTAGCGTTTGCAACAAGCACGGAGGCTTGTGGTGTTAGAGATGCGCCGTTGCCTGGCGAAATCATTGCAAAATGTGTCTAGGGCTTCAGATTTATTTTCAAGTAATTCAAGACGGCGGAAAATATCGGTTAGCTTGCCTTCAATTGCGTTTTGGCTGGTTTTCACATCCTTCATATCTGATTTCAACTCGGACTGATCTATAGTAAGCTCTACAGTCGACTTCTTTATGTGTTTTAGCATTAATAAGACGGTACTCATCTGATCAGACTGAGATTCGGGAAGACTATTCGAGGCAGAGTCATCTTGAGCCGACCTCTGCACCCTTGGAGGCCCCGGGTTTTCCTCAACATCACCGCATTGCAACAACAATAGCGCCACGTCGAGACGATCACACATAGTAGCATATAAGACAAGTGGGCATGGGAGCAGCAAAAGTTAGCGATTATCACTCCGTTTAGCATACAGGGTCAAATTGTTACGCACCTGTGGAGCGAAGAAAAGTTGCGCATGAGGCATAGTGCAACGAGTGCTGCTCGCATGCCCATGGAAGGAGTAGTTCATCAGCAAACTGCTTTTGAAGGGGCTGGGAAAGGGCGGTAAATCAGCCGGAGAGAGCATTAAGAGAGCTTTTGATACTGTAAGTCATATACGCGTGCTTGTTAGCATGTTATAGAGCCTGGCCTATGTGGGCGATCTCTGCGATGGATTTCACAGTTCCTAAGTGACAGGAAAAGGTTTATGCCAACCAATGAAGGGCAGAGTAAATATCACATTATCATGCAGGGCATTCCACAGAGCAGTGTACTTAGCCCATTTCTCTTCAATTGTGTAATGGCAGCTTTACCCCAAAACTTCCGGCTGGTCTGCAGTATTCATTGTGCGCAGATGACGTCTACGTATGGGCTTCTGGTTTATGTGTAGGTCAGCTATAATCGACGTTGCAGGGAGGCCTCGATGTAATTGACTTCTTAAAACAAAGAGGCATGGGACTTTCTTACGATAAGACTGCCGTACTGCCTTTTACTAGACGGCTGCTGAAGAATCTTCAGTTTAGACTAGAAGAAAAAACTTTGATGGCTATGAAGCAGCACAAATTCTTTGGCATTATTCTAGATTGCCAATTATCATAGGCTTCACACATTAGTACATTTGAAAAGCAATTATATTATGTTATAAACATGTTTCGCCGACTAGCCGGAACAACATGGCTCGGAGGATCGGTCTCATCACTACTGTAAGTTCACAATGCAATGATAAAGCAAAACATAGCTTATTTGGCACCCATTCTTCATGACCTACTGCGGACTTCGGAGGAGAGTGGTTTATTGACAAGAGGGCGAAGGGCCCCCACTAAACAATTCTCTTTAGGAAAAAAACAACAGTGAAATTCATAAGGGAATTTGGGTTCATCAAACGTTATTACCGAGTTTTGAAATATGCAGAATGGATCTCAGTTACCATCCTTCGATGATAAGAACGCCCGAGATAGAGCTATCAGTCTTGGGTACCATACGCAAAAGAGATGTGTTTATGATAGCTGCGCAGCAGTTTGCACTTTTCCAAATTTACTTGTTATATCCACAGTATATTCATGTGTATAGGGAAGGACCGTCCGTATATTCGTCTGCATCTGCATTGCACCTTAATTATACCAGACCTGAAGCTAGAACAAAAGCTTAGATCATCCCGCGTGACCTCTTCGGTAGTCAGCGAACTAATTGCAGTCATTTCCGCCTTGTGTTTCATAGCGTCAGTGGGGTGGCATAGAATTGGGTTATCTTTAGCGATTACCAAGACGCCCTCATATCTATAAGAGCACACACCGAAATGCGTTGAATACACATTTGATATACGAGACCGTCAAGAAACACGCAAAAGCCAGTGCGAGAAGTCCCATTTTAGCGTATCAGTGGTTTCCAGGACACTGCAATATTGGCGCAAACAATGCAGCAGACGCTGCTGCAGAAGAGGCCCACGAAAATGAAAACAAAATAAATCTCCTTGTTACCCACAGCGAAATCAGCCTGTTGCTGAGACAGATGTCCTGACGACGTAAACATCTGGTTAGATCTGAAATCGAAGTGTTTACAGTTATTCTTTATAGACCGTAACGATAAGTTGTCCGTTCCGCCAAATTTGAGCGACATAGAAGCTTTGTATCTTCATTGCACCGTCTGCGTCAACGCACAGCATTCACGCGTCGCTTTTTACACGGGATTCAACGCCCTGCTAGCCCGCAGTACCATGGCGGCCACACTGACCAAGACGTACAACACGCTCCTTCTCGAGTGCCCGAGGCACGATGCCGCAAGGCCGAATTAATGTTGTTAGACCGTGTACCTTTCACTCTGAAAAGAATACTTGGCCCAAGGCCAACAATAGCGCTGCAGAAAAGATACCTTGAGGCTTGTAATGCAGAATATTTTTGTAAAAAACAAACGTATCATGTTAGTGAGACTTCTTTATTGTGCATAATAATAAGGTTAGAAATGGGGATTATACATGCATACAGAGGGAGGTCCCATAGTCAACAGACTGTGCAGGGGACCTCCCATTACAAATGAGTAGGATATGTAAATACAAAGCAGCTATATGCAACACACAAGACACCATATTAAGTTAGTCACTATCTAACGCTGTAAAATATTTAACGACACAAATCACTTATTAATATTATGATAACGATCAAATTGTTATATTGAGTGCAAGAATTTACGAAGGTTTGATTTGAATGTGTAAAAATGAGAGAGTATCTTAATATGACACGGTAATGAGTTCCAACGTAGTATCGCTGAAAAATTAGTAGTAAATTTACCATAATTAGTTCTAGGTTTTGGTAGTAAATAGCTGTTGGTAGAAGCGAAATGGGTAGACGTGGAATATGGATACTGGCTGTTAGTAACTATAGGGAATGGGAGTTTTCCGTTAACAGATTTATAAACAAGTATTCCAAGTGAGTATTTATTTAGTTTCTGTAACGATAAAGTGCCGTTAGATCTGAGCAATGAAGATGCTCCCGATGTGTAGCTGCTACGTGTAATGATGCGAATTGGTTGATTTTGGGTATGCTGTAGTGGGGATAAATGATGTGCGGGATACATGTTTCCCCATGATGATATGTAATAATTAATATGCGCGTGAATAAAAGCGTAGTAGAGGGAGATGAGTGTCTTCACATTAAAGAAATTGTGAACTTTAATTAATATTCTAATTCAATATGCTGCCTTCTTTGTTCAGGATAAAACATGCTTGTCAAATTTAGGTGTTTATCTAATAGGACGCCAAGAAACAGTACACTATCAGTAGGATAAAATGCACTGGAAGCAAAGGTTCTTACTAAACTTACTGTTCTTACTAAGGTTCTTACTAAACGTATCGTGGTTCACCCCACTATTAGATTTTTTTAATACCGCAGGTTGCATGGCATGTTGTATGTGTGTAGCTCATGTGCGGCATTATTATATGCGGTGTGTCTTGATCTGTAGATATGAACTTAACTAATGTGCGCGTTTTAGACTCCTTTGTACATTTTCACTTGTTCACGGAACTGTGTGTCTCCTAGTGTCCTTTCCCTTTCTTGTGTGGATAGAACTTTGCCAGTGTTCGCGCTATTTGTCTGTCACTAGCACATACTACTTTTTTGTGATTTATTATTGCTTGCCGTGCTAATAAAAGTAGCCGGCGCCAACCTCTTCTGATTTCATAATAGCAAAAAGAACGGGCAGAAAGAAAACAACGCAACCAACTTTCATATATTTCTCCTATAGTAGCACGTTGAGGTGGACTAGATACATACGTCCAAATGTATACCCTTAGTCCCTTTCAGATCAACTATAACCTGAAGCGTTGGAGTCTGAATGGTTCCTCTATTCTACTGAGTAAAGTAGTATGGCTGGAGACTGAAATTTTGGCCATGCGCATACCTTGTGGCTTAAGCCTAATGCTTCAACTTTCCGCCCTCCCCTATTTTTCTTCCTTTTTATTCTTCGCGGCGTGAAGACATCAAGGTCCTTCGTGATCGACTACACGAACAACCAGTACCTCAAGGATGGCAAGCCGATACAAATAGTGGCGGGCGCTATCCACTACTTCCGTAATCTGCACCAGCAGTGGGGCGACAGGTTGGCAACTATGAGAACTGCGGGCCTTAACGCGATACAAACGTGAGTCTACAAACGTGAATTTACAAAGGTGATACAAATGCCGAGTCAAATAACGCTCAAGACCGTGCGACTGCAATTTATTGCGCAGAGCACATATACAAAGTGTGTGACGTGGCATACATTTTGAAGTTTTTGAACCGCTGGTGCTGAAGTCTTCTATGTATACGTACAAGATTGATTTCTGTAGCGGTGTGGATAGAAGTTTACTGTTTATCAAATTCTTAGTCGACGCATCCCAATCTTTGGTGTGATTGACATAGTTATCACTTTCTTCATTTATTTTTAGCCTTTATATTATCAGTTCAATTTCGCTGTAGGAGAGAGAGAAATGCACTAGCGAAAATTCTGTAGCTTCTACCTCAATCTCTTCACAGCAAAGGGCTTGCAACAGAATAGAACACTCCCTTTTTTTTGTCCTCAACTTTGTGACTTCACTTGGTCCTCCCTCAGTGGAGGGCAACGAACCGAGAACAATCTTTGTTTATTTCTCTGCCTCCAATTTCCTAAAGGGGCCCAGAAACACTTTTGTAACTGATCATAGAATGACCTCATTAGTAAAGGACGTCGCCTCACGAATCTCCTGTCGCAAAAATGTTTGGAATCCTTCTTATCGCACCGACGCGCAGCTTTCTCTTTCCTTTCATCTCCGTTAGCGCACTAGAAGCTACGCAGTGGGAATGGCAAGAGGTCAAGGCCCCGGCCGAAAAGGTTCCTTTCGCTTTTTTTTTTCGGTGCTACTCCCAGTTTCGGCGTGTGCGGCACTCTCTCGATGCGAGAAGGGCGATCGGGCACCTGGAGCTACGTCACTTGCAGAGATCGATCAGCGCACGCGGCTGGCTGACCAGTCTGATCGTCTCACCAACGAGAGTACTCGTCAAGGCTTCCCGTGGTGGCCACAGTATCTACGCTACACAGCCCGCCAGAGCGATCTCGGAGGCCATGCTCAGAAGACGCAGCTATATGCAATCGGGGTGTGTCGACCGGAAGTACAAAGAGCAAATACTTTTAAAATCTTTTTGAGATTGAAGACGTTTATGTTCTTCATTTACTTAATTCAAAACTAGCAATTACAGTATTACTAAAAATGTCCTCGCAATCACGAAATCAGCCAGTGAATATTGTGGCCTTGATTGCTAGCGACGTCGCTGCATGATGACATTAGGAAGAAGAGAGCAAACGAGCAGCTCTTAGGCGCCCGTACCTGAGGCGAGCGTCGGCGTCGTCCCTCGCCGTCTTCGTAACCGAGCGAAAGAGAAAGGATGAAAGCGAACGCGGTGCGCGGATGACCGACGCCGATATAGCGAAGAGAGCGTGAGGAGGAACGCTGAGAAGGAAGGTGCAGCGGAACCATGAGGCGTAAAGCGGAGGAGGAGGGTATGGCTAAAGTGTGAGAAGAAAAGCGTAGTGCTGCGCAAGACGGGCTTTGCGGCGACGATGACAACGAGATGGCGCCACAGGAGCGCGCGCTTTGTCTGTATGCAAACAAAGCGCTGCATGAGCGGAGGTCTGTGGAAGCTGCTTTGAGTGGCGCCCACGCGTCAAGATTAGCGAAGCAGTCGCGCCACACTTCGCCCCGTTTGCAGATCGTCCGCGCCAGCCAATATATCGCGAAATGAACACACGCATACAGCTGCGCTCAAATTTCACATTACGGAGTATCATAATCGTTGATGAATTTTTAAAAATGTTTTTTACAAGAGATTGTAAATTCTCTGCTGCATGTAGTGCTATAATATTTGGCTCCCATGTTCGCAGGAGCGTCGTCTAGAGATTGGCAACGTTTTCTTATCATGATCAGAAAGTGTTTCAAGGCCCCTTTAAACCATTTGTTTCAGAGTACACTCACGCGTCACCAAACATCACTTTTCAGGAACTATTTTGCCATGCAGTGATCAAACAAGTTCTGTGGAAATTCTCAAAGCGGATTAAGTATGGCGAAAAAAAAAAGTCGCATTGTAGCCGAATGCAATAAAGACAACCCTTCGGTTCTCTTCAAGAAGCACACTCAGCCTTTGCCAAAAAATTTGTGCTGCGCTCTGAATGTCTTAAACCTCAAGTATTTTGAAACGGAACAGAACGCATGAATTTTCGGAGATTTATTTACATAGTAAATCGTATGATATTACAATAGAGGCGAAGTCTTTGTGACACAATGTAAAAGCTGTGACTTGTTGCGTGAGTGGGCTGATAACAGGAGGAGATGTAGCAAGACGTTCAAGATAAAACAGTACGGCTGCCCAAATCGGCACCTCTGCCGCTGTTGAATTAAAGTGCACTGTAGGCAGCAGCCGATTTAATGATGGCCTCGTCAAAGCTACCTTGGTCTTCCTTTGTGCTGACTCGCGCCTTCGTCGCTATGGGCAGGTACGTTGAGTGGAGCAGTCACGAACCCGAGGAAGGCCACTTCGACTTCGAGGGGCAGCAGGACCTCGTGCGTTTCTTGAAGTTGGCCCAGGACCACGGTTTCCTGGTTCTGCTCAGGATCGGTCCCTACATTTGCGCCGAAAGGGACATGGTACGTAGCGGCTACGATTAAGCTGTATTTGGAGTGCAAGCAGTCCATAATTTCGTCATTTCTTTTTATTGCGAGTTAAAATATCACGAGACAAATATTTTTCTGCGTTCTCGTTATTCCATTGATTACATTACAGGGCGGACTGCCATACTGGTTACTGTCAAGGAATTCTTCCATCGGTCTTCGTACAAGCGACAAACGTAAACACCGCCCTTGACATATATGCCACAGTTTTTTCCCTGCAAGAATCAATGCTTGACGACAGGTTAATACAAATGAAACGCGCTGTTACACTCGCTATTTTTCTTTTTCTCTCCAGAGTACCTTGGAGCCGTCGAGAAGTACTTCTCTAAACTTCTTCCAATGCTACACCCACTTCTATACGCCAACGGAGGACCTATTATTGCAGTCCAGGTCTGTGTGCCCGTTTTCTTTAACAGCTAGTGTCAGATGTTAAGTGCTCTTCTAGTGAAAGCCTTTACTCCTCTCCCTAACTGTTCTTTCCAACTTTATGCTTAAAAAATAAAATTCTGGGGGTTTTCGTGCCCGAACGACGTTATTATTATGAGGCATGCAATAGTGGGGGACTCCGGAATTATTTGGACCATTTGAGGTTCTTCAACGTGCACTCAAAACAGGGTGCACGGGCGTTTTTGCATTTTGGGCCCATCTAAATGTGGCCACCGCGGCGGGAATTTGCTCCTACTACCTCGTGCTTTCCAACTTTCTGCTATCGTTTACTGCCTTCTGCTGTTTTTCTCTAGTGTCATCTCATTTCCTTTACTTTCCTGTACTGACTTTTACGCTGTAATCTTCTGTTTGGTCCTCTACAATACCGTTCCATCTACTAATGTTCTCTATTGCCCCTTTCTTGTCTTCTCCTGTGCTCTCCTTCTTTCAGCTGTCTTTAAATGGTCTAACTACAGGGTGTGAGCATATAGTATCGCATCTTAGTGGCAAGTTTGTTGTGCAACACCTACAGAAAACGTTGACAACGCAAATGGCTCACGAAGTACACGCAAAAGGTACCATTCGCAACACTAGTGTCTGTCACATCTTTATTTGTTTCATCATGTGCAGGAAGCATATAAGAAGGTTTTGTGCAAGCTACATATTCGCAAATTTTAGCTAAGAATTTCCATCAGTAAGCTATCCAGACAACTCGAAACTAGCTGAATTCCTTCATCGCCAGTTTCTTGCAGGTTGAGAACGAATACGGGAGCTATGGCGCGTGCGACTTTTCCTACACGGCGTGGTTACGGGACCTGGTGCGGCTTCACCTGGGCTACAACGTCATCCTCTACACCGCTGACGGCCCCGCTGATGATCTTCTCATGTGCGGCAAAATTGACGGAGCCCACGCCACCATCAACTTTGGTGTAGGTGCGCGAACACGTTTACATTGCGCTCTACTGTTTATATACAACTGAAAAAATTTATGACTTGGAGAGCGAGACAATAACCTCTGAGCATAGAACTGCAACCATATCCGTGTTAAGAAGCGGAGTTGAGCATCAAAGCGAAAGGTTTCGATTGGTTTTTAAGCTAACTGCACGAATTCGTGAAACTGGCAGTGCCATGCGTATTACGGTGCTGCAAATCTACCAAAACCTATTCCTATTGAGCATCCCTCCACGCGTTCAATGTGTAGTTGCCCTAACAGCTGTTGGATTACTCCTCCTTTTATATGACTATGTTCGGTATATGTGCCGCTTCGCGCAGTTATCGCAGGCAAGGGGGGGGGGGGGGTATATTGTGCGTTTCACTTGTACGTAAATTCATTGTGGCCGTTCTTTCTCCTTGATTTGTCCACCCCCCATTCTTTGACTCACGTACTTAAAACACGTGCGGACTATAAATGTACACGAGCTGCATATCCCCTTTCCTACCCTTCAGAGGCAGATGTGGAAGATGCGTTCAAGGCCCAACGTCGACACCAAGAGCGGGGACCGCTGGTGGATTCTGAGTTCTACACCGGCTGGCTTGACCACTGGGCGGAGTGGCACAGTATGACCAACACTAGCGATGTGGTGCGTCAATTGAACAAGACGCTCAGCATGAACGCTTCTGTTGTCATGTGAGTCCTCATCAACTGACTGACAAACTGGTTGATTAATTGGAGAGTTTTATCCTGTCCTTGTGCGTATTATCTGGTAGCGCCACCTCAGAGCTATTATTCCAGTCACCTATACTACGTTCCACTTGGTAGCTGTTGCAAAGCCTGGGCAGTGACATAATCGTTAACATGCAGTCATTTCTTTATTTTTTCCCATGTAGAACAACAACGCTTTGATTGGACTAGCGTCACAAGATGTCGCTACCAGCGTTGTCACTGTCGTGCACGTCTCAAGTACATGTGGAGTAATACGCATGCGGACAAGCAAAACTGCACAAGCTAAAACCTTCTATTGTTTGACTGCAGGTACATGTTTCACGGTGGAACATCTTTCGGCTACAAGTCTGGCGGTAAGCTGTAACGCACCCTCGACCATATTTCTGTCTACTGTAAAGCTTCCTGATATATGTATTACGTGTCAGTTGGACACGTCAGGAAACATTATTTCAGATAGCAAGAATGTGCGATGCATGGGGCGTGTGAGCTGAGGAGAGAGAAAGTGTCCATTACTTCGCGCTCCTTTGCGAATAGAATTTTGCTATAGCTTATAAGGGGATTTCCCCACCCTAAAGCACTCGCACTCATTAGTGTCATGTCATTAATCATTTATGAACCTAGACTCTAACAAAGACAGGTTAACACTGCCAAATTGACAAAATAACGCGTACTGCGGAACCTAACTGGTCAAAAGAATTGTCCTTTAAGCAGCGTTGTGCACCTCTGCAGCTGTCGTGGTACACTGCCCAGATGTAGTTCAGAAAGCAGGCTCAAAGCTTTACTATACTTACAAAGTTACAGAGGACCTGCGACTATAGCTAGAAACCTAAGCTCGCTAACCTACGATCTGTGTGGAGATAAGTTGATTTCAAAATATATTTTCCGGAAAATTACACTTCATCTGTGCATTTGGCACATGTAAGCTAGAGAATGGGTCTAGCATAAACGCCAGCTTGGTCATTCGAGACTGTACGCGTCTTTCCCGCTCTGTGGTGACTGCTGCGAGTTGGATAGCACGGATCACTTTTATGGTCTTGCCGGCGATTTGCTGCACATCGAAATGTGTTACTTAATGCTTTGCGGAGAATTTAATTCCTACACGATTGTGTGCAGTCTTTCAAGGTTTCTTCAAGAAGGCCGCCAGATTGTCTCTAGATATATATTGCGCCTACCACTTGCGATATTACGTGACAGTGGACGTTCAGGTGTATGACGACAAATTGTATAGTGTGCCCAAGTTAACGTTAGCCAAGCTGTTCAGCGAAACAAGTGATTAAAAATAAACATTTTGCAAAATATAATTTTAAGACCTACGGCGTTCAGTTATCATGCCGCTGACGACCGAACACCGTGCTTCAAATAATTATATCTTACACCATGTTCTTTAAATCATTTTTTTTCGTCGAACAGCTCGGTTAACGTTAGCTGAGGCACACAGTGTAGCCTGGAAGAGGCGCTACAGGCGTAGCTATTGCCGGCCTTGATTGCCAGGCTACACCCGCCTGTTCCAAAATCACAGCCACCACCAACACTACTAGAAGAACCCCGATTTCGTGTTGTTCAGAGGAGATACATGGCCGATTTATATAGTTGTTCGGTAATAAAAGATATGCGCGAGTCGTTTTCACGCGCTACCTCTAGCGTGAGTGCGCAGAAAAACTATCGCAGCGTATTGTTTGCAAAGGGACAAATAACTTTTCAGCGCTATGTAATTGCACGATTTTGAGTTGTTATTTATCCTAGGTCTGGTTTCTTCATCCCGCGCGCAGCTAACACGGACAATGGCAGGTTCTTACCGTGTCCGACAAGTTACGACTACGACGCGCCCATGACAGAAGCCGGTGACCCGACGGAAAAGTTCGTAGCCATCCGAAATATCATCTCTAAGGTACGTGCTCTGGCAGTGGTCGGACTGTGTGCATGAGTCGAGAATAGGGCGAGCCAAAAGCACTATAATATCTGGACATTGTTATTCAAGCGAAGCTTTTAACGCGAGCCGAGATGTATTTATTCTAATATATGACAGTACTCCCGATAGCTCGCGCCAATATGGCTTTGAAAGACATGTGAACGGCTACCTTTCGGCGGAAAAAGAGGGTGGTTTCCCCGAGTGAACTTTTTATATCGAAATCGAGAGAGGCCATCTCCTCTGTGTTAAATTTGCGCTCCAGGTTATCTCTGAGTAAATTGAAGTCTCGCGCAGTGAAACTGTGTGACAGG
Source organism: Dermacentor andersoni (assembly GCF_023375885.2). NCBI lineage: Eukaryota > Metazoa > Arthropoda > Arachnida > Ixodida > Ixodidae > Dermacentor > Dermacentor andersoni. The sequence continues at coordinate 12,346,369 of NC_092817.1, forward strand.
TTAAACCTTTCTGGACTTGTGAAGGCGATAGATAAAAGCAAGAATTATTTTTAGAGGTCCTTTTTAGCGTGAAAACACATAAGGTTGATGTACCACTAGGGACGATTGTCTCTGAATCTGGAACATGTCAGCACTCTGTTGCTCTTTTCCTGCAGCGTCATCTTCAGGTTTTATCTCTAGACGACACTTTCATCGTGAGCAACTGTAACACTGCAGGTCTTAGAATTTTTTAACACTAATACTGACAGAAGCTGTCAGGCCTTCTCAATTGACATCAAATATCTCTTTTATTCTTTACTTCAAAGCCTCATTCTTGAATGTGTTGGGCATTCTATCGACAAATGTGGTTCCATTGCTTTCCAAAATGCAACTGTGGTCTCAGTTCGCGGTATTTTGGAACTCCTAAAGCTTTATTTAGGGTCAACGTACATCCACTTTGAAGGGACACCATACTTCTAAAAGCAGGGTGTACGCATTGGGTCCTACATCACCCCACTCCTTAGTGACTTAGTACTTACTCATTTCGATCGTCTCATACATGCCTGCTCACAGACAAGAATGTTCTTAAGGTCGATGATCTTTTGTGGTTTTAAATTGTGAAGCGCAGGCCATTGAATGGGAAAGTAGGAAAGTGTTGGCTGTGTTCAAAGATGCAATGAGCCCGCTTGACCTAGCGAATGACCTCCCAGTCAATGGCCAAATCAGATTTTTGCTGATCAGGTTTAATCAGGTTACGGTGTAAATGTGTTGGCGTCTGCTGGAGCTATGAACCGCGCGCCAACAAACCATTTCTGCTTTTCAAGTCCGCCAACACTAAGCTCGTTAAACGAGCTCTTGCCACGTTGTGCTCAAAGAACGCTCTTGGCAAATCTTGCCCGCACTGTATCTCAGATGCCTTCAATAATCAAGCTGAAAGATTGCTGAGCGCCGGGTATCCTCAGCAGCTCTTCATTTCGATCGCAGAGGGCCTTCTCAAGAAGATGCGCACAAAGCTGCGAACGTGCGAAGCTCGCGCACACCGTAGGCCGAAGGTAGCTGTGATACCTTACATTCGCACGCTACCGCACAATATGAAAAAGGTGGCCCAGCGTTACGACGTCAAAGTCGTGTTCTCGGCCCTCGCAAGCTGTCAAAGCTTTGCAAGTTGCCGACCCAACGGCAACCCAGCAGCGTGAGCACAGGCGGTCTTTTGCTGAATGCGCAGAAGGTGTAGTCTATGAAATTCCTTTAAGGTGCGGAAAAGGGGGGGGTGTAAGTTGGCCAAACTGGGAGATGTGTTAACGATAAGTTAAGGGAGCACGCAAACAACGTAAAAAAATGCGCATTAAGGAAAAGATTTTCAAGGTTTACTGGTAAGTAATTGTCTGAATTGCAGGGACTGTTCGCCCAACCTGAAAACACTTCCGTTATCAAAGGGTGTAAAACGCGTGTGACACGAGGAATCGCGGAATCTGAACGGATCTCTAGACTTGGGGAGGGATGTGTCAGCGTGGTCTCCATCACGCTTACAGACAAAGAGCACGCGTCACCACCCCTTGATAACCAAGATGGCTCCGTCTCAACATATATGCAGTAAGCGCGGGGGCTCCCCAGGCGAAACCACGGTGTGGCAGTGGAATTGCCGGGGCTACCAGAACAAGTATGGATCACTGATACAATACATCGCTACATCAACAAGACCACCTGAAATCATCGCACTGCTAGAAACGAACACACACGCCCGCCTACCCGGATACGTCACTTATGGCACCGATACAGGGAGCAGCCTTCACACCCTGGTCAGTAAAAAGCTAGTGGCCGTTCAACACCATCTCCAGCAATCCGAACCGCTTGCCATTCTGCTCGAAATTATCCCACAGGCAACAAAGAAAAAGGGTCCCATGTTTGTTCTAAACGTCTACTGTCGGCCGAAAAGCGCGCCATCGGTCCTCAAACTGGTTTTGGAGCAAGCCACGCACGCAGCAGGCAACCATCCGCTTCTAATTGTGGGCGACTTTAATGCAGCCCACCCCCTCTGGGGTTATACGTACACCAACCCCAGGGGAAACATGCTTCACAAAGTAATTGAGGACATGGATCTCACGCTCGTCAACGATCCAAGGAATAGCACGAGGCTCGGCACAAGTGTTCAAAGAGACACGAACCCCGACTTAACCCTCACCAGAAGTATCCCCCAAGCTTGCTGGACCAATCTGGAGGAGTACCTAGGCAGCGACCACGCGCTGCTAGCCACCACTCTCCATGGGCTCGAATACAAAGCCAGGATAGGCACGGCTCGCCTCACGGATTGGACCAAGCTGCGGGAGATAAGAGAAGAAAGAGCTGCGAACGAACAGAGCCAACAGCTTCAGTCATTTAAGGACTGGATCACTCAGCTTCACCAGGATGTGAAGGCACACACCAAAATGCTTGAAACATCCACCACCACTCCAAGCATCGACGCTCGCTTGCTCCACATGTGGGAAGCCCGGCGTAGCCTGCTGAAGCGTTGGAAAAGGCAAAGATTAAATCGCAAGCTCAAGAGGCGAATAGCACTACTCACACAAGAGGCTGCGGAATACGCTACCACGCTATGCCGAGAGAATTGGCTATCCCTCTGCGACAGCTTGAGAGGAAGACTGTGTACTTCCAAGACGTGGAAGTTATTGAGGTATTTAATCAACCCGGCCACCAGCAAAACGGAATCCCACCACAATATGGCCCGAGTAATTCACCAATTTCCTGGAAACGAGGCGGACCTCCTTTTGGCTCTCAAAGCCCAGTACTTCCCCACACAGACATCGGAGCCTCTGCCACCCTACACCGGCACCCCTAACGAGCTCCTAGATGAGGACATTCATCTACATGAGGTAACAGCGGCGATAATGGGCTTGAGACGCCACACAGCCCCGGGAATGGACCAAATTACCAATAAGGCACTTATAAATCTTGACAGCCCCTCGCTAGTAGAGCTTGCCGCTCAACTTAACGAAGTATGGAGGAAAGGAAACCTTCCCGAGGACTGGAAAATAGCCGAGGTTCGTCTGATACCGAAGCCAGGCAAGCCACCAGCCATTGAGAACCTACGACCGATCTCCCTCACTTCGTGTGTAGGAAAGCTTCTAGAGCACATCGTTCTCAACCGGCTACAACCATTCCTGGAGGATTCGGGCAAACTTCCAACAACGATGATAGGATTCCGTCCACACCTCTCAACTCAAGACATCCTACTTCAGCTGAAAGAGGAGGTGATTGTACCAGCGACACGCAACTCCCCCACGGCTATCCTCGCCTTAGATCTTAAAGGGGCGTTCGATAACGTCAAGCACACAGCAATCTTACAGAGGCTAAACGCGCTGGGCTGTGGGGCCAGGACGTACTCCTATATCAGAGATTTCCTCTCAGATAGAAAAGCCATCCTAAAGGTCGGGGACAAAGCCACAAACCCCTTCCATACTGGGCGGGCGCGGCACACCACAGGGCGCAGTGTTATCCCCTCTCCTTTTCAATATCGCCCTAATAGGCCTACCGCCGCTCCTCGATAACATCCCAGGGATCCGGCATGGCCTATATGCCGACGACATTACCATCTGGTCGTCCACAGGGTCTATCGGGGAAATTGAGAACCGCTTGCAGGAAGCTGCAGACGTGGTGAGCGACTATGCTAAGTCATGCGGGCTCAGCTGCGCCCCCCAAAAGTCGGAGCTACTCCTGGTCTCACCGCGAAAGAAGCACACATCCGACTCGCCCACTATCAACATACAACTGGAGGGACACACCATCGTTCCGTCTCAGAGCGTAAAGATATTGGGAATGGTTTTCCAGTCGGATCGCACCAATACAATATTAATTCAAAAGCTTAAAAATACAACAGCCCAAGTTACGCACATGATCCGGCAAATAACAACCAAGACAAGAGGCATGGGGGAGGCGGACACGCTTCGGCTTGTCCAAGCCTTCGTCGTGTCTCGAATAACTTACGCTATTCCATACGCACTACTCAACGAGACGGAACTGAAGAAAATCAACACAATGATCAGAAAGGTATATAAGCAGGCGATGGGCCTGCCAACCAGTACGTCCACAGAACGCCTACTACGACTAGGTGTGCACAACACGGCCGAGGAGCTGATCGAGGCACATTTATCCAGTCAGCGAACAAGGCTGGCGGTTACGGAAGCAGGGAGGTCCATTCTCTTACGCCTGGGGCTCTCTGCCCCTCTGAGCCATCCGCCGCCTCAGACTGTGAGCTTACCCCATGCTATCCGGAGAAACATCACCGTACGTCCTCTACCTCGCAATATGCACCCAGTGCACCACGCAGAGCGAAGGGAGGCCCGCGCCCTGGCCATACACAAGCGATACGGGACTTTACCCTCTACAGCCTACACGGACGCGGCTTCTTACTCCAGACGCGCAGCCACAACAGCCACCGTAGCCGTCAACACAGAACATCGGAGCAGCATTTCGCTCACACGAAACAATCCCTTCCAAGCCGAGGAAGCGGCCATAGCCCTCGCGCTCTCCCAAACAGAGGTTGAAGTCATAGTGACCGACTCCCAACAGGCGTGCCGCAACTTTGCTAATGGCAGAATTCATACCACTACGCTCCGGATCATCAATCAAAAGCCGCCAACGAGATCAGTCATGATCATCTGGGCGCCAGCTCATCAAGGCATTCCTGGCAACGAGGTCGCCAACCACGTGGCTCGAGATCTGACCCACCGAGCCGACGCCGAGGAATCTGAACCCGAGCGCATGCACCCTCTAGTCTCTTACCAAGACATCACACAACACTACAAGCTAACCCGCAGAACATATGCACCCCCACACAAGTCACTACCTAGAGAGCAGGAGCGATTCCTCCGAGCTCTACAGGTTAATACATTCCCCCACCCAACCAGAAATCACCTCATAGACCCTACAAAATTCTCTCCGCAATGCCGCTTCTGCGCAGAGCCCGGGTCCCTCAGGCACATAGTAGGGGGTTGCAGAGCGGCACCATTAAATCCTCCGAACCCTTACCCCACTAACGAGCTTTGGGAGAGAGCCTTGGCCAGCTCCGACCTCGAGGATCAGCAACGGCTGATTGCGAGGGCCCAGGACGCGGCCCGAGCTCAAGGCATTCTGGAATGAGGACGCCTCTCCGAAGCTTCATTCACCGAATAAAAATGTTTATTCTCTCTCTCTCTTTCTGACATATTTACGCACTCGCAGATGATAACCCCTGGCTCGGACAGCATGTATATATTTTTTTTCGTGAACCATTCACAATCATGTTGTTGGAAGTTCCGCGCTCGTCCTTGTCCTGTCTCCGTCCGTGTTTTTCTTTCTTGCGCTTCCACCTTTTCGAACGGCTTGTGTTAAGTGAAAACACAAATTTACACATATTTACGCGACTCGCCTTTCCCTTCTCCATATGACAAAGCTACCGCAACGTCTTCGCCTTTAACCACGTGACGCAACGTCCCGGAGGTGTTGTGAGATGAGACATAAAGGCCCAGACGTACGGCTTGAGTCGGACGAGTTGAACAATGTCCGTAAGAGGGCGATTAGAACCTGGCTTAAGTACGTGCGGGATTTTCACAAGACGCGTCTGTGACTTGGCGCAAACCACTTGACGCATTGTAGCGTGACAAGAGCTTCTCAGAGACGCCGATGCGTCGAGACTGAGTCCCTAACAGTACGAGGGAGTCAGAAGGATAATAAGTGTTCGTGTGGAGGCTATCATATAGCGACTTTAGAGACAGACGCCTGCCGTTGCACGAGTTGCTCACGTACAATAATATATATTAAGGTGTTAGCGTTCTTAGGGTACTTCACGCACTTCCCGGGGGCAAACTATCTATCTCTGTATGTATTGTATCTAACCATTTTTCCGCCTACCTTGGTCTCAGGGTAGTCCGTGGTCTAATGGGGCTGCTCTGCGAGAGAACAGGGTTCGGAATCAGCCGTCGGACCAACTTGGGTCACTGAGTATGTGGCCTATTTCACGCCGACATGGGTCATGGCAGATGCGGGAATGGGTATAGGTATCGCTCTTTGAAGAAACTCTTTGACGCCGACTCGGGGCACTGGGTATGTACCACTAGGTCGCTGCTGGTCTTTAATGTACCTCTTTGATGCTAACTTGGGTCACTGAATTGGCTAGTAGGTGTATGCCGCTCTTCAATGAACGTCTTTGCCAAGTTGGGTAACTAGGTATGTGCTACTGGGAATGTGCCGCTCTGCAAAATGATGAAAAAAAGTCCCTTAAATTTTCACGGGGCTGAGTGGAATCGAGACAAACTCACAAGGGTTCCTCAAAGACAGCGCCACAGATGCACTGTGTATGTGCCGCTGTTCAATGAACGTATACGTCTTTTACGACAACGCTTTAGTGATCTGCGACATGAATGCACTGGGTATGTGCCACTCTTCAAGTCATGGGGTGCGTCTGTGAGTGCGATGCTCCGTCTCTATAACGCACTGTTCCTCGGTCTCCTGCGCTATAGCTTACCTGTAGTGGGTGGGACCGGCAAGACCAACCTCCGTGCCCTCCAATCTGTACAAGCTCAAGCTCTGCGAATTTGCCTTGGTCTTCCCAGATGTGCGTCCACGGCAGCAACAATAGCCATCGCGCATGACCACCCCATCAACACGTATCTTCAAGTCGACACTTTAAGGATGCATATCAGGCACTTCGCCCGACTTCCATCGCATCATCTTGCCTCCCTTCCTGCCGCTCGACCTCCTTCAGTGTTTAGCAAGATTATTGCCGCCAACCATGGAACTTTGCCGTCAAACTTCACGCCTGCAGCACGACCATCTCAACCGCTGTGGTGCCTCCATCCACTCCAGGCTTTTCTTGTTATTCCCGGTATCAAAAGGAAAACGGAGTTGTCAACTTTCGCCCTCAAACAAACCGTGCTTTCAGTGCTACATGAAAAGCACAGAGGACGCATCCACGTTTACACGGACGGTTCTGTCTCCTCTAATAGTTCAGCTGGAGCAGTGGTGATTCCCGCAGAGTGCGTCACCCTCAAGTTCAAGACATCTCACATTACATCATCGATGGCTGCAGAACTCGCAGCTATCCGTGCTGCTCTGGAGTTTATTGTTCACAAATCATCACATTCATGGTCCATCTTATGTGACTCAAAGGCAGCTCTTCAGTGTCTGATGTCCCCTTCCATGCAACTAGTCGCAGAGATCCGACTACTCCACCATCACGCAATCAACAAGGGACACAACATCATCTACCAGTGGATACCGGGTCACTGCGGAATTTCAGGAAATGACAGTGCGGATGACGCAGCCCGGTCGGCTCATAATGGTGCCCAGATTATACCCATACCGCTGTCAAGAACAGATGCAGCCACAAGTCTTCGCTCCCTCGCTCGCGAGCTTACACAGAATCTGTGGAACACCAGTGAATTCACGAACGCATGTCTCCACAGATTGGATCCACGTCTGCAACTCCGCCTAATGCCAGGGTTGCCACGAGCGGAAGCAACACTTCTGTGCCACCTGTGGCTCGGCGTGGCATTCACGAACTCCTATTCATTCCGCATTGGAATGGCCGACAGCCCTACTTGTGATACCTGCGGCTGCGAGGAGACGATTGAACACCTCCTTTGTGACTGTCCCCGTTACGAAGTGCGAAGAAAAGTGCTCGTGACAGCTCTCGCAAAACTGGACAATCGCCCCTTTACAGAGGAAAAAGCTCTAGGACATTGGTCCAGACGGGCTTCGGCACTCAAGGCCTTAGGGGCTTTGTTGAAGTTTTTAAGGACATGCGAATTGTGCGACCGCCTTTGAACGTTGTAGCGCGTAGTTTCGCGTTACTGTGGGAATTTTCTTTTTTCCATTTTCTTTCCTTTTCTTCTTCTTTCTCCTTTTATTGCCTTTACCACTTTCCCCAGCACAGGGTAGCCAGCCGGTACTTACACTGGCTTACCTCCCTGTCTTTCCTCTCCTTTGTCTCCTCCTCTCCTCAATGAACCTTTTGCCAACTCGGGTCACTGAATATGTGCCACTGACTTTGCAGCAAGCCAGGGATCAATTCTCAGCGTCCCCATGGCGCCGGCGAGCACGCTTCTAGTCACGGACCCACTCGACCTCAAGAGCAACCGCCTCGACGGTCCGAATAAATGTTTTCTCTCTCTCTCTCTTCTAGTCTCGGAGGCCACACGCGGGCTTCTCGGTAGTGCAACTACGTGGTGCATCATGTGCAGAAAAGAAAGCGCGGGAGAGGAACCCGGTTGCCGCATGACGCGTTTCTCAGCGTTCGTACGCACTGGCGCGCCATACATTTCGAAGGACACGCAGGCTTCGTGCCGGCGGTGGTAGATGGTGCCGAGTGTTCTTATGGAAGCACGAAAGAGGAGCTCTGCTGCAGTACACGCCTCATACAAAGCTCGTTTTGACGGTGGCAATACCTTGTGTTGTTTTATTGATTGAATGCTAAACCCATTACCGTCGATAGTCATCGTTAGATGGGTTCCGTCGATATTCTTTTCAATTGTCAATTGAGTAGCTGTTTGTTGTCAACAGTGGGTGAACAAGGTAAGCTTCAGCGAGGAGTCAAAGTTTCGACAAGACTTGTCTTCATCGGTGGCTAACGAAGACAAGTCTGCGTGAAACATTGGCTATAGAGTCAAGACTGTTTCCCTGTTCCGCTGGTTGGTCCATTGTTGGCCATTGCAAATCTTCATCTTCTTGTGACGCTTTTGTCTTGTTTGGATTTCGATGGCTGTTTGGATGTTTAGAGCAGCTTCGTTGACTGAAACGGCGGATTACCAAATCGTGAACTCCAGCGTGTGCACCGCATGCGAATACGCAGTACCTTCCAGTGCCAACCACTTCAGTGCCGAAGCCCAAACAGAAGATGGCGCTCGGAAAGATCTGGCTAAAGAAGGTGAGTTCACCCCTGTAGCATCTATTTAGGACAGGGTAGGATGTGAAACTTCCGTATAGGGTACTGCTTTATTTAATTAAACGAGCAGCAGTGCTGTCGTCATGCGAGAAACGTGGTACCTCCGCGCCTAATTCCGTCTGCGCTAAGCCAAATTTTTTCAGACTGCTTTTATTGTGCAAAATTTAACGTGTTCCTGTAACGATGAGGATGTCATATAAATGTTGCGTTATTTATCATTAAAGAATGCGGAATTCGGCTGAATTATGCAGCATCAGACGGGACGTGTCAGCCTCCTGATGTCACAGTGATTGCTGCACGAGCGTCACTTCAATTCCCTGACATTGCGCTGGTGTGATGATGATCGATGACCCACCATAGCTCAACTCGCCAGCGGTAGGCTACTCGTTTTTTTACAACCAGGTCACGTAAAACACCTACATTCCTCTCACTGAGGAACCTACTTGCGCGCTTATTTTTCCCACAGTAAACAAAGAAGCTCATTTTTTATACGCATTGTACTGCTCCACTCACTAAGTTAACTGTCATTTATTGTTCTATTCTGTCTGTTTTCTTCTATAGCTATACGGCTTGGCGGACATTAGACGCCTCTTTGCCAATGCCACGAAATCGTCGAAACTTCCTCTGTCATTCGAGCAGCTAAGGCAGGTAAGGATTCTAACGTTAACGTGAATAACTTTAAAGCACCAGACTACCTAGCGTTTAAAAGTGATGGCGTACGCAAATGCAGATACCGAGGGTAAGTTTCGCTACTTGGTGTGTTGGCAGAAGTTAAGGTTGCACCGACATCAAGCTATGTATCGATGATGGAATGGAACTGGTGACGTTGCTTAATGGAGAAACTAAGCAAGAAGAAACTAACAACGCTGACGAAAGTTGATGCATTACTGATTATTGACTATATTGTTATAAGGCGTGAGGCGTTTGTTTAGAAGGTTCGGCGCTAAAACACTGGATGGGGCGAGGCCGTCAGACCAAAAGCAAATACCTCGTCTTTCTACCCTTCCACCGCTAGTTCACTTCGTCTTCGTGTGTACAAACGTGCCGTTACATATTGCTCCTTGTGCAGACTAAGCCAGCTGGGCGAGTCAGATGGCCTCGCCGCTGGGTGCATCGCTTGGGCATGGCGACATGCGTTACTTGAGTCCGGGCGTCGGCCGTTGGCGGTGAGGCGCGCTATTGTATAGTTCACCATAGGGTCATGCCAAAAGCTTTGTGCACAGACCGTGCTTCCGCACTGGGGTCCACAACCGGGCCAAGTCGGTTCTGGCTGTCATATCTTGCCTTTGATGTATCCTGCGAAGCTAGCGTGCGTAGACGAGCAAGCCTACGAGCCTCTTCGGCACGATAAAATGTCTCAGATATAGAATCATCGTCGGTGGTCGACAAAGGGAGGATGGTGTCTAGAGTACAACGAGGCGGGCGTGCATACAATATTGTTACATTGAACATTATACACTTCGGAGTGGCCGAGTAGCAGAGCAGCAGAGTAGACATGGTGGCACAATATCATTGTCATCGCTGGAGGAGGATTATGTAGGATGATGAGAAAACACAGAGTTCACTTGTGGCATAGGACATGCGCATTCGGAGAGGTGTCGAAGAGGCGTTTGCCCTGCGGTGGATTTATGTTTGCGTTATTCATGATGACGATGGTGATGACACATGATACCTACTAAGAGCCTCTTAACTTTATTCCTCTGAATTTTACACCGGCTTTTCCAAAGGTATTCAGCCCTAGGGTACAGCAAGGGCATGTTTAATCACCGTGCTGCCACCGTCGATTTGAAGGAGATGGGCTGTTTGTCTACGGTGCCGTAGTATCAGCTGGACATCATGTAGGAAAGCAATTTGATTTCATCTGGAAGTGAGAGAAAGACACACACACACACACACACACACACACACACACACACACACACACACACACACACACACACACACACACACACACACACACACACACACGCACACACACACACACACACACACACACGCACACACGCACACACGCGCACACGCACACGCACACACATTATAAGTAAGCATAACAAAGACAGGGTTATCAACCAGAGGTGATCTTAGGTTGGCTACCCTGTACTGGGAAAAGGGAAAAGTGGCGAAAGAAAAAAGGGAACTATATATATATATATATATATATATAGTGACGAAGAGGAAGCCCGATGCACAAATGTATGTACAATTATTTACATGGGAAAAGTTAACGGTAATCGCGCAGGCTGGTGAAAAGGTCACAGCTTCAGTGTGCAGTCTACCACTTCCTCTTCGTCTCTCTCTTGCACGCACCGTCCTGTCAAAATGCGCTGTCGCACAGTCTGTGAAGGCACCACATGGTCATACACAGTGTTAGCGTCCCACTGAGACATACAACGTCACACAGTGCGCCGTCGCAATTTCTCCCACTATCCGGTATCTCTTAAGATACCGCAGGAGCACCGTTATAGCGGCTTGTGCTGATGTCTGCGTATGGACCAGTGCCCAAGAATTTTACTTTCTGTGAGCGGGCACTTGTCCAGCTGGCCTAGCGTAGAGGAGACCGGTGCTCTTAAATGCTGGTTGAAATGAGGACACTCGCAAAGCGTGGAAGTGAGAGTGCGTCAGTGACTACACAAACTGCTATATATTGTTAAACGAATTCATCCTCGTCTCCTCGGGAAAACGCGCTGCATCAATACACTTTATACCAGTCCACGCACGGCAAATACTTCGGTGGCTGAGTGCTCGAACGACATTACAGCAAGCCATTCAAGACATTTATACGCATTCAACCACCATTCACGTCTGTTCCCACATAACTAAAAATGATAATGTTGTTATATTGTATAATGTTGTCTATATTGAAACTATTGTATACGCATATTCTCACTTTGAATGTATTGTTTACGTTATGCTTTGAACCTCACGAGTGGCTTCACATTATGTAGGCCTTCTTGTTGCGTGGACATGACATGCTTAAGCAAAAGACGAGGGACGACAGAAGCAACATAGACAGGCGGCCAAAAGTCGTCCCTCGTCTTTTGCTAAGCCAGAATTCTGGTAATTATTCTTGCACCAACTAGCCTAGCTACGTATTTTATCGATGAAATATAGGATGGCTAGCTGGGATTTGGTACTGCCTTATTAGAAAACTTAGAGCACAAGAAAGACACTGAAAAAAGAGCGCGTGTGGTGTGCTGTGTGTTACTTTTCTTCGCCCAATGTATTTCTTGCGCTCTAAGTTTTTTTAGTAATGATGAAATTTGCTGATGGTAATGATGGCGACAATGATGATGGCAGTGATATGCCTCTCCGAATGCCTGAAACGATAAGTTCGCCACAAAGTTTTCGCCTTTTGCCTGGACCATTCTCGACCGCAGAGTCAAGCCGTGGTACTGTACGACACTGAGGTGAAGTTCCGTCCCAGGAACCCTGCTGTGCTTAGCGTGCCAGGCCTCAGAGACCGAGGATATGTCTACGTAAACGACGTACGTACAAACTACGGCGGTGAAGGCTAATGTCCAGACTTACATACTTGACGCTAAGGTACCAGTTTCTGTAGGATTACTTACAACATCCGCGACCGTGCTAGAGCAGCTGCAGCAGAACGCTAGGCAACTGCGGAGGCTGTGTCCAGAAATTAGGACTGAAAAGTGATAGGTGTTACTTCGCGGAGGATAAGTTCAACACACTACTGCTACAGTTCTTACATAAGGCAGGCCTGCAGCCTTTATTTTAACTGCCTTCGCGTAGCGCGTCGCTAGGGATATCGCAATTTACTGATGAAAAAAGAACGTGTAATTATAGCGAAAAACACATATGAAAAGTGTAGCAGCTTAATTAAATGAGCAATGACACTCAGCACTAATCGGGACTCTGGGTCTCACTGCAGACCTTCAACACTATTAGCTATATAGATTGATCTACTGTGAAACGATGGTCGGAGTTGACGTACATTTACCATCACAAACGGTGCAGCAGATGAAAAATTAGAAATTAAGGGAAGACTAGCAGTACACGTTTCATATCCGGTTCTTAATGAGTCCAATATTCCTGACGGTAATATAATTTGATATCGCGCATATTACTTACACATGCTTTATTATCTAGATTGAAACAACTTGCGAGGTGCAAAAAATACAAAAAGGTATACAAAAAGGTATATCGTTATGAAGAGTGCGCAATACAGATATAGTTAAGGAACATTAGTACAAGAGATGTGATTATTACCGTTATATAATTGTTAGCGTGGAACAAGATTTCGTGTAGTAAAAAAAAGGCATTGATACTGGCAGAAATATAAGACCAAGAGGTAGGGTGGGCATCACAGAATGAATCCAGAAATAGTTGGAAAGAAAGACCAAGTTGCAGAAATACAACAGAGAAAGGAATGGAACAAAAAAAAAAAAAAAAGGAGGAAGCCCGCTCACTATTTGCGGCACCTGCGATTATGAGCGCTTCTGACTATATTTGTGAAATATGAGGTAAGCAAGTTCAATCTGCGGTAACTAAGGAAAGTGGTTTGCAATTTCTTTGCCGAAGGCGCCCGAGTCAGTGATGTTAGCGACGTAATCTGGTGGTCGTTCAAGAGAGCTATGACTCGTGGCAAGGTTGCGCAGTTGTATGCTCTTGTATGGCCAAAAAGGCGCTTGAAGCTACGCTGATTATGAAGGCAGTGGGAAATTCGACATGGTTGGAACAGAGACAGAGTAGAAGGATATTAACTGTAGATTATTTTATGCAACGAACATACTAGGTGCGACAACTCTCCGCGATTATAAAATTTAAAACCATATCGATGACTTTGTGTGAAAGAGTTAAAGGCAAATGTAAAGATTTCAACGATCCTCGCCGAATGCACAATGGACGCTATTGGCCCAGGCTTTTTTATTGCATGACATGCAATAATAAAAAAAAAAGATATGCATTCAGTTCCATGCAATACGCAGGTTTACCGGGGTTTAATTTCGCGCATGGACGATGTGTACGATGTTATGATTCCGGTGAAAGAAGGTCAAAGGCTGACGGTAGTCGTAGAAAGCCAAGGAAGGATTGGCTACGGATTTCTCAACGACACGAAGGTGAGTTGCTGTCACGATGAGCATGTGCCTTTCGTCTATACTGCAGTTGAAGTTGCTAAGCCATCGCACATTCTCCTAGAGCAGTGAAGCTCTTAATGACAGAGATAACTGCGCAGTGGGATATGTTCACCCGAAAACCAAGTGCGCTGGATCAATAAGACACATAATGTCTCACACGTGGATGCTTTTTTAGTGCTGCAAAGGCGCGCGGGCTTCGGGCGTCCCACAAACCCTTTGTGTGAAATGGACTTCCTCGCCGTCCTTCGCAGACAATAAGTGCTATTAATACTGCGCGTTGAAATTTTATGCAGTTTTTTTTACTTTCGCCAAGTAATTCACTACTCATAAAATATGCCCATGCTTAGCACCTTCGTCGGAATGTAAGGCTGAATGACAAGCACAAGTGAGGGATTAGCGCTCAGAGCTGGTGCCCCGGTCCAGAAGCAAGGCCGCGGTAGCAGATTGGGCCGGCTTAGTTTTCGCTTTTTCGGGTTCTCAAACGTCTACTTACAAGGTTGAATCATGTAAATCATATATAGCGAAGCTAATGTCACATCAAGGAAGGAGAAATACCGGAGAAATACTTCAAACAAAAAAAAGGAAAAGAAAGGGAAAGTTGAGAAACCTCAACATTAAAGCTGAGTTCCCACCTTCGATCTTCTTGGGTCGCAGAAACTTGCGGAAGCAGAGAGTGAATAAGTGATCTTGTCATCCAGATTTCTGCGATTAAATTGCGTCTTGCCTGGACAAACTCTCAGACACAGTGACATTTACAAAGGCGAACATTCTCACATTTTACGAGCAAATGGTTCTAGATGTTCTATTTTCTCTTGGGCCTAACTTTGCCAATAATCGAAGTTTACGGGGACGAACCGCACGTAATTCAGCGTCAGGTGTCGCGTTACAGTGTGATACAACACTTAAAAGCGTATGCTACTGCCCCCGTATATTCAATCAGATCTATGCTACATTCTGGTAAAACGAAAAAAAGAAAATAACCAAGATCCAAGTCCGTTCCGCTGTTATCATTACTGAGGATAAAGAGCGCCGGTTAGCTAAACTAAAAAAAAAAATTATTTTTGTAAACGTCACCGTGCTGCTGGTTCCTTTCAGGGAATCATTTCGAACGTGACCCTATCTGGAGTGAATCTGACCGACTGGCAAATGACGTCCATCGACGAGAGAGGACATCTTGACAGAAATCACCTTCCGATCGAAAGCGCACACTCTTCGAAGGCGAACATGCCTACCGGCTGCATTGGCGCATCTACCAATGGACTGGCAATCTACGAGGCCAGTTTTCCGTTACGGGTGTCCCCTCCTAGAGACACGTTCATCAGGCTCGACCATTGGAAGAAGGTTAGTGAATGTCGACAACCGAGCCACACGTACGATGTGCACAGGGTTAATGGAAAGAGTGCATGAAAGTGAGTAATCAGCAAGGTATCTGTCGGAGCTGCTGAACCACGTCTTTTAAAGCTCCCTTTACCTACTTGGCCTATTTGGCCTACTTTGAATGGACTTCGGTCGATCTTGCACAATAAAAACTAGAGAGGGAAACATGGACGACAAGGAGGAGAGTAAAAAATAAAAGTGGAGGAAGAAAGCGCAAGTGCAAGAGGAGAATGAGAGGTCAAGAGGACGTGCGCAAGCTGCGAGCGTGCGATCCTCAACAGACGAGCAGTGCCGTCTGTTGCCAATCGCCAATCGCAACGAAGTTGAAGGTAGGGTACGGATACTTGGAGATGCTACGAAGTTTCAATTTGGATTCTATGATTGGATTACACCAATATATAATGCCGCAGTATCGTTTGACATTGTTATTGGAATAGGGTTGCCAAGTATAGAGTAAACGAAGTCGGTACGGAGGGGGGTAGCTGGCGACGACCGATCCTGTCAGGGTCAGCATTGGCCTGTCAGAACGTGCAATATAACTGTACAGTTTTTTAGTCCTGCCGTGTCACTGTTTACAAAAGGAAGGGGCAGTATAGCCGCCTGACTAACGAGGCTACTATACGGATAGAGGTACGGTGAACGGTTAGGGCTCACATCAAAACTAGAATCACGACAATAAAGAACTTGCCTTTATGCTTATCACAATGCTATCGGACACAAAAAGGAACGCACAAACGAGTTGTCAGGCATTATGAAATGGAGATGTGGTCTATTTAGTGTTATCCAGTAGATGAAAAACGAATGTCGGGACACGGGATATTTACTCAGAAGTCGGGACTGTCCCGCTAAATTCAGGATAGTTGGCAACACTAGACTGGCTGCGAGACAGCCAGATCGTGTGTCTGTTGATGTGCCCATAAGGTTTCGTGATTCGCGGAATACACGGTCATATGCAGCAGCTTACACAAAAAAGCTATCGCTGATCACCTTCGATGGTTTCTGTCCCAAACTAAAATTTCTTAGGCGTTTCCCTCTACTTTGCATGGGTGGCTGTATGGCCGAACAAACTGGACCGATCACGGATAAAGCGCTATCGAAGCAGGGCTAATGCCGGAGACAGTGACGTCAAATGTGTTGACTTGGTGTACCAACCCAGTGATGCCAGTGCTCGAGGTGTGTCCTCCTCGCAACGGTTTTAATGTGGTAATTGTAACGTGCACCGATCCTAGAGGTAGTGCAACATCACAGGCACTTGGATACCTCGTAGCATTAGCCATTAAAATGCCCAGCAGCATACCTTAGTAGGTTTGGAGGGCAGTTATCACTAGACTTCGTCCTCTGATGGTATCTGCCCAACTTTTTTGCTGTCTGTCTCTCTTACATTCCACGCTTTCATTGCGCAGGGTGCTGTCTTCCTTAACGGCTTCAATCTTGGTCGCTACTGGACACCCATGGGACCGCAGCAGACGTTGTACGTGCCGGCAGTGCTCTTCAAAACTCACAATGTGCTTCACGTCATGGAACTTGAGAAGGCGCCGTGTGGGATTGGATCCCGCGGCTGCTTCGTGAAGTTCGTTGATACCCCCGACATCAACGGCACCGTCCCATATTCGTGAAATCAATAAAGCACTGAGGCAACCAAATATTTGACAAAAGAGAACTTTATGCAATACGCAGCGCGGATGGACAGGAACGGCAAGGTCACATGAAGACAACCGCCACTCAATGGATGTGCTGTTCTGTTGCAGAACACAAGGTCGCGGGTTTGATTTACGACCGCGGTGGTCACAGTTCAATGGCGGCGCAATGCTCGTGTTTTGAGCACGGGGGACGCGTTACAGAACCTCGGGCGGTAAAGGTTAATTCGGAGTGCCCCTCTACGACGCCACTTGTATATACTTGGGTGACATAGCCCATCCAGCCATCAATCACATAAACAACAATCTTGCGGAGCCTTCAACTAAGTTTTGTTAGAAGGAGGTTAAGCTATGCAACCACAGACGCAATATTTGATCCCTAGCAAATCAACAAAATAATAAGGTAGTTGACTGGCTCCTCTCATGAAAACTACCTGTCAAGAACAACGCCCAAAAACTTGAGGCCGCACGAGCTACTGGAGCTTAGAATATATATCGTCCCGCTGGCGCTTTGGAACAGAACCCAGATGCCCGTCCCCAAACACACACAAATACGCGTTAAATCTGGTGCAAACGCTGGAGAGGGTCTCAGGGAGCTCTTGTGAAAAGTGGGTAAACAATTTTCAAGGACCAAGGCACATATTCACAGAACTTCTCTTGTGTAAAGCCTTTTCTCATTGGCGACTGTTTGCATGCCTACCAGGCATGACAGACACGTGGAAAATGGATAGATGTGTGATTTTAGCTCATGTACGGAAATAATTAATTAAAACGTCCGGATCCTTTTCTTTGCGTAAGTACACGTTGAAACACACAACAATCTTATGGCAACTTCTCGGCCGGGGACCAGCCTTGTCAAGAATTATTTTACAGGCGCATGACAGCTAGTATTGCTGCAACATTGCGCAACTAGTTGTAAAGAAATTGTAAACAGAATTGACAATTTAAAGCAAGTGGGATGACATACAGTACAATAAAGACTCGCACAACTTCCATATGCGCGACGTGCAGTACACCGCCACGACACCATTGTCAGACGAGCGTTATAACAGATACAAGGGAAACGCATTTCCAGGAAATGCATTTACCCACAGGAGCTATGCCGGCAATGCAATAACGTCATCACAGGAACAAGTTTTTCCATAAGTGAACTATATTAAAGGCCATGATGTTCCATGAATTTACACATTAAAGGCAACATAGCATTGCTGCAACATTGCGTAAATTGCAACAAAGCTGAAGTACTAGTCACAAATGAAAAGTGATGATCACCATCGTCACTATCGTTAAGCGACTGGCAACAGACACACAGGAAAAGCAAGCAGAAGAGACAGACAGGAAGTAGAATTACGTATTCCAGAGAGTAGATACTAACAAGAAATACGTTTTTTCAAAGGCATCCTTGACCGTCGGGTAAATACAGAAAACGGAGACAATACATGGCGCCTTTACGGAGGTGCATTGCACGTCCCGCATGCTGAAGTTATGCGCGTCTTTATTTCACTGTGTACAGGCACACTGTCTTTTGTATATTCTGCCTACAATTTTTTTACAACTCGTTGCGGAATGTTGCGGCAATATTAGCTGTCGGGCGCCTGTAAATTAATTCTTTTTCTCTTCTGTAGTGTGGTCGCCTTATCGCATAAGGGATATTTCCAAATTAGAATCCATTCAGAAAAAAGCTGTTAGATTTATCTATGGCCGTTACGACCGTATGTTTTCATTGTCATCCCACGCACACGACTTATCACTGGACCCATTGTCGTTTCGTCGCACGTGTGACCGTCTAATCCTGCTGCACAAAATAGTACACGGATCGACTAACATTGAAGCGTCCATCTCGCTAACCACACCTACTGCGCGAGTAATCCGACGTACTCACCCATTAAACATCGATCCCTTCGTTCCAAAAATAGATAGCTATAAGTTTTCTTTTTTCCCACACACTGTTGAATTATGGAATAGCTTAGATGGTTCTCTGCGTTCATTGCCGACTAATCAATTCCAGAAAGAACTGCCTAACCATGTTGGTTGACATTTTGTGTTCATAAATTATGTAACCCACCTCTGCTATGTCTCTAAATGAGATAGCAGTATTTGTAAATAAATAAATAAATAAATCTTGATAAAGCTGGTCCCAGGCCGAGAAGTTGCTATGTGTTTGCTGAGTTTTTCCACGTGAACTTACGCAAAATAGAAAAAAAATCGGAACATTTTGATTTAATATTTACGTATTCGAGCTGAAATCTCAGATCAGGCCATTTTTATGCACAATTAGCTTTGAAGAAAAACACCATCAGCGATTATTTTCATCGTAAGCGAATAGCCGATCGATTCTAGAAGGCTATTCACTTTTTAAAAGAGATGACGCTCTTGAGGGCGTATATTTGTTGCAGTGAGGGGTATTTAGGCAGCTTTGTTGTTTCATTGCGCGATTTCGCAAATACGGCCGTTAACATCAGTGGGGGTGCCGGAGCCCACTACGCAGTTATCGGCTCTATTCTCTGCAGAACAGAACGCAGGCGCCATCTTAATCGGAACACTCATCCCGTATTCTAGAACGTCCCTCCACTCAACTCTCTACCTCGAATAAATAAAGTAGATAGCAGCGCCACTCTTCGACAGAAGTGGTCACTGTGCTCCATCCACGACAATTCTTGAGAAGTGTAGCGTCTTCATCAGGGCAGCGCTGTGCTCAACTCGGTGGAATGAAGCAAAAGCTTCGAATCGAGGATCGTTTGTGAATACGGGGGTCACAGTATGTCGTTCCCAATGGCGTAGCCTGGCGGGTGGCACACTGAGCACGTGACAACCCCCCCCCCCCCCACTTCTATCCGGACAAAAAAATTCTGTATTAGTATGTGGCCTGCCCAGCCCCCCTCCTTTCTCCCTTCCCTTTCCCGTCCTCGATCAACTGAGTGCCAATCCACTCCCGAAAAAAAGAAAATTCTAGGTACACCATTTCTGGTTCCATTCCTCGGTATTGAACAAGTGAAGCGGAGGGGTTCGTTCCGACCTTTACCTGACTTTGCTCATGTAATCTGAACCGATAATTCGCGATCAAAATAATAACAGCAATTAAATCATTAATCGATTAACCGACTTGGGCGTCGATCATTCTCCCAGCTCAAGGGTAAGCCGTACAAACACTGTTCACATGTATCTCACAGACGACGTAGCTTCTCCTTTTCTCTGCACATAACCTGCACACGACACATAAACGACAGTCCGCCAATATAGTTAAAGGTCGTAAGTCGGTTCTCCGTCTAGAGACAAGTTATAAACAATCAAAGGGGTATGACTCTATATGAACTTAGAGTTCATGAATTGTTAATGATATTCATTTCATATACAAACAGTCCGGACAGATGAATGCTTTTACTTATTTCAATTAAGGGTGTTTGAACAGCGTTGAATGCAATCCAATCCAAGTATTCGAGAAAAGCGACTTGCGAATATCGAATATTTCTTTTTTTTTTGAGCAAGTTGAATTATAAAGCTTCCATGGAGGCCCTTTTGTAAAATAGGAGACGCTTATTTACGTTTTTTGATGCATGCGCGTAAAGCCGTTCACCGATGGCTGTCAGGTAAAATGAGGGGCTTCTAAATCGGACACATGTGCTTTCATTTGTTTAACGTTATGCCATAGGGAAACAGCCCGTCACTAGATGCACGTAAAATGGGTTCGTTGAAACTGATTTGTGATACTAAAGCACAACGCATTGTTTTAAAGGAATGCAAACACGGTTTCACTGAATAAATATTAGGTTGATTTGCTTAAATCGAGAGCGAAAATTCTTAAGAAGCGAGACATACTCATTGAATGACTTGAAACCATTCAACAAGAATAATCCGCGCTTATGTAAGGAATTGGTGCCTATGCGCCGCAACCTCGGCTCTCCTGCGACACAATTATTCCGAACAGTCATTACTTGCATCGGTTGCTGTCTCTTAGAACGGAAACGCACATTCGACAATTTCTAATAGGGAATTGCCGAACCGAATGCAAATCGAGTAGCAAGGACATTTCGATTTGATTCAAAATTTTACTTTACGACAAAAACAAAACTTTACGACAGAAACAAAACTTGTAAGCAACAGTAGATTCACAAAGAATCTGTTGCGCAACCGCTGTGTGTCGCTGGTTTACTATCATGCAGTCGGCCGTTACGATCGGCTGTCGTTTGTCCGAACACATCTTGCGTGCGAACGCCTCTGTGAAGAGGATCCGGGTCACGCAGCCCCCCCCTCCCCCCCCCCCCCCCCCAGTTTTGAGCTCCATCATTTCTCCTCAACAGTACTCTGAAGCATGATGGAAGTTCCACGAACACAATTTGTCAAAGTTATTCGCCGAACAAAGCTAGCTTCCCAGTCTTTACAATTCAACTTTTATCTGGCTGCATCCAAATCTTTTATAAAATGAATTGTCAGCTATTGTGTCGCCGTCATTTTAGGGGCTTCCACCGACATGCTCCTGCGAGTGTCCTTGGGGTTTCCCATTGTCCTAAGCACCTTCTTGTTTGGGCACCTAAAAAGAAAACACAGTCGCATCATTCAACTATTTTTCTTCATTCAATCAAACACATGCGCCAAAGGAGTGTACCGCGCCAGCCCTGTATACCTTCCGCTCATAACGACTCCCAGTTTAAGAGATTGCACAGCGACTTGATGAAGATGAAGCGAGTTCGCGAATACGTTCGGAGCATTGCCATCTGAAGGAGAGAGGGAGAGTGAACGACTGCCTCGAAAATAAAAAGTACGAACACGTGATCGATAAGATAATATGAGAGGCACGCCACAGTCTTCCCGCTTTCTGTCAACGAAGGCAAGCTCGCCCGCTTGGCTGTGCAGAACGCGTGTGCCGCTCGATGATGAACAGCCATGCCCAGCTCTTTCTTCTTACGCTGGCGTTATTGGCTCGCCCGGCAGCACTCCGAAACGTGAGTACACGAGACGACAACGACTTATAAGCACAGTGCGAGGCTTATGCTGTGCGATTCCGAACATCACTCGATCCTTAGGTCGTGCAGGGCTTTGTGAAAAAAAGCGAGATGTCGATTTATAGCGAAACGCCGATCACACGATGGGATTGAAGTCACATTTCCGGCGCCGCGCGCATATCGTAACCGCAGGCCGTTGTCGTTGTGGTCTGCCATTACGAAATAAAGATATCGCTTGTAGGTGCCATCATCGAACATGCGGCCTTTCCCTCAAAATAATGATACTCAAAGCAACTGTATCACCATTAAATTTTTGTTATAAACAACCAGAAGCAAGAACAACACACTTAATTATGCTTGTAGAGAACACAGCATAAGCTCAATTGTCAGTATAGAGAGGCAAACACAAATAAATAATGAAGAACCAGCCAGGAGAGCTAACTTGACGGGCGCATCGTGTATCCAAGGGTCCTGTAACGTAAAACTATTACAATATGTTTTTATTCCAATCTCCTGATGTCAAATTTGCGTAACCGCCGACGCAAGCATAGGGCGGTGACCCGCTGGGTTGTCTGAACAGACCAATCAAACGCTCTCGTCGTTCATAGGAGGTCACTTTTGTTTGCTTGGAAAACGAATAACATTGCCTACACTGAGCGGCTTGTCTTATCTAATTGGCTGACAAGAGGCGAGGAGCACGCTCAAGTGGAGAGGGATTCGATGGGGCCGAGCCAGTGCACTGAAAATCGATAACCGGATGAAAAGGGTGGGGCCGGCGTCGGCGATTGGTCCACTTTCCCTTACTTAGCTTGAGGTGGCTGGTCGAAAATCGCGGCGGCATGCAACGGAAAGTTAAGAATGCCGCTAAAACGGATCCTCAGCAAAGAAGAGTTGGCAGAGCGAGGTCGTAAACGTGCCGAAAGTGCTCGAAAACATTACACGGCCACGCAAAACGATTTATTGTACTAAAATAAACCCATGCTCTCCGGCAGGTGTGAGTAGCTATAGTGCCTGAGCGATCGGTGGCAGCCATCTTTTGTTTCTTTCGGAACGGGGCAACCTGCGGCTATTCAGAAGCAAATTCTGTTTCTTTCGGTATATTAATGCATCTTTAACGCGTACACGTCACTTGGACGCAGTGAGTTTTCGTGGTTATGTGACGTCGCGTGACAGGGAGGTGAAGTGGGTGCAGCCCGAAAACTTTTTACCAATAGCCGAAGGGAAGGCTAATGGCTAGAAGGCGTCGAATCAGAAATAACTATTTTTCTTTTGTTCTGTCAAATCATGCATAATCAGCGCGTACACGTCATATCAGATGCGGAGCTGTCGCGGTTTTCGTGACGTCGCCTGATAGACTGGTAAAGTGGGGGTGGGCCAAAAGAGTTTTTGACCAATCGCGGAGGGCTGATTGCAGAAATGGAATAGAAAAGTTTAGAATAGTTTTACGTTAGAGCGCCCCAATATGCAAGTAATCTGCTTATAAACGAGGTTCTCGGTTACACTAAGCCGTTCAGCATTTCGGCCAGTCTTGTTCTCAATAATTCGGTGATAAATCAGCAGCTGCATCAGTATCTAAAGGAAAAAAAGCAGTTAATCTGTAGAAAGCCCATGTCATATCTTGTTGAGGATAACGTTTGCTCTTTCTTTTTTTTTTTTGTGGTGTACGCAGACACTCAGGTCTTTCGTGATCGACTACGAGGACAACAGGTTTCTCAAGGATGGCGAGCCCATACAGATCGTTGCGGGTGGCATCCACTACTTCCGCACCCTACCCCAGCAGTGGGAGGATCGGCTGATAACCATGAAAGCGGCGGGACTCAATGCTATACAAACGTGAGGAGAAGTTTATTTTCTGTAGTCTCTGGTTCACTAATATCCCAGAAGAAAAAAAAAAAAAAAGAAGAAAATGAGCTTACGCTCATGCCTGGATAGAGGGGGGATGTCCGGATGTCAGTCGATCTGTCAGAGTCGGTCAGCCGGCCAGCATTCCAGCATGTCGACGCCTGTACGAAAGTGCAAAAGACAAAACTTTGAACGATCAAAAGGCACTGAAGTCATAGGTGCCGCACTGCGTAATTACTGCGCACCTGTCGCAGGTACGTCGAGTGGAGCAGCCACGAACCCGAGGAAGGCCGCTACGACTTCGAGGGCAATGAAGACCTTGTGCACTTCCTGAACCTCGCCAAGAATCACGACCTTCTGGTTCTGCTCAGGATTGGACCGTATATCTGCGCTGAAAGGGATTTCGTGAGTGCTCGTGAGCCCGTGTGGTTGTGTTTACATGGAGTATAAGAAAACAAAGGCTCAATGCGAAGCGCAGCATCGGCAGTTTCTCTTTTAGTGCGTCCCTTTCTCTGTTATCGATATTCTTTGGATTTCTCCAACTTCATTAACCGTGCCATGATTACGAGCGTTACCGTTACACCAGTTGGTTCAACCAGTTTACTTCGACTGATCGGCTGCTGCCCGTAAAAGCCATATATGCTAAACATTTGCACACACTTTATTTTGCAGTTCACTGTGTTCAGTTGCGCGTACACCATAGAGATACTTAAAGAAAACTGCTTAGCTTGTGTGCGCGACCATTTGCGTAAGTACGCTTGATGAAACAGAATCTACATCGGCCTCAAGTTGCGGTTGTCAGGATTGGGGGCTCAATCCCATCGCTCGTAACCCGTTGTCAAGATTGGAGTCCGGCATGAATTAGAAGGTAGCTGGCCCATGCCGTCATCCAACTTATCCACGCTGAGGACGTGATGAAGAGAAGGAGTGCTTCTCATCGAGAACGAGGAATATGGGTTTATTTACAGTATATACATGCAGTTCATCAGTCTAGCATGACCGCGAGAGAAAGTACGTCAGTCTAACACGATTGCTTGAGAGAGTGTCTCATCTCAGTCCAACATGAGTGCTTAAGAAAGTGTCTCGAGCATCCGCACAACAGCCATTTATAAACACTCGGTCCTCCCCCGATTCCAAGGTGGCGGAAACGTTCGTCCAGTCATCGTAAACACGCCGCCTCTCCGCGGGACGGTTTACACACACACACGCACGCACACACGTACGCACACACACACGCACACACGCACACACACACACACACACACACACACACACACACACACACACACACACACACACATGCACACAGGTTCACGGTCCGAAACCGACAGCACGCGTACTTCGAGAACTCGGAGCGGACCCTCGCAGTGCGCCCGAGTAGCCATTGTCTTGCGTCTTGGTCGGCGCGTGGGAAGGGGCCTCCGACGACGTTCCCGCGCAACTCCCCCACTCATAGCAGATCAGGTCCGCGTTGGTGGGTTCGGTAACAATAGTTGTGACTCATTCAGTCACAATGGCGATTTAGTGACGCCGTGGCTAGAGGTTTGGGGCGGCACTCTAGGAAACGTTGACGCCCGTTGTCGCAACTGGCTGGCAACACTTGCACTTCAGCTGGGCCGTTCTTAACACGGTGTATTCAGCCGTTCAGAAAGGATAGTCGTGCACCCGAGCTTTTACCCGCGGCTATTTCATGTCATGCTAGAGTTCGAGGTTATGTTCGTTTTCGATTAACGATTAGCTGCAACGCTGCCGTAGTAACTTCACAGGCTGAGACCGACATCAGCCCGCTGTAGGACGTTCTCTGCAATCTAAGCACCGGCGACGATTTCCTGAAGCAGCATTGGCAGGGAGCAGGAGGAACGCACGGCGGGCAGAAATTCGTTTTCGTGCTCTTTAGCAGCGCGAGTCTGAGTTTCGTAATTTCACATGTTCGACACCGCGCATCGTTCCGTAAACTCAGACTGGCCTTTCCTTAACTATTTGGTCTGAGCCTGCTGGTGTCGAACGGATTGGTATCGATAGAATCGATGTTATGCGAAACATTTTGCAAATAGCTGACTCTTCAGCACTGTTTGGGGTTCCGCAAAGCTTTACCAGGTGGACCAATGCGTTTGTGTAAATCGAGTAGTTGCGTGTGTGATGCATGTATGTGGGACGACTACAGCGAGACGACGACCACGTTGACGACGATCACATGACGGCAACGGCACGATTTCTACTGTGGCTGTTGGATGCAAATTTATACATGGCGATTGTTGGGTTTTGTATAGGTACTGAACGGGCGTTAGCGAGACAAATATAGGTTGTGACGTGATCGGCGGCTAAGTGTTATACAGTCTTACGTACTTACAAAAGAAAAAGAAGAAACGGGTACCTCGGTTCTCTTTCCTTTCGTATGTTTATGTCACGTGGTCTATATTAAAACGACGATGGCATTTACGCTCAGGTGGAGAAATGGCAAAACCTGATCAACCTGGGCTTATCACGAAGGCGATGCAACGTCGCACAGTTTCAGTCTATCGTTGGCTGCTACGAAGAAAGTACTGAAGAATGTGTTCCGATCCCGGAGACAGTGCCGCCTAACAGAGCGTCCAAAGCGTGAGCTGTCGCGAGGAAAGAAAACGAGAAAGTGGCACGAGACGAACACGCGAAACGTCTCAAAGAGCTCTACAGTTGGATTTGACATGATATGAGTATACGTGCGATCGTGGCTTAGTCTGGGACAAGTGCCCTGAGTTTTGCCATGGGAAATGGGACGTCGCACCAAGAATGTTTTTGAACATTAAATGGCAAGAAACACCGACAAAATACTTAGGAGTGCCCCTGCAGCACTACTCTGACAACGAGCCTTATTGGAAAAAAACAAACAGAGGTGTTACGTGAGAATGCACAAAAGTGGAAAGGTTGGGATAAGTCGATTTGCGCACGAGCCACGACGAGCAACTTATTTCTCGTAAGCAAGCTATGGTATGTAATGCCAGTTTTCCATTGCAGCAGGTTAAATGTACGAAAAATGCACAGAGTGTTTGCGGTCTTTATTTGGAGCTCTCTATGAAAAAAAAAAGCCAAACAAATCTGTTTCAAAGAGGGAGTGATGGTGGGCTTGGTTTAGTGCATCTGTATGTGAGACAACACGTCAGTCGATTTGTTTTTCTTAGAGATGTAGATGATACCTTTCTCAGAACTATGATTCAACTGAGGCTCGGTAAAGTGCTACCGGAGTTTGTTGTGTCTTCGGTGTGTCAGCAAGAAGCAGTACGGGGATACCTAAATGAAATGGTGTCATCTTTCCGATTCTTATCGGTGCGTTTTTCTTTGCAATATTTTACTGATGTGTCACGTAAAAAACTGTACAAGGACCTTGTGGATGTGTTATTTCCTGTGCCATTGTACCGTGAATTATAGTGTGCAGGCAAAGGAAAGATGTTTTGTAACGCGTTAAAAAAATGCTCGTTGCGCCAGGGGTTAAAACTTTTTTGTTTAAGCTGCACAGAGGAACCTTACCCTTTAAAACATGGTTAGAAGAAAAGGGTTTAATTGTTCCGTGGGGTACTCATTGTTTGCTATGCAAAAAAAAAAAAAAAACAGAGACAAGTGAGCATGTGTTTTTAGATTGCTCGGGTGGAGTGTTTTTCTGGGACATCTTACAGAGACCATTGAAAAAACAGTGCCCATTAAGTCCGCATGGAATCCGCTATCTCACGGTCGAAAACGACGATGGTGTGCCTTTTGATCTGATTATGCTCCTGGGCCTGCTCAGTATATGGCGAACCCGGACTGCTGTACACAATGCGGGTATCGACGCTTGACCAGTTCACGAAGATTTTTGCGAATCTGTGTCTCATTTTGTCGAAATGCAGAAGGTGCAGACGTATCTACCAGAGTGGGTTCCAAGATTAGAAATGTTGTTGCACATGCCGTAATACTGATGAATTGTAGTCAGCAAACAGCTGACGGTTCTCGGTACTAGGATCTTGTTATTCTGTTCTTCTGAGCTCGTAAACTCTTTGTCAAGCGAGGCAATAAATAAAAACAAAAGCGATCGTGGCTTAGTGGTTAGAGCACTGGACTGCTTTGTTCGACGGCAGTGGCTCAATTCCACTGTCTGTCATGCTTCTTTTTTATCAGAGAAGTCCGAAGTATGACGAGACAAGGCAGACCGACCTACCTACCACGCTACAGTAATGTGCCTAGAATGAGCCAAAGAATGTTTCACATTAAAATTATACAGATCTGACGCACAAGTTGGGATCTGTGAAGCGAAACTTCCGTGAAGCAGTTAATTAAATGCTCTGAAAGTAAATGCGGCGTGCACAACTGTCTTTATTTTCATAGTTTTTAACGTGTAATCTCATACAATATTAATGTTCGTGCGCTGCGCATGTCAACACTTTTTTGCCATGCAATATTTATCTTTATGAACTACACAGTTCACAAGGTATGCTGAAATGCTGACAGCATGCAATTCATGCGAATCCACACAGTCACACGTTGATGGAGTGATATCACGAGAACAAAGGCGGTGTTTGATATTTTTCGATGAAAGAGTGACGAGGAGAGATGCATGGAGAGAGATGTACGACTGGAAAGAGCATGGTAAGATTGAATATTATTCGACTGTCTTATTCAACCGCTTTAGCCAAATGGAAACTGGTGCATCGGCTATTGCATCAGCTTCCTCTCGCGCGCACGTGCTTCGTGACGGCAGTCTCCTGGAAGAGCTACTTGGCGTTAATTGGCACGAGAGAAGTATGATTGCGGTGGGGTCCTAATGTTTATGCTATAAAGAAAAGAAGTTTTGGCCTAATAGTTAGATCACCGGGCTGTTGTGCTGGAAGTGGTTCATTCCCATATTCGGGCACGTATTTTATTACGTAGTTGGTAGCCACGACGATCCACTTATTTCCGAATGTTGACGTCAGAGAGGGTTCCAATAGGTTCATTCCCATTTGTTCGAACGGTGGGCAAGGAGGTTCGATAGGCTATGGCAATCCCGCTGGCTTTGTAGGTGGTGTCTTGCGTAGCTGACAGTCTCAGCGTGTCTTGGCATGCTGGGTGACGTGGCGGTCAGGCGCAGTCAGCATATATACTCGTCTGGCGTCCTCGCGAACGTTCGGGAGAATTAGAGGTGGCTTGCCGTTGGATAATTATACAGGGCGTGCAGAACCTCTGGCCGCAGGACTGAGGGCACAACGAGAAGGTTGTTGGTGCGGACTGGTGAGAAGCTTTTCTTTACGAAGAGGTAGTTTTGTAGCGAAAACGAATATAATCCATGCGACTGTAGGGTCAAAGTCGGCTTTGCCTTCGAAGGCTTCGTAAAGTTTCGGATAGACTCGCTGCTGTTCGCCGAAGTCGTCTACCGGTCGAGTGCCCCGGCAATGTATACGTGACCAATCGTACATTCCAGCGTTATCTCTAGTGCTCGCGTACGTCCTGAAATGTACACCCCTATTGGCGTCGCGCACGCAATCTGCAGGGGGCCCTATAACGTAACACTATTCCAATATGTTTTTCTTCCAATTTCCTGACGTCAAATTTCCATAACCGCCGACGCAAGCATCGGGCGGTGACTCGCAGGGTTGCCTCAACAGGCCAATCAAACGCTCTCTTAGTTTATAGGAGGTCACTTTTCTTTGCTTTCAAAATGAATAACATTACCTACATTGGGTGGTCTTTCGTTTTTAATTGGCCGCCAGGAGGCGAGGAGCACGCTCACGTGGTAAGGGTTTCGCTGGGGCCGAGCCAGCGCACTGGAAATAGATAATCGGATGAAGAGGGTGGTGCCGGCGCTTGCGATTGGTCCGCTTTCCCTTACTTTGCTTGCAGTGGCTGGCCGAAAATTGCGGCGGCATGCAACGAAACGTTCAAGGGCCCCTCACCAGGCCACATAGAAAATTTTGGTTATATGCTAGAAGTTGTTAGGTGTCCTCTAGGGAGCGTTCTGCTGCAAAAAAAATTTTCAAATCGGCTCATTAATAGCCGAGAGAGAAATATTTCGGTGCCACGAACTCATGATTGCAGGGGGCAAGCTCCACTGCATCGCCAGACTCTCTCTCTCCACTCGACCCGTCTAACGAAAGCGAAACCTTCCCTGCGTTCTCCCACGCCGGACCTCGAGGATCGCATGACAATACGTCACGGGCCCCACCTTCACTTTCTTTTTCCTCGCTTTCATTTTCTTTCGGCGATGCGCATTTCCGCTGGCGGCGTTGCGCGCGAGCTGTTACCGTTTCGCACAGCGCATGATTTTGCACGCTGTACGCATGGACACATGACTAGTGGTATAATTCAGTGATACACGAATACTGAGGCAGAAAAAGCGGATCGCATGGCATGATCACGTGATGGAACACGGTAGAACATGGCGTAGTTTTGGTACCGGCGCACGTGACTACACGACGTGGGAACAAGCAGACGAAACGAAAGTACATCGCTCTTTCTTGGGTGCGAATTAAAACAAAACAGAAAACACATGGACATTGCATTTGTGTGTTTTATCATTTCTCTAAACTTCAATTCGTCTATTCCAGCAACAGCTCACAAATAACAGATGTTGCCTTGAATAATTCTCGAGGTCACGTGTCACGATGATTGGCGTCACAATGCGAGCACGAGTACGCAGGCGCCAGTACACGCGTACGTCATCCTCCGGGTTGGAGCGCGGTGGCCGCGGGGATAAGGGAAAACGGTGTTCGGATTGAAATTTCACATCTTTGTGCTGCGCGTAGCGATGTAATACTTTGCAGACACGATTGTTATCGCGCAATGTATGCTCTGCGCTTGTCAGCTCAAAATGGCCAGACCTGGTGAGGGGCCCTTTAAGAATGCCGCTAAAACGAATCCTCAGCAAGGAAGAGTTGGCATAGCGAGGTCGTAAACGTGCCGAAAGCACTCGAAAACATTACACGGCCACACAGAAAGCTTTATTATACGCAAATAAACTCATGCTCTCCGGCAGGTGCGAGTAGCCATGTGCCTGAGCGATCGGCAGCAGCCATCTTTTATTCCTTTCGGAACGGGGCAAACTGCGGCTATTCAGAAAAAAATTCAGTTTTGTTCGGCATAATATTGCATCTTTAACGCGGTCACGTCACTTTGACGCGATGGGTTTTCGTGGTTTTGTGACGTCGCGTGACAGGCAGGTGAAGTGGGTGCAGCCCGAAAACTTTTGACCAATAGCCGAAGGCTAACGGCGAAAAGGCGTCGAATGAGAAATAACTCTTTTTTCTTTTGTTCGGACCAACCATGCATAATCAGTGGGTACACGTCATATCAGATGAGGAGCTATCGCGGTTTTTGTGACGTCGCGTGACAGACAGGCGAAGTGGGGGTGGTCGAAAAAAGTTTTTGCCCAATCGCGAAGGGCTAATTGCAGAATTGGAATAGAAAAGTTTGGAATAGCTTTACATTATTGCGCTCACTGCAGTGATTAGACTTGCACGGACAATGGCCGATCGTCCAGTCCTCGCAATGTGATAGACACTGTCTTTCCGACTGAAATCGATCAGAATGGCACTATATATGTTAGATTGAAGACCGTCCCCATCGATTGTTGGCCCACAAAACTGTGAAGACTTCTGTCTTTCTTGAGGGCGACTGGCCTATGAGAACGCTTTTGACTTGCTCAGGCCCTCCACGTGCGTGCGCGAGCTCCTCACCGCATCTTTCATCCCTCTCTCTCTCTCTCTCTCTGTCACGCATTGCCACGGAGCAGAATTAGTGAAGCATAGGTGTATTTACAAGTATATACAAGTTACAGCAACGCTACATGCACAAGATGGCTGCCCGAACCAGCCGCACGCCCTTCTCGGCAAATCGTCCTCTTTCTTTATAGTCATACTATGACTGTGCCCCACTGCACCGTAACATCACGCCCCGTCAGAAAGCCGCCGCCTCAGTGCTAGTGTTAATAAGGGCGAGGTCGCAGTGAAGTAGGGTTTCAGCCTAGAAACGTGGACGACATGGGCAGACGATGAACGATAGTCCAGCGGGGATACTTCGTAGTTTACATCGTCGAGTTGACGCAAGATCTTACAAGGCCCTATGTAGCGCGGGAGAAGTTTTTAGGAATTCCGATGCGGCGGCATGGTGACCATAGAAGAACTAGGGACCGAGGGGAGAAACGAACGTCTAAGTGGTGGGTGCCGTATCTCGTCTTCTGGGCAACCTGGAAGGCAGTGAGCCGTGAGTCGGCAACCTGGCGAGCTGAGTGAGCCCTAGTGAAGTCGCAGGCATACTCAGTTGGAATGTTGGTCGTGGGTGGAAAGAGTATCTCGAAGGGCAAAGTTGGGTGGCGGCCGAACAGCAAATAAATAGGAGAAAAAACCAGCGGTCTCGTGACGGGAAGAGCAAATTATATTTATAAGCAATTATACGCAAATGTTATTTACGGTAACGTGTCGTCCCAGTCACGTGGTCCGGAGAAACGTACATAGGATAGCATCTCCGTCAACGTCCGGTTGAGCCGTTCAATTAGTCCATTGGTCTGAGGGTGATATGCGGTGGGTAGTTTGTGTACGGCAGAACAGGAACGAAGAAGCTCTTCAACAACGCGGGACATTAAGGTGCGGCCGCGATCAGCGAGCAGCTGCCTCGGCGCGCCGTGATGTAGAATGACGTCATGCAGAAGGAAATCCGCAACGTCTGTAGCGCAGCTTGTTGGCAATGGTCGCGTGAAGACGTTACGCGTCGTAGTCTGTCGCAACAGCGACCCACTTGTTGCCGGTTTTCGACGCTGGAAAAGGCCTATAGTAGATCGACGCCGGTGCGAAAGAGTGGTTCGGCTATAGAGATATTGCGCTATGTTGTACCAATGTACCTGATATATACCCTTTTCGAAGACGGCGCGAAATTAATGCACCATCACGTCTACTTAGCTAATTATATCGGCCGTTTCTTTAACCGAACACTCGATTCTCTTACATTTAATCTCGTAGCCATCACAGATGCGGGACAAGGTTTCACAGACCAGGGGCCGAATCTTATAACGGTTCGGAATACAAACCGTTCGCTTCGCCGCTTACGTCACTAAATGTGCCACTCCCAAGCAGGTGGTGGAAGAAGGGGAGGACGCGACCAATAGATTAGAGGGTGCCACCTCTGAAGTGTACGTCATTATATGACGCGCTAATCGAGGAATTGCAGAATGTTTCTGCTTGGTAAATAAATGTAAAATATAAATCAAATATTATACGCCAAGTTCTGAAGTATAATCGTGTGGTGCCTGGCGTTTACGCAATGCAGAAGTAATTTATCAATCTCCTTCTTTTTCACTCTCAGCCGACAGGCGGTATAGCAAGCGTAAATACATTACGCTTGCAACACTATGTCGTCTGTTACCTGGAGCTCGCACGATGCACGCAACAGGAACGCACTGCCAGCACTTTTAAGTAGCGAGCGCGACAAAACCGTGAACTGATTCTTAGGGACACCTTTACTTGCCGACTATATCAATTTTCCTTCTTTTTTCGCCCTTCGTCATCGGCTCGGACTGGACTCGCTCGCCGCCGCGCTGCCGCTATTCCTGCGATCTGTGCCCCACGGCGCGTCGCGAGATAAAAGCAATGGAACTTGAAATCAAACATTACGATACACGGGCCCTGCATTGCCTGCGCGAAGTAAAATCGAAGAGTGTGGTGCTGACGGTGCGCGCTGTGCGGTGAAATTGAACAGTGTTGCACTCCCGAACTAGAAAAAGAAGGGCAGCCAAATAAGATATCTCCACAATATCTTCCCATCCTGACTGTATGGTTTCATCAGCCGAACGAAGGAAGCGTTGAACCAGCCTAGTTTGAACCCTTCTGATTGCTGAACGGCGATCTGCGTGCTATTCACGCTGGCGATAGCACGGGGAATTCGATCTCACCTTGCAAATATCCCCTTGGCACTGGCTTTTAAGCGGAGGTCATGGGAAAGCTGACTCTGCCCTTCTACCGGCCAACACAGTAAGTGCGAGAGCAACTTTGTGGACAGTCTCGGCAGCAGTGATCTAGGTCATTCCGACCTCTGGGAGCTGCAGGCCGGTGGCTATGAACCGCAGCGCGCAATATTCTTTCCTCTGCGTGGAATGACCACTGGTACGCTTGCACCCGAGTCTCCTCCATTCGATAGCGTAGCCTGCAAAAGGTCTACTTAGAAAGCCGGCAGGGGTGGTGCAACTCATTATCCTTCATTTCTTCGAACGCGTATCGCACTTCCAGCCGTGGTTGATACTGAAAGAGTAACGCCGCCACGCCAAGCAGACGACGAGGGCAAGTAATCGCCTCCGAAGCAACCAACGCACGCGCGAGCTACGCCCGCGTGTCTCCGGGGTCGGGCGACCGGCGCGCGTGGCCAGGGTCGCAAGCCCACAGCCAAGCCACAGCAACGGAACCCAAAGCGGACTACCCCTTCGCCGGTTCCTACGACCGGTTCGCTTTGAAGATGATTGACAGATGCGTGAAGCATTCAAAAATTGCGATACCGCCCCGCTGCCTCTGACGACCTGTAACGTAATCAAAATTCATTATTTCCTCGAGTGACGGCTCGCCGCGACGCTGACAGATCCTCGGAACCATATACCCGTGATATGGGTCAGATAAGGTGGAAAATAACATAATGCGAGATGGCATCCATCATCAATCCCTGCAATAACCTTGAAACTCATAGGCAATATGATTGTTACCTGTTAACTCGCCTGGTTTTTCCCTAATTGTACAGCTCTTCTCGTGCAAAATTGCCAACTGGAAACAAGAGTCGCAAGGATTTGAGAAATTGAGCCATCTACTAAGGGAGAGAGCCAAGGCAACAGCCAAACAGGAAGGAAAAGCGAAAATTAACAAATGTAACCGTTGTTTATGAAAATATTCATGGATCAACATCTTTTTATTTAAAAAGGAAGTAGAGAAAACGCCGCCGGAAGTGGAAGACAATTCCGTATGTTCTGAATGAAGCTTCTACAGTTATCATTCGAGCCGCTTGTTGCCACTTCTCTGCTATGCTTATGTAGATGTTTTTCTAACCTTCCGCGGTGGGCGCAATACGTGCAGCGTCGTAGCTTCCTGCGCCATACTCGGTTGTACGCGACTGGCGGCCACGCATCGTTACGTAACTTCCCAAGTAACAATAAGAGTCGGTTGTGGCACTTAACTTGTTAGAGCAGTAAACGAGGGATCCAAAAGAACTGTGATTGTTCTGCGAATATATATTTCTGTATATTTCTTCCAGCGATAATTCAAAAAACGCTACTATAGTCGGATACAATTTAAGAGGAAGCTTAAGCTCGGGCCAAACTCAGAGGCGGCCTATTCAAATACACGTAAAATGCTAAAAGGTTTTTCTGAGATAATCCCTGGACCGATCTTAATGAAATTTATTGCATTTGAGAGAGGCAGTTAAATTCTAGTGACTGTTTGAAGCGGAATTTCGATTAATTGTCTGAATTCTGTTAAAAATATCTTCAAATATTCGACAGTTTGAAGAAATATAAGCACGAAGTTTACAAATCCATAGCTCTGCATCAAAAACAGATCTCGCGGTTCTGTAAACGGCATCCATTAGACCATTCAAAGCGGACAAATTCGATATATCATTTTACATCTTATGTGAATTGGTTACGTTGTTTACAAGGGTTCTGCAAAAGGTGTATTTCTATATTACAAAATTTTTTGAGATTCATATGTAACATATCACTTTTGTCCGCTTTAAATGTACTATTAGACGCAATTTACAGAATTGTGATATCATTTTTGGTTGCCGAAAGGCAGAGTTGTAAACTTGATAGTCTC
The DNA here is from genome assembly GCF_023375885.2 of Dermacentor andersoni. NCBI lineage: Eukaryota > Metazoa > Arthropoda > Arachnida > Ixodida > Ixodidae > Dermacentor > Dermacentor andersoni. The sequence goes on from NC_092817.1 coordinate 12,381,922, forward strand.
GTTTTCTGAAAATTTTCGATTTTTGATAATTTTTAATAACAAATTGACGATATAAAGCGAGAATTCGAAACCAACAGTCACTAGAGTTTAAGTTTTTCTTTTAACTGCAACAAACCTCGTCAAATTTGGTGCAGTTGTTGCTGAGAAAAACGAATTCTCCTTTTACGTGTATTTAGATGGGAGCACCCGAGCTAAAGCTTCCTCTTAAGTCGGCAATGAAGCCCCGCCCACGCCCTCATAACTGCCAGCCACTGTTCCTCCGCGAGGCTGCAGATAATTCGTACTTCAAACCTCTTCTGATGCCCAAATATAGCGGTAACTACAAAAATAAAATTATTAGCGCGTAATCTTATACCTTTCCCCTCGCCTATTATAGTGGAATGGCGAATGTCTAATTCATTATTGAACTAAAATAACATGCTTGCTTCGCTACAACTATTTGTTGTGAAGTTTCATGAGTAAAACGGGTTCAGCAGTGAAATGAACTGCACAGCAGACTTTTGAAGAGTGAAATGCTGAGACTTGATACATTTTGTCCATGTCTGTTGCACGCTTCAGTGTTTCCGGCGATGAAAAGTCTTTTGAAGAGCAGCAGACGCTCCGGAGGTATCAAGTACGACGCCATATTGAAAAGGCCGCATGACGACGACTTTGTTTGCTTCTGTCATTGGCTGGCGGAGTAACAGAACTCCGCGCGGTCCGTGTTCCTTTGTTGCCAACTACTGTTTTTAAAGTTCTATTCGACTAAAGTAATCTTTATTTTTCACTTTCAGTTCTTTACTTGTTTTTGTCAGTGTTCTTCCTGCGCTTCTTTCCTGCGCGATTCCATTTGGCGCGGTTCTTTGTTTGCCATGTAAAGGAGAGGTGTATCGCACAGGCATACCTGTAAAATACACCTTATTTCAATTCTCTTTTGTGGGTTTACGCGTTTTTGTGGCGAATGGTGGGCATTATTCACATTTGTACTAGTAAAGGACCCCCCCCCCTCATTTGCATAGAAATGTTACCTTGGGTTAGCGCCCCCCCCCCCCCCCCCCAAAAAAAAAAAAAATCCTGGGTACGTGCCTGCACTGTGCTCTTATTGTTGTGCCTTTCTTTTTGAATGCTGCAAGGCCACTGTTTGGGGCTCGCGCGGGCCAGCGCGTCTTTCGTCTTTGAGCTTCAGGGCTTTGCAGTTCACCGCAGCGGTCGTCGTTGCTGCCGGGTCTGCCATAAGGGCTCGTTTTATTTTCCTCTGCTCTTTCCCCGACCCTTCAAAACTGCCACCCTGCTACGTGAAGTGTTTTGCGGATCTGTTTGAAAATGGCTAGGTACTGGTACTTGAGCGAGGCATCCTGCGATACGGCTGCTAAACGAGTCCTGCACGCTTATTTACGCGACTGAAGGCAGACAAACTCTGCGCTTATCAACCACCTGCCTGGTCGGTCCATATCTCCTGTCCGGTCAGCTTATCCGGTTCGACCAATGAGTTATGAACCCCGTCGAAGGTTGCGGCGGTGCCTCGGAGGAGGCGACACGGCTCGTTAAATGTCAGACTGCGCACACGTAGCAGCTGCGCGTCTCGTTCAGTATTTTACCAAATACGAGAAAATTACTCGCGGCTTCCTGCAAGCTGCGCAACGTGACCGTGACTTCTGCTACTTAAAACAGACAACAGATCTATAGCTCAAAAATTTTCTTCTGCTGTGCTGCTTTGAGCCCCGAGTGCCCTTGTTACGAAATCGGGGGTCCGAGCAGTCCAGGGCTGGTGCTGTGCCGGGTGCCAGGCGAAAGAGAAGTCCGGATGGACGAGAAAATAAGCTTTATTTACAGGAATTTACATGATGCGGATCAGAATAAAAAAGTCATGAGAGAGCGTCGTGCACCTCACTTAAGTAACAACTCGGTTCCCCAGGACTTTCCTAGTGTTCTTTCACTGCACTCCTCGCCGGCAGCGGAGACGGAGATTTTCCGTTCACCCGCTCGACGTTGTCGAGATGCCTGGTCTTTGTAAGGTACATTAACACAGAAAGTTGGACAAGCTGGTGTTGATGCATTAGTTGCGACATAGTTTGCTGTGACAACAATGTAGACGAGTTACAACAAATGAGTGAGGACCTTAACACAGAGAGTGTAAGAGTGGGATTGAATATTAATATGCGGAAGACAAAGATTATGATGAATAGCCGGGCAAGTGAACAAGAGTTCAGGATTGCCAGTCAGCCTCTTGAGTCTGTGAAGGAGTACGTTTACCTAGGTCAGTTAATCACAGGGAACCCTGATCATGAGAAGGAAATTCATAGAAGAATAAAAATGGGTTGGATCACATACGGCAGACATTATCAGCTCCTGACTGGAAGCTTACCATTATCATTGAAAAGGAAGGTGTGCAATCAGTGTACCTTACCAGTGCTGACATATGGGGCAGAGACTTGGAGGCTGACAAAGAAGCTTGAGAACAAGTTAAGGGGCGCTATAGCGTAAAACTGTTCCAAACTTTTCTATTCCAATTCTGCAATCAGCACACCGCGATTGGTCAAAAGCTTTTTTAGACCACCCCCACTTCACCTGTCTGTCACGCGACTTCACGAAAACCGCGATAGCTTTCCATCTGATATGACGTGTACACACTGATTATGCATAATTTGACTGAACAAAAGAAAAATACTTATTTCTGATTCGGCGCCTTTTTGCCATTAGCCCTAGGCTATTGGTGAAAAGTTTTTCGGCTGCACCCACTTCACCTGCCTCTCACGCGACGTCACAAAACCGCAAAAACTTACCGCGTGAAAGTGACGCGTACGCGTTAAAGATAGATTAATATGCCGAACAAAACTGAATTTTCTTCTGAATAGCCGCAGGCTGCCCCGTTCCGAAAGGAATAAAGGATGGCTGCCGCCGATCGCTCAGGCACTGGCTACTCGCCCCTGCCGAAGAGCACGGGTTTATTTGCGTGTAATAAAAGTTTTTGCGTGGCCGTGTAATGTTTTCGAGAACTTTCGGTATGTTTACGACCTCGTTCTGCCAACTCTTCTTTGCTGAGGATCCATTTTAGCGTCATTCTTAAGCTTCTGTTGCATGCCGCCGTGAATGTCGACGAGCCACCGCAAGCTAAGTAAGAGAAAGCGGACCAATCTCAGACGCCGGCACCACCCTCTTCATCCGGTTATCGATATTCAGTGCAGTGGCTCGGCCCCATCAAATCCCTCTCCACTTGAGCATGCTCCTCGCCTCTTGTGAGCCAATTAGATAAGACAAGCCGCTCAGTGCAGGCAATGTTATTCGTTTTTCAAGCAAAACAAAAGTGACCTCCTATGAACGAGGGGAGCATTTGATTGCTTTGTTCAGACAACCATGCGGATGACCGCCCGATGCTTGCGTCGGCGGTTACGCAAATTTGACGTCACGAGATTGGAATAAAAATATATTGGAATAGTTTTACGTTATACGGCCCAAGGACCGCGCATTGAGCGATGGAACGAAGATTGCTAGGCATAACGTTAACAGACAGAAAGAGAGCGGTTTCGATCAGAAAGCAAACGGGTATAGACGATATTCTAATTGACATCTAGAGAAAAAAATGGAGCTAGGTAGGTCATGTAATGCGCCGGTTAGATAACCGTCGGACAATTAGGTTTACAGAATGGGTACCAAGAGAAGGGAAACGCAGTCTAGGATGGCAGAAGTCTAGGTGGAGCGATGAAATAAGGAAATTCGCGGGCGCTAGTTGGAATCCGTTGGCGCAGGACAGGGATAATTGGAGATCGCAGGGAGAGGCCTTCGTCCGGCAGTGGACATAAAACAGGCTGCTGCTGATGATGATGACTGTAACTCATCATCAGCAGCAGCAGCATGGGGACGCGCGTCCCCAGAATTGACGGCTGGTCAGCTTTAATTTTTGAAGGGTGCGCATCCTTCAGAAATCATTTTGATTGCGGCGCTTGCATATTTGCCAGCTCTAAGGCGTCGGAGAGGTGCTGAGGCGAGAATATTATTCAAAACAGCAGGCTCGCCGAAGAAGCATTTTTGTTCAGAGGGGGGTGTCAAGCATTGGGGGTGCCACTGGGGGTGCCAATCAGTGTGTCGAACCGGAACGTTTTTCACCAAAACGGTTCAAACCGGTTTGAATCAGTTAAAGTTCACTTGCATAGCAAAATAATAACTACAGAAAAACAGCATAAATAATTTTTTTCCGGAACTTCGACGCTGCTGCCAATCTGCACGAAAAGATTACGCGTGTTGTTCTTCAGGCCGCACGGAGCTAAAAAAATAATTATGCGGCTCCAGTATCATTGCTGGAATCTATGTGAAGCGAAACTTTAGTGAGGCAGAGAGATAGAGGGGAATAATTATCTAGTAAACGCCTGCTACTATGCTCAAAAGGAAGAAAAATACGGGAGGGAGGGTGAGGACAGACGGCAGGATGGGATTATGTACACGTTCGTCTTCGAAAAGCCTGCTCACAGCCTTGAATTAGGGCCTGTGTTAACTTTAAGAAATCCGCCTCCATTCCACCCTGGAGAAAGAGGATGTACAGCAAAGCTGTTGCTGACATTAGACAAGCACAAACGACGTTAGACGACGTTAGTCAAGCACCACCTCCACAATCGATGTACGTCACGCGCGCACATACGTGTGCGGAAGTGCAGTAGACAGGCTCATTCTTCCACACCCTCCGCCAAGCGCAAGTGCCTTAATGAACTAATTGAACTTTATTGCGATAGCAATTGTATGGAGACTGCAGGCGCATTCTTGTCGTCGCCGTCGCCGTGACGTTCCGTACGTTCCGTGACGTCCCCCCCCCCCCCCCGTGAAACCCGTACACGTCGAAACCTGTACTAGTGGTGCTGCTACTTGTAAGTGCACTCAAGGATAGTATGTATTTAAAAGCAAGGTAACGTAGTAGTTTAACCACAAGTGCAGGCAAGGCATGGATGAAAAGCTCCATAAAAGGTGGCCAACATGCACAACAACAAAAGAAAAAACAACGTTCTTTCTTTTTTTTTTTTTAGATGTTGCTCTAGAATGAAAAAAGAATTAACGTTTCGGTTCAGTTTCGGTTCGGGCAAAAATAACTAGTTTCTTTTTCGGTTCAGTTCGGATTCAATACCCTTAACGCCGGCGCGTGCTTGCATCTCGCGATTGCGCAATCTTTCTTTGCCGAGTGACGTTCTTTCCTACGCCTCGCCTGTTCCTTATCCTGTCCATCAGGAACTTTGTTCTCGAGAGCTTGGCAACACACGAACTCTTCTGCGAGTTCAGCGGCCCTAGCAACAGTGCAGACGCCCGGTTTGTCTTGCACCCAAAATTTAACGTTTTCAGGCAGCTGGTGGAACAACTGCTCCAGACCGAAGGGCTCTACCACTGAATTGCCGCGCGACTGGCCGCTCGAGGCGCTGTGCCAAGTATTCGCGGGCCTGTGTCACGCTCGGTGGTGGTGGTGGTGGTGGTGGTGGTGATGTTGAAGCAGGCGGGGTTAGCCTGGCATACATAGCCGGCAATTGTTCCGCTCGGAAAAACACCTTTATGTAGCACGTATTGAGCAACAGAAAACTGTATCGGGAGTTTTTCATGTTGTTCTACACTTTTCTCATTGAGACTTTCCATCTAATCGTAATATTTGATAAGTTGAATGATTAATTAAGACTGATTATTTAATTAGGTGGAATGCAAAAATAATCTGAGTATCTCCAAGCGACAGAAAACAACATTACCTTGCTTTCGTACAGTTACGTGGCATTTCCGTATTTTTAAATCTTGGTTCATGATAGTTGGGACACCCTGCACGTATTGTGACGAACTGAACGACGAACTTTTCATTGCATGTCCGTGCGTGCATACTGTCAAATTCGCTCCCTCTCATCTTTCAGTCCCATTTGCCCCGCCCCCAGTGCACTGTATATATCCAACCGGGCTGAACTTTCTTAATTTCCGTGCCTTTCCCTCACCTCTCTCTCCCAACACTGCGCTGGTTCTGCGTGTGTTTTATAGGTGAAGCTATATCTGTCAAAAGCGATTATACTTGAGCCGAAGTGAGATGCTGTCGCCTACTTGGGGCTTTTGCCTTGAAAGCAACTGAAGGCCGAGATGAAGCATGCGTTATCCTGATCATAAACATAGAAAGATTGGCTTGGGTCATGGCTTCTGCACGAAGTGCTCTGCGGCCATGCCCTGCGCGGACACCGAAACCAAAATTGATCTCCCTTGGCTACGCTTAAGCAAAAAGCTCAAAGCGACCAAATGCACCCTTATTGTTGTTATTATACTCATACCAAATTGCGTCTATATTCTTTGCTTTAACTTCTCTTTCCTAAATTTTGGCGTGTCAACTTTTGTTTTTCTTCGTAATCTGGTCATTTTACTATTACTTCACAGGGTGGACTGCCTTACTGGTTGCTGTCTACAAATGCCTCAATTAGTCTTCGGACTATGGATCCAGGTAAACGCCGCCATTCATGTGTCAGGGCAGCCGTCTAGGGTAAAATGTGCTGCTCAGTGAATGGTCGTCCATTACATTGAGGCGTATTGACGGTCACTCTTTGTGATATTCATTACAGAATACACCGAGCCCGTGCAAAGGTACTTCGCTAAGCTACTTCCGCTGATAAAACCACTTCTATACGCCAACGGAGGGCCCATTATAGCTGTGCAGGTGAGTATCATATGTACGGTAAGGTAAACATGCTGTATAAACATTTTCGCCCATTGTCATAACAACTTGTCGCTCTCCAGTCTAATGCGAAGGCTATCTGTGCACGGCGCATGCGGTCACCGTATACAGCCACCAGCTTTGTCCATCGCGTTAGAGTCCCTTCAAATGAAGAAAGTGGTTCCCTGCTGCGCTTCAATCAACTTTCCTAATGGACGTAGCCCATTCGGTGTTTTGATGCCTTAGCGTTGTTCCACGTTACAATATAACACACATTTTTTTCATATATTCCGCTGAAGCTATAGAGACCTGTGACTCATACCTGTGCGCCTGTTCGAAATTTATGGCACCTGTAATGCGAGCTTTACGAACGCCCCTCGTAGCGGGCGCGTGCGCCGCAATTAATGTCGGTCACTCGGCGCGTATAATAAATCAAGAATGGAAAATGAAATGGATCCATACAAAGTGCTAGCTCAAGGCGTTTCTCCTTCTTTTGGCATTGGCGACTTGTTGCAGATCGAGAACGAGTACGGCAGCTACAAAGCATGTGACTTGGAGTACATGGCCTGGTTGAGAGACCTAGTGCGCCATTACCTGCGCTACGACGTCATCCTCTACACCACAGACGGTGCCGGAGATGGTTTCCTCAAGTGCGGCAAAGTCGACGGCGCCTACACAACTGTTGATTTCGGTCCAAGTATGTAAAGCTTGACAATGTAATATGCGGAATTTTCAACTTCGACTAAATCTTCTTTATTGAGCATGGAAAGTACAGACACTGTCACACTTAACCCGAAATCGCCTTATAAGCGAATTCTTGCTTCTCCTGCAGGAGGCGCTGTAAATTTTCTGGTTGAGGTGCCTTGATCGTGGTGGCTTAGGCAGGCGTTGTGCCCCTTCCGGTGGCAGTTGCCAGCCTGCTCCTCGCTTTCCCTTTCCTGCTAATTGTATATATGGGTTCAAAACAAATAATAATAATAATTCCAAAGCATTCGAAGTTTGATCCTTCCATCACGTGTTTGTTAAACTTGATATATGTGTCTTCATTGTTCGAGTTAAGTTCGACGGTGGCTGTATACAGTTGTGGCAGCAGGCCGCCACGACTGCGTAACCGGAGCTCGCTCGCTCTGCTGTCGCGACGCAGTCACTGCCGGCTGCGAGGACACCGAGGGTGATGGAGTTGAATACTCGCGCTTGTTCTCCAGTACCATGATGATGCAGCCACGAGAAACATAGTGCGCTATCATGCCTGCCTACGTGGCGGGCGTCTACTTGCCATGCGAAGCCGCGCTCGCGACGAGCACCAGCTCTGCTCAGCACAGTAGCATCAGTAATAGAACCTTTTCTAAAGATGCTAAAAGTTAAAGCTGCAAATTTTTACAGCGTGATGGACTCTAGCCGAGTTCTCGCCCAAAAGCAAAACTGAACAGCTCAAGAGCGCGACTGGCACGCCCTTTGCAGACGCCCGTGACTGACGTGATTTGTTTCGCGCCTCACCATCGGGCGAGCGCGAAGCAGCCGAAATCGCGGCTTCATAAGAACGCTCGCTTGGTGCTCGTCACTCATCCGCGTCGTGAAAGGGCGTGCCAATTGAGCTTTTCAGCTGTACAGTTTAGCTTTTAGAGCGATAGCTCTACTACTACAGGCACAGATCCAGAAAACGCCTGGATCCGTAAATCTGACCTTCAAGCTCAGCCAAGGTCAAACTGGGACTTAGCTTGCCACTACCGGCGTCTACTGCGTACGTCGTGTGGGCACCCATATCTTGAAAGCGATCTGCGATGTGGACAAAGTGCGCCGAGTTCTGGTAGCTAGATTCGTATGCGCTGTGCTTTGGACGCTTAGTTCGCGTGGAAGCGAGACGCAGCATGAAGGTCAGTTCACTAGCTGCTGCTGCCGCGCCGAGCAGCGTCTGCGTCTTGTCTTGCGGCGGAACTGTAGATTCGGTAGTTGCTGACGCCGCCGAGCAACGCCTGTGTCCTTTCCCAAAGCAAGCAAAACCGTGCTATTGCTCGACAAACTTGGTTTAAGCGCGCTCAACCACGGCAATTTTTTTTGCGTGAAATTTGCCTGTAATTCATCTTGCTGCAAAAATAGCAGCGTTAGCTTTTTGCATTTCTGGAAATGGCTCTGAACTCCTCGGATGGCGCGCTACAATGGCGTAGCAATTTTTGCTTCAAAAGCTTATTAGTCTCATTTGCACAATTACTTGTCTGACAACTATATCGAACGAGAATTAAGGAAGGGGGTTAACCAAGGGACCCGATTTTCATTAATCATATCATAAGAAGCCTACAATGACACCAAGGACGACACAGGGCAAATTACTTGTACTTACTAATTGAAATAAAGAAATTATAAATTAATGGAATTGAAAGTGGATGAAAAAACAACTTGCCGCAAGTTGGGAACGATCCCACGTCTTCGCATTACGCGTGTGATGCTCTAACTAATTGAGCTACCGCGGCGCCGTTTCCCCATCCACTTTCAGGGGTATTTATGCGTTGTTACTAGAACTAGCTCTGGGAGTGTTAGCCAGCGCCACCACTAACAAACCTTGGCGGCGGATGTGGAACATCCTTTCTGCCGCAGGCGTCACGGGTACGTGATCTTTTTAAGTGAAGGCAACTGGTCAACAAACCTACACGTGCTACTGAAGGCATCAATGTCGCCAGATTACTATACAATAGATGTCGAATTATTATATCGAGTCATTCTCATATATATGACTCTATATATTGTAGAAGTAATCAAGAGGAAATCATTTAATTATTTGAGCTTTCCTATTTTTAAAAGAATTTCCGACGCATTTCGTGAAGCTCCCAGTATCTGTGGATTTACCATACATGTGTCCCACGTAACTTGTACCAAAATGTAAATATGCGCAAGTGCCACAAAGCTGGACGCTTTGTTGGTTGACGTTGTTTGGAGCAAGTCAGACTACATTTTGTATTTCGCCTAACTGCCAGTTAGTTATTAATAATTAAATTCATTAAACAATATATTCAGTGCCAATGTATCCATGACAAAATTGTAGACCCTCCTTAATAATTCAAGATCCAGCTTTGCGTGGCTCATCATTATCATCATCGTCATCACGAGCCTATTTAATGTCCCCTGCAGGACGAAGGTCTCTCCCTGTGATCTCCAATTACCCCCGGTCGTGCGCCAACCGATTCCAACTAGCGTTTCCTCTTTGATTCACACCGCTCTCTTCCTGTTTATTAATGTCATGTCTAACATTGTTCGTTCCATCGCTCTTTGTGCGGTCCTTAACTTGTTTTCGAGCTTCTTTGTCAGTCTCCAAGTTTCTGCCGCATATGTTAACACCGGTAGAATGCATTGATTTTACACCTTTCTTTTCAACGATAATGGTAAACTTCCAGTCAGGATCTGACAATGTCTGCCGTATGTGCTCCAACCCATTTTTATTCTTCTGTAAATTTTCTTCTCATAATCAGGGTCCCCTGCGAGTAATTGACTTAGGTACGCGTACTCCTTCACGGACTCTAGAGGCTGACTGGCGATCCCGAAATATTGTTCCCTTGCCCGGCTATTGATCATTAGCTTTGTCTTCTGCATATTAATCTTCAACAACGCTCGTACACTCTCTCTGTTAAACTCCTCAATCATTTGTTGTAACTCGTCCCCAGTGTTGCTGAACAGGACAATGTCATCTGCAAACCGAAGGCTGCATGCTGAGATATACGCCGTTGATCCTCACTGCTAAGCCTTCCCAGTTTAATAGCTTGAATACTTTTTCCAAGCACGCAGTGAATAGCATTGGAGAGATTGTGTCTCCTTGTCTGACCCCTTTCTTTATAGGTATCTTCCTACTTTGTAGGAAGATACCTATAAATCTACATCTGTTAATCTAAATCTATAAATCTACTACATCTGTATCTTCCTACTTTGTAGGAAGATACAGATGTAGCTGTGTAATCTCTGTACATACTTTCCAAGATATTTACGTAAACGTCCTGTACTCCTTGATTACGTAATGCCTATATGACTGCTGGTAGCTCTACTGAATCAAATGCCTTTTCGTAATCTATAAAAGCCATAGAGAGAGGCTGATTATACTCTGCGGATTTCTCGATTACCTGATTGATGACATGGATGTGATCCATTGTAGAGTATCCCTTCCTGAAACCAGCCTGTTCCCTTGGTTGACTAAAGTCCAGTGTTGCCCTTATTCTATTGGAGATTATCTTGGTGAATATTTTATATAATATTAGAAGTAAGCTAATGGGCCTATAATTTTCCAATTCTTTAACGTGTCCCTTTTTGTGGATTAGTATAATGTTGGCATTCTTGCAGTTCTCTGGGACCCTTGAAGTCGATAGACAGTTCTTATAAAGGGCCGCTAGTTTCTCAAGCATTATGTTTCCACCATCTTTGATTAAATAGACTGGCAGCCCATCTTCTCCTGCCGCTTTTCCCCGTCTCATGTCTTGCAAGGCCCTTCTAACTTCATCGCTATAGTTATAGAAGGAGCCTCTGTAACCTGCTCATTACTGTTTCTAATAGAGGTATCCTGACTCCTCTGGGTATAGTGCAGGTCAGTATAGAATTCTTCCGATGCTTTTACTATATCTTCGAGATGGCTGATGATATTACCCTGCCTATCTTTCAGTGCATACAGCGTGGTTTGTGCGATGCCTAGTTTCCTTCTCACTTTTTTGAGGCAGCGTTCATTTTTTACTGCTTCCTCAGTCTTTATCACGGTATAATGTCGAATATCCCTTGTTTTCTCCTTGTTGATTAGTTTTGACAGTTCCCAGAATTCTATCTGATCGCTTGAGTTCGACACTTTCATTCTTTGTCTTTTCTTTATTAGGTCCTTTGTTACTTGGGAGAGCTTACCTACTGGTTACTTTGATGTCTTACCTCCCACTTCAGTTGCTGCGTCTGAAGCCAGCCCAGTTAAGGTTTGATTGATTGCCTCTACGTCATCGTCATCTCTCTTTTCTAAGGCTGCGTATTTATTTGCAAGTGCCAACCTGAATTGGTCTCCTTTTACCCTTTCTGCATCTAGGTTGGCCTGTTTCTTCTTGACCAATTTTACTCTTTCTCTCTTCAAATTGAGGTGAATCCTAGCCCTCACTAACCTATGGTCACTGTAATTTACCCTACCTAACACTTCTAAATTCTGCACTATGCTGGGATCGACAGAAAGTATGAAATCAATTTCATTTCTTGTTTCTCCATTAGGGTTTTTCCAGGTTCACTTTTTGTTCCAACACTTCCTGAAGAAGGTGTTCATTATTTGCAGCTTATTCCTTTCCGCGAATTCTACCAACATCTCTTCTCGAGTGTTCCTACAATCCACGCCGTATTTGCGAATTGCTTGTTCATCAGCCTGCTCTTTGCCCACTTTTGCATTGAAGTGGCCCCTGACTACAGTAATTACTGAGTTTGCAATTTTCGCATCGCTAATTCAACATGTTTATAAAACTGTTCTATTTCTTCTTCCTCGTGACTGGAGGTTGGAGCATAGGTTTGTACTACCTTTTGTACTACCGTTTGTATACCTCCTATTCAGCTTTTTTACGTCTACTGCTATCCTCTCATTAATGCTGTAGAATTCGTCAATGTTGCCCGCTATGTCCGTATGGATTAGAAATCGTACCCCATATTGCTTCTTGTCTGGTAGTCCTCTATAGCAGAATACGTGGCCATTTGTCGGCACTGTATAAGCCTCACCAGTTCTTCTAACCTCACTAAGGCAAATGATATCCCAAACAATGCCTGATGGTTCCTCAAAGAGTCCTGCTAGGCTAGCTTCACTCGAGAGAGTTCGGGTGTTAAACGTTGCAAGGTTCAGTTTCCATTAGCGGTCTGTCCGGGTCCAGAGATTCTTAGCACCCTCTGATGTATTGCAGGTCTGACCACAGCCTTGGTCAGGTGCTTCGCAGCTGCTGAGGACTGAGGCCCATTGGGTAATCAAATGAGTCATTTGGGAGGGAGTGGACGAATACTGCACCAGGGAGGCCAATAGACCTTTCCACAAATTGCAGCGCCGCGCCATCCCCTAGCGGATCCGCGCAAAGCATGATGGGAGAACGGAGCGATCGTCTCCCCCTTTTTCTATGCTCGCCTGCCGGCTGCTGTCAGGTGTTGCGTTGTTCTGCCGCAGTTTTCTGGCCTTGTGCGTCTTCTCGTGCGTGTTGTTGGTGTTTCTTAGTAATATCTAGCAGTGGACTGTAGTGGTGGTTAGCTGTTAATCTTTCTGCAGTTTTGTGGTGCTTTTTAGACGTTCGACATGTCCGCAAAGGAGAATCGCGGTGGCGGTCAAACATGTTGCGTGCCCGGCTGTAGCAACAACACAAGAAAGGACAAAAACATATCATTCCACGGATTCCCCAAGGACAACAAGCTGAAGCAAGAATGGGTGCGCAGGATAAATCGGCAATCAGTGATGATCTAAATGAAATTGGTGTTAGCCTAAATGTGCCACCCATGCTGAATGGAAAGCAGCAGTTTTCAGTCGCTGAAGAGACCAAAACAAGGGAGATTGCCAATCTGAGAGTACACGTTGAACGCGTCATCAGAGAAGTGAAGAAGTTTCGCATACTGAAGAGCATTTTCCCCAATGTTATGGCTCATAAACTGAACAAACTGTGGAAGATTTGCTGTTATCTAAACAATTTTACGAATGAGCCCTTACTTAATAGAGGATAGAGTACTGCGGCTACCTAAGAAAATAATGCAAGTTTTCCTCTGCAGTATTTAACAATCGCAGTTTTCAGAATATGTCCAGTGCTTGTAGTGCATTTGATGAAGACCACAGTCGACAACCGATAATTTGCATTGACATAGACCAAATTTCATATGTGGAGTTTAACTTAAGGGGGTCTTCATAATATCATTGACAGGACCAAAGTTGAGTTTATAAAGTATTTTAAAAATAGTGATTGCTCACTACAATGTACAAATCATATGCTGTTCGCAAGCAATATGCGCATTTTCAGAATGAAATCTGTTTAAGGCTGTCCATCCCCACAATACTTCCTTCCGCCACATTTTTTTCGTCACTTCTTAGCCTCTTCATATTAATTTGTATGTTACTTTTGTTTGCACTGCACAGAAGCATAGCCAAACAAAGACACCCCTTTTTTTCTTATCTGTTTGTTGCTTCAGTCAGTGAAACTTGACAGAACAGTATCACATCAGTATGAATGTCATCTATTTCAAGGCCTGAAGATGGCCAACTTGTATGTTGACAGAATGGTCATCAAAGCAGCAAAGGCTAACTGGTGATGCTGTTTCAAAAAAGCTCGTGGGCATAGTCACTTAATAAGTTTGACCATCACTTGGTTTTCATGAGCACATAAACCAGCTGATCGTTGAGAATCGTACCAAGAGTGTGTACCAGAAGAGGATGCTAGCAAGCAGCAAATAAAAAAATATGCTCTGAAAGGCCTGTGATCCCAAAGCTGTCCATATCAGCTTATTATACTTCAATACTACCTTTTTAAAAATCAAAAGTATTCAAATAAAGGCATGATATGTTACAGAAAATGTGTGTCAGTTTGCATGTTCTACCACATGGGAAATGAACAGGTACTGCAGTGCAGTATTCGTCAAAAACAAGCTTTACTTCTCAACACAACATTGAAAAGAGTAAGGAATGTGAACACTTAGTATGCCTGACGCATTGCATGAATACTGCTGATGTTTTGTAAAGTTTCACTCCTTTTACAGCTCTAAAATGACTAAACAACCAAACTGCCCCACAACCATCTCAATCTGCCCACTTTTATTGTGGAAGTGCTTTTGTGCTGTAATGAAACAACATGCACAAAATATTTAAAATGGAGCATATGCGGGTAGAAGGGAAGAACATTGCAATGAAATAATTGTTTACACTATGTATTGCAAATAAATAAGGAATCTGAGCACTGAACATAACTACATTGAGCACGCAATTTGATGAAAGTTGTAAGCTTATCACAGTTCTGTAATGATTAGCAAAAAGAAATTGCAGTTTTTGTCCGTCACTTAGTTTTGTACATTGTTACACAACGCATTTCTCTACTGCACTGAAAAAAAGATACAATAAAAACAATATGGCACAAGTGGAGAACAATGCAATGAAAAAATTGCCAAAAGCAGACTGCAAATGAATGATACGTTCAGAAGTGTAAACACTACTGTATTACCTCTGTGGAAAAATTAAAAACAAAATGCACACACAACTCTTGTTTGTCTTATTCCAACTGCAAAAATACTGCCTCTTGGCTGTTTACATGGTTTAATCAGAAGCATTGAGATCTAGAGGCCTTTTAACAAAAACTGCTCACCGCCATAGCAAACAGTCATTGTGCACATGCATTAGGGAAGCAGTGTGACTTCCATGCGTTAAAAAGTCTGCTGTGCGATATGAGCGCGTGTTAAAGAAACCATAGTTTTTCTGAATTAATCAGAAAGCCTTTCCGGTGGCCGGGCGCAGTCGGAGAGGCGGACGGGAAGACGCGAGCGCGGCGCGGCGGCGCTCCGTTTTCCCAGAGTGCTTTGCGCGGCCGCTTGGGGGCGTGGCGGAATTTGTGAAAAGGTCCATTCCTGTTCTGATGAAGGAGTGTCTTGTTGCTCAAGACATGCTAAAAGTTTTTTCCAAGTACCACTAGCAGATGGCCAGGGTGCACGGAAAGAAGCCCGCGAGAACTTTTACGTTTTTTGTCAAGCTTGAGAAAAAAAAAAAAAAAACATTATTTAGCCCCGGAATTGATATGTCGCCGTGACGCAAATAATTTTTTTTTTCAATTTTATTTTCCAGTATACATGCTGGATGGTTATTTTGGGCTAAAAGCTACATAAGTAGCTTCACTTGTCCCATAAGAACATACAAGACAAAATAAGTCCAACATTGTGTGCACAATTCTCAACAGCACCATAAAACAATAACTAAAAGCAAGTGAATGCTGGAATTTGTGAACATGGGAATTGCAGTAAAAAAAAAAAAACAGAATAGCGTTGTTCCCAATAGAGAGTAACGTTTTAAAGGGAAGTTACTATTACTTGAAACAGCAGTCAAAACACAAAATATATCTCCTATACCTGGATCTGGACTATTCGGTGTGCGGCGAAAGATATGGTGAGCTTTTATAAAATTAAGGAGGTAATCAAGGAAGCGTCCGGTTCCATCCCAGCTTATTATTCTTGTTGACAAGTTATTTAGCTGACAATTCTAGATGGGAGCGGCGCACTTCAGCAAAATTACGGAAAGAAAGATGGATGGACCGAGGGTTGCGCGTCATTCATTCCTCGATGCGTCCTCGCTCCACGGAGGTGCACCTGGATGTCTGGCGACGTAACAGGTGGCTCCTTTCTTTTCCGCCACTCGCGAAACGTGCCAGCCTCGGACCCCGAGAAGATGTTCGCCGTTCAGCGCCGACACCAAGAACGGGGTCCGCTGATGAACTCGGAGTATTACACGGGCTGGCTGGACCACTGGGCGAAGCGGCACAGCACGGTCAGGACGGCGGCTGTGGCGAGCGTTCTTGACAGGATTCTGAGCATGAATGCCTCCGTCGCGCTGTGAGTACTCAACAAATATCATTGACTGATTGATTGATTGATTGATTGATTGATTGATACGCAGGTACATGTTTCATGGTGGGACGTCATTCGGCGTCAAGTCAGGCGGTAAGGATAACACGATTATCACATAAAGCAGTCAAATTGATATGGTAGAATACTTCAAGCGATATGAGCGATATATATCTATACCGGACGGGCTTTTCAGACCATACATAATTTTTTAATATCGCCTGCGTCAGGTAGAGTTCTAATCATAGAGCTGGATTACTCAAAGAGGCGGACCTTACTTGCACGAGAAATTGAAATGCATAATCGACTAACTAACGAAAACTTGTTAATCAGCTTTTAAAGGAATTACTATGCGGCACATATTGTAATTTACGAATTGCAGCCGGCGAGTTCGCAAAGCATACCCACTTGGAACGAATTTTCAGGATGACTCTAGTTTCGAGATCTTCATTCGCAAAGTGTGCGACGAAGTACATGGGCGTTTCAGTTACTTTTGTGCTTGAATGCCTGAAACGGCGGTCTGTTAAATAGTATGTAGAACAATAGTGCATTCTTACAAGTTTGACGGCACATATTTCGAAACCCGTACGGCCCTCAGAATTCGTTCCAAGTGGATATGCCTCGCAAGGTCACCGGCTACAATTCGTAGTTTGCAATATATCCAGTAAAACAATTGATTACAAAGTTAATTAGTATTGTACGTCAATCAGACGTATATGCATTTTGATTTCTCGTCCGTGTAATGTGCACTGCTTCGAGTAATCCAACTCAAGCACTCGATTCTATCTCGTCAAGACGAGGTGTCTCGATTTCAGGGAGGCACTACGCAGAGTACAGTGACAGCTTGCGTCCCTGGTTTGCGTTAGCGGATTTTGTGCAGCTTATTTGCCTTAAATTCTGTGCTCCTAATTCCGCACGCAGCTAACATTGACAGGTACGGATTCCACCCCACAACTACGAGTTACGACTACGATGCTCCCATGACAGAAGCCGGCGACCCAACGGACAAGTTCCATGCAATACGAGATGTCATTGCCAAGGTATTTGCACTGGCTTCAGCTCGCAACTAAACACGTATTGAAAGCCTCAAAAGTTGCAACCCATGAAAAATATAGAGTCGCGATAACGCGAACACGAGTTGGCTCTTCGATACCGACAGTGGTCTGTTAACCTTGTCACTAAGTTTGATTTAGAGAGACACTAAAGAGAAACGCTACATCTGTTTAAAGTGATGACGTATTCTTGCGGAAGTCTATTTTAGTGAACTTTGTGCTACTAGGTCTATCATTAGACAAAAGAACGAAGGACAAAATTCTTCCACTCATTGCATTTCGCGCGGAAACTTCAGTGCTGGTACGTCCATGTGACGTAACAATTTTCAAAGTACCCTTTTTTTTCTTTCTATTTTGGCCGTTGTGGGGGGCGGGGGGGGGGGGGGGCATGACGAAAGTTCTTGAAACTTCCCAAGTTCGGTCTTTTGCTCTTGTGGTATGTCGCCCGTCTTAACCGATACAATGTTAACCCAGCAGACGCCGTCAAAATTCATGACGCCATACCGCGAACTGCTGTTGCGCGAACCTCAAGGCGCCAACCGTCTTTTGTGTTTGCGTATTTTCTGGTTTACCAAACCTAGCCTCACTGCAAAAGTGACTCGGTATTGTCGAAGGGCAATTTACTAATGCAGCTTAAATATCTCTTCTCTTTAGTGCCCTCTTAAGAACATCGGTTGGTTAAACAGACATCCATGCTGCCGTGTGTATCCTCGCGGCACTTTTTGAATCTTCCGAGTCTTAGCTTTAGTTGCGTAACGCATGACGCTATAATGGAACTTTCAAACTAAACCAAATGTCCTGAGAATATACATGGCCGACAGTTCCCTCGACTGCTTCTCCTTGACAGGGTGACGGTCCCCTTGATCCAAAACTTGGTGGATGAATTTGTCCGCTTGCAGAAGCGCATAGGGACAGCGTGTAGTTGCTGATTAGGGGACAGTGGCGTTATTTACAGCAAAGACCAATTTTGCAGCATTGCCTCTGTAAACATTCTGAGAGGTCATGCTGATAGGTCATGCGAAAGGGTGCATTGTATTGTGAACTGCACAATCACTGACATGGGGCTGCGGAATCTGTATATTTTTTTTCGAGCAAGAGTGTGCGACGGTAGACGAACTACACTCCAATTATCAGTAACGAATAAAACTTGCCATATTCGATGGAGCCAGAATTACGTTTTACCGCGTTTACTCATGTAAGGCTCGCGCCATCGTGTAAGCTAGGCCCGCACCCGCACTTTGGAGTGCGGAAATTTTGGGGAAAGTTTCACGTGAGCACAGTCTGAATGCTGTATGAAGATCCAATGAGTACCTGTAAGGCTCGTACAAGGCCTGCACCTAGTAGAAGCTACCTCGAAAAACGCGGGCCTTACACGACTAAATACGGTAGTTGTTCTGTAGGAATGTTGTTCGCATGTGGCCCACGCTTAGTGTCGCAAACACATGCGCTAACGCCAGATCCCCCCCAAAAAAGAAAGAAAAAACTCTCGAAATTGCACGGCAGCTTCAAAATGATGCTTATTTGTTATTGACGATATGACTTAGATCAACGGGAAGAACTTTCGATTATTCATCACACAAATGTCTCACCAGCATCTTTCGTAGACTACGCCCGTTAATGTCGCAACTTCAACGGGTGCCAGTTGATGCGTTCTGAACCGTGGTGGGCATTCCTGATTGTCCGTGTACCGCAGTTTGATAAATACTGCTGCGAAAACGCATGCGACAGATAAGTTTAATAGTAAAACGGAGTCAATGCTTGACAATAAATGTCTACTAATGTCACCGTCATCGTGGTGTTTACGGGCCAATGCGTACATGCAACTTCCTTATGTCCTCGCAACGTGTTCTCTCCCAAAAGTACGAGCATTGTGTGTTTCCCGAATGGTACACTACGAATATCTGCATTTCATCACGTGACGGCTGCTGCACGCGCAGTACCTTCCGGTGCCGCATGTTCCTGTCCCGGAGCCCAAAAAGAAGATGGCGCTGGGGAAGCTCCCACTAAAAAAGGTGAGCTTACTACCGAAACAACGCAAGAGCATTTCCAATATAAACAAACACTCAGAGACGGAAATACCGCTTTTGTGTGCAACCACTTGTTAAGTAAGGCGACACGCGGCCCGTTTCTGTACGCGCGCTCCGCCATGCGACCAACGACCGCTTCCAACGAGTTTCCAACAAGGAGTTCTCTGTACATCGAGGAGCCCTGATGCGTGACAGATTAGGCCACACGTTGTCCTTGCATAAAACAAGATGGCGTCAGCGCCATGCAGTAAACGTGAGAAGCCGGGCGCTAGAAGAAGAATACTCATGCAGATGCAATATACGCACTCAATCATTGTCATTACATATAAAAGAGGACAACTTAATTTTAGACTCGCTTGCGCAACTGGGAAGGCATCATGTTACAGCACGAACAAGGCGCGGAGTCTAGTGCTGGCCAGTACCGATCACGGCAGCTGCTATCGCCATCGTGCTCTTCAGTATTCTCCACTGCTTTGGCGTCGCCAGAGTGGCCCAGAGGTAGTCTCGGTCGTCAGTATCGAACCTCGAGACACAACGAAAATCTTTATTTATTCCTTCGTACCTTTCTGGCAAAGGAGTTTGGCATTCCAGCTACGACATCCGTCGGCCATCAAAAAGACCAGGGGAGTGAGTCCATAACATCTATCACTGCAAAACATCTGGGCCGGGAGAATGTAATAATTCTACAGGTGACGTCCAAATCCACGCGTCGGTGATGGTTGCCTTTGATGCAGTGCACTAGAAGGGGGCAATGTGTTCAGGGAGGGCCCGTGCCTGACGCTCCCCCTGTACGCGTCACCAGGTGTCACAGGACACAATCACAAAAGTGGCAAAGTTACAAGACCAACAATGCATTGGATATAGCAAAAATACGGAACTAAATATTATTGTTTTACTAATTACTCAACTAATTATGCAATATGCAAAATACAAACAAACAACCACTTAAATGAACAAATCGCCAGGCAAAGTAAAGAACTAATTAATAATGAAACCATTGAATAACAATTATTAACATAATTCTTACTTAACTGGGTATTTATTTATTGTTGTTAATTGCATTTAATTCTTTAAATTAAATTAACATTGACGTAAATAAGCGCAGGCAGCCGTTTACATTGCGGTGACAGCCGCTGTGTTTAATTAAAGCTAGAATAACTGAGGGAAAAGCAAGCCTTTATTTTAAACCAATGCGACATTTAAAGTACTAAAGCAAAAAAAAAAAAAAATCACGACCTCTGACGCACACGCGAGCCACGGGCAACTGGCAACAGTGGCGAATAAGCTGGCAGCAGCGTTGCTGTCGCATGGCCTGGCCATAGAGTTTCATACAATAATTGCCTTATGAAACTCTATGGAGCTGGCGTCCAAGTGCCGGGCCTTTCTACGCTTGCCGCCTCACGCCATGGCATGGTGTACGACGCTCCCGAACATACTGCCCCCTATTGTAGGCCGTACCTCCGAGTAACAGAGACATATCTCGAAGGCAATGCTTTTGCAGGCTGCGTGCGCGGCAAGTGAGTGCGGATGCGGAAAAACCTCCTGGCCACCATGTTACGCTCCGCCTGCGTTATCGATGGGACCAGCCGGCCGTGAACGCTGGATGATAAGAGTGGCTAGAATCGAGCTGACAGTTCGCCACTTTATGCCTGCCTGGGGTGCTATGCAGGATGGCCCGAG
Organism: Dermacentor andersoni; assembly: GCF_023375885.2. Classification (NCBI taxonomy): domain Eukaryota; kingdom Metazoa; phylum Arthropoda; class Arachnida; order Ixodida; family Ixodidae; genus Dermacentor; species Dermacentor andersoni. Next base: position 12,402,861 of record NC_092817.1, read on the forward strand.
TTTCTTGCTCGCCTGAGTTCGCTCGCAGGGCCGCTGTGAACAAAGACTGTGCTTATTGTTGTCAACACAATATGCAATATCGCAATGCCCTGAATGTCTCGCTATCTATCAACACATTCGGCACAAGTCGCTATCTCGACACGCCTTTCCGAGGCGCCTCACGTGCGTGTCCACTCCTTCAGGCATTATATGCATCTGTCCACAGTCGAATGTCAAGAGTGCAGACGCGACGCATTCTCGCGCCAACGCTTCCCTTTCTTTCGGATACATTAAAGGATGCTATTTTTAGAGCGCAGCACTTAGGCGCATGTTCCCACGTTGAGCGTCGGGGTGCTTCGTCCTTCCCGGGCGTAAAACCGAGCGAACGAGCACAGCGAACGACGAAAGAGCGAACGCGGAGCACAGCGGTGGGTGAAAGGTGGCGAGAGCAAAGAGATCGCGAGGAGGAAAGCAGTGGAGAAGGCTGCAGTGGAAGCATGAGGAGGAAAGCGCAGGACGTCTTCTTGAAGCACCACCAGATGGCGCTCACGTCAGCCCATCGGCGAGTCAAAGGAAAAAGAAAAAAACGAAATCAGGAAAGAAACAATTTATGATAATTCAAAGGGAAGCTCATTACTTTTCGAAGCGAGATCGGCATGCCTTAGAACACGAACCTATAAAGCGAGATATAAGAAGGAAGAAGCAGCATGTGCTCGCTGCGGTAAAGCTAGGGAAACGACGGAGCATGTTTTATTATAATGTGAAGACGTCTACCCAGCGGTCGATTTAGGCACCACTGGCCTCCTTTGAAGGCCTTGGGTTCAGCGGGAGCAGTGGAAAAGTAAACATGTCCGCAATAGGCATTAGTAAGAGGCGATTGGAGGATTGGTGACAAAAAGTAGGGAAACGACAAAAAAACGGAGACGTACAAAAGCACAGTTAGCAATAGGGGATCAGAAAATTTGGGTGTGGGAGTTCATAGTGTTTATTTATTTTTATTTTTGTATTGTTTAACTTGTGTAGGACATTAGGCAGTATAATAGCAAGAGCTTGGTGGCGCAATCCACCGCCCCGTTCCAAAGGGGACGCTCATAACATCCATCAATCCATCCGGCATCCGCGGTAATAGTCGGTGAATTTTCCTAATATCTTACTTAAGGATATGAAACAAATGAAGGCGGTACCGACGGTTTGACCAAGTGACTCCTCCTTTTTCCACCGCCCATGATGTAAGGCCCAAGTGATGATACCCTAAGGGTAAATCTAGATACGGCATTGAAACTTGAGGCATGCCGAGGGCTGAATTTCATGTCTTGATACCATTTGCTCGTTCATCTCAGGGCACCGCCCGAGCTCGTGCAGTTCTCGAACGTTGCCAGACTCGGGCCATCCTGCATAGAACCCCTCGTATAATATACATGTGTATACTGGCGCGCTACTTTCGAAAAATACATTTTCTGGTAGCAGCGTATTAACACAGTGATTTGATAACTTAGCGTCACAAGATTCCAGTACATCTTCATGCGAGCTAAAGGCGAACGACCTTGTATGAAAAAAATTTTACCATATATATTTTTATAACCTTTAAAATACGGGTGAAGTCAAGAGCGTAAATTAACAACCAGAGCCAGTTGTTTCCTTTTTCATTTTGCCCCACTTATACCGCTATTGTTCGTTCGCTTTGTATGTGTGATCCCAGCGCATCTTCACACGTGGTCACAGTCTATCCTTGCGAGTTACGCATTTGTTTCATTGACGCGTTGTCAGCTATTTTTGAATATTCACAAAATCGAGTATTTCAGAAAAGCCTCTTAACCATATTTTCGCACCGTTCTCTTCCCACCCTCTCTTTGTTTCCTTTTTTTCTCCTAGCTGTACGACCTCAAGGATGTTAGGGAACTTTTGGTGAACGCCAGAATACCACACATACGACCATTGTCATTTGAGCGAATTAGGCAGGTAAGAAACTCACCACTTGAGCATGAATCTAGTGTTGCGCACTTTACATCGAAAGAGCCATAAAATATGTGCCAATGCGATTCCAAAGCTACTCACCATATTTCACTAAAATATAGAGTTTGGCTCTGTGAATCTTGTTTCGGCGGTCACCTCTTGTCTAATGCACCGTGATTTACCTATTTCTCTGTATTTGCTTGGTGATGTGCATTGCAGCGATGAAATACTACATCAGCACTGCCGGATGCAGACCGCCAGTTCCAATGATCAAAAAGCAAGCAGACTGGTCTGGCCATCGTTTGGAAAGCGAGAGAACGAGAGAAAGGACATATATAAATACACTGCAGGAGGTCATGTTACAACCACAGTGAAAAATACACAACACACGTTGTGTGTGTCTAGACAAGTAAACGCGCGTCTACGTGTCTGTCATTATGATTGTGTCATATTACATTTTATTACACTGTGCCTTTAAGGCGTAGATAAAGGCATGCCAGTTAACCCGACGTGGTTCTCGTTGGCCCTCACGGAGGGCACGGTGATCGTGTACAAAGAGAGAAGCACGAAGGACGTAGAATGCACACACAGTCCAGCGGTAAGAGCACGTGGCGTTCTCAAAGCATGTCAGGTAGACCCGTGTATATATTATATATATATATATATATATATAGGACTCGGGAACTGGAGCAGTGCATATGTGTAGCCATCTGCGCCGAGTTCCTTTGGGAGCAATAGCCTAGAACATGTTCTCCTAGCGGTCGATTGTTCTGTCCGTCGAGCCCTTTGCATGTCACTCGCCTCTCCGCACTATAGCTATGGGCAGATAGATAAAAGGAGCGGGAAGGTTTCGTCACAGCTGCGCGTTATAGCACGTGACCTGTCGGCCGTTCCTTTTGTGTATCTGTGAAACACGTTCATTGCAAAGCTATCGACTTACGCTACGGAAGCCGTTTTGTCTGTGAAATATGTTTATTGCAGAGCGGCTTCTATTGTAGTAGGTTGACCCATCGTGGTAGCTTCGCGGCAATGATGTTGCGCTGCTGAGTTCAAGAACGGGGGTTCGACCCCATCCGTAGCATGGAATGAGGGTTAGCAAATGCATGGATCTACCAGAGCTTGGCTCTACTGGCTTTAGACGACATTGTGATGTTGCTAATTGTTCCCTTCCAACGTGATGTTGCGTTATAAACGCAACAATTCGCATTGATTACGCGTGTGTTCGTCTCATTGCTTTCTGCGTTTGGAGAATTAGTACGACTGCTGCACAATCCAGGCCAATAAAGTAGCTATAGAGGGCACTAAGTGAAGCCACGAGAACGTCTGAAGCAACACGCCGGTACATCAGACAAGTACTACACCCGTGGTAGCTGAACAGCCGCAGCGTCAGAGTTCGCTCTAGCAAATTTGTTACAAGATCTACGCAAGACGCGCACACGCAAGCACGCTGAAAGCCGGCACGTACGGTAACGGCAACGTCATGTGATAGCGCTACACTAAATGTGCTGGATGAAGGTGGCAGCAATTGGTTATCCGCCAAGTCTCCCGCGTAACGCAACAGAAGGCATCCAGGACTGTTGACTTGACAAGAAATACATTTACAGTAAGGCATAAGTTTACAATGAGATACAAGATTAAAACGGACTGTCTAACTTGCCCCCTCGCCTCCCACCTTATTCCCAAGCCCTCTGCAGTGCCTATGCAGGTGCCTATACTTATGGGCGCTGGAACGTTTTTTCGTACGTTTCTTCGTGCCTAATGTAATCTCGCTCGCAGAGCCAAGCCTTGGTGCTGTACGAAACATGGGTGACCTTCCTTCCCAAGAATCCAGCAGCGCTTACTGCACCTGGACTACGTGACCGAGGATACGTCTACGTGGATGACGTACGTGTATAGACTATCATTTGAAGTTGGGCTTTAAGCAGAAAGGAAGGCAACAAAGTTGTTTCCTCAATTCCTCTCCATAGCCTGCTGTTCTTCTGCGTTAGCTGTTGTTGTCGTCGTCCCCTCATCAAAATAAACATACCCCAGGAAGGAAGGAGAATACTAGGAACGCAAAATGCACACACTGCGGTAATAAAATGGCAACAAATTAATCATAACAACAACGCCCGGCACACTTGAGCGGCCTTACAGAATCACTACACGAATCCCACCGAAGCGGAGTTGCAGAAAATGCGGCAGCGGCGCCCGGCGCGCTCTTTGCGAGGCATTTCCGGTTCCCGCGGAACTTGTTTCGCAGCCTCTCGCAAAAGCCCGTATGCCCCGTGTATCCATTAATATGTGGGGCATGTCCAGTATTCCATGCGCAAATATGCGGGTTTTTATGTATGTTCATACGGTATGGGACTATGAGGCGTCTGCTTTTACAGCGACGCTGTACATAGGTATACCCTCCGGCGGTGGTCCATTGTGGAATATTCTGGAGGGGGAAGGTTTAGGTGACGATTGTCTACAGCTTTTTATAGAGATTTACCTAGCAAATACCGTTTGCGTTGAATGGGAAGGGATGAGGAGCGAGGAGAAAGTTGATATCAACAAGGGACTGAGGTAGGAGTGCCCTTTATCTCCACTGCTGTTTATCATGTACATGGTGAGGATGGAGAGGGCGCTAGAAGGAAGTAATATCTGGTTTCATCTCTCATACAAACAGGCGGGTACAGTAGTAGAGCAGCAGCTTTCACGTTTATTTTATGCGGACGACATTGTCTTGCTAGCTAACCAGCAAAGTGATTTGCAACGTCTGGATAATATATGTGGACAGGAAGGCAACAATTTAGGCTTGAAATTTAGCGTTAGAAAATCAGGTGTTATGGCATTCAACGAAAACTGAACAGACAGTAGCAATACAGGGCCAGGAAATACCTCGGGTAACAGAATATAAATACCTTGGTATATGGATAAACGAAGGCAATAGATATATGCAAACGCAGGAAAAAACAATAACAGTAAATGAAAAGAGAAATGCAGCCATAATGAAGGACAGAGCGCTATGGGGATACAATAGGTACAAGGTGCTCCGAGGTATGTGGAAAGGTGTGATGGTTCGAGGACTTACTTTTGGAAATGCGGTTGTTTGCTTTAAATCAGGGATACAATCAGGACTCGATGGGAACCAAAGGTCAGTGGGACGCCTCGCATTGGGTGCTCACAGAAGACTACAAATGAAGCTGTGCAGGGTGATATGGGCTGGACTAGTTCTGCAGTGAGTGAAGCTCGCAGTAAAAATGAGTATGAAAAACGACTGAGGAATATGGACGAAATTAAATGGGCTGGGAGAGTGTTCAGGTATCTGTACAGGAAAAACATTGATTCACAGTGGAGGAAAAGAACTAGGAAGCTTACCAGAAAGTATGCGGCCTGTAGGGTTGGCAACACAGCAACAAAGAACGTCAAGCGGAAAGTCAAAGAGGCTGAAAAAAGAGGCAAGATCGAAATCGGGAAAGAAACAAATTATGATAACTCAAAGGGAAGCTCATTACTTTTCGAAGCGAGATCTGGATGCCTTAGAAGACGCACCTATAAAGCGAGATATAAGGAGGAAGAAGAAGCATGTGCTTGCTGCGGTAAAACTAGGGAAACGATGGAGCATGCTTTATTAGACGGTGGAGACGTCTGCCCAGTGGTCGATTTAGGCACCACTGACCTCCTTGAAGCCGTTGGGTTCAGCGAGAGCAGTGGAAAAGTAAACATGTCCGCAAAGAGGCGATTGGAGGAATGGTGAAAGAAAAGTAGGGAAACGACAAAAAACGGAGACGTACAAAAGCACAGTTCGCAATAGGGGATCAGAAAATTTCGTTGTGGCAGTTCACAGTGTTTTAACCTAGGTAGGACATTAGGCAGTATAATAGCAAGAGCTTGGTGATGCAGCCCACCGCCCCGTTCCAAAGGGGATGCTCATAACGTCCATCCATCACCGGCCCGTCGTCTGCTCTGGCTGCACAGACTGCTGTCGCGATAATGCTCACGCTACCATTTTTTAAAAGCAAAGCTTTTCTTTGCGAACCTCACCGGGTTTCGTGACCGTGGGGGTTGCGGCCTGATTGTTCCCTCTACGAATAGGCCAACCAATCACAGCGGAGCACGCGCGCCCCTGGGTTCTTTGCAGCACCACGAGATGGCGCAAAGCCTCAGGGGAAGTAGCGGCGCGGTCACCTACGTGACTTTTATAATCGCTATCTATATCATCTTTCTCTTCCAATAAAAGCTTTCAGTTCCTAGACCAGCCCTTGTACTCTATTTTTCTCGTGTTTCGTTTCTGTTCGCTGCCCAAGAATTTATAGGTTCCAACTCGCCCGCTTTACAATCATTCTGCTCTTCTTATCTTTTCTGCTCTCTCCACTTCCTGCCAGTGCCAAGTAGCCAAGCAGACAGTTATCAGAGTGTGTCAGTGTGGCGTTCTTATGCTCCGCTCAGCAGCTGAGCGGAGCGGAAGCGCGAATGCGCATGCACCCTCCGCTTAACCGGAAGCGGGCTAGCGGAGCGACGAACACGGTCCGCTTACAAGCTGCTTGAGCGGAGCGTGCTGTGCAGCGCTTTGGCTAGCGTTGGCATCAGAAAGGATTGGATGGGATGCAGAAAGCAAGATCGCTGGCTATCACGTGGCGTTCACCGAGACGGCGCTTTATTTTCCACTGGATAAAATAGACCGGTAAAGCATTACAAGTGCACGTCTAGATATTTCATGGACAAATAAGATATATATATATTCGTTTTGCTTCATAAAAGGGATCAATGGGGGATATTATTTTCTTTCATTACCCTGAATTTGGCCAGAGGATGCTGCAACTACGAAAGGTCCACTCAGCTACGCTAAACGTATAACTAAAGCGCGAAAATCGCCCGCCGCGCCGCTGTGACTTAGCGGGGCAACTCGGAGCGGAGCGGACCGTAAAGACGCTCACCTAAAACACTCTATTCTGATTAACCTTTCTTTCATCTCACAACGTACCTTCTTTATTTATTATTGTTAACTGTATGCAACATTCTTTGTTACCGCACATACTTTTACATTTGTCCATACTATCGCTAACGTCCATTCCCTGCACTTCCCATCACTTCGATGAAGAGCCAAATGCGATTAATATGGCACACTGTTCGCCAATGCCAAAACGCAGTCACTCACCATAAGGTTATATACGTTTCCGTCGGCGCGCTTGCAGGTTTACCATGGCATCATTTCACGCATGGACAACGTGTACAGCATCGTGATCCCGGTTACGAAAGGCCAGAGGCTTACAATACTGGTGGAAAGCCAAGGGAGGGTCGGCTTCATAGACCTCAACGACTCCAAGGTAAGTCGGCCTCGGCAATCATGAACTATCCTTCACTAATGTGGCTGTTTGGGCGTGTTGGTTAGGTAACTAAAAACTTTCAACGCACAATCAGACAAGGACGGTGATCCGAAGCAACCCAAACATACGTTTCGTAAACTGTAGTTAGGCGTTTGCGCAGCCTAATCCGTTGTGGTCTGTGTTCTGTTTATTTAGAGCCTCCTGCAAATTTTGAGATGCCGCCGTTGCGACGACAGCGTGCCTGTGTGCTCTGCGACCAGCTTCTTTAACACGTCGGCCGTGAAATGCACACGTGCACACCTCCTCGCCGGCGCAGCCATGTTCTCCGTCTGTGTGGCGGGACGGGCGGCTTGTCTCGGCTGGTCTCGCTTATCGTAAGTTCTCGTACACCGTGAGAGCCACGTGGGTAATTTGCTGTCCGCGACAGCGGACAGCCGATCTTATCTACGCCTGGCACGCGCAGGCCTCGGCGAGCGCCAACCCACGGACCAGTCCGGGTTGTGGCTTTCGTGTCCCCGTCGCCGCTTTGGTGTCCTGGAGTCGGCGCCAATAATGCGAAATAATGCCACGTTGTTACAATCAGTAAAAAAAAAACACGATTGAATAAGTATATATAATTACGTCCAGCCGCCTACTTGCGACGCTAAGTTCAGCGCTACCGCGCCCCGGGACTTCTGCAGCACTAGGAAGGTACGTCGGACAGACTTTCTCGCGCCTGCGGCGCTGGTGCTCAGTTAGTCATCGTCACCGGCAGCTTTTCAGCCACATGCGTGTAAACGCGGTTGCTAAGGCGCTCTGACTTCTAGATTTTCAATATATGCGGCCCCTGCTCTACTACGGTCGCTACTGCTCCCACAGAAACATATATCTGTGATGTTACTTACAAAGTACATCGCCGTAAGGCGCGAGACAAATATGATCCGCCACGACTGACTTAGCACGAGCGCCGCGGGTTCAAGACAGGCTGTCCGACACAGCGGTAGCCAAACCAGGCGTCAGTGCCCGCTGTTTCACCTATTTTAGTGCACCGGCAGCCAGCGTCCGAGCGTACACAAACTCGACCCTACACCGCAATGCCGGCACGCTTAGGGACAAACGCCTACAACACGCGTAAAGACCTCCTCCGTAGTGCCTAGGTATCTAGGCAGAGTCATATATTCAAGGAGGTGCGGCGGTGGCGTGGAGGTAGAACATCCGCCTCGCGTGCAAGAGGACCGTGGTTCGAAGGCCGGTGCCGCGCGATTTTCCACCGGATTAAAAGAAAAAATCCGCGTGTTGATATAAATGCATAAACAGGCCTGAAGTGTGGCCTGATCCCGGTGACAAGAACCGGTAACGCACTCCCTTACAAGAGCGGGGTTGGCCACCCTAGAGCAGTACTTGGCCACAGCCTCCTATATGAACACACCAATCAAACCCCGGCCCTCAGTCCCCAGCAGCTGCGAAGCAACTGACCACGGCGGCGGTCAGACCTGCGACGCTGCAGAGGGTGCTAAGAATCCCTGGCTCCGGACAGGCCGCCATTGGAATATGAACCTGGCAACGTTTAACGCTAGAACGTTATCTAGTGAGGCGAGTCTAGCAGTGCTATTGGAGGAATTAGAGGGCAGTAAATAGGATATAATAGGGCTCAGTGAAGTTAGGAGGACGAAAGAAGCATATACAGGGCTGAAAAGCGAGCACGTCCTGTGCTACCGGGGCTTAGCGGAGAGACGAGAACTAGGAGTCGGATTCCTGATTAATAAGGATATAGCTGTCAACATACAGGAATTCTATAGCATTAACGAGAGGGTGGCAGGTCTTGTTGTGAAACTTAATAAGATGTACAAATTGAAGGTCGTACAGGTATACGCCCCTACATCCAGTCATGATGACGAGAAAGTCGAAAGCTTCTATGAAGACATGGAATCGGCGATGGGAAAAGTCAAAACAAAATACACTATACTGATGGGCGACTTCAATGCTAGGGTAGGCAAGAAGCAGGCTGGAGAGAAGTCAGTGGGGGAACATGGCATAGGTTCTAGGAATAGCAGGGGAGAGGTATTAGTAGAGCTTGCAGAACGGAATAATATGCGGAGAATGGATACCTTCTACCGCAAGCGGGATAGCCGAAAGTGGACGTGGAGCAGCCCGAATGGCGAGAATAGAAATCGAATAGACCTTATACTCTGCGCTAACCCTGGCATCATACAAGATGTGGACGTGCTCGGCAAGGTGCGCTGCAGCGACCATAGGATGGTAAGAACTCGAATTATTCTAGATCTGAGGAGGGGAATAAAGAAACTGGTACATAAGAAGCCGATCAATGAGTTAGCGGTAAGAGGGAAAATAGAGGAATTCCGGATCAAGCTACAGAACACGTATTCGGCCTTAACTCAGGAAGAGGACCTTGGTGTTGAAGATATGAACGACAATCTGATAGGCATCATTAAGGAATGTGCAATAGAAGTCGGTGGTAACTCCGTTAGACAGGATGCCAGTAAGCTGTCGCAGGAAACGAAAGATCCGATCAAGAAACGCGAATGTATGAAAGCCTCTAACCCTACAGCTAGAATAGAACTGGCAGAACTTTCGAAGTTAATCAACAAGCGTAAGACAGCTGACATAAGGAAGTATAATATGGATAGAATTGAATATGCTCTCAGGAACGGAGGAAGCCTAAAAGCAGTGAAGAAGAAACTAGGAATTGGCAAGAATCAGATGTATGCGTTAAGAGACAAAGCCGGCAATATCATTACTAATATGGATGAGATCGTTGAAGTGGCTGAGGAGTTCTATAGAGATTTATAAAGTGCCAGTGGCACCCACGACGATAATGGAAGAAAGAATAGTCTAGAGGAATTTGAAATCCCACGAGTACCACCGGAAGAAGTAAAGAAAGCCTTGGGAGCTATGCAAAGGGGGAAGGCAGCTGGTGAGGATCAGGTAACAGCAGATTTGTTGAAGGATGGTGGGCAGATTGTTGTAGAAAAACTGGCCACCCTGTATACGCAATGCCTCATGACTTCGAGCGTACAGGAATCTTGGAAGAACGCTAACATAATCCTAATCCATAAGAAAGGGGACGCCAGAGACTTGAACAATTATAGACCGATCAGCTTGCTGTCTGTTGCCTACAAAGTATTTACTAAGGTAATTGCAACGTGCTGACGTTGAACGTGCTGACTGATAACTGAATTACTGTGTTCTGTATTTACGTTGCAGACATTATGTTGCGCATGTAAATATTTTGTACCAATTATTTGCTGACTTCATATTTGAGCAGTGACTAGTCTCCCTTTTTAATATTGCCCACTGTCTGAACCTATGATGCCTGTCTGACTGAACTTTGTTGATGTATTTTGTCTGTGTATATTGTGCAAGGGGGCCGGGGCCCTTGTCAGGCGCTCTGTCGCCTTTAGGCTCGGCCCCCTCTTAGACTGTGTCTGAGGAAACAATAAAGAAAGCAAGAAAGAAAGAAAGAAAGAAAGAAAGAAAGAAAGAAAGAAAGAAAGAAAGAAAGAAAGAATCAGAACACCTTAGACTTCCGTCAACCAAAGGACCAGGCAGGATTCCGGAAAGGCTACTCAACAATAGACCATATTCACACCATCAATCAGGTGATAGATAAATGTGCGGAATATAACGAAACCTTATATATAACTTTCATTGATTACGAGAAAGCGTTTGATTCAATCAAAACCTCAGCAGTCATGGAGACATTACGGAATCAGGGTGTAGACGAGCCGTATGTAAATATGCGGAAATATATCTATAGCGGCTCCGCAGCCACCGTAGTCCTCCATAAAGAAAACAACAAAATCCCAATAAAGAAAGGCTTTCAGGCAGGGAGATACGATCTCTTCAATGCTATTCACAGCGTGTTTACAGGAGGTATTCAGAGACCTGGAGTGAGAAGAATTGGGGATAAGAGTTAAGCGAGAATACCTTAGTAACTTGCGGTTCGCTGGTGATATTGCCTTGCTTAGTAACTCAGGGGACCAACTGCAATGCACGCTCACTGACCTGGAGAGGCAAATCAGAGGTGGGTCTAAAAATGAATCTGCAGAAAACTAAAGTAATGTTTAACAGTCTCGGAAGAGAACAGCAGTTTACGATAGGTAGCGAGGCACTGGAAGTGGTAAGGGAATACATATACTTAGGACAGATAGTGACCTCAGATCCGGATCATGAAACTGAAATAATCAGAAGAATAAGAATGGGATGGGGTGCGTTTGGCAGGCATTCTCAGATCATGAACAGCAGGTTGCCATTATCCCTCAAGAGAAAAGTGTATAACAGCTGTGTCTTACCAGTACTCACGTACGGGGCAGAAACCTGGAGGCTTACGAAAAGGGTTCTACTTAAATCGAGGACGACGCAACGAGCTATGGAAAGAAGAATGATGGGTATAACGTTAAGGGATAAGAAAAGAGCAGATTGGGTGAGGGAACAAACGCGAGTTAATAACATCTTAGTTGAAATCAAGAAAAAGAAATGGGCATGGGCAGGACATGTAATGAGGAGGGAAGATACCCGATGGTCATTAAGGGTTACGGACTGGATTCCAAGGGAAGGGAAGCGTAGCAGGGGGCGGCAGAAAGTTAGGTGGGCGGATGAGATTAAGAAGTTTGCAGGGACGATATGGCCACAATTAGTGCATGACCGGGGTAGATGGAGAAGTATGGGAGAGGCCTTTGCCGTGCAGTGGGCGTAACCAGGCTGATGATAATGATATATTCAAGGAGCGAAGGCCCCCAGATCTTCTCTCTCGCTTCCGCTCTTACTCGCGCCTGCAGCGCAGAAACAGCTGGCGATCCCTCAAATAAACGTCTCGTCAACAACCCAAGGACGCAAGTAGACGTAGCGGTCTGCGCATGCGCAGTACCGTCGCCCATTGTTCTTGTGTACGCAAGCCGCATGCGTCCCCTAAACAAAGCTCTCTACTAGTTACACGGCTGCATTTGCGTTTAACATGCTCCATGCAGGAGCATGTTATAAGTGCGAGTTCACACCAGTACACGTTGGTCCCACTGCACGAAAAGTCTCCGCTTTTAATAGCGTCGTCATCCCTTAGCGACTCGACTAGGGAATCTGATGACTGTATCGCAGCCAATCACAATCGTCAAATCGGTTGCGATACCACGCCCGTGCTGTCGCAACGCTCCGTGGCATCCCCACCTCCGAAGACGAATGGTATGGAATATGTGGCAGGATAGCACCTTGGTAATCCGAGGTCGACGCCATTCTTCGGTAGCATTTGACGTTGACCCTTGTCATCATTAGTTCATGCTGTCAAGTAGTCGTCGGGAGGTGCCTTTTGTGGACCCGTCAGCAGTGGGTGTCAACGCTGCGTTGATTTCTTGGTAGGCGCTGAAGGATGGGTGGGGTTGCCTCGAGGCAAACGTCTAATTAAAGCGTTTGGCCGTGTTGAGACACAACAAGCGGTTGTGGACTATACACGGCTTTAGGCGGGTGACGCGGCTCTTTATGACAGTTTTCTCGCTCTTGAGCCCAAATAAGGCACAGCTGGTCATGTATGAGCTGCATAAATTTCCTTAAATTGCGGTGAATGGTGAACCAAAATTAGAGTGTACTAGACAATGGGCGAGTGGGCCAGACGGCGCTCTCCCGCTGAGGCGCTGCGTGCGGTTAAAATTGTGCGAGAGCGCTGCAAGCGAACTGGATTGGGGCGGAGATGCGCTTCACGGCATATTCGACGTAATTTCGCTGCGGGCGCTGAGACCGATTGCGCGCGTACGCTCTTATAACGGTGCTTTATTTCAACTGTAAATTTATATTCACACCTTTTTGCTACGTATATGCATATTTGAGGCATGCGTTATACAACATGACGTCTTCAATTTTGCTGTCGTTATCAAGTGCGTCGTCTGCTAGCGAGCGCCTGTTCGATGCGCGAACGCTCGCGGACGCCCACTTTCTCTCGCAGAAAGTATGTGCAGTAAAATATTTTCATGGTTTTTTGGTGCGCCCACGACTCCTTTCGGTCGGTGCCAAATGTAGTTTTGGCCAGGTGAACAGCTAATTTTAACATTGTTTCCTAAAGTAAGTAACACGTAATTTTGCCACGAACGCCGCTTATGTGCAACATGAAGCTACGTAAGAAAATTTTATTGATATCGTGTCATCTTTACGCGCACTTCTTGTTGGTGGGATGTTGATCAGGGACAATGATGAAATAAAACAATATTATAGGGAAATAAATTGGGTTTATTAACTTAGTGGCGCGAAGAGATGCAGATGATCAATGCACTTCTAGGTAAATCTAAGGGTACACAGACATATACATGTATATCCATGACATACATGCAAGAGAAGAATTATCAAATATACTAAATGCGCTGATTGAAGAAGTGAAAGCTCCCGACAGGAATAAGCGTGTCTTGGAAATCACGTGCACCTTTTAAAAGCTGCACCAGCCCCGTGCACATGAACCAGTCGACTTTCCGAGAAAAGGAATCAAGGTAATTATTGGACGTTAATATGAACAACAGTGTAGAGAAAATATATTGCATATGTACTGAATCGGGAAGACCGGGTCATCATTACCAATGTAATTTCCGAGGCTTGTCTGGCGATCTCCTGTACCGCAGGAGAAATGAAGTAGAAACACATAGTCTGATCGAATGGTATTTGGTATTCAGATCGCATTCGACTTCAGAATTAACTATTAAAAATGTTCGAATCGCCGTTTCAGTTCGAATGTAACGCATAACAACATTTTTGAAGTTTCGAAGCTAAAGGGCCTATGCAAGTGAGGACTGAATGACTGTGCTGCTGGAGAGCCGTGGCTGTTGCGCAGAGGCGCACCAGTTCTTGATAGAATTAACGAACGCGCGCTAATCGGTTCTGCTCAACAAGTTCCTAGCTGTCATTCAATATAAACGTCTGATTTTGGGGCAGCCTGTAAATCTGCTAACTTGATTCCGGCAAGGAAAACATCTTTTTGACAGTCCCACCATGTCTGCGGCCCATTAAAACTGGGTGCCCAATGTGGTACCACATTTATCTTCTTCAACGAACACAGCAGGCTTAGAAATATCTCTACGTGTATGTGAGGCATACCGTTCCTTTAATTGCTTCGTTATTGTCCTTATGTATGATAGTGCACCGGATAACTGAAAGCAGCCGTTTATAATATGGCTCTGCTGGTGACGCAATACCCTGACAACCAGCTATACGGTTGGGGAACAGGGCTCGGGCGGCGGCAGCGAGCCATGGCTACCTGGACTGAGGGGGCCACCCACCTTTGGGCTCAAGAAGCCTGGTCTAGCAAAAAAGTTTATTTCTCGCTCTCTCTCTGCTTCGGCGAGTGGACGTACACGTGGAAACGTCATTACATTTAGGTATGAAATATAGGATAAGCGTAACATGTTTTTTCTCGGAAATCAGACTCGAGAATAATTTTTGTTCGCACCACTGAAAAAAAGCCGAAGGACGTAGGTACCTTTTCTTTGTTCTTTTTTTTATTAAACAAATTCTGGAGTTTTACGTCTGGCAATATAATCATGAGGCACCCTGTTCAGTTTTCATTTCCTGGGGCTCTTTAACGTGCACATTAGCAGGCGTACACGAGTGCTTTTCCATATCGTTTCTATCGAATTCCGCGACCTGGTTTGAACCAGTGAGCTCGAGTTTAGCAGCGCAACGCCATATCCACTATATAGCCACTAATTAGGCTACCGGGCCGCGCTTTTATGTATATATTTTTATAGCATGGGACTGGACGAAAAATTGCACATGGCCTATGAGCCAAAAATTAGCATATATAATGGCTACCTAAAACTGTTTTCCGCGGCCGAGGTCCGCCCGCAGTAAGGTAACTCATATAAAATACTCCGCATTGTGTTACGCGAGGCTCACGGAAACATGAATGGGATGTTGCACTGCAGTTTTCTTCTTTCTTTTTCTGTAAGAATACTGCCCGTAAATCGGAGTGCAGGGCGCCGGATGGGGCAGATAGGTTTTATTTGTTTGAAGCGCCGAGCAGGATGTTTACATGTGTTTTTCCGTCTGCGTTTCGCAAGACCTATAGTGATGGAAAAATATATGCGCGAAAATACAACACGAGATATACAAGCTGCCTGAAGAACAAGAAAAATATTTGTTCTCCATAGGGAGCCGCACCATAAGATCGTAGAATGAAAGCCGACACTGCGACCGCAATGCATGCGCAATCACCGAGTGGCATTAAAGAATAATAATAATAAAAGAAAAGAAAGGCAGCTATTCATAAGGCACAAATACATGCCATATCCAATTATAAACACTGTTTGGGCGGCCTGAACGCATATACCAGTGCGCGAAGTAGTACGAATGACCCTTCCGAGAATCATCGCCAGCAGTTTCCAATGGCGCGACCTTGATGGGGCCCAATCCACTTCGATCACAGAGCCGCCACGGTACGCTTCGTCGTCGCGCGCCTCGCTGCAAAGCATGCGCCACCCCAGCCGCTCGTACCCCTGAGCCTTGTTCTAGTACGCTATACCAAAATTGCTGCACTTACGGGAGAACGGTCGGCACGTGCAAAGCGGTGCTGATGGCGTCAGTGTATTAAACGCTTCATTCAACGTTGCGTACTTATCATGGCCCTGACATCCGGAACTGTCCATGTAGACACAGTGCATGCAAATGGGCGCGCAATACTGGGCCAGTACGTCCAATTTCAGTCAAGGTTACACAATGTCGCTTCGGCCGATAAGCGGTTCAGTACAAATTGTCACCGACATCAGCAAGGGTGGTTATGGGAGCAGCGATTGAAGCGCGACTATGTTTGGAGGGAACAAACACTGGGAAAGAAAAAAGTGTTCTTTTTTTTAATTCAAGCAAGACACAGTGAGATTCATTCAACAAAAATAAAATTCCTGGTCAATTTTGTATATTCGTGACGAGTTAAGAAAATAGAAGTTTATTTAATATTATTATTATTAATAAATACATTTCTTTTTAGCGCCCATCGTTACAGGCGGCGTTGACGCCGCTATCACTCGCAATGCAATGTACCTCAAGGCGCGCTCGTAAAGTTCAAGTGTTGAACTACGCCCCCCTCACACGTTGTGCTTTTTTGCTTGTCGAAGTTTGTTTGAATTTGGTGACACGGGTAGCTTCATCGCTTCTATGTGCGAGGGCACCCATTGGAAACGCATGGAGAAGCCTTTGATATGGAGATTGTGCACCGAGCGTAGGGAGCTAAGACATAATTAACAGTAGGGAAACCGTGCTCTAACTTTTGAAAGGCAGATTTTGAATCTGTAAGAATGACAACAGGTTGAGGCGTACAAAACCGTAGCTTCTTTAGAGCTGCCTCAATGGCAACGCTTACGGCCGTTGTGGAGGACACGACTGCAGTGAAGCGAACAGACCAATCATACTTCAAAGAGGGAATGTGAAAAGCAGCTGCACTAGATCCTCTGGCCTTGACCACAAAGCCATGAAAAAAAATTTTAAGATGACGTGCATATTCAGTCTCAAGATGTCCCAGTACGAGCGAACGCGTTGCCGCCAAAGGAGAACTCCGCTTAGCGCGAACGTGAGCAATTGCCAACGAACAATCGAGGCTCGCGAATGATCAAGGTGGTTTCAACCTCTTAGTTCGACCTCTAGCGTCAAGACCCAGGTAACCAAAAGTATTAAGGGCCAAGCACACCTGGCGCGACAGCAATTACTAGACTTAAGGCTCTGCAGACACTTAAGACTGCTTACGCGTGGGAAAGCGAAAGCATTATGCCGTTTGTAAACAACGGAACGTGATCAACGCGCTCAATTTTTACACTCGTGACGTGGCGCCCCCTACTCCGTACCGTCACGTGTGCCGCCCAATGACGCACGAACTAGTCAGCGAGATTGATTGATTGATTGAAAAAACTTTATTATTCCACCGAGCTGGGGTGCCCGCCTCTTAATCTACACGTAGGTAGGGGGGGAGGACGAAGCAGTCCCCGCGCGTTGAGGACGGTGAGTCTTCACGGCCTCAACGGCCAGGCGGATTGCTCGACGCTGGTCGTCTTCAGCCTCGCTCTGGAGCAAGGCCTCCCAGGCTTCTCTACTGTCAATGTTTTCCTTGGCCCCTGGGGGCGAGATAGCTGCGACGTGACGTGCGCAATAAGGCATGCACTAGGCACACCAGAGCCAGAACCGTGGAGCAGCCGTTACTGCATGGAAGCGTGCTCGTCTCGCACCCCGGAGGTCCTGGTTCGATTCCCACCCAAACCGGAATGACCCAAATTTCCTTCTCAAAGCCACTTTGTATACAGGAACCTCCCTGAGAAATGTGACGTCGATCCGAGTATGTTTTAGCGTTTTTACTTTTACGCCAACGTCCGCAGTGCCATCCGGTGTCAAAAAACGCGGTGGTTTCACACTGGACGACGCTGGTGTATGTACTATATGTGCAATGCCACGTATAGCTGGACAAAACCAAGGTAATGTTTGCCGTCGCTTATTTTTTACATTCCGCCTAATTACGTAATTATTCTTCATTAATTATCACATTTCTCAAGTATTATAATTAGATTAGAAGTGTAAATTAGAAAATTGTAGAGCAACATGAAAAACTGCCGATACAACATTTTTTTCTTTTTTTGCTCATGCAATACGCGCTACATAAAAGTGCTTTTCCGATCGGGAATGAAGTCCGCGAATACTCGCAAAGTGCCTTTAGCGGCCAGTCACGCGGCAGAAAGGACTTCAAAGAAGTGCTACTTAATGCTAACGCGTTTCTCTGGCATTTGCCGCGAAATCGCCACTGTCTTTTTCTCTTTAAGGGACTTGGTTCGAACGTGACTCTGTCTGGAATAACGCTGACCCACTGGAACATGACACCCATTGACACAAGGGATCACCTGACCGCACAGCGTCAACTTAACGACGGTGTACTTTCTTCGACAACGACGGGCCAGCCTGCCAGCAGCTGCGGCGTCTGTTCGCCGGGTCTGGCGGTCTACCAGGCGACGTTCGGGCTGAATGTGTCCACACCTCTAGACACATTCATCAGACTCGACCATTGGAAGAAGGTACGCTATGGGGCGCCTTCGCGTGCTTGGAGGCGGGGCCGTTCTAATCAAACATAGACTCATATACACGTCACATATATATATATATATATATATATATATATATATATATATATATATATATATATTATTAATCATTCGCATGGCGCTCTTTGGCCACATCTGGCCCTTGCGCCATTAAACATCAAATATTCATTCATTTATATATATATATATATATATATATATATATATATATATATATATATATATATATATACTACATCTGAGCCACGACCATCAGTCACTGCACAAGCCCACAGCATCTCATCATCGGTGCCGCTCATAGCATTTGGGATGCCGCATTTCTTAAGAGCCTTGCAGATCATACCTACCTAATGAACTTACAGAACTTGTGGGGATGCGCGATCCTCACGCGTCCCCTGATATGTTGGTTTTCCCGCACGGATCGCGTGGCCTGGCGCCCGCGGCGGTCGTAGTGGTTGAAGCGCAGCGCGAGAGATGGCGCGAGTGTTGCGCTGCTACCGGCGGGGTTACTTGGGTGCGGGAGCGGAAGGCGCTTCCTCCTTGGGTCGGGACAGGAAGCAGTACGGACGTGCCGTGCCGCGCGTGTGCCGATCCATGCTTCTGCGAGACCGTCTCGCGTGGCCGCCTTGGAACGCGCCACCGTTCGCGTGACCGTACATGCGAACGACCAGGCGTTGGGATCCAGCATGGGGCGAACTTATTCGCTCGCTATCCGGTCGCGGTGAGTCGGACATCTAGATTTGTCGCGCGCCCATCGGCATGTTTTGGGGATAGCAACTCGGCTAGCAGGCATTGATCTATGAAAGGTGCAATAAATGCCCTTGTGATTGTTTGCACTACTGTGTTGTCGTTCCTTTGTCCCAAGAGCACGGGAGGAGAACCCCACACCTGGCTGCCCAACGTGGGACTCTTGGGGTATCGGACGATAGATTTAACAGTTTTGCTTCGTTCGAGACCTTTGTTTGAACCGAAGCGTAGGGCTAGCGTGGATTTTGATCGCTAGCGTTGGTGGCGTGCTTTCTTGAGCGAGGCGACGGTGGCTGTAGTGTGTTTGAACTTATCAACATGCTAAGCCTTTTCGCAAGTGTTTTTTTTTAATGACATTCGTCAGTACGAGACCCACGTGGTCTGCATCCTGGGAGAGCGAGGCTGAGCGCCCGCGGAGCAGTGGCAAGCCTGAAACGACTGAGTACGGAAGCCTCGTGGGTGGTCCGAATTTCTTATGTAAATAGCTTCTTCTATCTCTTTGACTCGGATGAAGTCGCGGCTCTGGGAGCCGGGTGGCCGCGTGCAACGGGTGCCACTACGGGCTGACTGGTATTGCGGCCTGGCACCGGGCGCTCCGACACCGTCTGAGACGGTGGGCGCCGTCAACTCGGATGCTGTGTGCACCGAGCGGGGTAGGACCACCTCACAGAGCTGACGTCTCCTCGCGGCTGCCTGTTTTGCGCTCATTTTGGGTGTTGTTTTTGGATGCCGGTTGTTGTCAGGGTAGCGATGCTTTAGGCCTAAAGCTTTACGAAGCTGCCTGTCGCAGGTGGAGGGACACAACCTGGTAGACCGTGGCGTTGAGGCGTTGCAATTTGCTTCCCTCAATCTATTTAGCCTCGCACGAATTGAAATTACTCGTTCGGCTCAAGGAAGCGAGCTTCGTTCACATGAACTTAGCATCTGAGTAGCTGCCCGATATTTTGCTAGCCGAGTTGAACATCGTACTACGTGGGCGATGCGCATGCAGAATTCCTCTCCCTTGCACTACTTTAGTGTTTGCCGAGTGTGTTGAGTGTACGCAGCGTGATTGGAGTCACCCCTGGCTTGCTGTCCCCTGCACATCGTCTGCGCTGCTGCCCCGGACTACGATCGAGTCACCCCGGGCGATGGTGATGCTGTGGCCAGTTCGGCGCAGCGACTTCGGCGGCCTCCTGTATCCAGCTCACAACCCTCGGCGGCGGACAAAAGAGCCGGCGGTCACCGACAGCTACGGCGGCTCTTGCCAGCAGGGCGCGTCGGCGCGAGCGACGCGTGCTCGTACCGACTACTGCGTCGTCGTTTCCGGAGTCCTGGCCTGGAATCGTGCCGTCGAGTCCGCAAAGCTGCTGCTGTGACCGGCGGACGCCAGCGGTGTACCCAGGGACAATGTCGGCTCGCATGCTATGGACAGCGTGTGGACATTTCTTCGGCGCGGCCACTGTTGCGGGTACTACCTTGTTCCCGAAGCACATATTGATGTTAGACCGAGTGACATGTTTCGCCGGAATATGTAGTGATTTAAGGTTGGGGGGATGTGGGGATGCGCGACCCTCACGCTTTCCCTGATATGTTGGTTTTCCCGCATGGCTCGCTGGCCTGGCACCCGTGGCGGTCGGAGTGGTTGAAGCGCAGCGCGAGAGATGGCGCGAGTGTTGCGCTGCTACCGGCGGGGTTACTTGGGTGCGGGAGCGGAAGGCGCTTCCTCTTTGGGTCGGGACAGGAAGCAGTACGGACGTGCCGTGCCGCGCGTGCGCCGATCCATGCTTCTGCGAGACCGTCTCGCGTGGCCGCCTTGGAACGCGCCACCGTTCGCGTGACCGTACATGCGAACGACCAGGCGTTGGGATCCAGCATGGGGCGAACTTATTCGCTCGCTATCCGGTCGCGGTTAGTCGGACTTCTAGATTTGTCGCGCGCCCATCGGCATGTTTTGGGGATAGCAACTCGGCTAGCAGGCATTGATCTATGAAAGGTGCAATAAATGCCCTTGTGATTGTTTGCACTACTGTGTTGTCGTTCCTTTGTCCCAAGAGCACGGGAGGAGAACCCCACACCTGGCTGCCCAACGTGGGACTCTTGGGGTATCGGACGATAGATTTAACAGTTTTGCTTCGTTCGAGACCTTTGTTTGAACCGAAGCGTAGGGCTAGCGTGGATTTTGATCGCTAGCGTTGGTGGCGTGCTTTCTTGAGCGAGGCGACGGTGGCTGTAGTGTGTTTGAACTTATCAACATGCTAAGCCTTTTCGCAAGTGTTTTTTTAATGACATTCGTCAGTACGAGAGCCACGTGGTCTGCATCCTGGGAGAGCGAGGCTGAGCGCCCGCGGAGCAGTGGCAAGCCTGAAACGACTGAGTACGGAAGCCTCGTGGGTGGTCCGAATTTCTTATGTAAATAGCTTCTTCTATCTCTTTGACTCGGATGAAGTCGCGGCTCTGGGAGCCGGGTGGCCGCGTGCAACGGGTGCCACTACGGGCTGACTGGTATTGCGGCCTGGCACCGGGCGCTCCGACACCGTCTGAGACGGTGGGCGCCGTCAACTCGGATGCTGTGTGCACCGAGCGGGGTAGGACCACCTCACAGAGCTGACGTCTCCTCGCGGCTGCCTGTTTTGCGCTCATTTTGGGTGTTGTTTTTGGATGCCGGTTGTTGTCAGGGTAGCGATGCTTTAGGCCTAAAGCTTTACGAAGCTGCCTGTCGCAGGTGGAGGGACACAACCTGGTAGACCGTGGCGTTGAGGCGTTGCAATTTGCTTCCCTCAATCTATTTAGCCTCGCACGAATTGAAATTACTAGTTCGGCTCAAGGAAGCGAGCTTCGTTCACATGAACTTAGCATCTGAGTAGCTGCCCGATATTTTGCTAGCCGAGTTGAACATCGTACTACGTGGGCGATGCGCATGCAGAATTCCTCTCCCTTGCACTACTTTAGTGTTTGCCGAGTGTGTTGAGTGTACGCAGCGTGATTGGAGTCACCCCTGGCTTGCTGTCACCTGCACATCGTCTGCGCTGCTGCCCCGGACTACGATCGAGTCACCCCGGGCGATGGTGATGCTGTGGCCAGTTCGGCGCAGCGACTTCGGCGGCCTCCTGTATCCAGCTCACAACCCTCGGCGGCGGACAAAAGAGCCGGCGGTCACCGACAGCTACGGCGGCTCTTGCCAGCAGGGCGCGTCGGCGCGAGCGACGCGTGCTCGTACCGACTACTGCGTCGTCGTTTCCGGAGTCCTGGCCTGGAATCGTGCCGTCGAGTCCGCAAAGCTGCTGCTGTGACCGGCGGACGCCAGCGGTGTACCCAGGGACAATGTCGGCTCGCATGCTATGGACAGCGTGTGGACATTTCTTCGGCGCGGCCACTGTTGCGTGTACTACCTTGTTCCCGAAGCACATATTGATGTTAGACCGAGTGACATGTTTCGCCGGAATATGTAGTGATTTAAGGTTGGGGGGATGTGGGGATGCGCGACCCTCACGCGTTCCCTGATATGTTGGTTTTCCCGCATGGCTCGCTGGCCTGGCACCCGTGGCGGTCGGAGTGGTTGAAGCGCAGCGCGAGAGATGGCGCGAGTGTTGCGCTGCTACCGGCAGGGTTACTTGGGTGCGGGAGCGGAAGGCGCTTCCTCTTTGGGTCGGGACAGGAAGCAGTACGGACGTGCCGTGCCGCGCGTGCGCCGATCCATGCTTCTGCGAGACCGTCTCGCGTGGCCGCCTTGGAACGCGCCACCGTTCGCGTGACCGTACATGCGAACGACAAGGCGTTGGGATCCAGCATGGGGCGAACTTATTCGCTCGCTATCCGGTCGCGGTTAGTCGGACTTCTAGATTTGTCGCGCGCCCATCGGCATGTTTTGGGGATAGCAACTCGGCTAGCAGGCATTGATCTATGAAAGGTGCAATAAATGCCCTTGTGATTGTTTGCACTACTGTGTTGTCGTTCCTTTGTCCCATGAGCACGGGAGGAGAACCCCACAAACTGGCACAAACAATATAACCTTTAATGCCAATCATAATAGCTTGTCATTGTGTTAGTTTTGGTTTCGCATTCGATTCTGACACGCGTGTTATTTTTCAGTGAAGCTTGCTGGGAAAACAAGATAGTGCGCGTTAAAATCGAGTAAATACGGAATCCGCACACATGTGCGCTCTTCTCTCTATTAGATTCATATGAGCCTGGGCCAAATTGCACGTGTCCTCAATCACCGACAATTAATACCATACCGTTAACGCCATATACATAAAAATGGTGACCGGCTTATCAAAAAAAGTATATTCTCTCAAGAACGCGGTATGGACCGTCGTACTTCGGAAGGAGTCTTGAAGCGAGCCCAGGCGTGCGGTGTGGCACTAACAACCAGACGAGAGCGCCCGGGAGAAAAGTGGGAGTCGAGTTCTGGGCATCGTGAACGGCTTTTTGGCGGTTCTGGTCGTCCGAGGTGAATCGGCGGGCAAGCTGGCGACATTCCTCTGCTTGTCTGGCGGCTTCTGAGATCGGCAGGCATTCGGATGGGTCCGGCCGGTAGGGCAGAATGGTGTCGATGGTGTGCGAAGGATGACGGCCGTAAAGAAGGTAAAAGGGTGAGAATCCGGTAGTGGCCTGAGTCGCGGTGTTGTAGGCGTAGGTGACAAACGGAAGAGCTAGGTCCCAATCAGAGTGATCAGGTGAGACATACATGGCGAGCATGTCACCAAGAGTTCGATTAAAGCGCTCCGTGGTACCGTTAGTCTGTGAGTGATAAGCAGTGCATTTACAATGAACAATAGCGCATTACGCAAGCAGTTGTTCGATGACTTCAGATAAGAAGGCGCGGCCTCTATCGCTTAAAAGTTCACGTGGACCTCTATGACGAAGGAGAAAACGGCGAAGTAGGAAATTGGCGACCTCCTGCGCTGTAGCATTTGGTAGAGCAGCAGTCTCCGAATAACGGGTTAAGTGGTCTACCGCAACGATTATCCACCTGTTTCCGGCAGGAGTTAACGGAAGTGGCCCGTAGAGATCTATGCCCAGGCGATCAAAGGGTCGGGATGGGCATTGTAAAGGCTGGAGTTCACCGGCGGAGTTGTGCGGTGGCGCTTTCCGGCGTTGGCACTCATGACAAGAGCGGACGAACTTTCGAACGAAATTATACATTCCCCGCCAGTAATAGCGGTGTCGAAGTCTTTCGTAGGTCTTGAAGACTCCCGCATGGCCACACTGAGGGTCGACGTGGAACGAGGAGCAGAGTTCTGATCGCAAGATTCTCGGAATGACGAGTAACCAGGTGCGTCCCTCTGGGGCATAGTTGCGTCGATATAGTAGCTGGTCGCGAATCGCAAAATGAGGCACTTGGCGCCGAAGCGTGCGTGACGCTGGAACTTTCGACGTATCCGAGAGAAGGTCGAGCAGAGTCCAAGGATCATTACGCTGTGCAGCAGCGATAGTGTCAACGTCCAGAGAGGATAATGTGCACTCGCAGGGGGAGTCGTGACTGGCCTTCTGGGGAAGCGGTGATCGGGATAGCGCGTCAGCGTCGGAGTGCTTTCGCCGGAACGGTACACCACGCGGATGTCGTATTCTTGGATACGCAATGCCCAGCGGGCAAGGCGGCCCGATGGGTCTTTGAGCGTCGACAGCCAACATAGTGCGTGGTGGTCGGTCATTACGTCAAAAGATCGGCCGTTAAATATGGGCGAAACTTGCCAACCGCCCACACAATGACCAAACACTCCTTTTCTGTAACGCTGTAATTGGTCTCCTCCTTGGTTAACGTGCAACTCGCGTATGCGACGACGTATTCTGGGTGGCCAGGTTGACGCTGTGCCAACACAGCGCCAAGGCCTACACCGCTTGCATCGGTATGGATTTCGGTTGGCGCTTGTGGGTCAAAATGGCGAAGAATGGGTGGCGTCGTCACACTCTGGAGACCATGATGAGAGATCTCTAGCGCCACCAAGGAGCTGCGTGAGAGGCGATATGATTGACGCAAGGTTTCGAACGAATCGCCGGAAGTAAGAGCAGAGGCCGATAAAACTGCGTAGCTCTTTCATAGTAGTAGGTTTTGGGAACGTAGTAACAGCACGTAGCTTCTCGGGATCCGGGCGAATGCCCTCCTTTGACACGACATGGCCTAAAATTGTTAGCTGACGGACAGCAAATCGACACTCCTTCAAGTTAAGTTGCAACCCGGTGTTGGTCAAGCAAGTGAGTACGTGCTGGAGGCGGAGCAGGTGTGTTGGGAAATCAGGGGCGAACACCACAATGTCGTCAAGATAGCAAAGACATATTTTCCATTTGAGGCCACGCAGAACATTATCCATCATTCTTTCGAACGTAGCAGGTGCGTTGCAAAGTCCGAAAGGCATGACGGTGAATTCATACAAGCCGTCTGGTGTAACAAAGGCAGTTTTCGGAACCTGCCAGTAGCCTGACCGCAAATCCAGCGAAGAAAAGAACTCGGCTCCCTGTCATCATCGATGCGTGGTAATGGGTAGACGTCCTTCAGCGTGATCTTGTTCAACCGTCGAAAGTCAACACAGAAGCGGATGGAACCGTCTTTCTTTGCGACGAGAACCACGGGAGAGGCCCATGGGCTTTGGGAAGGTTGAATGACTCCTCGACGCAGCATGTCATCGACCTGGTCTGCAATGACGCGACGTTCCGTAGCGGACACGCGATATGCCCTTTGTCGCAGGGGTGAGTGAGTGCCAGTGTCGATGTAATACTTGACTTGGCCAAGAGGGGTTTGCGCAACGTCGAAAGAAAGGCGGAAGTGCTGAAGGATTGCGACAAGTTGAGATCGCTGCGAATGCGTCAGATCTTCGGCGATGAATGGGCTGAACACACCAGTCGATGTTGAGACTGGTACGGAGAGGGCACTCAGTTCATGGGCGGCAGTAGAAGACACTTCGTCGAGGACGGGGACAATTCGTGTTGAATCGACCGACTCGACGTAACCAAGGCATTCACGGCGGAGCAGTGATAGCGGCGATGAAAGATGATTGTAAATGGGCATCGTGCTCACACCGGCGGCAAGGTCAAGAGCTGCAAAGGGCAAAGGAAGCGCTTTTCGGGTAACAAAATGATGAGAGGGCATGAAGAAGACCGTCCCATCGGATATGGTACTACAGAAGACTGGTACGAATGCTGAAGAGCACGGGGGGATACAGCTGTCTTCTTCCACGACAATTTTAGCGGCAGGATGAGCATCGACCGAGGCCAGGTCACCAAGGTGGAAAAGGTCAATCTCAGCCCGAGCGCAACTGATGATGGCATTGTGGCGTGAGAGAAAATCCCATCCTACGATAACGGCGTGGGAGCACGATGAAAGAACTATGAATTCAATCGTGTACAAAACGTCCTGTATGATCACACGGGCAGTACAAGCAGCGGTAGGGCGAATGGGTTGAGCACTCGCCGTTCGGAGCGACAATCCAGACAGAGACGTCGTCACTTTACGAAGCGAACGGCAAAACCTAGCATCCATAACTGAAATAGCAGCACCGGTATCGACTAAGGCGACTGTAGCGACATCTTCGATAAACACATCAATGACATTGGCAGGTAAAGGAGAAGGACTTCGGCATGTCGACACTTGCGCAGTTCTTGCCTCAGGAACTGCGTCGTCTAGTTTCCCTCTTCGTTAGAGACGGCTCGTCGACGCATAGGGGAAAGCGATCGACGACGTGGGGAGGGTGACCGGAGGCGTTCGAAGCGAGGACGGCGATCAGTCTGGGAGCGAGCTGGTGATGGAATGAAGGGTTCGTAAGGCGCATTTGCATCAGGCGGCACATAGGGCGCTCGGCGATCGTCATCGAACGCCTGCGATCGGCGGCGGCAGAACCTTGCGACATGACCGGGATACCTACATGCGAAGCATATACGCGTCGTGCACGCCGACGGACGCACCACTGGTGGCGGCCTTGCGCAGAACACGCGGGAGAGGAGCCTGGCGCGCGCCGTAGTTTGTTGTGTCGTTGATCGTGCTTCTCTGTCTTGTTCACGTTTTCAGAGCAAAATAGGCAACACCATTCGCACGTGTGGGGTGGCCAAAGCTTCAGGGAATGTCGAAGAAGAATTGTTGCAGGGTTGGGAGCTCAAATACCGGTGAAAACGTGCCGGCGATGTGGTTCTAATCATTCCTGGCAAAGCCTCATCAGCGGGAGCAACGGTAGCAAAAATGGATCGTCGCTTCGAAGGGAAATTTCTTGTTCTCATCCTTTCCTTTGTCTCGTCGGTGTTTTTTTCCACTCGATCATAGTTAGACGCATGAGCAACGAAGTTCGTCTGCAGTGCAGCATGAGGTTTAAAGGCATTTCGCTAAAGTTCGGAATGCTGTTTGCCGCTTATATTGTTTTCTGCTTCCTTACCGCGTTGCGCTAGCTAGGCAGCACGACTGCACGAGCGCGTTGCGTTGTATGTTAAAGCTACTGAAGTTTGCAAGAACTGAAATTGTTGGTTTCATGTGGCGCGGTAAATCCTCGCATCAGCTGTCGCGCACTTCATGTTTTTACATCTATTTTGTGCGTGGCTTTGCATATGTTTAACTGTTGCTAGCTGCTCCATGCGTAACTCTTGTCGATTTTTTTAAGCTGCGAAGTTTTCATCCTGCCTTGTTTGTAAAGGGTATAAATCACGCTGTGTCTTATCTGAATGGTACCAAGGAAGTGCTTCTTTAACAGCTTTATTCTTTTCGCCCGAGGGCATCTTAGATATTGTTTGCGTTTTTGGAAATGTGTTTAGAAAATAGGTAGTTCAGGGCGAGAATTGCTAATAGCTGCTGCATATGGTATTTTTGTTCCATTGCTCGCTGAAAAGTTCGCGTCCCGTTTGTGAAGTCATCACACCTCGATGTTGCCTGAGCAAGCTTAACACGCCGAGTGATTTGTTTGTTTCACAATGTAGTCCCCTCTTGCATGTGAATTTTGTACTCAACTGAATTCTTTTATACTTACGCTGCAGACGACTAAACCGGGCCTTGCCGCCAGCGCTCATCTACTTTGACTGGCGCTGCTCTGCCTTTAAATATATCATGTGGCACCTCTCTCTAGTAATATAAAGAAGTACTGAAAAGTTAGTAAGTCTTTAGCTTTGTACGTTTCCAAGCACCTCCCTTGGGGAATTTAAAATTGCACAAACTGCAGCGGGAACGGTAGTTCATCGGCGTATGCAGCAGAATTGCATCGGCGGTACAGAACTAACATGCGCTTTTATTAACCCGTGTGTTTGGTGACTTCGTTGGCTAGAGTACGCGTTTCCATCAATAAATTGGCAATTACTCTTCTTGAGGCGACTTCGACTGCACTTATTCGGCGATGTCACATGTATTCATCGGCAGAAAAATGACAACGGCATATGCAGAGATTGCACCGTGCGGATTTGGTTTGATATAAGTCTGCGCTAACGACGAGTGCTTATTATTCAGGTACAGAAGCAGCATTGCGGCAAGGGTAGAATAAAAAAGAAACCATCGAGAGATCGCATCACTCAACAAAATTTATCGGCTAGTGAACATGAGCTCCACGTCATGTAAATGGGGTTCATGGCGTTTGTCTGCGGGACACACCTTGCACGTATGTGGACCATGTTGTCCCAAACACCGGCCGGTAACATCGTGTTCATACCCGCTCGCACAGAGGTCAGCATCTCGCCTACAGCTGTCACCGCAGAAGAAGCAGCCTGGCACCCGAACAAAGTAGAAATCGCAGCCGCGAACTTCAGCCATCCTTGCTGCAAAGGGTTGTCGTCTGCTACTGCTCCCGCGTGTACTGTTGGAAGCGTCCGCTAGGTGCCTTTCAGTGGCGCCTCTATAGGCGGTGCACGAGGCGTATAGGGCGATTGTCCGGCGTACGCCACGGCTTAGCGACGGCAGTGGTGGTCCAGGGGACGGGAGGGGGAGGGCGGTGCACAGGCTGCTGGAAGCGACGCACGGGCACACTGCGAGGGACCATTGCAGCAACCGTAGCATAAGTGACTCGTGTAGTCACGACATCCTGCTGGTGAACAGCCGGCAGTGCTTCCGCGACCTCTTCATGGATCACGTTACGGATATGAGACGGCAAAGTGCTGGCAGACTCCTGAGTGACGGACACCAGAGATAGCTGTCGTGCGACTTCTTCGTGGACGAAATCCTTGATTTGCGTTATCAGGGAGGCTTGTTCTGGGCTGGTGGTAAGGCTGCAGAGTGATGCCACATTTGGTGTGGGATGTCGCTTTGTCAGAGCTCGCTGCTTACGCAATTCATCATAGCTCTGGCACAAGCTGATGACGTCGCCAACAGAGCGCGGGTCCTTGGCCAGAAGCATTTGGAACGCGTCATCGTCGATTCCCTTCATAACGTGCTTGATCTTTTCCGGTTCCGTCATGGCAGCGTTCACGCGCCTGCACAAATCGAGAACGTCTTCTATATAGCTGGTGAATGTCTCACCCGTGTCCTGTGCGCATGTACGCAAACGCTGCTCGGCTCGGAGTTTCCTGACGGCGGGTCGGTCAAATACTTCTGTAATCGACGTCTTGAGCGCCGACCACGTTCGGATATCCCTTTCATGATTTCTGAACCAGAGACTGGCCACGCCCGCCAGGTAGAATGATACGTAAGCCAGCTTGTCCGAGTCATTCCATTTGTTGTGAACGCTCACCCGTTCGTAGGGTGACAGCCACTCTTCAACGTCGTTGTCGTCGGTTCCGCTGAAGATGGGAGGCTCCCGCTGGCGAACGGTGCCAGCGCAAGGGACGGGTGGCGATGGAAGAGTCTGCTGGTCGGCGTCCGGCATGGCAGAGGGTAGCGTCCGAGAACGGAGTTTCAGGATGGTAGAGTGGAACGTTACCCCGCACGGCTCCACCACTTATAAAGGAGGTTTATTGGGGTTCGTAGCGACCGCCGGTTCTACGATGCACCGAGCACAGTACCGAGCTCGAGCCTCTGCTGCGCGCTTGATGCTGCCCCGATGCTGCTGACTGCGCGCACGTTCGTCATCTTCCTTACAATATATATATATATATATATATATATAGTTTTGCCATCCGGGCGAAGCAATGAATGTCACAGCAACGTGTTAGAATATTACACAGAGTGTAAAATTCGTAACTATATGGCAGTATGAATTGAAGTAAACGTGAGCTAAGTAAAGGCGAGTTGTTGTGCTAGAGGCCTCTGTTTGGATCATGTCATCGAGCAATTTCATCTATGTTTGTTAATAAAAGCCAACATCTTTCTTAGCGGATTCGCTACCAGTTTCCGTACGGGGTATGTTTCAAACATCTTTCATGGGCCGATCCCGGAGACAGTGCACAGCCGCGCTAATGAAATTATATCATTTTAAGGTTTGAGCTCAGTTATTGCCGCCCACTTTTATTATTATTGCCTGAAAAGATTTAAAGTGAGAGGCATGGACTGTCGGTGTTCTGGTTCATGACGTTTGTTTGTTGGCTGCCATTCTCAAAATTCTGAGGAAAAATGCTGTCAAGAATGTAAAACCTGGTATGAGCAACTTTAGTGATATAATAGTGTGGAGATTATATAACCTGTATATACCGAATGTAATGTAGCAGGGCATGGCATATAGCATACATATACCCAAATATAAGCGGCACTTCACGGCGACGCCGACGACGACAGCAAAAGAAGAAACGATCGGGTTTTCCATATAATTGTTATGCAATGATAATAAAATAACAAAAAAATGGGATCCAATCCACGCTGTAAACGTGGTTGGACAGCAAAGCAGTGGTATCACCTGATTCGATAGACCAATGTGGCGTAGTCTTGAACTGGGTCCTTCCGAGGCTGATCACGACGCCGTTGTGCATGTTGACGTTGCCGTTCCTTTCGTAGCTCATCGTATTGGCGCTGCTCTTCGGGAGTCCTAACTATGCGTGACCTTTCCATAGCGCTATCCCAACACAAACGAAATCAATTGCTATGTGGGTTCTTCTTTTACATACGAAAGTGTATTTACGTTACTGCCGGCTTCGTATGCTACAGTTGCCGCTTCCCGGCAACTGCAGCTTCTGCAATCGTAATCTTTACCAGGAAACGCTTGCGGCGAATGCCATGCACGAAGTGGAGCTCTATGGTTCGTTTTCTTTTTTGCGTTCCCCTGCCCGGCCGGCCACGCCGCTGCTGCGGATGCGAGCTCCATCTGGTTGTGCTGCAAAGAACCCAGTGGCGCGCGCTTCCCACTGTGATTGGCTGCGTTTTTGCTCACGGACACGGCAAATGAATTTGAGGGTAAAGGTAAAAAAAAACATTATGGGGTTTTACGCACCAAATTCACGATCTCATTATGAGGCACGCTGTACTGGGTGACTCCGGAGTAATTTGGACCGCCCGGGGTACTTTAACGTGCACCTAAATCTAAGTACGCGGGTGTTTTCACATTTCGGCCCCACCGAAATGAGAACGCCGTGGTCTGGCTTTGATCCCGCGACCTCGTGCTTGGCAGCCCAACGCCATAGCCACTAAGCACCCTAAGCGGGTGGAAATAAAGGTATACGGCTTCGCTGTAAAAAGATTCTTCTGTCTGCACGTATAACGCTAGACAGTGGGGTCAGCAGACATTTCCTCCTTTTATAGCGGAAGCAATTATACACGGACGGCCGAGGTGCATTCCCGCAGTAGTGCGGTCCCGTTATCGACGACGCGTGCGCGGCTCGCGCGCTAAGGTCTTGAGAGACACGGAGTGCGCTTTGCGGTAAAACGACGAAGCGAAGTGGTCAGCGCTCCGCTCAATCGGCGCAACCAAAGCCCTTCCTCACCCAGACCTAGACAGGAGGCAAGCACGGGACTGGCGCCGCCTAAAAACAAACACTTTCCCACATTTATGCAGGCTACGCAATATGTACCCAGACAAATACAGCAACACATGCCCGTGGTGCGAAGGAACACCGACATTGGAACACATAACATTCCAGTGCGCGTTACGTCCCGCGGCTGCCACCTCGCCGCTGCTAGACAACACTATACATAAGTGGTTGTGGGAGGCGCGACTCGCGGAAGTGGAATTGGGAAGCCAACTGGCGACCCTTGACCAGGCCCGGCGAGCCGCTGTAACCAGTGGGGCCCTGGAGGAGGGGCTCCACCCACCATAACCAAACAACCTCTATTACAATAAACGTTTACTCTCTCATTCGGCGCATTCTACCGCACGAGCTCAGGGCTGTTCCGTAGGCACTGGTCTGAGCGGAACAGACAGCATGCAAGCGTCGAGATAACATCGCGTAGTTCACTCCATGGGCGCTCACTGACGCCGACGAGTCGGTCTCATTTCGTGCACAATCGAGATGCGACGCTTGCAGTAACGCCCGTGGCGACGCTCCTTATAACGCCAGCGGTGTGAGACGCACGGTAGCTGCCAAGGCTCTGCTCCACTTCCTTTTGCCCAGCAGCAGATGCCTTGCGTGCTGCGTCAAGCCAGCACACGTCGCACCCTCATATAGTTCGAACACCGGCAGAGGAGGTGAAGCGCAACGCTAAGCCTTGATTCATCGCTTGTTCGCTCTTCGGGCAAAAATGACAAGTGTTTTATTACTTGGGACACTAGAGAGAAAAAGTGGAGCTCTGCTAGTAATTATCCTTTTACAATGCAAAGAGAAAAAGCAGCTTTTACCGCCTGAAGAGGCCAGAAAAGGCATACATGCGAAACATGGCTGCAGGCGATAGTTACGTCCGCGCCATGACGTCAAGAATTTCGACGGCGACTGCTTAGGCCTAGCTAATTCTTCGTCGCTAAATACGGACTACATTGTGTTCTAAAAGAAACAAAGACAGCACTTGGCAAGCTTCAGCAACTCTTACTGAACCATAACTGCCAAAATAAAAAGAAACTTGGATATAGGCGACATCACACAGACGTGCCAGCGCTGACTTTTCGGCGCGAAGTTATGAAATTGAATTTCGACCTTCATTTTCCGTTATAATGATCAACCTGTTACCGGGAAATTAATGAAAATGGGGGCTTCAAATAATACTTTACGAGTCCTAAGTTATTTTCTGTTTCTCTTTAGTGCCTTTCCAAAGTAAAATATTACCGCCATAGCTAATATGCAATTTTCTGGTGTTGTACGACTGATCCATGGGTTTAGATGAGCAGTCAGCTGCTGCATGATTGTGTTTATGCATTCATTTTCTTTCCGCACGTGTTCAATGCGCAGGGCATCGTCGTCATCAACGGCTTCAACTTGGGTCGGTACTGGACACCCACGGGTCCTCAAAAGACGCTGTACGTGCCGTCAGTAGTGTTCAGGGAACGAAACGTGCTGGACCTCGTCGAACTGGAGCAAGCACCGTGCGGCCAGGGATCTACATACTGCTACGTGCAGTTCGTCGACACGCCCGACATCAATGGCACCGTGCCACTCATCTCGAGAAACAAATAAACTGCGCGCCGCGTTAATAATGCATTTACTAGGGGCGTTCCAACGGTGCAGTTGCCGAATCAAATACGAATATTCGAGCCGACACGTCGCGCCGTGGCAAGTAGCCCCGATTAGCCAGTCGGAAGTTCGAAGCGGCACTTCTGATCAGGATCGGGAACGGGGCGCGGGCGACAGTGTGGACAGCCTTATACGGAACGTAAGTCGCCTCTCTTCTACGAAAGCCCCGGTCTGGCTGCGTTTTGTGTGTGCGTATATGTTTCTGTTCACGTCCCGTCTTCCTCTCGCAGTTTGAAATTTTGCTGAATCTATGAACCGACTAGCTCGACAACATGCCTTACTTATGATAACCGATGTCTAAAAGATGTCAGAATGACTAATTTAAAATTCTAGTAACTGCCTTGACCAAGACATTCTATTTAGCCGCGGACATATAGAAGCACTTCAGTAAGCCCCTGTTAACGTTACTCTAAAAGTGGCTAGCGGGCATCTTGACAAGAGTAACTGGAGAATTTTAAGGCGGAAGCCTTAGCTCTCTATGTTTCAAGGTCGCGTCGTGAGGTGCAAGAAGTATCACGCGACCCAAGGAAGGTTAGAAGCGAACCAAAGCATGTCCAGCCGCATGTAAGAGCATATTAACGATTAGTCATCATCATCATCATCATCATCATCATCATCATCATCATCATCCTGCTTAAGCCACTGCAGGGCAAAGGCCTCTCCCATACTTCTCCGACTACCCCGGTCATGTAATAATTGTGGCCATGTTGCCCCTGCAAACTTCTTAATATCATCCGCCCCCCTAACTTTCTGCCGTCTCCTGCTACGCTTCCCTTCCCTCGGAAACCAGTCCGTAACCCTTAATGACCATCGGTTATCTTCCCTCCTCGTTACATGTCCTGCCCGTGCCCATTTCTTTTTCTTGATTTCAACTAAGATGTCATTAACCCGTGTTTGTTCCCTCACCCAATCTGCTCTTTTCTTATCCCTTAATGTTACACCTATCGTTCTTCTTTCCATAGCTCGTTGCGTCGTCCTCATTTTAAGTAGAACCCTTTTCGTCAGCCGCCAGGTTTTTGCCCCGTACGTGAGTACTGGCAAGACACAGGTGTTATACACTTTTCTCTTGAGGGATAATGGCAACCTGCTGTTTATAATCTGAGAATGCCTGCCAAACGCACCCCATCCCATTCTTATTCTTCTGATTATTTCAGTCTCATGATCCAGATCTGAGGTCACTATCTGTCCTAAGTAGATGTATTCCCTTACCACTTCCAGTGCC